>NC_141691.1:1182384268-1182984268 GCF_964263255.1 Lissotriton vulgaris
ACTGTTCCCATTAGACGCAGGGTCAAGACTGATTTGCATATGGCTGGGTTCAAACTGGAATGGCATGGTGAGCAAAAAAACAATGGATTTAGGCCCAGATTTCTGTTCTGGGGTGAAAGTATAACATTGTTCTGAATTCTGTCCATCAATTGTTCATTTTAGATGTGTCACCCTGAGTGGGACAGGTATGCCCAGACGTGGGTCCTGTGCTCTTCATGTCACTGGAGTCAAGCTATCCTGGCTGATGAGGGGTAAAACCCAGAGACCGATCCTAGGATGATTGTTTCCAGTCCAGGGGGGACCTGGTCTGGCAGTTCGGGCAGGACTGTTCCCATTGGGCACAGGGTCAAGACTGAGTTGCATATGGCTGCGATCAATTGTTCTTTTAACATTCTAAAAGAGGCATTTCTAAACTTGTAATATAAAATGTAACTAAACCAGTAAATAGGATTTATCAGCACTATTCTAAACATACCAAACATGACAACATCATTTGTTTCTGATCCGGAATTGCCACTTAAAAACATACATGGAAATTCTCAATGCTAACCTATGAGAGGTGCAGGCCTCACAGCAGTGAGAAGCAAAATAGATTATTTGTCGCTACTGTAACATGCCATACATGAAGGCACATGTCCTGTCTTTTACTTACACATCATCCTGCCAATCAGGCTACCTACAGCCTACCTTAGGGGTGACCTATGT
Organism: Lissotriton vulgaris; assembly: GCF_964263255.1. NCBI lineage: Eukaryota > Metazoa > Chordata > Amphibia > Caudata > Salamandridae > Lissotriton > Lissotriton vulgaris. The sequence goes on from NC_141691.1 coordinate 1,182,384,974, forward strand.
GTAATAAAAGGGGAGTTTGAGGCTTGGCAATTACTTTTAAATGCCAAGTTAAAGTGCCAGTAAACTGCACACACAGGCCCTACAGAGGAAGGCCTCGGACAGGTTTGAAAGGCTATGTCTGTGGGTGGCACAAGAAGTGCTGCAGGCTCACTAATAGCATTTAATTTACAGGCCCATGGTATATGGAATACCATTTTGCAAGGGACTTACATGTATATAATATATGTCAAACAGGTGTAAACCATTCATTACATGTTTAGAGGAGGGAACACATGCACCTTAGCACTGATTCGCAGTGTCCAAGTACCCAGAGTCCTAATGCCCACAAAAAGAAGGTGAGAAAAATAGGCAGGAGAAGGCAACATGCTGGGATAAAACTGTAAAAAGGGCCAGTTACAACACTGGCCCAAACATGAATTAAAAGAAACATGGGATGGAGTAGTAGGTCTGTTCCTATGTTTCTTCATCTCATATGCTTCTTTGGCTCCATTTCAGGTTATAAGATCAACTGAAGGTATGAATCAATTATCAAGAAGTAAGTTTAAAAGAATTCTAAAGATTGGAACTTGAATGGTGCATTCTTGAACAGACCAGAGTAGGTAGATATGTTCATTCATGTGGGGGAAATCGTATGCAATCAGCAGTTGTATCCCACACACTGGCCAACTGATGCAACCTCAACTGGGCCTTCTGCAGCCCATAAGAGCCTTCAACAATAGAGCATTAACAGCCCATTTCCATCCTGCAATAGTTCAACAACAGCAGCCCCAACTAGGCTGGCTGTAGTCACACAATTTCAGCCATAATTAGATTCTGGAGTGGACCATAGTCCTCCTGCTCCTCCAGCAGGAACAATAGGCATCATGAACTGTCCTCTCACCTCTAGGGGACTGGCTGTCAGGCAGACATCAGCACTGGTTGATAGACCTTGGAAACAAAACAAAGTGGGGTGGTTTGGATCCCACTTTCATACACAACCTGAAGACAGGGGATGTGGATTCACTGTCTCAAAATGTAGAGCAAAATGTAGTACAAGTAGATGTTGATTCTTCTTTCAAGTATCTTTCTCAGACTGTCTTCCAGACACAGCGATACCAAAGGGGATGATGGACGGAGCGTTTGAGCAAATGAAACACTCACCCCCAGTCAACTGATCTGGGTTTAATCCATCACCATTCTTTAGCTCACTCAGCCACCCCAGTTCAGATATGGCCATATGCAAATCAGTCTGACCCTGTGCCTCATGGGAACAGTCCAGCCCGAACTGCCAAGCCATGTCTACCCTGGACCGGAAACAAGCATCCTGGGACCGGTTTCTGATTCATAATCCTCATTAGCCAGGCTATCTTGAATCCAGTGGCCAAGTGAGCAAGGGACTCACGTCTGAGCATACTCTGCCAACTTAGGGCGAACAAAGCGATACAAAAGGGGATGATGGATGGAGCGTTTGAGAAAATCAAACACTCACCCCCAGTCAGCTGATTTGGGTTTAATCCATCACCATTCTTAAGCTCACTCAGCCACCCCAGTTCAGACATGACCATATGCAAATCAGTCTGACCCTGTGCCTCATGGGAACAGTCCAGCCCGAACTGCCAAGCCATGTCTTCCCTGGACCGGAAACAAGCATTGTGGGACCGGTTTCGGATTCATAATACTCATCATCCAGGCTATCTTGAATCCAGTAGTAGAGTGAGCAAGGGACCCATGTCTGGGCATACCCTGCCAACTTTGGGCGAACAAAGCGATACCAAAGGGGATAATGGACGGAGCGTTTGAGCAAATCAAACACTCACCCCAGTCAACTGATCTGGGTTTAATCCATCACCATTCTTTAGCTCACTCCACCACCCCAGTTCAGACATGGCCATATGCAAATCAGTCTGACCCTGTGCCTCATTGGAACAGTCCAGCCCGAACTGCCAAGACATGTCTTCCCTGGACCAGAAACAAGCATCCTGGGACCGTCCATCATTCCCCTTTTGTATCGCCATGTTCGCCCTAAGTTGGCAGGGTATGCTCAGACGTGCTCACTTGGCCAGTGGATTCAAGATAGCCTGGCTGATGTGGAATATGAATCCGAAACCGGTCCCTGGATGCTTGTTTGCGGTCCAGGGCATGCTGGCTACAGTGGCTTCCAGCATTTCTTCCCATAGGAACGAGATAGGACATAAGTATCTAGTATCCCTGAACTCAGAATTTAATAACACATCTTTTAGGAAAGGTTGTTTTCAAATCCTGTGTTTGAGAACAGCACTTTTAGAAAGTTGCTGACTTACCTTTACCTTTTGACCCACCCATCTCTTCAAATGAGAAGCCTCCCACCCTTTCAACTCCAAGGGGCATATTTACAATTACTGGCGCATCCCTGCAAATTAGCAGGGATGCGCCAGTAATTGTGCGCCATGCCTCCGCCACCCATGATGCGAAGCATTTAAAATGCAGCGCACCATGGGGCAAAAACGGCACAAATGCGTCATGCATCTGTGCCGTAAAGGTGTCGCATTGCTGGAGTTGCGTCACATGCGCGACGCAGCTCCAGCAATGCTCTGGGGGGCCCATTCTACTAATGCTGCATCAAGCCTTACGCCTGCTTTAAGCAGGTACAGGGTTGACGTAGCATTGGCCTAAAAGTGACTGAGTGAAATCTTGTAGATTTCACTCAGCCACTTTTAGGAGGTGTTCCTGCGCCAGAACGCCCCCCACCTGCACCGGAACGCCTCCTTAGGAGAAGCCTTGGCCCGTTGGCCCGCATCACAACTGTGCAGCCGGCCAGCTCCTCACCCGATGGGGGCTGGCACCCCAGTGAATGCCCGGCCCAGCTACAGAACACATGTGAGCCATCTGATACACCGGTGAGAGCCGCCTGCTGCTGCCGGCCCTGCAGCCTCCTGCTTGGGAAACCTAATGCACCCACCCTTAGCACACATGACCTTATCTGCAACAAATGCGTAGCACTGGGCCAGTGTGAAGTGTCAACCCAGCCACAGGAGGCAAGGCCATGTGCCCCTGGCCCACAAATCCTTCCATTTTGACCCTCCAAGTGCCGCTAGCAACTTTACTGAGACGCCTGCCCATCCTGGTCTAGGCTGCATGGTGTGGAGAACACTGGGCCTGGAGGCATAGGAGGAGCCTGGGCCCACAGGTCAACCATGCGGCTGGCTCACTCCTCATCTGCTGGGGGTCACTGCCCCAGAGGACACCTGGCCAAAACTTAAAACTCAGGCCCTCTGCTAACCCAGTGGGAGTCGCTCACTGCTAATGGGCCTGCAGTCTTCCCACCGGGGGTCCCTAAACTCCCTCCCCCAGCACATGAGGAACCTGACTGCAACTGCCACTGGTTGCTGGGACCCCAGCACAGTTATGCCTTGTCTGCAGAAGACCACAACCAAGTGCCCCTGTCCTACAGGAGCACTGGTACCAGCCCAAGGTGGCTCCATCCAGTGCTGGGCTCCTGCTTGCCTCCCCAACGCTGCTGGCTGAGGGCAGCCTGCTCTGACATTGACGGGCAATTACCCAGACTCATCACCTGCCTTTATCTCACACCCTCCCTTACCATCAGCAGCTGGACCCCCAAAGGCAGCTCTGGCTGTCTCAATGGGGCGAGGGGACCCCTGTGACCTAGTGAGGCTATGGTATGGGGATTTCAGTGGCCACACTCTTCTGGACCCACCAGCATTGAACTTTAACCACCGGACCTCTTCACGGGACAGGCCCTGTGGATGGGGTACGCCGCGGATCTGTCCCAAACCAGCTGGTGCCCTGGGCCTATTTCTGCAATGCACTATCCCACAGCATGGGCCACAAGGCCCCCACACATAGCAACCCACTGCTTCAACATGGACTCAGGACCTGGCAAAGTACTCTCCCCTTCACTGTCTGGCACTAAAAGGAGAGGGCTGCAGCGAATCACTCCCACCAACCGCTTGCCCTGGCTGGGAGGCAAATGTGATCTAAGGGATTCCAATGACCTGTCACCCTACAAGGTGCGCCACTAGGAGATCTGTTCCCTACTGACTCCTGTCCACCAGTCCCAGCTGAGTCTGGCCCACTGGTGACTCGGTATGCCTCATGTTGGCCATGAACTACGTCTCCTACCACCTGCCTCCCAAAACACAGGCCTCTGCCCCGAGAGCCGTGCCCCTGGAACTGAACAGCCCTCCCCGGTGGAGGTTCAAAAAGATTCAGGGGATGATACTACTGGGGGAGTGCCGCCTCTCCAACCCAGATCGGTTCCCAGTGCTGTTGCTGGACACTCAAACCAAAGGACTGACTCAGGTATGATCAGAAGGGGGACCTTACCAGACCTCAGCAGCAGTAGCGCACACAGTCATGAGGGAACAGCGACCCCTCCCCCCCACAATGCCAGAGCCTGGGCTAGCGATGTCTCCTGGCAAAACCTGCAAGGCAACTCCTCTACACCGAGGTCCTCAACCAACCCCGCACCAAAGTCAACTACTGGGGTCGACGCCGCCAGCTCCCAGCCAGCCCCCTCCCTCCACTGGCATTGCTCAGGACACCACCATGGAATGCATCCTCCAGGAAATCATGGCAGTATGTCGCCGCCTGGAGGGAATGGACTCAAACATCTCTGTACTAGAGGCTGAGAGAAAATCCATAAGCTGGACATTGCAGGTTTGCAGTCCAGCGTAGACAGTCAGGAACAACGAGTTATGGTGATGGAGGAACGCCTAAACACCCTACCAGAGCGGGATCAGGAACTCCTATTCCTATGTAGGAAGGCCATCAACCTGGAAGATCAGAATCAGAGGCATAATGTTCGATTTGTTGGCTTCCCAGGATCTGTGGGGAGGCCTGCCTCTAAGTCCTTCCTCAGGAACATCCTCCTGACCCTCACCTGACTAGTCTTTGAGTCACCACTGGAGCTGCAGTGGGTTCACCGCATTGGCCCACCCCGTCAAGACCATCCAACGCAAACATGACCTCTTATTGCCTACTTCCTGAGACATGAACAGGCACAACAACGGCTGTCTGTGGCCCGCTCCCATTGGTCCATAAACATATGACAGCCACAAGATCTGCGCCGCAGCAGACTTCTCACAGGAAACTAATGATCAAGGCAAGCACTTCCCATCCCTACGACCCCAGGTCTGCCAGCTGGAGATCAAATATGGCCTCTAAAACCTGTCCAACTACAGATCACCAGGGATGGCGTATCAAAGGATTTCTTCGACTAGAGGGACTTACGCCACTTCTTGTATGGCCTCTCAACATAGGGCATGGACACTGCTCTCCCACAGCACAGAGGCTCGCCCCCCAGAGAAAACGTCCTTGACAGCCCCTCCGGCGGCTGCTGGCGACATGACAGCAGAACTCGACATCGGGGCAGGGACATCGACAGGGCAGCATATTGCCAGGGAGACAGAGCCCAGGCACTTCGGTCAGTGGCTGTTCTCACACAGGATCAGGACAGGGACAAATAGCACTCCCCCTGAAACCCGCTCCTGCAGTGGAGTGAGACCACCAGGGGCTGCTGAAATGTCCATGGCCTGATGTAACTACTGGAGCCGAAGCAGGGTCAATGGGACTGCTATGTGGCGGACAGCTGAGTATCTCCATGTCTGTTTCAATGTTTGCTTATCACTACTGAGAACTCTGTACAATATGTGCCAGCCTGTCTCGCCCCCCCCCCCCTAGCGAGGGCACAGTTTGACCTAATTGCACACTGTGCTGCTAGGCCTATGGCATGTTTTGGTCCAGCGGCACCTCTTCCCTCCCTAGCTTTCCCAAAGATTTGGCAGATCTGTTATACACGGTGCTCTGGGCTACACTGTTGACTCTGTTTTTCATAATGTTATATGCTGCACAGTTATTTCCATTGTTTACAATTTTATGTGACTGCGCTGGATCTGGTTGCTGATGGCCTCCCCATTTACATAGCTCTATGTGCATCTTCCCCCGTGCCCCTCTTTGTAGGGGACGCCATTGTCCCGGATATTGTCACTTGGGACTACACTGGTGCCCGTCTCTCGCTCGTCTTTCCTGTTTATCCCAAGCCCCCCCCCCACTCACAACACTGTGCTGGGAAATGCACCTCACAGCCAGGAGGAGTGAATCCACCATGATCGACACACCCACAATGCCTCTGCCCCATGGATACCCACACCCCAATGGACCGCTCTGGAACACCTCTATTTGACCCTTGATCCCCCAAAGGGACCTGGCAGATAATGCATGCCACGCACTCACCTACACACTGACTGCTTGGTCTGCCCTGCCTTTCTAAAGAGACCCCCTCGTTGTACTGACTCTGCAAGCATAGACCCGCATTACACAGCTCAGTACCCCTCGGAATCCGCCCTGACTAGATGCATCCACACTGATATATATCTCCCTTTCTTTACCCTCCCCCACAGCAACGCCCATGTGGTGCCCCTTAGCCACCTTCATCCTACACCTGCTGGTTATCCCAGAGGGATATCCCTCTTATGTGCCTGATGGCTTCCTGCCCTACAACCCTTCAGCCCCCCACCTTAGCCCCCACTCTGTCCCTCTACACAGTACCGAACCCTCTACGCTGTTGCCATCTCCTTCCTCCTTTGCTTTCCCCTTCCCTCCTCCCCCGACTTCCCAACCTTCCAATCTTTCTACTAGAGCCCTCTCTGTGTCCTCCCTCCTCACCTCTCCCTGACCCCCTTCCACCTGTCCCGTCACTCTGCCTACCCCTGCTTGCACCCTTCTACACCGTCCCCATACCTCACCCATTCCCAGCAATTACCCCCTCCCCTCCCCCGATGCTCGGCACCCTCATGAATCTATTTGGAGTCCATTGCAGGCACTGCCTCACCCTCCCTCCACCTTCTCCGCTTCCTGTCCTGTAACGTCAATGGCCTGACGCACTACATCAAGTGGAAGAAGGTGCTCTCCTACCACCAAGTGAGGAGAATGGATGTGGATCTCTTGCAGAAGGCATACCTTGTTAGCCTGGAATCCGACAAGCTATGCCATGACTGGGTGGGCAGGTTGGTACACAGCAGCACACCATCACCAATCTCCGATGAGGAGGGGACTCCCCGCAAATATGTAGCAATGCTCATTCAAATTAAATTGCCAGTCGTTGTGGGTAAAACGTGGTGCGACCTGGATGGTAGATTCACATTTGCCAAGTTGCGGTTGGGAGAGAGGTCCCTCTGTGCGGGGTCAATGTATGTTCCAACGGAGGTAAAACATCTCTTCTTTCCCCAACTGACCCGACTACTGGTGGAGATCAGGGCATTGCAGTACGTCATGGGGGGACTGTAATCTTGCCCAGGGATGCAGTGCTCGACAGGACTGGCCCTCTGACAAGGGCAATAATGCAGGCAAGGCTCCACCGGGGGATGTGGCCTCAGACCACTGCCTGGTGGACCACTGGTGCTTACGTCACCCATTGGCCATAGAATACCTTCCTCTCACCAGCACACTGCACGCATGCAAGAGATGATTATTTCCTCATCTCCCAGGGGGGCTGTAGCCCTTGTTGGAAAATTCCAGATATTGGAAGCTGCACTCCCCAGTCCTACTGTCCCTCCACATGGGCATTGCCTCCCCAGGCCACAAACCTTGGCGCCTGAATTAGCAAACATAACACACTCCTCATGGCAAGTCCAGCCCTATTAGAAGTAATCATGGGTTTTCAGCCCTGTCAGGTTACAAGGTAAACTGCAACAAGAGCAACGCCCTTCCCCTCTCAACCGGCACCACAAAGGCAGCTATTCATGGAAGTCCTTTTCGCAGGATGTCTCCATGCCCCAAATATCAGGGTGTCCTGGTTAATTGGGGACTGGGCAGGATAGTCACAGACAACTTAAACTCCCTGAATGCCCATATGAACATAGACTTCGAGAAATCGCTGCACCTAGGATTCTCTATGTGGAGCAGGATACGGGCAATGTCAATGATCATGCTACAGTGCTTCACATACGCAATAGGTATGCTCCCGGTGATAGTGCCTCTGGCCACTTTATGCCTCATAGACTCCCAGGTCCGTTCCTTCGTGAGGGGCTCCTCGTGGCCACCTACAGCTGCGGCCAAACTCATGGCACGGCACTCGTGAGGGGGCATTTTTTCTTCCGTCTGTAGAACACTACACCCACACCCTCCATCTCTCACAACTTGCATACCTGCTCCCCGGTACTCCGTATCCACTGCAATGCATCCACACATAATGCTTACCGCTCACTGGAGGCTTAAAACTCTGCCTCCTTTACGGGGGCATTCCCTCCAGCCATTCCCTCTGCATCCCATGCTACAGGCCACATAAAAGGCCTGGCAATGTGCCCACCGCTTATTTGGGGTGGACCCTTGCCTCCATGATAATGCGCTCTTATGGGGCAATGACAGCTTACCCATTAATGGCCAAGCCCTCTACTGGGCCCTCTGGATAGAGTCGGGCATACATAACCTGTACCAGGTCCTGGATGCCGAAGACTTGAAACTCTTTGTTCACCTTTGGGAGAAATTTGGCCTTCACCCTCAACAAGCCTTGTACAATCTACAGATGCAACACTGCTTAAGACACTGCGTAGGTCCATGCCCATGGTCCCTACAGACTTCGCCAGCGATGTCTTAACTCACCATGTGGGGTCGTCATAAGTGAGTAATGTCGTAAATTTACGGTACACTCACATGCCACCTCTTCTCACATCCATTCCTACCCAGCCTTTGTGACAATTGGCAGACTCGCCTACAGATAACACTTGAGGAGGATGACTGGGCTGACATCCTGGAAGTCCTGGAAAAGGGAACCGGGGAGGCCCACTTGAACTTCTGCCACTTCAAATGCTTCACGAATGGCACTGGACCCTAGTGAGATTGAACAGGGAGGGATTACTATTTCAGGTGAACTGCTGGAGATCTTCCTCACATCCTCTGCAAATGCGTCTCAGTTCTCCCCTTTTCAACTGCTGTCAGGAATATCCTGGCAGCGTTAATGCCCTAACGGCTCCCCCTCCTCTGAGTGATTCTCCTCCATAATGTCGGGAATTCCCTGTGCCTCACCCGCCCCTGCACCACTTCCTTCACATGGCGCTAGCCACTGCCAAGATATGTATACACTGCCAGTGGAGGTCGCCCACGCCCCCCTTGCAGGAGAACTGAACAAAGGCAATGATCCAGATGGCAACTCACAAATGTGTTATATACAGCATGCAGCATCAGGCAGAGATGTTCATGCAGATGGGGTCGCCCTTCCTCTGAGGAGATCCCTCAGAAGTGCTCCCACACACCGTCCCACTCCAAGAGCACTGCAACACGCATGCCTGTGGATCCTGTTGGCACTCCTTGCCAGATGCACTTTGCTTCTCCATCCTCCCATGTTTAACGAGTCACACACTACACCTGCATCTCTTTCACCCCTTTGCATCCTTTCTCACCACTTTTTGTATCTCCCCTTACCCCATACCTTGCCTCTCCTCTCCCTCTCCTCTCCCTCCTTCCTTCCTTCCTGCTGCCCCCACTTGCCCCAGCCCCCTCCCCCTCGGGCACGTATTAGTGTGGACTGTGGAAACCAATTCTCACCCCACCACACTCCACGCATTCAAACAGGAAACGCGCCCCTTCCCTGCTGGAGCATCATGGAACGCATTACCTCGACGGTGAGGAGCCCCTCTCAACCACTAGCGCGCGATCCTTCCCCCACTTCTGTTGTTTGTGCCACCCCCCGGGGCATGCCCCCATCCCCTTAATCCCGCAACTGACTGTCCAGGCCCCCACCCCCCTTGGGAGACACATTATTTCAATGGCTTATTGACATCTGATACCTGAAGAGACATAAAGTGCAGGGAACACCAGCATTGTGTGAGCCATGTGATCTTACCCCTTACCCCTTTTTTCTCCCCCTCCTCCCCATTGAACTGTATTACATATAGTATTCTGTTCCAACGTATGCACATGCTATTTGAGCTCATTCTCAATTTAAAATTTACAAAACAAAAAGGAACTGAACACTAATGGGAGCCTGCCTAATAATTCTCATGGTATATAAAAGTTGAGTTTTGCAAAACACATTTTTATGATTTCTGCGCGCTGGTAAATTGTAATGGTGCGGGGCATGTGAGCTAACAAGACAAAGTCAGCAAGTTTCTTAAATTTAGCCTAGACGTTCCCAAAAAACTCATATCCATAGCAGCGAAAGATGTCAACTTACGACTACGGGGACTAAAAAAAAACCTTTTCAGACACAATTATTATTGAAATCTGCAATTTATCTATTGATAGTGTCTAGATTGGATTTTGGAAATGTAATCCTGGTAGGTACACTTTTCTACTGAAAGTCACCTTCCACACCACCACAAGACAAAAAAAATATGATCACACATTCACTAGCACCCATCATGCTTTAGAGTGACTTTCTTTGGAGTCATGGTCTAAATTCAAACAGGAATATCTCACACACAAAACTCCGCATATTAAAACATCATGGGCTGTTAGAGACCTTCTGAAAGTGCTCTTTTTCCTTTCTGTTTGGCCAGGGGGTTGATGGGCAGGCAAAGGTTTTTAGCTGAAACTCTCGGCTATCCCTAATTGATGGGCATGTGCATGAGACACCTGATTTGTCCTAATGTAATGTGCTCCTTGCTCCTCTATTGATCCTTATTTGTGATTTGTAACATCCCTGGAAGTAATACTGCTCAACCTTTTACAGTAGCTGTGGAGGTGAGATGTTAAGAAGAAGTTTCATACCTGGCAATAGTCACTACAGCAGGAGACTCCTGGGGCCTCATTTATGAAAAGTGATGCATCGCTGCGTGAAAACAGCAATGCGTCACTTTTCACTGCGCTCTCCTTGCGACACCAATGATGCATCATATTTAATGTATGACGCATCATGTCGCAAGGACTTACAGATACGTCAGTATTTCTGACGTATCTGTAAGCGCAAAAGTGACGCATTGCTGGAGTGTGTCACAAAAGTGACGCAACTCCAGCAATGCGTCCTTTCACATGGGGAAAGCCCCATGTGAAAGGGTTCACCAGAATGGGGTCGCACACTGCTAATACACCAGCGGGATCGCCCCTAAGGACCATGGTAATTGTAGTACCGTTCTCTGCGATGCATCTTCTTTCGAATTCTCGCGTATCTTCAGATCTTCGCCATCCCTGTACACGTGTTTCGGGGTATTTACCCCTCATCAGCAGGGATTAGGCTATCTTCTTATCTTCTGGGGTTGCTGTGTGCTGCCAAATATTACCAGGTATAGTACCACACAAAGGCGCGCAGGTGCGGGGTTCCGAGCTCGTCAGCCCAAACTCCAAGGAGCATAAACATTCACCAGAATGGGGTCGCACACTGCTAATACACCAGCGGGATCGCCCCTAAGGACCATGGTAATTGTAGTACCGTTCTCTGCGATGCATCTTCTTTCGAATTCTCGCGTATCTTCAGATCTTCGCCATCCCTGTACACGTGTTTCGGGGTATTTACCCCTCATCAGCAGGGATTAGGCTATCTTCTTATCTTCTGGGGTTGCTGTGTGCTGCCAAATATTACCAGGTATAGTACCACACAAAGGCGCGCAGGTGCGGGGTCCCGAGCTCGTCAGCCCAAACTCCAAGGAGCATAAACATTCACCAGAATGGGGTCGCACACTGCTAATACACCAGCGGGATCGCCCCTAAGGACCATGGTAATTGTAGTACCGTTCTCTGCGATGCATCTTCTTTCGAATTCTCGCGTATCTTCAGATCTTCGCCATCCCTGTACACGTGTTTCGGGGTATTTACCCCTCATCAGCAGGGATTAGGCTATCTTCTTATCTTCTGGGGTTGCTGTGTGCTGCCAAATATTACCAGGTATAGTACCACACAAAGGCGCGCAGGTGCGGGGTCCCGAGCTCGTCAGCCCAAACTCCAAGGAGCATAAACATTCACCAGAATGGGGTCGCACACTGCTAATACACCAGCGGGATCGCCCCTAAGGACCATGGTAATTGTAGTACCGTTCTCTGCGATGCATCTTCTTTCGAATTCTCGCGTATCTTCAGATCTTTGCCATCCCTGTACACGTGTTTCGGGGTATTTACCCCTCATCAGCAGGGATTAGGCTATCTTCTTATCTTCTGGGGTTGCTGTGTGCTGCCAAATATTACCAGGTATAGTACCACACAAAGGCGCGCAGGTGCGGGGTCCCGAGCTCGTCAGCCCAAACTCCAAGGAGCATAAACATTCACCAGAATGGGGTCGCACACTGCTAATACACCAGCGGGATCGCCCCTAAGGACCATGGTAATTGTAGTACCGTTCTCTGCGATGCATCTTCTTTCGAATTCTCGCGTATCTTCAGATCTTCGCCATCCCTGTACACGTGTTTCGGGGTATTTACCCCTCATCAGCAGGGATTAGGCTATCTTCTTATCTTCTGGGGTTGCTGTGTGCTGCCAAATATTACCAGGTATAGTACCACACAAAGGCGCGCAGGTGCGGGGTCCCGAGCTCGTCAGCCCAAACTCCAAGGAGCATAAACATTCACCAGAATGGGGTCGCACACTGCTAATACACCAGCAGGATCGCCCCTAAGGACCATGGTAATTGTAGTACCGTTCTCTGCGATGCATCTTCTTTCGAATTCTCGCGTATCTTCAGATCTTCGCCATCCCTGTACACGTGTTTCGGGGTATTTACCCCTCATCAGCAGGGATTAGGCTATCTTCTTATCTTCTGGGGTTGCTGTGTGCTGCCAAATATTACCAGGTATAGTACCACACAAAGGCGCGCAGGTGCGGGGTCCCGAGTTTGGGCTGACGAGCTCGGGACCCCGCACCTGCGCGCCTTTGTGTGGTACTATACCTGGTAATATTTGGCAGCACACAGCAACCCCAGAAGATAAGAAGATAGCCTAATCCCTGCTGATGAGGGGTAAATACCCCGAAACACGTGTACAGGGATGGCGAAGATCTGAAGATACGCGAGAATTCGAAAGAAGATGCATCGCAGAGAACGGTACTACAATTACCATGGTCCTTAGGGGCGATCCCGCTGGTGTATTAGCAGTGTGCGACCCCATTCTGGTGAATGTTTATGCTCCTTGGAGTTTGGGCTGACGAGCTCGGGACCCCGCACCTGCGCGCCTTTGTGTGGTACTATACCTGGTAATATTTGGCAGCACACAGCAACCCCAGAAGATAAGAAGATAGCCTAATCCCTGCTGATGAGGGGTAAATACCCCGAAACACGTGTACAGGGATGGCGAAGATCTGAAGATACGCGAGAATTCGAAAGAAGATGCATCGCAGAGAACGGTACTACAATTACCATGGTCCTTAGGGGCGATCCCGCTGGTGTATTAGCAGTGTGCGACCCCATTCTGGTGAATGTTTATGCTCCTTGGAGTTTGGGCTGACGAGCTCGGGACCCCGCACCTGCGCGCCTTTGTGTGGTACTATACCTGGTAATATTTGGCAGCACACAGCAACCCCAGAAGATAAGAAGATAGCCTAATCCCTGCTGATGAGGGGTAAATACCCCGAAACACGTGTACAGGGATGGCGAAGATCTGAAGATACGCGAGAATTCGAAAGAAGATGCATCGCAGAGAACGGTACTACAATTACCATGGTCCTTAGGGGCGATCCCGCTGGTGTATTAGCAGTGTGCGACCCCATTCTGGTGCCCCATGTGAAAGGGCTTGCGTCAGTCTTACGCCTGCTGTGAGTCAGGCGCAAGATTTTGACGCAACAGCATCCTAAAAGTGACGCAGGGAAATCTCATAGATTTCACTGCGTCACTATTACGAGGCTTTTTGCGGGGGAATGCCCCCTCTGCATACATTATACCTGACGCAGGTATAATGTGGCGCAGGGGTTTAAAAAGTGACGCATCTACCTAGATGTGTTACTTTTTAAATATGGCGCAACAAGGCGCATTTTTTACGCCGCTGGTGCGTCACAAAAAGTGACGCACCGGCGGCGCAAAACTGACGCAAGGCGTCATAAATACGGGCCCTGAGTTTTAGATTCACCAATAAATTATTTTACCTTCCTGAGCATATCTGAAGCCTAACGTTTAAAGCACAGTGGGTATTAGAAAATATTTCTTACAGGTATATTGTAATTGTATTTATAGAGCACTTACTACTCCTGATGAGGCGTTGAAGCACTTTTTGGTGAGTAGCACGGTACTCCTAAATCAAAAAAAGGATTAGTGGTGAATTGGTATGGGGAAATATTGAATTTTTTGAGCGGTTGACATGTGAGTCTGTTAGTTGGACTCAAAAGGATAATGGAGGGATAGAAGAGGGAAGGGTCAAGAATGTGTTTATTTGGAGATCAGAGTAGGAGCAGGAGGTTTGAGGTGAGTAAAGGAGAGATGGAGGGTGGGAAGAGTCTCTTGAGGTGAGTTAGGGATAAAAATGAGATCTCGGATGAGTCTAAGGAGGGATACATGATGAAAGGGTTTAGAAGTATTGTTTGGGAGATATGACTAGTAAAGTGAGGTTCGAGACGATGCAAGGAAGGATAGAGGAGGGAGGAGTCTAGAAAAGAATATTTTGGAGCTCACAGTAGTAGAATACAGTTTGCAATGACTCAGAGAGTGGAGGTAGAGGATATATTGAGAGAGGTATATGATGAGTTATAGGGTAGTGCATTGGAGAGGGTCACTTTATTTACAGTAGGAGTAAAGGAAGAAATATATACATACATAAGAACATGGAAGGTATATATGTATAAGGAAGGTAATATATCAAGATTTATTTTTAATAAGCTCAGACTTTCAGGTGTTGCTGTACTTTAAGATCATTTATTTGCGTGCTTATATTGTTTATTATTTTATTTTAATTTTATTTTCTTTCAATAATTCAGTAGTGAAGCAATTGTAGATACATATAAATGATAACATTTACAAATTGTGATAGACAAATAAATGGAGAACTATAAGCATCTAATCAAATAACGTATATGAAAACTATGTAGCGACCTATATACATGTTAAACTTAGAATATTATAACCATAAGTAATATGCACATGTGAAGCAGACCTAAAGAGTATCGATAGATTTATAAACATAATCGTTATGCCCATTTACACAATTGAATATTCATATCTAGAGACATACATATAATCAAATTAAATGCTCATATACACAGGGATATGCTGAACATTTGTGTCTGAGTGTGGTAGTTAGGAAGGGAAGAGACAACTCTCATGTAGTATTCTGAAGACAAGATAGATATCCGTGGATCTTATGGTCGAGGATAATGAATTCCTTAGTTTGGCAGCTTGAAAAGAGATACATGTACCACAAATGTTTTTTTCTTGTACTGTGGGGTTTATCTGGGTTACCTATGCTTTGTGCTCATCCTGCTCAGTTGTAGCACTGAGTAAACAGATACTAATTTGGTATTGTTTTTTTAAGATAGCATTGCTCCGAAAGAAGGCCTACATGTGCCACTCGTATTGCTTGCTACAAACCTGGCAGTAGATAGTGTGGCCAGAGCCCTCTGTTGTGTCAGAGCCAATGAGCTGCAGACGCAGCCTGTAGGACACATCCTCCCCTCGCGCCAGCTTGGTGATGAAGAGTCGCTGGCGTGTGAGCAGGTGAATGACGTCAAGAGCGTATGACACCCTGCACAGTTGGGAGGCTAGGATGTACAGAGGGTCAAATGTAGATATGAATACCTGCATCACCTACAGAGAGGCTGATCATTTAGGATGAAAGGCCGTGGAAATAAAATAAGGGAGGTCCGTTTAAGTTTCAAATTCTGTTATTAATCACGAAACCAGTAAAATCTCTTGAAACCTGAGATTGGATTAACACAATCATATTCTCTCTCACTTACTGCACCCACGGCAATGACAGTAGGTTTCCGTTTAACGAAGAAAAATGAAGGCCTCGCTACTTCGGGATATTTTTTAATTGGATCTTCCTGCCCTAATTCATTGCCTATGTGAATGCGTTTCTGTTAGGTAAATAATGAGGAGCTCTTGGGCTTCTCAGGTGGAGTGTAATCTCTCTTAATATGCGTCAGAGTCGGTGATAAATGCTGCTTACTGTGTGAGTCGGTGTTAAATCGGAGCACAATTTGTCAGCTATCTTTCCTCACCGTCTGCTCTGTGCTGGTAATGACACTTCTTGCTTGAGATCACACAGGCCCAGTCAGCTCTGAGCCATGGCCGCCAGCTGTGGGGCTTAACGGCTCTCCCTCCAGAGGGTTATCGCGGCTCCGAGGATCTGCCTTTATCTGCAGGACCAGGGAGGCGGTGCCCAAGGCAGGCCTACAATTACGGCTGACGCGGGAAGACAATCACCACTCCTGCCTGCGATTTTTTTTTATGTTAATGGATCTTGTAATGGTCTCCTTGTGAGTTATTATTTGATAACACGAGAAAACAATAATTGACTGCGGTGCATTGATTAATATAACAGAGTTCAACAATAAAGTCAAATGCCTAAAGAGAATGTAGCAATTTCTGCCTTGTCTCTTCAAATATAACATTCGCATGTTTAAGCAAATCCCATCGAAAATATGCCTTCCTTTACCATTTTATGCAAAATATATTTTGTGGCTTCATGTACACATTGGCAAAACAAGGAGGTTAAAAATAGGATTATGTACAAATGTAATTACTTTTAAAAAATGGCACTTCACATTTAAAGTGTTACTTGGGAAACATGAGAGACAGAAGGATCCTTTTAGACCTGGCATCCCTGGCGTGGTTTACTCTGTCTTTGTTGCTTCTGCCTCTTGTATTTTTGACTGTATGCTGAACTTTATTTTTGCTGGTGTTTAAAATTTGGCACTTTACCACGGCTGATCAGTGCTAAAATGCAAGCGTTACATGTGTGAAATCTCTTGGTGTTTGGCTTATTAGTAAAGTGCACCAGGCGTGCCAAGGACCTATAATCAACTGCTAATAGTGGGCCGTCAGCACTGATTGTGCCACCCACATGAGTAGCCCTGCCAACATGTCTGAGACCGGATACTGTAGTGTCTGTTTGCGCAGTTTTGAAATGCCATTTCGATCCCACTTGCCAGGCCCAAACCTTCCCTTTAACTACATGTAGGTCTCCCTTAAGGTAGGCCCCAAGGCAGTCCCATGAGCAGGGTGAAGTGTACTTAAAAGGTAGGACATGTACTGGTGTGTTTCACATGTCCTAATAGTGAAATACTACTGATTTTGTTTTCACCATTGCAAGGACTATCTCTGCCATCAGGTAACCTGTTGATTGCCTTGAACTATCTTTTACGTTTAATTTTGCATTAGGAACAGATGAAGAATTGGAGTTAGGGGTCTCCAAAATCACAACTTAAACGTACATCTTCTTTTGAATTTAGTTTTTATATTGCATGTTTGAAAATGCCTATGTAAGCTGAGGAATAAGAATCAAGCAAATGACAGTGACACTGAAGCCAACCACTGGTAGGCAAAGGGTGAACACTAAGTCCCCTATAAGTTAACAAGAGTTCTCGCATGAGATAGTGCATGCTCAGTCTTAGGCAAGACCTAAAAAGCAGGGATGAAATACAATTAGTAAAACTGTACATATAGAGGCAGGGACTATCTCGTGGTGGATTATAGAGCCATGAGGAGAAATCAAGACTGCACACAAATGAGACTTTACAACGCATTCCTTTACCATGCAAGTAGTTACAATGACTTGCCTTAAGAAAAGTGTTGTTAGACTGATGGTGGACTTTAAGTCCAACAATTTCCCTTCCGTGGCGCAGACTAGAGTTGTAATAGTAAATAATGCTATTCCAAAGGCAAGTGCTGTCCCTAAGGCAAGTCATTGTAACCACTTGATTGATAGAGAATGCATTGTAAAGACATCCTTGTGTTTTGGACGAGTTTGGTAAGGCAGACATGGTAAATGCCTACGTGGTGCTGACATGCAACCAGGCCTGGGTACAAGACCCATGTGGAAAACATTAGAACTCCATACGCCCCTTATTAATAAGAACGCATATTACTGTTTAGGCACCTATAACTTGATATATGCTCAGAATACTCCTGAATATTACGTGAATATATGTGACTCGCAACATAAACTTAAAGCTGGTGGATGCAGCACTTGTTCCCTCAAACCTTGATAGTCCTGGGAGAAAACCATCCTGAGAAGATAAAATTGTGTTGACTCTAAAACCGCTTTAATGGAAGCCGAGCAATGTAAGCAGCTTTTCTGTTAGGAGTCTGTGACACTACTTTGATAAGTGGGTCCTTATCTTCCTGTCAGTGAACTTTTGTGGAGAGTCGAGGGCTCCTGTCTAGTTATTAGGATTCGAGGAGACCAGGTCAGAAAGACAACTTTGAGAGCGTACACTTCTCTAAGGCTCCTCTTTAATTCTATATACCAAGGGGCTTACTCTTGTAGTACTCCTGGCAAAAGTAAGACAGCAATACTCCTGGCTCATATTTGGGATGTACGAGTACGTAAACGATATTACAAGAGAAAGTCACATGTACACGTAGCAAAATCTTTATGAATCGAGTCCTACATTACCACTGCCACCACAACAGCAAAAGTAAAGGTGTTTTCTAATTAACCACTAGAAAAGCACTTGCAAGTAATCCTTCGAGTGACATATTTATTCACAATATTAGATTATGTTTTTGCTATATAAATTACATTTATTGAGCTAAATGCATACGTTCGTAGTGGGCTTTATTCTACGAAATTCAGAGAATCGTTCACTTTCTCTTGATAGCTTGGTTCATATTACTGTCACCTGAAATAAACTTCTGATTTGCAAGATATTTTAAGGCTGTCCATTTGAGGAGTGCACACCAAAGTTTTCAACGCTCAAAGAGGGAAAAAACAACCGGTATTTGAATGTGCATTTAAAAAATGCTCCTGAGGAGAAAATCAAAAATTGGCACCCTTGCCCCCAATCTTCTACTGAAAGGTTTTTGGCGCGCATGCTGAACGAGTCCGATTACCCTAGAATGCTCACGGGCACAGATGATTTTGGTTTAATGACGCCACCGTCAGCAATAACGCAGCAACTCAAGCAGCACATGGATCAACCATGGTTGTCAGAAATGCTGAGCCAGGGGAGTTCGACCTACGAGGAAACTGTCGCTTTTGATACCTTGGAAAAAAAACTGACGGAACACGTATGGATTTTCTGGTACATTCGTTTTTGTGACTGCTGCAGTGGGCGACGCTAAAAAGCAGCATTAAGCAGTGGAAAATATCAATGTATTAGATTTTGTATATTAGAAAGTTGTTTGTAAGAAGAGGTACCAGTAGCAGAAGCATATTTTGCACATATAGGGATTCTTGTACTGCTGCAGATGTTGTTGATGTGTGATGCTTGATGACGTACGCACTGCTGTTACCCGTCTGGTAACTGTTCTTTATGTGAGGGACTACACACAGGGTTTAAAGGGGAGCATATCAGAGTGGTAATGTGTAGTCTTATAAAACTATGGGGCATATTTACAAGCCCCTATCGCCACAGGTACATCACTTTTAGTGGCATTCCTGTGGCGATATGGGCTTCGCCTTCTTTACAAGGCAGCATTAAGCCATTAATGCTGCCTTGTAAATAAGGCACTCTTTCACGCTATACTTAGCATGAAAGAAGCGGGCTATGGGTGTTGTTGTGGGCGTTCCATTGAAAAAACCCATTGATTTTGACACTGCCCCATATTTACAAGGGTGGTGTAAATATGGGGCAGCGCCAAAATTAAGACCAGAGAAAACTTTGGGGCATATTATCAAGGGGGTTTATCTCTGCTTTTTGGCTTTAAAAGCCAAGAAAGCGGAGATAAAATTATCTCCCTATTACCTAACTGTCGCTAACACCAGTTAGCGACAGCTAGTAGGAGATAACTACCATCTTGGGCCCCACTTTGCATGTCAGTGATATTTATCACTAATGACATGCAAAGTGGGCGTGCCAAGATGTTAGCGACTGGAAACAGTTGCTAACATCCCTATCTCCTATTACCAACTTTTAGAGATATTCGCGCTAAGCGCGAATATCTCCAAAAGCTAACACCTGCCCTGAGCAGTTCTTAGCCATGTTATCCAATGGGAGGTGGATAACATGGCTAAGAGCATTAGCTCGGTAATGCATGAATATCGCGGACTTTTCAGCGATATTCATGCATTGCGGCCGATTTTTATCGCATTTGCGATAAACCTTGGTAATACCAAGGTTTATCTGCGATAAAAATCGCTGCAGCTCAGCGGTAATTTATTGTCTCTAACCAAGCAATAGCGATAATTATTGCTATTGCTTGGTAATATGCCCCCTAGTCCTCCCCCGAAAAAACGAGGAGAAATGCTTTATTTCTCCTAATTTTTATTGTTTCTATGAGTGCTCCGTTGTGCAGCACACATAGAAACAGCAAAACGCCATTGATTGGTAATGTGAAGGAAGGTGTCCCTTCCTCCACATAAACTATCATTAAAAAAGTGACAAGTTGAAACTTCTATGTCTGCTGCACAAAGCAGCGCATATAGAAGTTACAAAACACCCTTTCACATCGTTTAAGTGCAGGAAAGGACCTCTCCCTGCACATAAACAATCCTTCCCCGCAACACTGGCACTCTTGCACTATGGCCCTTGGATGTTAAATTTAGGGCCAGCGCAGGGAGAAATGCAGGGTTGTACCGTATTCTTGTAAATATGGTGGAGCCCTGCATTTCAGAAGTGAAGCAGTGTGGCTTTGAGCCAACAAGGCTAACACTGCACGCCATCACCTCTTTTGTAAATATACCCCTATGTGTGCTAAGACCCTTGCAGTTCTGGGCAATTTCAAGAGAGGATGTGTGTGGCATGCTAGGAGGTGATAAGGTGTGGAATTAACGATTATGACATAATCAGAAAACAGAACATTATTGTATACTGAGGAATAAAGATGTACAGGCCAGAGCTCCGAGTGTGGCATATTTCTTTGCATGTTACCGGACTGGGGAGGATGCTGCCACAGGTGAAGAGTGTGGGATCTGTGCCCTGAAGAAACAATACAGCTCTCCAACTCCTTACTGCTACAGCAAACTCCTTGTGTGTGCCACGTGCACCTATTTCAATAAGAAGCATTTTGAAGTTGGCATGTGTGGAATCGTTGCCCCACTCCAGCCCATATGCGGCTCTTGCAGAAGGAGAAGGCCTTGCAGAGGAGTATATTCAAAAGGGCACTAGAAACCCACTAGTGAAACCAAGAGAGAGATAGTGCGCTGCATCATAACACAGAGCCATTATCCATGTAGAACAAATACTAAAGGGAGTGATAACCAGGTATGACATTTCAAATGTACTTTCCAGTATGAGCCAGGGAATTGGCACACAAATTGAATCAAGTGTGACGAGGAACCTGGCTGAGCTGCCGATGCATGCAAAGCAGCAAGTGGCAGCTAATGCAACAAAAGGCCATCAGAAAGTAAAATATTTCAATGGCTGCTAAAAGAAGCATGAAGTATGGTGCAGCCGTGGTTCTGAAACCACCACCACCTTTTTACACCTCCAAGAAGCAGAGTATTGGCTCCAGATGGACTTCATGGATCAAGGCATTCGGTTATTTAATAGATACCTTTGAAAAGATATGTGATAAGAAAATCATTTAGTAACTAAAGAACCTTGCCAGTGACAAAGTAAAAGAAGTGCTGAAGAAAATATCACAAGCTGACAAAGTATCATACCATCAAATCAAGGAAGCGTTGAAAGCCAAGTTCAATCTGATTCTAAACG
This sequence comes from Lissotriton vulgaris, assembly GCF_964263255.1. Classification (NCBI taxonomy): domain Eukaryota; kingdom Metazoa; phylum Chordata; class Amphibia; order Caudata; family Salamandridae; genus Lissotriton; species Lissotriton vulgaris. Next base: position 1,182,406,612 of record NC_141691.1, read on the forward strand.
TTGACTATGAAAGGTACATTTTCAATCAAGCACAACAGTAAGTAGGTAATGGTGGGAGGAACATGGTGGCCACTAGCTAGACGGTAGCAGTCGCGGGCAGCAGTCCGGGGGGTTTGCAGTAGCTGGAGAGCGGATGTGCCGGGAATTGAAGCGGAGTGAGCGGAAAGTGTTTGGGAAAACGGCTCGGAGGGCAGGGGAGAGTAGCACTTACCTCCATCACCTCATCTGACAATGCTGATGCACGCAACCTATTGGCTGACTTATCGGCCCTAGGCTTCAAACAGTGCAACCAGGGTCCGACTCATCAGGCTGGTCATACCCTCGATATAATTTTATCCAACTCTCATTCCCTGACCTGTTACCCTCCAACACAGGTGGAATGGACCGACCACTTTATAATCAATTTCTCCCTCCCCACTCTCTCTGAAGAACGTCCCTACCCGGCCCCCCTTCCGCTATGGCGCAGGCAGTGGCACAAGATGTCCGCTGATACTTTTAGAACGGTTTTTACCCCTCCTGACTTTCTTCCCTCAGACTCCCCCAGTTCGGCCCTGTCCAAATTCAACGATGCCTTGAGTACTGCGGTCAACCTTATTGCCCCTTTAAGACGCTGCAATCGGCGTTCGGGCCGCAAGCAGGAACCATGGTACTCGGACATACTGCGTGCGGAGAAAAAGGCCTGTAGGAAGTTGGAGAAATCCTGGAGATTCTCGCGCAGCACTGTCGATAGAGACAGATATAGCTCAGCAATGAGACTCTATCATAAAAACATCAGAGCTGCCCGTAAGTCCCATATTATCTTCCAACTCTCTGAGGCTGGCAACGACTCCAAACTGCTGTACCAGGTTCTCTGCACATTCACCAAGCCCGTCGCTTGCGACAGCCCAGAAGTGCTGACCCAAAAACTGTGCGATGACACTGCTGGGTTTTTTTCCGATAAAATTTATGCCATTTATCTGAATATTTCCCAATCAAGTCTATCCGCAGATGAATACGACTCCTCTTCCAGTCTCCAATCTGGAATAGCCTGCGCTGCTCCAGCTACGCTATCTTTCATCCCCGAGATAACCTTGGACCAAGTCAACTCCCTGATTGGGACTATTAAATCAGGTAGCCCAGTGGATCCTGTACCTGCCCGTGTCATGCACCTTATTGGGAGTGTCCTCAGCCCCTCCATTCTGACGGTGATCAACCTCTCCCTGTCGGAGGGATTGGTCCCCCAGGAGTGGAAGGAGGCCATGGTCAAGCCTATCAGGAAAAACACCACCATCCCCTGGTCGGACATGACCAATCTGAGGCCAATCTCCCTTCTGCCGTTCATCGGCAAATTAACGGAGAAGCACGTTAATCACCACCTCTCCAGCTTCATTGAGCAGACCGGCAGTCTAGACCATTCTCAGTCTGGGTTCAGGCCTAGGCACAGTACCGAGACTGCCCTTCTCTCCGTCACGGATGCCATACGCCTGTCCCTGGACAGAGGGCTGTCAGTGGTGTTGGTGCTGTTGGACTTATCCGCAGCATTCGACACCATATCCCACGCCATTCTCCTCACCAGATTAAAGGAGATAGGCATTGACAGTTCTGCCTTGGCGTGGTTCACCAGCTTTCTCTCAGAGCGTACTCAGAAGGTGAATATGGGCTCTTTTAGCTCCACTTCTGCCAGTATCATCAGAGGAGTCCCGCAGGGCTCCTGTCTTAGCCCTACGTTGTTTAACGTATATGTCTCCTCTTTGGCCAACATGACGAGGTCCTTCGGGTTTATACCTATCTCCTACGCTGACGATACGCAGCTGCTGTTCACTTTTAAGACCTTTACCCCGGAGATAAGACAATCGTTCTCCAACGGCATGACTGCAAACGCCAGCTGGATGGCCAAGAACTTTCTCCAGTGCAATGTGGGAAAGTCTGAGGTCATGCTATTCGGAGAGGCAAGAATCCTGTGGACCCCCGACTGGTGGCCCTCCAGCCTGGGTCTGGCCCCGCTCCCGAAACAGGTAGTAAAAAACCTGGGGGTTCGTATAGATCATGACCTTACCCTTTTCCATCATGCCAGCACTACGGCAGGGTCCTGCTTCCACATTATCAGCCTCCTTCGGAAAGTGTTCCCCCTTCTACCAGATAATACACGGAAGACCCTGGTCCAGGCCCTCGTTCTGAGTCGCCTGGACTATTGCAATGGCCTATTCTTAGCAGCCAATGAAGGAGTGCTCAATAAACTGCAGGTGGTGCAGAACACCGCGGCACGGCTGGTAACTAACACCCCCCTAGAACGCCGTCCCTCCCCCTCCTTAAGGCCCTTCACTGGCTTCCCATCCGGAAACGGGTGGAATTTAAGATCTGCTGTGTGATACACAAGAGTCTACACAATCTGGGACCCCACTACTTGGCAGATAAATTTGTGTACCATCGTCCTTCCCGCAATCTTAGGTCCAGTAACCAACTGTTACTTCAGGTTCCCAGACATTACAAGACCAGACAGGGAGGCCGTGCCCTCTCCATCATGGGCCCACGTCTTTGGAACAACCTCCCCCTCTCCCTTAAAGAATGCTCGAGTCACTCAGCTTTCAGGAAACACCTAAAGACAGTACTATTCTAGGAGGTGCTTTGCTCGACCTGTTTACCTCACAGCTCCGCGCGGAGATACACCTTCGGGTGTGATGCCGGCGTGCTACAAGCCCATAAATAAATAAATAAAATAAGCGGAGGTCGGGAGATAGGGAGGAGAATGGCGGCCTTAGCCGCAGCAGCAGTCCGGCGACTTTCTTCAGTGTAGATGTCAGTGCACACAGTAAAAGCGGCTTTTAAGGAATCGGTCTCTACCCGAAGTGAAAAAGAGGTATTTACTGGCTTAACTGAGCAGCAGAGTGTAGGGCAATGCTTACGGAGCCCGGACATGAACAGGGAAGATGCCAGGGATCGCAGTACGGAGTGCAGCTAACGCCCTGGGGCTAGAGGCGGCTGGGAGTCCTTACCGGGTCTAGTGGGCTGGAATTGGGGGCAGAGGCAGAACAAGCAGGGCTTGTTTGCATCAAGTCGAGAAGGTGCAGGTTGAGAGGGGATATCTGCTAAGTGTCGTGGAGCAACAGCAAAACGACACAGGGTCGTGGCTCAAACACCAGCAAGGCTAAGCATAATCAATCAAAAAAGAACGTCACAAATGCCAGTACTGGACATCACTTAAACTTATTAAAGCCGACCTTTACGAAAAAAACATATAGGTCCGTCTGTTGATTTATGTCAGGAGTTTATTCATTAATTTACTCACTAGTGGAATAATATTTTTGTCAACACTTCTGTTTTTTTGGTTTGCATATGTACAAATATAATACATTTAGACAAGTTCGATACAAAAAACAATTTACAAATATACAAATTTACATCACATCCAACTCCCACACTCATACATCCACAACATACAAGAAAATGTGCACTTAGAACCTAATGTCAATGATAAATTCTCTATACATGTAAATGATAGCAGTTTTTTCAATTGTTCTTTTCAAATCTCAACAGTTCTTTTCTCAGAAGTTATCAACAGTTTCCATAACCTAGACTAATTATTTACAATTGACACAAGGGTAACAAAAAACGGTCGATGCGTTTCGAACCCCCCTAACGCGGGGTTCTCCTCAGGACCAACACGTTCTGAGTCACTTGGGAGACACTCAGAGTCCAAATAAATTGAATGTGAAACAAGGTGCTCTTAGTTAGTAGAGCTGTGGAGAAATCGCATTCGCAGGTGTTTCCATCCGTAAATGTGCATCAGCGGTCTGCTTTATTTGGGGTGCTGTGTGCTAGACGAGTCACTTTCTAATTAGAAATGGTTCCGCGTTTCAAACAGTCCCGGTGTTTGAGTGTCTATCAAGTGTCGTGGAGCAGCATCAGACGCGTGGGGCCAGAGAGAGGGGAAGAAACCTGCATATGGAGACAGAGATTCATAAGGAAGGTGAGGCTCCCTCCAGGTATATGCTGAGGACCAGGAACATTGGAGGTAAGACGACCCCTCTTTCTATCTCACCAGACTCCCTGCCTGATATACCACAAGGAGTGAAGACTGTTATTAAAGCGAAAAGAGGGTGACATAGGGTGGCCTTGCAAAGCAGGGCGACTGGGAGTGCCTTAAAGAAAGAGAATGAGGGAAAGAATACAAAGAAATCCTCCTTCCAACTGCGAAAGTTAAGGTTACGCCCTCACTTAAATCATTGTTTTCGTGTTCTTCCGAGCATGCAGAAAGATAACAATACAGTAAGCACAAGCCTCAGCCCAGAAGAAATATCTAGGGAAACAATGGCGCATGGCAGTAATTCAGGAGAAGCTAATGTCTTCGAAGCTATTGCTGTAACAAGCCCATTAAGCACCTTGGGTAGTCCAAGTAAGTTGAGAGAGAAGAGTAGGCCTCAGCAGCTAGAAATTATTACAATTCAAACCAGTAATAGATACTTATTTAAAACAAGGAAAGGTTTTGATGTCAGTAAATAATGGGCGCACTGCTAAAGATCAAACGTGCATGGGTGTGCAAAAATATCAATCATAGATTGGTGGTGCAACTGCGTGAATGGAAAATCTATGAACCACTCAAAAGGTCTAACCAGTAAGTAGGCGAGACCCAAACAATTAGGACAGATACCCTATGCACACACATAGAAAGTACAAACAATGGTCATATCGTTGGATAGGTACAAAATCACAAACGGTAAAGTGACAGAGAGACAAAGGAGTCTTGTGTAGACTGAAATCCTCAGTTCTTTATTTTCATGACAGAGAAACAGCAGCCAGCCAAAACGTGTTTCATCGCTTACGCGAATCTTCAGGGCTGGGAATAACATAGAAATCTCTTACAGACACAACACTACCCATCTGAAATGTCTGCATTACATGCACAACAGCCGTGCAGTCAATGGCATAATCGCTAAATCAGAGACAAGTTCATCCATTTGGTGAGACTTAAATAAATAAGGTGAGTAACCGTGATTGATTACTATGAGGTGAGTAACAGTGATTTATTGCTATGCCACAGGTGGACATGATATAACCAAAATCATAATCGTCGAAGATACCAACCGTATAGTGCTGATTATCTCGGAAAGAGAGAGTAAGAGTAAGTTAACATGCTCCTATGGTAAAGGGTGTACAACGAAAGTGACAAAGGTGAGTAAAGCGGTCCAGAATAGTGTTAGCCCTCAGCAAGGTGTATGAACCTGAGAATACATGTGAAGAAGAAGAAGGTGGTACTAGCAAGGTGAGTGCCACTTGCACCTGTGGTGTTAAATGAGACATACCTCGAGCACTACTGTATACTTCAGGAAGGTCTAGGGGTGCAGAATCAGGAAGTTGGGAATAGGAAGAAGGACAAAGGGAGCGGAAAGGAGGGGAAGAAAAGCGAAAAAAAGTATATAAGATGCAAGTCTAGATGCAATTCGCAACTCCATGTATTATAATAAGTGGGTTATGGAAAGATTAGGGCTCACCGCTCTGCCGGTGATACTTCCGACCCGGTGGAGCCCTTGACCAATGTAAGTGAAAGAAAAACTGTAACGAAAGTCACTGAAATTAAATTGAAAGAGAAGGAGAAAATAAGTGAAAAGGCGTAGTACCTCTTTCATAATACAGTGTAGATATATTATGATTCAGGTGATTGTAGTCATCTCATAATTGTCATTGATTCCAAAAGAGTAAAAAACATATTACATAAAACATTGAAAGTCCATGCTCCAATCATCTGTTTGGATTACATACAGTCACCGTAATAGACCATTGAGGTTTAGTTTACAAGCAATTGGATAGAAGGTGTTGCTAGTCCAGATACGTCCTCAGACGACAAGCTGAAATGACGAGGCAGGTGCATGGCTACAGAACAAGAATATGCCTGTCCTTTCTCGAGTTAAGAGTTAATCCCCGAGAAAGTCTACAAAAGCAATAACGTGTTGTTTGCTAAAATCCATAAAAGTCACTCTGTCTATAAACATGTGGTAAAATAAAGATCTTACCCTCCGACTAAGTTGTGTCGTACAGGACTGAAGCGAAATATTTCGTGGTGACCGTAGGGATGCCCGAATGTTAAAAAGGTGAACCCACTGTCTGTAAGGTAATGTTTGTTTGTTACCATAGTGATGTAATCGTCATTTCCATGGCATTCAATGCAATCGTATTATGTATGAAAAATGAGCTAGAAACTCACCAAACGTCGTGAGATATATCCGTCCCAATGATTGTTTAAAATATGAAGTCCTCAAATAGTAGTATGACAGATGCGATACGAACTAGGAGAAATAAACGGGAAAGCGTATTACATAAAAACGCATTCACTCGAATTAAGAAGGAATTTAAAACATTTAAATTGTGGTTTGAGAGTCTAGAACGGCCAAGCCGTACAGTCAGATCTTAGTTAGCCCTTGTGATAACGTACGCGATAGACGCGAAGTGCGCGCCGGCATCCAGAGCTCCCGGGTCACAGTGTTCCTGGTATCGGACACGTGACCCGGAAGTAACTTGAGTTAAATAGTGGCTCCGGGTTGCTAAGCAACTCGATTCAATACCACTAGACTGCTAACTCCACTGTTGTTAGCAATCATTTGTGCAAAAAGAAGAAACACTACGTTAGTGTGTGCGTAGTATAAGTAAGGCGTGGTGTTCACATGACGGTCACGGAAAGGCTGGTTATCGTAATGATTGATAACATATTGGATGAGTATAACGAGTGTCTCCGAATAGTTATAAACTGGATGGATATGGTGAGGCTTCGGAGAGAAAGCCAACCCGCTTGAACAAATAAAGACAGACTAAATGTAGTTAGATGTGAAACATAATCTAAGACGGATAGGGTGCTACCTCCTGATCCTAGACTGAAATTCACATGTAAATGCTTCCAAAAATACGAATATAGTGTAATAGGTCCGAGATCATGCACCGTTCACAACAAACAAGCTCGTGGTGCAAATAGAGTGATCATGCTCTCACTTCGTGTATCTAAGAGGTCATGCAGGTGAAAACAGAAAGTACAAACAATGGTCATATCGTTGGATAGGTACAAAATAACAAAGGGTAAGATGACAGAGAGACGAAAGAGTCTTGTGTAGACTGAAATCCTCAGTTCTTTATTTTCATGACAGAGAAACAGCAGTCAGCCGACACGTGTTTCATCGCTTACCAGAATAAGACCGGAATGTACAATTTTTTGGCATAGACGTAATTGCGATGGGAGTCAGAGGTGGCAACAGGGAATTAAAATTAAGAAGGGCTGAAGCAATGTGGATTATGCGCTTAATGCTGTGGGCCAGGGTCTCAACTATGATTCAGAACTACAGTTTTTTCTGGGAGACTAACTATGTCAAATAAGGTATCCTCTTCGTGACACTCAACATGGGTCGCAATGGCAATCGATTGTGATGTGGTTGACCCTACAGAAAGAAACACAACCTCTTACAATCAATAAATGTAAGACATACTAAAGACCATTTGCATTGACGTATGTCTGATGTTGTTGCACAAAAGAATGTCTCCAAGCTAATAGGCATTCGAACATTTCTGGCGCTTTCGTGTATTGCCCAGGACTTTTATTATAAAAATTCAGTTTCTGTACTGTTATGTCTGCAATTCAATAACACACTCTCTATTGCCGATATTTCACTTATCTTATGTCTGTGAATTGTTTTTGACATGAGCTTTACAATGTGGACCTGATCAACCATCTTTGGAAAAATGTATCATACAATTTAATGTTTGATCCTTCAGTATCGTATACGCAATTTTGTAATGGATATATAACAATATTTACCAACTATGTACCTTGCACGAAGTTATTCAGTGATGTATTGCAACATAAGTACTTCTAAAATTTTTGGCCATTTCTCCTAATAAGGAAACAGAACATTAATGTTTTTCATTGTCACTGTCACTAGTTACACTAAACATCTGTTTTCGCGTGCATGACCTCTGAGATACACGAAGTGAGAGCATGATCACTCTATTTACACTACGAGCTTGTTAGTTGTGAACGGTGCATGATCTCGGACCTATTACACTATATTCGTATTTTTTGGAAGCATTTACTTGTGAATTTCAGTCTAGGATCAGGAGGTAGCACCCTATCCGTCTTAGATTATGTTTCACATCTAACTACATAAAGACTCTCTTTATTTGTTCAAGCGGGTTGGCTTTCTCTCCGAAGCGGCACCATATCCATCCAGTTTATAACTATTCGGAGACACTTGTTATACTCATCCAATATGTTATCAATCGTTACGATAACCAGCCTTTCCTTGACCGTCATTTGAACACCACGCCTTACTTATACTACGCACACACTAACGTGGTGTTTCTTCTTTTTGCACAAATGATTGCTAACAGTAGAGTTAGCAGCCTAGTGGTATTGAATCGAGTTGCTTAGCAACCCAGAACCACTATTTAACTCAAGTTACTTCTGGGTCACGTGTCCGATACCAGGAACACTGTGACCCGGGAGCTCTGGATGCCGGTGCGCACTTCGCGTCTATCGCGTAAGTTTCCACAAGGGCTAACTAAGATCTGACTGTACGGCTTGGACTTTCTAGACTCTCAAACCACGTTTTAAATGTTTTAAATTCCTTCTTATTTCAAGTGGATGCATTTTTATTTAATACGCATTACCGTTTATTTCTCCTAGTTCCTATCGCATCTGTCATGCTACTATTTGGGGACTTCGTATTTTAAACAATTATTGGGACGGATATGACTCACAACATTTGGTGAGTTTCTAGCTCATTGTTCATACATAATACGATTGCAATGAATGCCATGGAAATGACGATTACATCACTATGGTAACAAACAAACATTACCTTACAGACAGTGGGTTCACCTTTTTCACATTCGGGCATCCCTACGGTCACCACAAAATATTTTGCTTCAGTCCTGTATGACACAACTTAGTCGGAGGGTAAGATCATTATTTTACCACATGTTTATAGACAGAGTGATTTTTATGGATTTTAGCAAACAACACGGTATCGCTTTTGTAGAATTTCTCGGGGATTAACCCTTAACTCGATAAAGGACAGGCATATTCCTGTTCTGTAGCCATGCACCTGCCACAGCATTTCAGCTTGTCATCTGAGGACGTAACTGGACTAGCAACACCTTCTATCCAATCGCTTGTAAACTAAACCTCAATGGTCTATTACGGTGACTGTATCTAATCCAAACAGATAATTGGAGCATAGACTTTCTATGTTTTATGTAATATGTTTTTTACTCTTTAGGAATCAATGACAATTATGAAATGACTACAATTACCTGAATCATAATATATCTACACTGTATTATGAAAGAGGTACTACGCCTTTTCACTTATTTTCTCCTTCTCTTTCAAATCAATTCTAGTGACTTTCGTTACAGTTTTGCTTTCACTTACATTGGTCAAGGGCCCCACCGGGTCAGAAGTATCACCGGCAGAGCGGTGAGCACTAATCTATCCACAACCCAATTATTATAATATATGGAGTTGCGAATTGCATCTAGACTTGCATCTTATATACTTTTTTTCGCTTTTCTTCCCCTCCTTTCCTCTCCCTTTGTCCTTCTTCCTATTCCCAACTTCCTGATTCTGTACCCTTAGACCCCCCTGACGTATACAGTAGCGCTCAAGGTATGTCTCGATTAACACCACAGGTGCAAGTGGCACTCACCTTGCTAGTACTACCTTCTTCTTCTTCACATGTATTCTCAGGTTCATACACCTTGCTGAGGGCTAACACTATTCTGGACCGGTTTACTCACCTTTGTCATTTTCGTTGTACACCCTTTACCATAGGAGCACGTTAACTTACTCTTATTCTCTATTTCAGAGATAAACAGCACCATACGGTTGGTATCATCGAGGATTATTATTTCGGTTATATCATGTCCACATGTGGTATAGCAATCAATCACGGTTACTCACCTCATAGTAATCAATCACGGTTACTCACCTTATTCATTTAAGTCTCACCAAATGGATGAACATGTCTCTGATTTAGCGATTATGCCATTGACTGAACGGCTTTTGTGCATGTAATGCAGACATTTCGTATGGGTAGTGATGTGTCTGTAAGAGATTTATTTGTTATTCCCAGCCCTGAAGATTCGCGTAAGCGATGAAACACGTGTCGGCTGGCTGCTGTTTCTCTGTCAGTAATAGATACTTACCCATAACAGTATCTGAGGAGCTGGAAGCACCTTCTGCAATACAATCAACACCAGAAGCGAATGGTGACAGCCAGATTTGTACTACTGGTCCAGAAAGTAGAGTTTTTGAGATGGAGGCCTCATTAGCTAGTATCCTATTGGAGCAGAAAAGGGACATTAAAGAGTGCTTTGAAGTATCAGAAGCTAACCTGTCAAGTATAAAAGCAACCTGTTCGGAACTAACTCAGAAGTTGGATAACGTTACTGCCTGCACCAAAATTCTCGAGGAGGAAATTGGTGCTGTTAAACAGGATATTGCAAAAAATGCCATTTAGATTTGTAATCTGGGAAAACAAAATCAAATGCTAAGGGAAGATATAGAGAGAATCGAAAACCATTCTCGCAGACATAATCTAAGGTTTTTTAATATTCCCAAAAATGAAGAAGAACAAAACATGAAAACTTTTATAATCTCCCTTTTACAGCAAACAAATCTGAAGGATAAGGGGGAGATTAACCTTGAGAATGAAATACAGAGGGCACACAGAGAGCCACTTCGATGTAACCCCCAGAGAGCAAAACCCAGTAAGATCTTGGTGAATTTCCTTACTTATAATTTTAAGGAGGAGATACTTGGACGGGCTTTGAAAAATGGCCCATTTGTGTTTAACGGATATTCCTTTCTGGTTAGGTCTGATGTATGTAAGGCTACAGAACAGAAGCAATGGGAGCTAGGCGGGAAAATGGGGGAGCTTCGAAGGTTAGGAGCAAAAGTGCAGCTAAAATTCCCCGCTATGCTCCGTATAATGTGGATCAATAAAATGTATGATTACTGCTCAGTAGAGGATGTTGAAGCATTAATAGCCAAAATGAGTAGCGAGAATTTGCCAAAGTAAAAAGGAATACATAGGTTTTTTGGCTCTCAAGCAATTTAAAATGTTTAACAACGTGTAAATAAATTGGGTGTGTTAGTAAATCCCCCTAGGACTGCACGCCTATTGGCAATTTTATGCCAAATAATGTAGGGAGGGTTCCTCAGGGGAGGGTTCCACAGGGCGGCACATTAGAAGTGGGGGGTGGTTGGGGAGCATGGGTGGGGAGCAGTGGGTGACATTTTTTTTTAAAGTCCTCAATACTCTTATGCAGGAATGTCTTTTTGGAGTAAGATCAAAACTAAAAGGGGAGCTCACTAAGGAAGGTGACTTTGACTAACATCCTGAGCATTAATATTCTCACTTGGAATTTGAATGGCATGAGGTCTAAACCTAGGCAGAGGAAAATACTTGAGTATTTGAGAAATAGGCCAAGGTAATGCTGCTACAGGAGACGCATCTTATGGCAAATGAGAGTATGGAGCTGTTTGGGAGGTGTGGCTGGGTTCAAAATTATATTGCCTCAGATAAATTATTTTGTTGCAAGGGAGTTGCTATTCTGATCAGGATTGGTTCTGGGGTAGAAAAGAAAGAGTCAAGTACAGACAGCTCAGGCAGATAGGCCATTGCCCGGATAAAATGGGCAAATATGGAGTTCCTATGTATCGGATATTATGGTCCTAACAAGGACAATCCTCAATGTATCGTAGATTTAGAATTGAGGCTGGCATCAGCTTCAGTTCCTGTAGTTGTAGGTGGTGATTTCAATGTCCCTTTAGACCCTTTGTTAGACCGGTCTACAAGAAGGGATAATATTTATGTCCCCAGAATGAGGAATGCTCTGAAAAGCATGATAAGTGATTTTAACTGGGTGGACGAATGGAGGCATTTGAAGGGTAAGACAAGGGGGTATACGTACCAGAGTAAAAAACATCAATTGAGCAGATTAAGCACCTCCCTGCCCATATTTCAGATCATTCGCCTGTAACGATAACTATACAAGCTTTGGGGCACAACCGCCTAGGAGATGGACCTTAAGGCGCGCACTGCTTTTAGAAGAGGGAGTGGAGACAGCTCTACAGAAATCAACGGCAAAATATTTTATTAATAACCTATGTTCTGCTCCCCTGGGCATAGTTTGGAATGCCTTTAAGGCATATACTCGGGGATCCAAAAAACTTAAATTCATTAGAAACAAGGAAAGCGCGTATGGAATTAGAGATTTGTGAAAAAGAGATAGGGATCCTAGAGGAGGCCTTACATTCTGTTAGTTTAGAGGGAGAAAAGCTGAGGCTGGAAGAGAGGTTGCAAGAGGCGCAATTAGAATTCAAAATGAAACTAGAGCAAAAGTGTAAAGCCAGATGGCAAGCGGCGAATATAAAAGAATTTGAATGTGGGGAAAAGGCAGGTGCTTTGCTTGCCTGGAAAGCAAGAGTGGAAAGGTCAAGGAATGATATAAAAGAGTTAGTAAATGAAGCAGGGGAAAATTTGGACAGATGGGATCCTATGCAGGACCACATAGTTACAATGTTTTCACAGCTTTATTCCCAAAATATTGTCACTGACAATGTAAATGCTAGGTGTGGGCTTAATACATTGGATCTTCCAACGTTAAGTGAAGAAGGAAAGGATATTTTAGAAGCCCCAATCACGCAAGAAGAGATAAGGAGAGCAATAAAAAGGCTAAAAAGGGGAAGGCGGCAGGGCTTGATGCTCTTCCGGCAGAAGTATATAAAATAATAGCAGATGAAATAATACCTATGTGGGAATTGCTATTTAATTCGATATATAGAGGGGTAGTGCAGGCTTCTGAATCATGGCATGAAGCATCTGTAGTTCTAATTTTGAAGCCTGCTAAGAACCCCGTTAAAGCAGAATCATAAAGGCCAATCTCCCTGCTAAATGCTGACTGTAAAATCTTTGCCGGCATATTGGCAGGGGGGCTGTCCAGGGTAATACCCCAACTCATACATGAAGACCAGAAAGGGGTTTATCCCTGGAAGGCAGACGTTTGAGCTAACCCAGCAACTAAATGGATGTATTGATATAGGGTCAGAATTATCTGTCCCCTTGGCGGTGGTCACATTAGATGCCACCAACGCATTCAACCGAGTTTGTTGGGAGTACCTATGGGGAGTTCTGCAATATATGGGGTTTGGGATTCACTTTATGACTACAATGAAAACCTTATATAATAGTTCTACAGCCAGGATTCTTTTAAATGGAGTTCTCACTAAGTGTTTTAAGATTACAAGAGGGACACAACAGGGGTGTCCAATCTCACCCCAGTTATTTAACCTATAAATTGAACTGTTTGCCCAGACGCTCCGACAAGATATGCAGGTGAAGGTCTTCCATACTGGAATGTTGGAAAAAGAATTATCACTCTACGCGGATGATCTAATTATTTATACAACAGATCCAGTTACTACATCCCAAGCTTAGAGCATTTGGCGGATTATTTTGGGCTCTGTCTGGATATTTGGTAAATAAAGAAAAAACAGGGATTATGTGCTTGAACGTCCCGAATTAGAGAGGGAGTGTACAGAGAGAGATCAGATATCTAGGTATGAACATTCTCAATGCAGTGCAGGACATTCCACAGCACAATTTGGAAAGAATTATAAAGGAAATCGGGAACATTTTAACTAGGTGGAGGAATCTTCCATTGACAGTGTATGGAAGGGTGACCTTGATAAAAATGGTTATTATGCCAAAGCTCACTTTCTTTTTTAATTGTATACCATTATCATTTCCGAATAAGCTGATAGGTAAAGTACAGGGTAAACTTGGTAGTTTTGTCTGGGCAGATAGGGGAGCACGAATGTCATGGAAGAAACTCAGGCATAGATTGGCAGAAGGAGGGCTTGCCCTACCAGATTTGAAATTGTATTGCATGGCATTTCAGTTAAAAAATTGTAGGGTTTTGTTTAAGACAACAGGGCACAGATGTGGGGAGGGCTTTGCGAGGAGATGATTAAGGAGTGGGAGGGGAAAGGATTTTTGTTTATGTTTGGTGCTAAGAAAGTTTTCCAAAAAGTAAAATTAAAAATATTGAAGGCAGCTCTGATTTTGTGGGTCAAGATCAGGAATATGTTAGGAATTGGATATTATTCCGGAGAGGCTCCAATATGGGACTCGCCAGGTACACCTGAATGGCTGTTGGATCAACGGAGTGTGCCACTTAGGGAGGGCAGGTATTGAAGTCTGGAGGGGATCTGATAGTGAAGGGTGTAGTGGTGCCATGGGAGGTATTATGGAGTAAAACAGGGGGATCTCTGTCTAGATTTAAATTTCTCCAGTTAAAGTCTTGGGTGGAAGCGAATAGACGTGAGATCAAGAGCCTTTGGAAGTTTGAAAAAAAAGTGAAGAGCAAAACAGTAATAAAGAAGGAAATAAATGGATGGTATCACATATTACTGACTTCCGAGGAGGAAAAAATTAAAGCCCCCTATGAAATATGGGGCGAGGTGATGCAGACCTCTGTTCCACAAAAGGTATGGCAGCTCTCCTTCAAGACACTGTACAAAGTAGTCAAACCATCAAACTTGAAAAGGAACCCTTTTTTTACGGCAAATATGTTGTACTGGACCCCACAAAAACTAGCAAAGTAGGTAACCAACGCCCCCCTCCCCCCAAATGCCGTAGGTGTGGAGAGACTAAGGCTAATGATAAGCATATGTTTTTTGAATGTCCCCAGTTAGAGGAGTACTGGTCTGAGGTCGAAAAGATAATCAATGACATTTTGACAGGAACATCAAAGTTAACCTCCTACTAGTAATGCTGGGGATAGTGGATCAGTCATGTAACAGTATTACCTGGGATAAACAGGCCTTACTATTCTACCTAATCCTTCTTACTAGGTGAGAAATTTGCATGAAAAGGATTGAACCTTCCCCACCACAAGGGATGGACTGGATACGTACAGCAAAAAGCACGGCGAAAATAGATAGGGTCTCATTAATGAGGTTTTGCCGTAGTACAGCAAAAGAAAAGGGCAGGAATGCGCCGTATCTATAGGATACCGTTCTAATACACAAGGGAACCCAAGGAAGCAGTAGGCTAGGGACCTTAGGGAATTACGTTTTTACGCAGGACAATGGTCCCTAGACAAGAAAATATTTTGCGAAATAAATATAGACTAGATAGTAACTATATTCAATGTCCAGCCGGACAGTATTTAATTTCTGATAAGTGATTATAAAAGTAATTAGTGTGATACAAGCAGGACACCAGCCGATGCCAAACTAACCCACTTAAAAAGAGACAAACAGGAATTTAACAGGCAATTCATAAAGTCTGTGTATCACAATTCACAATCAGACAATATATTTAGCACACTATTGCTTGCATACATTGGCATAATTTGTATGCATATAGCGTGACAAGGTCGACAACGTTTCGAACCTTATACTTATACAAGGTTCATCTTCAGGACAAACATTGCCTGCCTTATTATTTGAGTAGTCAAGAATAACTTAGTAACCCAAATTATGGGCACCAATTGCCACAACTATTAATACAATTCCAAAAAAAAGAAAGGGAGGAAAGAAAATACACAAATTAGGGCATTTTGCAAAAGAACACACATATAAAAACAATTGCATGTCAATTAGAACCAAGGAGGAATTATACCAGTCGTCCAAAGTGTCCAGAAAATTAAGGGTTAAACCGAAATCATAATAAGTGAAGTGACATAGTGACAGGAATCACCCACGAGCGCCTATATCCCAATGAGATTAGAATGACACCAATATTGTGATAACCGAAGACAGCGTGTCCACACGTGTAAAGCTCAATGTTAGGGAATATGGTAACTACTGTGATAAAAGCTAGATTAGTGAACCGTCATGACAAGCAGCCACCCTCTGATCATAGCCTTAACCTAAGTAACGGAGTATGGTGAAAAATACCTGCAAGGCCAGTATGAAGGCCACGACACAATTATGCAGTGATGGTCCGCCTAAACCAGACAAAAAGGTAGTCATTAGTGAGAACCCTTAACTTGGGAACACTTCCCCATCGGCAGAAATTCGGGGCTTACCGAATATGAGGTAGAAAAGGTAGAAAGGCAATTCGCAGAAATCACTGAATTCGGGGCTTACCGAATATGAAGCAGAAAAGCAATTCCCGTAATAGGGACAGTGCTATGGGAAAAAAAACGAACAATACCGCAAGTTACAACCAATCCGAGATGCAAGGCGGTCAAGGCAAATATAGATCATCCAAGATTCTTACCGCGAAGGCAAATGGGAACGGGACGTAAATACAGTCCGCATTTGGGGAAATTCCACACTCGAGTAACAGATCACAGCCAGGAAGTTAAAGCAGCTGGATCACGTGGTGTATGGAGGCCCAATCAGCCGCATGCAACAATCGGGCGGCCATTTTGGAACAGTTAAGGATCGAGCGAGAAGCCACGTCAGGCATCGTGGTGAAGGGATAGTAGTAAATCATAAATGCCACTAAAACCACTGAAACAATATTCCATAGCCTTCCACGGGGGAATTTATCAACACTTAGGAAGTGATTAAGTATAAGACTGCGTGATTAACAACTGCCAAAATCGAACCATGCACTAATGGCAGACATATTGGAGTGGTGAATAGAAAGCAATAAGAACAGAGAAAGCCCACATAGGACATACTGGTATGTGGTTCACACACGTTAGAATATGCATTCATTAAAAAAAAAAACTCAATTGGTTTGACATAACAAACTGCATTACAAGGAATAGTTTGGAAGCTACATATATGAACATATTCACGCTCATAATTGCAAAACCAGTAAAAAGCATAAGCAATGCAATTGCTATATATACAGTCATGACTCAAGTTTATAACATTTCCAGACATTTAGAACAGAATCATAAGGCCGGAAAAGGCCATCACAAAAACAGTTCCCAGAATGTAATTCATAGTAGTGAGGTCCAGTCCTCGGCACGGTTCAACCCATTGTCAATACTCCGAGTCTTAAGTATCCAATATAGTTCTTCTTTATTGAGAAGCTGTTGCACATTCGCACCTCTCAGGGGTATTTTAATTGTGGAAATGATAGTCCATTTAAAATCCAATTCTGTATGTCCCAATGCGTTGAAATGATCAACCTGCCGTGCGTTGGGCGTCTTGCAATGTATACGGCTTCCATGTTGGCACATCCTGAGTCTTGCTCTTTGGGTAGTTTGACCTATATAGATCATTGCACACGGACAGAAAATAGCATAGATAACATTTATTCTATTGCAGTTCGTAAAATGTCTACGTGAAAATTTAACAACATGATAGGCAAATTCTTTACCCTCAATTGTGGTATCGCACATGGAGCAGTTATCACATTTGACATGGCCTGTCAACCGAGGAAGGCCCCATAAGTCATCCAGTGTTTCAGTGAAATTGGTAGGAGGTAACGCAGCCCTCACTAGATGGTGTCTGATGTTTTTAGATTTCCTAAAGGGAAATAAAGGTTTATCTACAGTAAGAGCTCCTGCATTTACTACAGGCCAATGTTTTTTGACACTTTTCGTGATGGAGTTCGATGCAGGGGAAAATGTTGTAACACAAACCAATCGATTTCCAGTGGTTTTAGGTTTGGGCTCAAGTAAAACCTCCCTAGGACAGTACCAGGCTCTTTTAAGGGAGCTACGAATAGGTTTGTGAGGATAGCCTCTCACTTTCAATTTAGAGCTGAGTACTTGTGCTTCCCGGAAATATTCTTCTTTCATATAGCAATTGCTACGAAGGCGTAGGAATTGGGAATATGGAAGAGAGTCGCGCAAAGCGCGAGGATGATGACTTTGGTAACAGAGCAGGGTATTGCGCTCCGTGGGTTTCCTATGCAAACCCGTAATAAGTCTCCCTTCAAAGGACTGAATGTTAAGGTCCAGGAAGGCAATAGAAGAATGGCTGGTGGATAATGTATATGTCAGACCGCTGCAGTTGCTGTTAAGCCAATGTAGGAATTGAGTCAAGAGGGTTTCAGAGTCATGCCAAATTAAAAAAATCTCATTGATATACCTCTTCCAAAGGGCAATGCCACTATGGAAGGGGTTATTAGGGGCCAGAATGCGTCCACACTCAAGGTGATCCATATACAGAATGGCTAAATTGGGGGCAAAAATTGCCCCATAGAAGTACCCTTGTTTTGACTGTAATATTGGCCATCAAAAAGAAAAAAAATGTTTTTGTTAAACACATTTCAAGTAAATGTAAAATAAAAAGAGTGGGAACCTGATGGGGCCGGGGGCGTCTGTCAAGAACTTCCTGAATGACCAACATGGAGTCATTTTGGGGAATATTGGTATATAATGACTCCACATCCGGAGTACAAAGTACTCCGGATGTGGGTCGATGGAGGTCTGAAAGGGGTATTAGATAAAAATGATAGTTTAGGGTTAAGTGAGAAAAATGCATGTAATCTTAACTTACGAAAGAATCGTAGTAACTCAGTTTGAATTTCCAAAACGTTGGGGCATACAGTAGCACAAAAGAGAGCCCTTTGCTCAATATAGACATTTCACTATGAGACAATAAATGATCATTGAGGTTAAAAATGGGAAGGGTATTCATGGCTGGTGTAGAGTCAGATAGGGCGTCAACATTAATGTTTACCATTGGTAATGTTGACGTCGAGTGTTGCGTTCACCTGGAGGGTGGAATTTCCCCAAATGCGGACTGTATTTACGTCCCATTCCTGTTTGCCTTGCCGGTAAGAATCTTGGAGGACCTATATTTGCCTTGACCGCCTTGCAGTTCGGATTGGTTGTAACTCGCGGTATTGTTCGGTTTTTTTCCCATAGCACTGTCCCTCTTACGGGAATTGCTTTTCTGCTTCATATTCAGTAAGCCCCAAATTCATTGATTTCTGCGAATTGCCTTTCTACCTTTTCTACCTCATATTCGGTAAGCCCCGAATTTCTGCCGATAGGGAAGTGTTCCTATGTTAAGGGTTATCACAGTAGTTACCATATTCCCTAACATTGAGCTTTACACGTGTGGACACGCTGTCTTCGGTTATCACAATATTGGTGTAATTCTAATCTCATTGGGATATAGGCGCTCATGGGTGATTCCTGTCACTATGTCACTTCACTTATTATGATTTCTGTTTAACCCTTAATTCTCTTGACATTTTGGACGACTGGTATAATTCCTCCTTGGTTCTAATTGACATGCAATTATTTTTATATGTGTGTTCTTTTGCAAAATGCCCTAATTTGTGTATTTTCTTTCCTCCCTTTCTTTTTCTTGGAATTGTATTAATAGTTGTGGCAATTGGTGCCCGTAATTTGGTTACTAAGTTATTCTTGACTATTCAAATAATAAGGCATGCAATGTTTGTCCTGAAGATGAACCTTGTATAAGTATAAGGTTTGAAACGTCGTCGACCTTGTCACGCTATATGCATACAAATTATGCCAATGTACGCAAGCAATAGTGTGCTAAATGTATTGTCTGATTGTGAATTGTGATACACAGACTTTATGAATTGCCTGTTAAATTCCTGTTTGTCTCTTTTTAAGTGTGTTAGTTTGGCATCGGCTGGTGTCCTGCTTGTATCAGACTAATTCCTTTTTTAATCAATTATCAGAAATTAAATACTGTCCGGCTGGACATTGAATATAGTTACTATCTAGTCTATATTTATTTCGCAAAATATTTTCTTGTCTAGGTATCTATAAGATACAGCGCATTCCTGTCCCTTTTCCCTGCGCTGGCGAACAATGGGTAGCCGTGCACCAACGCAGGCCCCTTTGCACACTGGTGCTTTTCCTCTTTCTATGTGTGCTGCAGTTTTTTATTGATTGTAGTGAGCCCTGAAGAAGTGCCTACAAGCACAAAATGTATTGGGTTATGACGAATAAATACTGCCCTAAATGAAGAAATGCTTAAGTCGTGTTCTTTCTGAGAGGTCCGGATGGACACAGTGGGAGCATCAGAAATTTGGAAAATTGCATAATCACTCCGCTGGTGGAATTTAAGCAAGATGAAATATAAAATAACAAGCAGAATGAATGAACAGATAGTTGAAATATGAAGTAGGTTTTTGAAGCAATTGCAGAGGTTGGCACAACTCAGCTGTGCGATTGGAAAGGGCTGAGAGGTCGCCCCATTGTCACAGTTTATAATTACAGTGATGGCATACTTGTGTTTGGAGCAATGCAAAAGGAGTATTACAAGGCTGTTACACAAGTGTGCCAGTCACTTGCTGATGCAGGTCTCACTCTCAATGCAGCAAAGTGTGAGTTTCACAAGACCAAACTCAAATTCTTTGGACACGCATTCTCTGATGAGGAAATGACTCTTGAGCCTGACAAAGTGAAAGCACTATCAGCTACTTGCCCCCGAAAGATGTCACTATTCTGTCATCCTTTCTATGGATGGCCAATTATTGCTCAAAGTACATTTGAGACTTTGCTACTGTAACCACCCCTTGAGAGAGTTGATAAAACAAAATGTCCAGTTCCAATGGTCTTTTGATTGTGATCAAAGTTTCATGAGAATAAAACTTGGGTTTGTGAAAATGTTCATGTTTCTGTATGGAAAACGTTTCATTATCATAAGAGATTAGCAAGCGCTGTGCACCATGTTCGAAAATCCAAAAGCCAAGATGCACCTTCGCTTTAAGCGGTGGGGTCTGAGACTGCAAGAGTACGATTATACAATTGTATACAAGTTTGTATAGACCAGAATTCTGCTGATTATTTTTCACAAGTACAGCTAAACCATCACAGTTCGACATCCAAGACAGCGGAGGAGTACATCAACTTCATTGTGATTGGCCATATCAATTTAACAGATTATTGAGGCCACTAATGCTGACAAGAACATGCATATCCTCAAATACGTCATTCTGACTCAATCCTGAAGAAGGAGTGTTCAAATGTACAGGATGATTTGTCTACCTCAATAAAATGTAATGTATTGAGAGGCTGAAGAATTGTTATATGTAGGACTTGGCCCTTTTTGGAGGCGTAATCCCAGACTTTTTGCCTTTTGCCTCCTATTTTTCTGACCCTCTTTTAGTTGGCTTTTGGACTCTGGGCACTTTACCATTGCTAATCAGCGCTAAAGTGCATATGCTCTCTGTGTAAATTGTGATTATGATTGTTTTCCCAGGATTGGCATATTTTCTTTACTGGTAAGTCCCTCGTAAAGTGGACTGTGAGTGCCCAGGGCCTCTAACGCAAATTCTACTAGTAGGCCTTCAGCAATGGTTGTGCCACCCTCATGAGTAGCCCTGTAATCATGTATCAGGACTGTCAATGCATTGTTTGTGAGTGCAATGTTAAACTGCCATGTCCACCTGGGAAGTGCAACCACTTGCTAGGCCCAAATTTTCCTTTGAGTACTTGTAAAGCACCCCTAAGGAAGGCCCGGGGGCAAGGTGCAGTGTATGTGAAAGGTAGGACATGTACTGGTGTGTTTTACAAGTTCTGATAGTGAAATACTGACAATTTCACTTTTCAAAATTGCAAGGAATAGCTCTCTGTGAGAAAGTGCCTTTTTTGCATGGTTGGCCTCCACTTTTGCCTGATTTTGAAGTGGTTTTCACATTTACTGCACGGGGTCCCTGTCAGCTAAGTCCCCTCTGCTAAGGCTCCTGCCCCAAAACAAATACCAATTGGTATTTCCTCCTCCCCAGGATGGGCCAGTTCTTGAAGAGGGAAGCTTCAACGGCCTATCACATTTGTAAAGTGACCCCAGCCTCTGCTGCTAGCAGCAGATGGCAGCCCCTTGTTTGGACGCCCACTTTGGGTGGAAACATTAAAAACATTCACCTCACTTCCCGCACCCCTAAGGTGGGGAAGTGAGGTGAAGCACAACTTTCAGTCTCCACCCTCTTGAAGGTGGAAGGACCCCTCCAAATACGTGCTAGGTCTATGACCCCTTCTACCGGAGAGTGGCATAATAGAGGGTGTAGTCAACCCGGGTAAGGTGCCCATTGGCCCTACCTGCTACTCCTCTAAAACACCTCCTAAATTTAGCATTCAGATAACTCCCCCAGACCTGACATTCAGATATGTGATGACCTAAGAAGAAAGAAGACACCCAGAAGACGACAACTGCCTTGGACCCAGTCCTACCGGCCTGTCTCCTGCTTCAAGACCCTGTGACCTGTCTTGCAACATCGACCTCTGAAACCCCTGGAAAGACTGTTTCCTTCGACAAAGACTCCTATCTCCTGTGGACAGTCGACCTGTCCAGAAGAAACCAACTCCAAAGTCTCTAAATCCAGGTGAATTGGCGTCCCAGTCCACTCTGAACCCGGCGTCCAGGACCTAAATCTGTATGGCTCACCTGTAAAGTGAAGTCTCCTTGGCAACCCTCGCCTCATGTCTAGAATTGGCTGACCTCTCCTGCCCAACATGAAAGTCCTGCAGTGTGAATCCAGAGGCTCTCCGATCAGCTCTGATGAGAAGTCTCTGATGTTGAAAGGCACTCCTTCACCCGAAGCCCCTGAGCCTAGCTGAGCTGAACTGACAGTGCCCTTATGACCCCCATACATCACAACTTACATCAGCTGTCAAAGCCAAAGTCAAAGTATAAAACTGCTTTATTCGATTTTGATTTTAAAAACCATAAAAGCACAATAAAAAACAGATCACATTATAAAAAGATTATTTTCCATAAAAATATTGTCTTAATTCATATAAGTACAATAGAATAAAATACATTAAAAGAACCTACAGTGACTTGGAGGATTGTTATAAACCAGTTCATTGTGATCCTGTATCTGATTATAATTTTTGAGAACGACGACAAAAGGAACATGGTCAGTTCATCCTCCAGCATTTGTAATCTCAACAGTGCTGTTCTACATTGTCTCAATCCCCATATTTTCAACATGGGAATTAAAAATCTACTCCTCTGCAGGGTATAAAATTTACAAAAAAGTATGCAATGTAACGTTGACTGAACAGAAGTATCATCACATGGACATAATATCAAATTTTTAGACCAGGAGTTTACTTCAGGGAATGTAACCAGTCTAAAAAAGGTCCACCCACGAAAACCTGTAAGTAGCATGCGAGAATAACAACTTTGCGTCTGAATCAAGTATGGCTGTATCCCCTGGCCTTGGAGCATCAAATGATTCTCCATGACTGAGGTCTTACATTTCTTTGTGAACCACCGTTCATTTTCTAAGAAAAGTAGACACATTTCTTTCAGCTTCTTCCTTGAAATAGTCTCTAAGCAACTTGGGAATAAAAATATTCTGGGTATCCAATGTCATAGAATAATTTCTTTACATACATAATCCAGGAGATTCTTGACACCCCCTGGAGATTATACAGTCCTTAATTATATCTCTATTTAGTCCTGTCTCCTCAGTAGACCACACTTTATGCCAGAAAAGAAGAGGGTTAACTTTGAGAAGATCCGATATATAATGCAGACCCAGTTCCTTATGTCATACATAAGTAGAAGTGGACGCGAGGCGGCTAGTAGATAACGGAGAAATGCATTCTCACAAAGTTGGATATTATGCGTTTATGCTATTCCCCAAATCCCTGCCTGGTATATCGCTGTGGAAACACATTTAGATTTATATATGTCCACAAGCACTGGCACAGGTCTTCCGCCCAACTTATTAGCAAAATTTTGAACGGCTCCTATTGCTCGCGAGAAAGCCAGTTTTCTCGCGTGAACCGCCGAAGACCAGGTGCGTCTTTTGTCAAAGTTAATTCTCAAATACGAAAATTTATCACTTGTGTCTATTTTTGTATTTGAGAGAAAGATTTTACAGGTAGAAGTTTTGTTAGTAGTACAGCACATTGTGAACGTGTTGCTTATATTTATTTTTAGACCTCTATCGTTCATATACTTTGAAAAATTAGTAAGCGATCTTTGAAGGCCAACTTGGGTCTGTGCCATAATTACTGAATCATCTGCATATAATAGAATCGGGACTGGGGTATTCCTGATTTGAGGGTAGTCCTGCTTGTCCTGAGTAAGATGGGATGCTACACTGTTTATATATAAGTTAAACAGGAATGGAGCGAGTATGCATCCTTGTCTGACTCCTTTGTTTATGCTAACCTTGGAGGTACACTCGCCCTGATTCCCAAACCGTACCCTCGCCCCAGCCCCCCAATATAACTCCTTGATGAATGTCAGCAGATTAGGTTCCATGCCCATTTGGAGCAGTATGGTCCAGAGTTTGTCGTGGTTTAAACAGTCAATGGCCGAACTTAGATAAACGAATGTTAAAAACAATGTTTCCTTTTTAGCTGCTACGTACTTGGCTATAATCAGCGCTAAGTTCAAGCCTTGTTATGTTGTACCAAGTCCTGCTCTGAAGCCATATTGGAACTGTGAGAGTATGCCCTTTTCTTCCACCCAAAGCTGTAATTTGTTTAATATGACCCTCCCGGCAACTTTCATGAGTGAGTCCAATAAAGATATTGGACAGTAGCATTTTGGTTCATTACGGTCACCTTTTTTAAAAATGGGAATCACAATGGCCTCTTGCCAGGTGGGAAAAAATCTATATTTGTTGCAGCTATTCAGGACATTTGTTAAAAGTGGGGCCCATAATTTGGTGTTAAATTTGTATATATCCACAGGCACCCCATCAGGTCCTGGGGCTTTTCCTGCAGCACTATCGTCTATGGCAGCTAGGACTTCTGCCAGTGAGAATTCGATGTTCATTGGAAAAGATGCCTGAGATACAGTCTTATCTCCTCCAATTACATACAATCTCATACTTTCAATTGGGTCATCTGCCTGATAGAGATATTTAAAATAATTGACCGATCTATCTTCCATGATTGCCACTTCTATTGTGTCAGTTACCCTGTCTGCAAAAAAAGGGGCGTTTACAGCCTTCCAAAAACCAGTGTTATCCTTAGTTAGGCAGACTTGATGTAGCGCCTGTCAGGCTTCCTGTTTCAGCTGGTTCTTATGGTTTTTAACTGCTCGTAGATAGGCAGTTCTGGTGAGTCTTACTTCAACCATACTTCTCGGCTCACTTTTTAGCACCATCAGTAAGTGAGCATGGGCCTTACTACAGTCCCTATCAAACCATCCCTGCGACTTGGTTTTACCCTGTTTTTGGGTCCCTGTGAGGAGTTTGCGTATTTCCTCAGAGCTTCTGAGGAAAGCCTCAGTAACTAGGGCATATTCACCAGTCATGGTTAAACACGTTTCAAATTCCTTATGTTTGTTTTTGATAAGAGTTTCAAAAAAGGCTGTGGGCTCTACTTTATTCCACTTTATAGCACATCCATTCATCTTTGTGAGACTCAATTTCTAGCTATATAGGCTTTCTGTGGTATTAGTTATTTTTTTACCCCCACCAAGAGAAAAGGATAGGCTATTTGGAAGGTGGTCACTCATTGTTATGTCGCATGTTTTATAAGTAAGGACGTAACCTGAAAATCGATAAGATATAAGAGCGAAATCAATTACTGATTTGCATCCCCTCACAATGAATGTTGGCTCAAAAGGAACCGGAGGGTGGCATAATTCATTTGCGAAGCCCAAGTCTAATTGGAAGATCAAATCATTAAGGTAATTGCCCAGGGTCGTGTGGGAGAAGTGTACTCGGGGCTCATCTCTATCTGTACCCAAACCGCAAATGCCCAAGTCGCTATGTGGGCATAGAAAACAGTTAAAATTGCCCACCCATATGACACATATGTCCCCAGACTGTATTTCTTCAATGTTCCTGAGTGTTTGGCATAAGTCTTCTAATACTTTACTTATTTCCATTTTAGGAATGTTGTTATAGAAGTTTATTAGAACAGTTTTTTGATTACCTGTGTCGGTTATTTGCAGTATCTGATAGTGCTCAGATCCAATTTCGAATTTCACTACCAGATCATTCAAAAGGTTTGATACATAGCTACATAACTAAGCATGGGAAGAAAATCCGTTACGCTCGCAGATTTTGCGGGTTTTCGGTAAATTCGCAATCCGCGAACGCTCTCGAATTTATCGAAAATTCGCAAATTCGCACGCAGCGGATTTTTTTTTCTTGGTGATACAATTTTGCGGCGTGTGGTGTAAGTTCGCAATTGCGAACATGTAGGTGCGGCGGGCAGCAACAATCTTGCACTCGCGAAATTACAAAAATTGCAATTCTGCACAAGAAATCCACTAGCAAGCAGCATAGACCTTCTGAAAATGATGATTTTTATCAGAATAACTCCTCAGGTTGACATTTGCCTGCACTTTTTTGGATTTGAGGCCTTTTGACTTTCTTTGGAGCACTTTTGGATTAGAAATCAACTTTCACAAGTAAGCTTGTTTGGGGCATTACAGTTGCTGTAATGCTGTTCTGCAGAAAAAAGAGTTTTGCAAAAGCAAAAGCATTCAGCAGGTGCAAAAGTTCAAACTCATCATTAGTAACCATTCCCTGTAGTGCTTCCTGACTGGGGCCCCTCCAGAGTTCAGTTGCTAGTTGCAACAATTGTATGACCCTGCTCTGGCCCTCACAGCAGGCTCATAGAATAGCTACAAGTAGGCCACAAAGGTCCTGGAAAAAAAATTTGCACTGCAACAGAAAGCAAATTACAGATAAGGAAGCAGGTGCCAGACTGGAATTTTAAAACAGTGACACATTAATAAATCAACCCCAAATTAATTCATGTCAGTTGAAGCAGGGCAGGTGTGCTTGCTTTTTCCTCCCATAATCTACAGTGATGATGAACCAGAGGGTGGCATTGATGTACCAGAGGGTGGCATGGGTGAAACAGAGGGTGGCAGGGATGAAACAGAGGGTGCTGGGAACCTGTGATGATGAACCAAACGTAGAAACAACATAATCGTGACCGTTGCGAGCCGACATGTAAGTTCGCAATTGCGAACTGGTACAAAACCCTCGCGAACTGGCAGAAATCCTTGCGAACACAAAAAAAATCTGCAAATTCCCAGTTCAGTTGCTAGTTGCAACAATTGTATGACCCTGCTCTGACCCTCACAGCAGGCTCATAGAATAGCTACAAATAGGCCACAAAGGTCCTGGAAAAAAAATTGCACTGCAACAGAAAGCACATTACAGATAAGGAAGCAGGTGCCAGACTGGAATTTTAAAACAGTGACACATTAAAAAATCAACCCCAAATTAATTCATGTCAGTTGAAGCAGGGCAGGTGTGCTTGCTTTTTCCCCCCATAATCTACAGTGATGATGAACCAGAGGGTGGCATTGATGTACCAGAGGGTGGCATGGGTGAAACAGAGGGTGGCAGGGGTGAAACAGAGGGTGCTGGGAACCTGTGATGATGAACGAGATGTAGAAACAACATAATCGCGACCGTTGCGAGCCGACATGTAAGTTCGCATTGGCGAACTGGTACAAAACCCTTGCGAACTGGCAAAAATCCTTGCAAACACACAAAAAAATCCGCAAATTCGCGAGAATTCGCGGATTTTGCGGATTGCGAGTTCGCAAATTCACAAAATTCGTGAACGCCAGATTCGCAAAATTCACCCATGCTTATACATAACCCCCCTTTGTTCCTTCCCCTTGTCGACCGGCTAGCAGGAGTGTGGAAAGTGCGGTAGCCATTAATATGTACGGCCTTCATTGCCCAACATTCCTGCAGGCAGATGATAGAAAAATCCTGCCTAAAAATAAGCAGTCAGGGTCCCTCATTCTAGCGGACAGCCCAGCGATGTTCCAAGACATCAGCTTAAGGGTATTGTCCATCTCCGGTTTATTGGTGTTTGTATTGGCAACTGTTTGGGTGTCAGCATCTCCTAGTGGGCTCCTAGCTCTACTATGCTGTGTTTGGATGGCAACATCTCCTAGTGGGCTCCTAGCTATACTATACCGTGTCAATGGGTACAGGCTGTGTTCTTTTGCATGTAGATTGTTTTCTATGGACTCTTCCTTTACTGTTAATTTCAGGGTTATATACGACTCATAGGTGAATCACCCTCGTTCAACATATCTTGGTTGTTTTCAATAACAGCATTAGGATAGACCATTTTCTCTGTTACGCCGTCTAAGCGCTGAGCAGGAAAAATTACCAGTCCCCTCGAATCCTCGTTGATGAATTTCTTTTCACGATATTGTCTAGTGTCCACTTCTTCCCTATCCATTAACAGGACACATTGCGGGGTGACAATGTTTGGGGTAAGTCAGTCCACCAAATCAAGTGTGCTGTACCTGTTACTGGTGGAAATACCAAATTCCGAACCATAACCATCAATTTCAATATATGTATATATTCCAGCGAGCAAGGCGACCGGGATCACCGAAACACGTTTGGTGGAGGGCACAGCAATGCACTTGAAAGAAAGAAAAACAAATAAAGTTACAGCGGCTGCTGTTTAATTCAAGAGTCCTTCTCTCTCGTCTTCTTGGGCGTGGATATCAATCGCGTAGAGAGTGGTTATCGGATATATATATATATATATATATATATCTATATATATATATATCTATATATATATATATATATATATATAGATATATATATATATATATATATATATATATATATATATGTTCGCTCCTGTTTCACCCTTCCAAACAACGGGGCACTCCCAGGTGGGTGCCGAGAACACGGTGGTGCTCCGCGTAATATTGCCGCTCAAAGGATCCCCTCTCCCAGCCGGGAAAGAAGCACGGCACTCATGGGGTGATTGTCAGTAGTTCTTATTCACAACGCTTGCACAGACACGTTTCGGGAAACTCCTTTCCTTAGTGTGTTCACGAGATGTGAACCGAGGAAGCATGTATTTACACAGTTCGACCAGATAGGAAGTAACAAAATCGAGGTAGGGCTAGTCACCTCCATAGTTTGGTGAGCGCCAACTTAGAGTGTGCAAATGTCACAATTTCAACCATAAAAACAGTGTCAACATATCATCATTATACATTAATTTCAAAAATATATATTGCGTATATAAACACATCCGATATGTTAAAACATACATAAAACATGGTATCATTATAACCAAATTTTCATATTGCTTATTCATTGGAAATGATCTCGCCATGGATCGGCTTTTGGCGGTTCCGTGTACCGAGCCGCCATGTAACCTCTAAAAATAGGGCAGTGTATCGGCATATCTTAAGTACTCCATAATTCATTATTATTATCTCTCAGACAACTGGTTTTTGGGTTGTCAGTGTAAAAGGATGGCCTAATTTCCTAGGTGTACTGCCAGTTCTTCTCCGCTGTTCAGACCCCTAGGACTTTTTGTTTGTAAATTGATAATGAATCTGGACTCCAACCTCCTAAGTTTTAAGGTCATGTCCCCACCTCTTATATGTACTGGGATGTGATCCAATGCAAAGTATTGGAGCAAATCCCGATTACTTTGGTGCTTGATGGCGAAATGTCTCGCCACCGGATAGGACATGTCTTTGTTGGCAATAGCATGCATGTGCTCCAGAATTCTTAATTTGACTGCATTTATCGTGCTCCCTATATATTTTAACTTACAGGGGCACACTAGATAATAAACAACATGAGTTGTTTGGCATGTTATGAATTTGTTTATGGGTCTTCGATTTCTTAGGCCATGGACCTCATACCCCAATACTCTTTTTACAGTATGCGCACGCTTTGCATCTTCGACAGGGGAAGAAGCCTTTCATTGCTGCTAGTGAGTTTGATCTTATTGGAGGAGTGTCTAGATGGCTAAGAACCAGCTTGTCTCTAAGGGATTTTGCTTTCTTAAAGGTAACTAGAGGTCCCGGTGGGATGTCCATATCAATAATTGGATCAGTCTGCAACATGTGCCAGTTCTTTCGTAATGTGTTTTTCAAGAAATTAGTATCTTTTGAATATGTTGTTATCATACGAAACCTGTCCTCATTATTATTTTTACTGCTTTCTTTTTTCAGTAGTTGTTCCCTAGGTATTCTAGTCACTTTCTTTAGTGTGTTCTTTAGGTGTTTGGCATCGTATCCCCTGGCAGAAAATCTTTCTATACTCTCGCCCACAGCTTTTAAGAAATCTTGCTCATGGGAGCAGTTCCGTTTAAGACGCAACAGCTCCCCATAAGGAATGCTTTGCTTTAATGTCATTGGATGACCGCTGTCCGCATGTAAAATGCTGTTACCGGCGATTGGCTTGCGGTATAGTGCTGTGGTAATTTCATTCTCCCTAATTTCGATTCTCAGGATGAGATAGCTCACTGCTACTGAGCGTATTTCACCTGAGAATCGTAAATTGATGGTATTGTCATTAAGATGATCTACATATTGTTTAGCACTTTCAACCGATCCCCTCCACACAAGGAAGAGATCGTCTATATAACGATACCAGGTGATGATTTTCTCTGTCCATTCAGTGTTCCCCACAGACCAGGCCACCTGCTCCTCCCACCAGCCCACAAATAAATTCGCGTAGGTGGGGGCGAAGCAGGTGCCCATCACGGTCCCTGAGACCTGTCTGTAGAGGTCTCCCTGAAAAAGAAAAATGTTAATTAACAGACAACATTCAGTCATCTCCAATAACATTGTGCTGTGTCCCGAAAATGTCAATGATCTTTTTTTGAGGAAGTACTCCACTGCTTTTAAGCCTTGTGAATGTTCTATACTTGTGTAAAGGCTTGTGATGTCTAGAACCATTAGTGTGTAGCCTGGGTCCCATGTGAGTTTCTCAATATGTGAAATGAAATCTTTCGTATCCCTAATATATGATGTCAAGGATAACACCGACTGAAATAAAAAGTGATCTATGAAGATCAACAAGTTTTCAGTAAGGCTCCCAATCGAGGAAACTTCCTGGTGGGTCCTTGGTGTCCTTGTGAATATTAGGTAATTGATAGAATGAAGGAATGGTGGGATTCATGGTTCTTAAAAACAGAGCGGCAATATATATACATATATATATATACCAACTCAAACAAAACTGAGAGAGTTGAATTTATTGCAAAAAGGTGCTGGGGAAAGCCCTTTCAAACCGAAGTCAACCTTTATGCCATTGATGCCAAGAGACGCAATCGACGTCTTTCATGACCGCATCGTGGAGGAGATAAAAGACTTGAATTGCTCTGTTGATCGTAATAGAAGGTGTATATATAACCAACGACAAGTTTCTTTGAAAAAGCTGACTGATAAGCTAGCCAACGACGCCTCTATCATAATCAAAAAATCTGATAAAGGGGGCAATGTGGTCCTGTGGCCCAAACAACAATACGATGCAGAAGCTAAGAGACAGTTGAACAACTGTGAGTGTTATGAGCAAATAACTTGGAGCATGTATAACAAAGCGAAGGAGGACATTAAAAAGGAGCTATTAAATGGGAATCAGAGGGTTTGATATCGAATGAAGAGTACAAATTCCTATTCAACGCTCACCCTCGGCTACCCTTCCTTTATTTGCTACCAAAAATCGATAAGAACACTACCCCCGTTCCTGGACGCCCTATAATTTCGGCGATAGGAAGCATGACTGAGAATGTGGGCTCTTATATTGACTTCTATTTGCAGGACTTGGTAAAAGCTTTGCCCTCTTATGTGAAAGACACTGGGGATTTTCTAAGACACCTTAACAACATAACTTGGTCAAAGGATTGGATCTTACTAACTCTGGATATAGAGTCTCTCTATACCAGCATAAGACACGAATGTGGCCTGCGTGGTGTTGAATACTTTTTAAACACACGTCCTGCTGAATATGCCATGCATAACAAAATGTTAATGTCCCTTATCTCATGGTGCTTGAATAATAATTACTTTTCTTTTGAAAGGAATTTGTATAGACAAAAACAAGGGGTGGCCATGGGGGCCTGCTTTTCCCCAAGCTACGCGTGCTTGCACGTGGGTTTTTGGGAGAAGCAGGTCCTCATGAATACACACAGGGCTATGTTTGAAAATAATGTGATTTCATGGCTTCGTTATATAGACGACGTGTTCGTTATTTGGAAGGGCAGCATGCAAAGCGCACAAGAGTTTGTAAACCTGTTGAACATTAATGAGTTTAATCTTCACTTCACTTCCAATATGAGCGACACTAAACTAGAATTTTTGGATGTCCAGATACAAATAACGGACGAGACACTCATTACCTCAGCCTACAGAAAACCATCTGCTGGCAATGCAATATTACATGCATCCAGCGCGCATCCACGTCACTTAATAGCTAGCATACCCTACGGGGAATTGCTACGGCTTAAGCGCATCTGCAGTACATCTGAGCAATTCGAGGTCTGCAGTCGATCATGCTTAGAGCGTATGCGCCAGAGAGGGTATAGTGAGGAAATTCTTAAGAAAGCCATGATAAAAACAAATGAAAGACCCAGAACTACCCTATTACCTAGCACCAATGAAAGTAACATAAGTACAGCGGATGAGAACAATTCACCAAGACTCATCACCACCTATTGTAGACAGGAACGTAAAATACGTAACATCATAAATAAAAACTGGCCCATAGTTCTAACTGACCCCATTCTGAAAAACACGTTGCCAGAACATCCCAGTGTGACGTTCAGAAAATCTAGAAACATGGCTAATCTCTTATCAAGGGAGATTCCTACTGGGTCTACCAGTATTCAAACTTGGATGCCCACGAGTAACGGCTTTCGCAAGTGTACCACTTGCAGGGCATGTAACTTTGGAGCCAACACTGCCACATACACTACCCCTTTCAAAACAAAAGAAGTGTCCATCAGGGGAAAATATGACTGCCGCACTGAGTACGCTATATACGTCCTCACATGCACATGCGGCTTGCGTTATGTAGGCAGCACAAAAAATCCTGTTTACATGCGTATCCTACAGCACATCCGCGCAATTATCAACAGTGATCCAGCTTACCCGGTAGCCCGACATTTTAAGTTGAGTCATAACAAGAATGTGAACTGTTTGACATACTATGTAATTGACCAGGCACCGGTGTTAAAGCGAGGAGGGGATAGGGACAAGACTTTGAGGCAGTTAGAGACCAGATACATCCTGAATCTTAACAGTAAGCACCCTAACGGCCTCAACGATAGGGAAGATATGCACACCTCACTTTAATTCGAGTTAAAACTGTCTTGTCCTTTACTCCATCTCTACAGACATGTGATCACTGGAACTGTATCCATTCCAGACCTATTGTAAGAAATCAATTTAATAAGTGTCCTAGTGATTCATCCATGATTTACCACGAACTGTGCATTCATTTTTTCTATCCTGTTAATTGTATCTCTCTCCTCAATCATCATTTTAAACCTTCCACAATTTTTTGTTGGTTGCACTTATAACACTTAGTACTTTACTGTTGGGATTGCTGTTTGAGCAAGACCAGGTTGTGTAACCCTCCTGGGTTACCAAATGGGCAAGGGATAGGTCACTATCCCTGCTTACGGGGTTCAGCATTGGCACTTTAATTTAAGCAAGTCTTTATAGATTCTAACATGACATTAGATTGTAATAGTTGAGTGAGCTAACTTAAATTCAAATGAATGAACTAAACACACTAAGGCTATTTCAGCGTACGTGGAATACACTGCTATTTTTGCACAATGTCTTTTTTTAGCATAATATTTATTTATTTATGCATTATAAATTATTATTATGGACTTTTGTATACTGTCTTTTTAGAATTTTAACATATTTATATGTTATATATTTGGTGCATTGGTGTTAGAAATTGCTTCGCTGTACAGACGTGTGTAGTAACGCTTTTCTCAAAAAGTGTTGTTTATATAGTAATATGCTGCTAGCTCACTGTTTCACAATTTTAACACGCATTCAGGCGGTTATAAATGTTCATTGTTACTTAATTGTGATTTTAAATCCTTGGTTTTCTGGTGCCCTGTACAAAAATGCTGCCAAGATTTATAAGTGGCCCATACACAGCGCCCAATTGTATGCACATGTAAAACACCTCACATTGAAAGTCTATTCTTTATGTCTATGTTTAGATCACGTGGTGTCATTGTGAAATGAAAAAAATGAGTGTGTGCTCTATTTAAATGAAGAACACTGCATATCCGTCATGTGATCAAGGGCAGACCCTGCCCGAAACGCGTCATGCCAGAATCTAAGCTGCAAAATGGTTAAATAAAACGCTGCTGTGACACTCTGCAATTCGTGTGGTGGTCCGTACTTTCTGTGGGTTCAACCTGGAAACAGAATTCGATCCATATATATATATATATATATATATATATATATATATATATATATAGATATATATATATATATATATATATACAGCAATCACTCGCCCCAATCGCGCTAGCAATCCGAACTCCACCAGGATATATCGCCAGCAAGGAAACGAGAGCCGACCCAGGCTTAAGGAAGTTGAGAAAATATCTGTTTATTTTAAATCGCCACCAGCATAACGATTCGGCCTGCCCAGGGGCCTTGATCACATATATATATATATATATTCCACAGGTAATCTTCTTCTGTTGAAGTTGATTGAGGCGACACAGCAGGGCTTGTGAATCTACCATTTATTTCAATTGGGCATGACGAGTTTCGGAATGTATCCTTTCTCAAATGCCATTTAGTATTCAAAGTGCCTCTCGTGCTTGCATTTCCCACGTAAGTCTTTTATCATCTTCAATTAACTAAAGTAGTTTTAGGCCTCTGGAAAACGTTGCACGGAATCACCTCTGACTCCTCATTAGGACTCTATTTCCCAGCATGCAGTGTCCCCATCTTGCTGGTCGGTACACTCCTCACTTCCCCCATTGGAATTCGACTTGCAGCGCAACCGGGTAGGAGCTGTAGCACTTGTTCTGGGCTGTATGGTGTTCGTATCCCTCACTACCTGCCCCACAGTTCCATTGACAGCAGAGTCGGGGATACCGATAAAGTAGCGGCATCTCTTCATTAAAGTATGAACTGCCATTTGGCAGCTTGTTCTCTGCTGCCTCCGTAGTGCGAGGCGGTCGGGGAGTCTACACCATATATATATATATAAATTTATTACGTAGCATTTCGGCTGTGTATATTGGTGGAATTGAGAGCAAAAAAGTAAACAGAAGCCTGTCTACTTATGGATAGATCGATGACTGGTCCTTCCCTGTGGGACTTGAGTTGGAAGCCCGAAAAAATAGACCTCTGAATATATATTTGATTACTCCCACTAATACAATCCTGCAAATCTGAGATGATATTAGTGCTAAACTAAGCCTGACCACCCACATACCCATCTCCTTATACACAGATTCACTTTAACCCCTCCTATGCACCAGCACTGAATCCTTGACCTTGAGATGCTTGTCACAAATGCTACCTGTTCATGGTAAGCTATATGTACTCCAAAAGGGTTGTCAAGTCATTTCATGACGACAAAAAAGAGTTTAAATCAAACGAACATGAGAGGTT
This sequence comes from Lissotriton vulgaris, assembly GCF_964263255.1. Taxonomy (NCBI): domain Eukaryota; kingdom Metazoa; phylum Chordata; class Amphibia; order Caudata; family Salamandridae; genus Lissotriton; species Lissotriton vulgaris. Next base: position 1,182,441,866 of record NC_141691.1, read on the forward strand.
TCATTGTGCTGTATTGTGACGAAAGGTGTTCCACCCGACCATAAAAGAGAGTGTGAAAAGTGACTGCACACCATTGAAACTCCTTATCAAACACATCAATGTTTCTAGAGGAGTGATATCATCCCTCTATGAGGTGATTATCTCAGAGAAGTTATACCGCAATCATTCATACTAGATTAGATGACACACAAGATTTGGTCAGGATTTAACAGAACAGCAATAGGTACATGTGTGACAAATTTGAAGAAAACTTCACATAGTATCTTTGGTTGAGAGTCCCATCACAACTGACTATATGACTGGTATATGCACCCTGACAAAGTGTATAAATGTTTCCCCAAGGTGACCCTGTTATTTTGGGAAGAATGCAGGCATGTAGGGGACTTCCTGCATATTTGGTTCTAGTGCCATAAGCTAAAACTCTTCTGGAAAAAAATCATTCAGAGTTTACAAGAACTATTGGGTTATCCCTACTGAGAGGGCTCAATATATATGCAATTTGGGTTTCCCTGCAATAGCTACAATAGCTACAATCCCAATAGAAGGGAGATAAGCTCATTTTCTCAAACCATTGAGGAGCAGCAATAATGACGTGGTAGCATCCTGGTAGGAAAAAGTCCTGCCAAACATCACCCATTGGCATGCCCAGCACCTCAGGGCTATAGAGAAATGTTCTTGAGGTCTCTCAGACGATGACAAGAATTCTGAGTCTCTCTGGGAACCACTACTAAACATTTACCCATAAGGGTCACCTGTAAGGTCTTGCCCAAACAGACTGAAATCTCTTAACCTTTTTTAGTTGGGTGAGAGAGGGTTATATGATGCTTCTGATGCTTCTACCATGTGGTTCTGGATAGATCAGGCAGCATCACACATTTATATCCATATGTTTAGAAATGTCTACATGATGGCAAAATGTATTCACTCGATGTTGTGTTGAAGTAGCTTGTTAGCAAGTTATCTTCCTTGAATCTTGGTGGTGAGACATGAGAGAGAGGGGGGCTAATCAGGTTTTGTTATTTACCTGAGGATAGGGAAAACAGGCTTTTTTGAGAACATTGGGGCCCAGTGCAAAGAGGGAAACAAAATTTGCATTTGTTACCATTTGTTATATTTTAAAGGAAGAACAAACCCTACAACAATAAAGTTAATCTCAAATGACACCAATTAATTTAATTATGACTCAAAACATTTATTGACAATCAAAAGCAATGAATAGTGCCAAAGAAAGTTATAACTTTTTTACTTGGGCAATTTCCTAGTGACATTTATATACACTATTCCATGTATGTCACAATACACAAAACCACAAGGGTCAGTGTAAGGGATGAAAAATGTTTCTACCCTTTTACAATGTAAGGATCATCATCAGGACATTTTGCATTCAATTACTGAGACTCAGTTGTATAGTAGGTGGCACTGAGCAACAATTGCATGCTAATAGTACGACAATCACATGGAGAATATCATGAGCTGCCACACTTAAACTATCAAGCATGGGTCAATAAAGGGAGCATACATCCTTGCCTGCCGGAATGTATAACGCAATGCAATTAACCCTGTTTGTCTCTGCAGAAATCAATATTGCAGATTCCTAAAGCACAGGGTCAGCGGTACTCATGGTTGGATGCTCGAGAGAAGGATCTAGGCTGCAGTGCATGAAAAAACAATGCGCCTACAATCAACCACAACCCTGATGAGACACGCATTACTCCCAGGCCCCTTCTGTCCTGGTCCCCTTCATACTGAACAAGTGAGGTAATCCATCTCACAACAGAAATAAGAAAAGAAGGAATACTGGTACACCCCCCCCCTTACTTGGAGTGCATAACAGTACTCTACCCAGCATTCCTCCTGTTCTTTTTTCTGTCTTCCAACAGAATAATGTGGATCAGGGGCTGGGAGGCTCAGAGGGGCTTTCCTGTTGCTGGGCTTCGAGTTGCTGCTGGAGTTCCTGGTCTCCCCCTTTGCTGGGCTTGGGGGGAGTCCTGCTGATGCCTCCAGCGGTTCCCATGGATGTCAGGTGTTCTTCCCTCTGTTTGGCTTCGGTATGGCTGCACCTCCCGGGTTGCAGGGCACGTCGGGGGGGCAGTGGTTCCTGCATTGGTCCTCGTGGAGTGCGGCTGCCCCATGCGGCTGGGGCGCTTCCTTCCGGGACTTGCCTGACTTCCTTGGTTTGGGGGCAAGAAGTCAGACGTTTTTGCTACGGCGGCTGGCGGCAGTGCTTTGATGTGTTTGCCGGCCCTCGTGTAAGCACAGTATATCGTTTTTTTGTTTCTTTAAAATAGGCAGGCTTCTTGGTGTGGGGTGTGTGCTATTTTCTGCAGCTGAGTCTGCTGTTGAGTGATTTTGGAAATGTGGTGGGCTGTTTAGTAGTGCCTGCTGTGCGCCAGTTCACTTCTGTCTGGCCTCCTGTTGCTGTTGGGTCACCTGCTGTTGGTGTCCTGGGGGTTCCAGCATGGTGTCCTTCTACTGGGTTTGTTCAGTTGTGGCCCTGCTTCACCAGTCTTCTTGCTGACTTGGTGTGCTTCCTGCCGCGGTCCAGTCTTTGTTCGCCATGGGGAAACATGCCAGGAAGAGTAGGCATGTTGATGTTTCCTCCTCCTCTTCCTCATCTTCTTCTACATGCTCTCCTGTTTGTGACAGGCGGAGTACACGGGGTGGCGATGCCCAGATTAAGCGCCTCATTAAGGAGACCTTGTTAGAGATGGGTGGTGCTCCCAGGTCCAAATCCTCTGGCCGAGCCCACCGTCTTCTTCTTCTTCTTCTTCTGCTTTTGAGGATGAGTGGTTGGGGAGTGATGTACTGAAAGGCAAATATGTCAACAAGGACATGTTGCCGGACTTGTTGAAGCATGTGAAGGCGAATATGGGGTTTCCAGCCGATAATGCCACAAGCACTTCTGGGAGTACTTTGCTTCACCAGTTCCAGTGCGCTGCTGCTGTGGATATGCCGGTTCATCCGTGGATCAGGGAGGTGCTTGACCGGGAATGGTAGGAACCGGATCGCATTATGCTTCCTCGTTTCATGGCAAAACTCTATCCTCGTCTGAATATAGGCAGGACTTGCCGGACTCTGTTCCTATTAATTATTTTTTGGCCAGTCTCGTGGGGCGCACTTCTTCGGCTGAGGATGCAGTGGTGCGGGATCCTGTGGACAAAAAGGTGGACCCTTCCCTGCAGAAGGTTTATTCTGGTTCCCATCTGAAGCTCAGGGCTGGCATTTATGGGACTTATGGGACTCAGTCTCTACTTTCCGATTTGAAGTACCTGTATGGGTCTATGGATGATTCCACTGACTGTTCGGGGCTTCTGGCTCATGTTGAGAGGCAGGTGGAACTCCTGTCTTATGTTTCCTTCAACGTGGTGCATGCCTCGGCCCTCTCTGGGTGTGCTTGTGTGGCTGCTCATCGTAACTTGGTCTTGAAGGACTAGAAAACGGATTCGGCCCAGAAGTAAGCATGAGCGGATTTTGCGGATTGGCAATCCGCGAATTTTGCGGATTTGCGGATTCGCAATCCGCAAAATCCGCGAATTCCCGCGAATTTGCGGATTTTTTTTTTTTTGTGTTCGCCCGTGTTTCTGCCGGTTCGCGAGGGTTTTTACAATTTCGCAATTTGCGAACTTACCTGTCGGGTCGCAAGTTTTGCGAACTTGTTGTTTCTACGTGTCCAGCCTGTTTGGGACACTCTTCTTCATCACTGCCACTCTCTGTCACCACTGCCACTCTCTGACTACTCATGCCACCCTCTGGCCCACCCATGCCACCCTCTGTTTCATCACTACACCCTCTGGTTGTCCAGTGTACATTATTTTCGGCAAAGCAAAGCACACCTTCCCTGCCTCAAGTGACCTGAATTAATTTGGGGCTGATTAATGTGTCACAGAATATTTTTTTAGCTGGCACCTGCTTCCTTAGTGCGCCCTGATTAGTGATCTTTTGCACTTGCTAAGTGCTTTCATTGTTGCAAAATTAGTTACAACACCTGCCCTGCCCCAACTGACAATAATGAATTAGGGGCTGATTAATGGATTTTAACTTCCAGCCTGGCTCCTGCTTGTCTCCCTTAGCTGTAATTCAGGACCTTTGTGGCATATGTGTAACTATTCTGAGGTTCAGAGCAGGGTCACATAATAGTTTCAACTGGCAACTGAACTCTGGAGGGGCCCCTCAGGAAGCACTACAGGAAATGGCTACTAATGATGTGCCTGAACTTTTGAACCTGGTAAGTAGTTACTTTCAGTTTTGCCAAGATCGTATTTCTGCAATTTTGCACTTATTCGCGGGGCGCGAACTCACGCGAACAGTGCGAGCAGTGCGAGCAAAATCCGCTGCTCGCGGATTTGCGGATTTTGCGGGAAATTCGCAAATCTCGCGGATTGCGGATTTCCCGAAAAATCCGCAAAATCCGCGAGCGGAACGGATTTTCCGCCCACGCCTACCCAGAAGTCTTCTCTGCTGCGGTTGCCCTTTCAGGGTTCCATGTTGTTTGGTGAGGAGTTGGAGGGCAGATTGCGTTGTCTGTTTAAGAAGAAGCATTCTTCTTCTTTCAAACAGCCTTCCTATGTGCCAGCTTCTTCAAAGTCCAAAACATTCTTCCATCCACCCTCTCACCGGCAGTTTACCCGTGGTAGGGGCTGTTTTCAGTATGGGAAGAGTTGGGACAAGAAGGCGAAATGCCCTCCTGTGAAGCCTCGTTCCTGACTATCTGGTGGCCTACGCCGGATCCTTGGTCGGAGGTCACCTTTGGTTCTTTCTTTCAGTCTGGATGTCTTCCTCTTCAGACTTGTGGGTGCTGGACGTTGTGCGGTTGGGGTACCTTATAGAGTTTTTGGCTCCTCCTCCGGACTCTAGGGTCTGTCCACCTCCCTGGCCGTCTTGTCTGTCTCAAAGGTCAGAACTGTGTCTGGGGGTCAAGGCTCTGCTGGACAAGGGGGCTGTACAGGAGGGTTCTCCAGGGGAGATTTTATTCCATAATTTTTCTGGTTCCCAAGGTGATAGGGGGGTATTGTCTTGTCCTGATCTGAAGTCCCTGAACAAGTTTGTGGTGCATATCCCATTCAAGATGGAGATTCTTCAGTGGGTGATTCCCGTGGTTCTCCAAGGTCATTTTATGTGCACTCAGGACCTTCAGGATGCCTATTATCACATTCTAGTTCACCCCATCTCTCGTAGTTTCCTGAGGTTTTGTCTTCAGGGCAGCCATTTTCAGTTGCGAGGCCTCCCTTTCGACCTGCGGTTGGCCCCCAGGGTGTTTCCCAAGCTGGTGGCACCCTTGGTGGCTTCCATGTATCTTCAGGGGGTGGTAGTTTACCCTTATCTGGATGATTGGCTCCTTCATGCTCCCTCCAGGGTTCAGTTGTTGAGGGATCATGCATTGGTGTGGTCAGCCTTGGGGGCCCTCAGGCTCCGGGTGAATCTCCCCAAGTGTCAGCTGGTGCCTTCCCAGTACTTGATGTTCATAGGGACTTGTTTCGCACCGATCTGAATCGGGTCTTCTTGCCGGTGTCTCGTGTGGTGACCGTGTGCTTCCTGGCTTGGTGTTTTCTGGTGGGTCAGTCCTTTCCGGTCCGTCTTTGGTTACGCCTTCTGGGTCTGATGGTGGCTACAGTGTTCACTGTGCCTTGGGCGCGTTTCCATCTTCGGCCTCTTTGGTCCTTCCTGGTGGCTCAGTGGGATTTTTTGTCTCGGGATGTGTTTCTCTTGATACCGGTGTCTATGTTGACCCTTCCTGCTCAGCGCTGGTGGACGGTGTCAGACAATCTTGCCAGGGGTCTGCCTCTGCAGTCCCCTCCTCCGGTTTTCGTCACGACAGACACCAGCGCGTTGTGGTGGGCGGCTAATTTGGAGTTGGCTGAAGTTGTTAACTGTGTCCCGGGCAGTCTTGGGGTTTTGGAATCTGCTGCTACACCTCCATGTACTGGTTTGTTTGGACATCAATGTGACCATGGCCTACGTGAATCACCAAGGGGGTATCCAGTCCCAGCCCCTGAACACTGTGGTGTCCCCGTTGTTTTGCTGGGTGGAGGGCCATCTCTTGTCTCTGATGGCTGTTCGGGGGAGTGGACAATGGGGTGGTGGATATCCTCAGTGGCTTCTTTCCCGCCCCCCTGGAGTTAGCATTGACTCCAGTGGCCTTTCCTCTGGTGTGCGTGAGGTTTGGTCGTCCTTATCTCGACCTCATTGCTTCCCAGCTCAATGCTCTGCTTTTCCGCTTTTACTCCTGGGTCCCTCAGGAGGGGTCTTGGGGGGTGGATGCTCTCACCCTCCCTTGACCTTCTCGCCTGCTGTATGCCTTTCCTCCCCTTGCTCTGATCTCAAGGTTTCTATCTCGGCTGATGATGGAGGATCGGGAGGTGGTGGTGGTGGTGGTGCCCTTCTGACCCCACCGGTCATGGTTTCCCACTCTGAAATTGTTGGTGGTTCAAGGCCCTTTGTCTTCCCCTTCCCTCCGTCTCCCAAGCGGTCCACTCTGATGTTATCCCTCCGGCTGCTTTGTCTGTCGGTTTGGAGGTTGAAAGGCAGGGGTGGAGGAATCGGGGTATCCATGAGCATTTAGCTTTGGTTATTCAGCGGTCCCGGAAGCCGTCTACTCTATGATCCTACGTCATCACTGGGGGAACTTCGAGCATTGGTATCTCGGTCTGGCGTTGTCTCCTTTGATTTTTCCTTTGCCTGATGTTCTTCAGTTTTTGGGGCTGGGTTGAGAAAGGTTTGTCTGACTCTACTTTGCGGGCCCAGTGGGCAGCTATTCAGGCTTTCCGCTCCCCTTGGGGGAATCTTACTGCTGTGGATGACCTGATTTCTTGTTTGTTGTGTAGTTTTTTTTAATTTGCATCCTGTGATTTGGGCTTCTTTTCCTCTTTGAGACCTCCCTTTGGTTTTGAGGGCTATGGTGGCTGCGCTTTTTGAGCCTTTGGAGGACATTAATTTGAAGTTTGTCACTCACAAGGTTGTTTTTTTGATGGCTATTACTTTGACTAGATGCCTTGGGGAGTTGGGAGCCTTTTCTTTCCTTTTCTGCTGATGGAGTTGTTCTTCGTTTGGATTCCTCCTTTGTTGCAAAAGTTTCATCCCAATTCCATTTCTCCCAGGAGCTGGTCTTGCCTGCTCTGTGTTCGGTTCAGGTGGATGAGGACGACCTTCCCTGGTCTTTGCTGGATGTCTGCCATGCATTGCGAGTCTATGTGGACCATACTCGTTCCATTAGGTGGTCTGACTCCCTGTTTGTTTCCTTTGGGGTGGCCTCCAGCGGTTGCAGGGCTTCCACTTCCTTCATTGGTCGTTGGCTGAAGGAAGTCGTCATTTTGGCCTATTCCCTTTCGGGCTCCCCTCCTCCGGCTGGGGTTCAGGGGCGTTCTACGCGGGGGTGGCGGCTTCTTGCACGGAGGTTTGTGGTGTGTCCCTTTCTGAGATTTGTAGGGCCGCTATTTGGCTTTTGCTAATACATTTGTTAGGCATTACGGGATTCGGAATGTTCTAGGTGATGACACTATCTTTGGTTTGAGGGTGCTTCTGGCTGTGTGCTCCTGACACCCTTTTTTTCTTTTGTACTGTTTTCAATAAATTACTGGGTTTGCTATGGCTATGTGTCCTGGTGGTTTGTTGTGTGATGATGGCTGGTTGCTGCTTGGGTCTTCTCACTTGTTCAGTATGAAGGCGACAAGGACATGAAGGACCTGGGGTGTTCTCCTATTACTTACCGGTAATCTTCATTACTCTGAGTCCCGTTGTCCTAGTCCCCTTCATAGCATCCCTCCCTCCCTCCCTGGCTTTCCGGCCCTCATCTGGGGCTTGGTGGATCAGGAGGAATGCTGCGTAGAGTACGGTTATGTACTCCCAGTAGGGGGGGAGAGGTGTACCAGCATTCCTTCTTTTCTTTTTTCTGTTGTGCGATGGATTATCTCACTTGTTCAGTATGAAGGGGATGAGGTAAATGGTACCCGGAGTAATGAAGATTATGGTGAGTAATAGGACATTCCAGAGCACACTGCTTCCCCCTTTGTATCGGCTCAGACACGACCTTATGTAGAAGCGTCTAGCGTCCTCTTCTGTTTCTAACCTTCATGGCAGTGTTTGCTTTACTTACTAGACCCACTATACAAATTCAATGGGCTGGTTTATGGTTTAGTGTATTGTGACATACATAGAATAATGTTTGTAAATGTCACCTGGAAATTGCCTGAGCAAAAAAGTTAAAATGTTGTCTGGCACTGCCACTAATTTTAATTGCCAATTAATGAGTTTAAAAAAAATTGAGATTAAGAAATTGAATCATAATTAAATTCATATGCGTAATTTGAGAATAACTATGTTTTTGTAGGGACCGCTTTTCTTTCAAAATAACATGGACACTTGGTCACTTTGTACCATTGGTTTTCCTTTGCATAAGTTATTTGTTATATAGCACTGACCCTTTGACCATGTATTACTTTTTTGTTAAAATAACTATTAAATGATCATGTTATAAGAAAAAAACATTGGCTTACATGTCTCCACCCGCACAGATTAGCAAGTGGAGTCATCTAATTTACCACTGTATTTTATGTTCCACAGACTTTGCGAGACCTCCACACTTGAGAGGGAGACCTCCTCACAATTTGCAGGATGTCCATACTTGAGGAGGAGACCTCTGTATGCTTTGTGGACACTAACCTGGAAAACGACTTCTGCATGGAAGAAAATAGGAAAACTACGTACCCTTTATAATAATCCTACACACCTGGCTACAGTTCCTTTCTGTAGCGCCAAGAAACCGCTTGGTAGTAGAGCGCTTTACAAAACCCTTCCAACTTCCAACTTCAACTTCAACCTGACACTCATTCCCTTCCAAAATCATAAATACTACCCACACAGGATCTACTTTTTTTTACTTTTTGTTTTGCTGACAATCAAGCAGAAACATTCAGACCACTATGCTCAAGAGGAAAATACATTTCACAGAGGGTGTGACAGCTGTGTAGTTAAGTTTGTTGTAAATAACTACAAGCAGTGACAGGGGCTGCCTCCATTCCCCCTTTGTTGAGCACAAAAGGAAAACTAATGGCAGGGGTGGAAGGCTTTGTCAATGCTTTGAGGGAGAAGGCCAGCACCATACGAGATATTAAAAAGAAATTTAAAGATCAAAAGATGCAGATGGAGGAGAAGGATTCCAAGTTTCAGCTGTCTGAATTTCTGCCAACTGGATTACACCTCCATTTCACAACCTTCAACAAGGCTGTCCTCTTCACAAAGCTCCTACAGCTGCTATATGCTTATTTTATACTCATACTTGCATTGTTTGGCACACATAAGATATGTGCTACACTAAAACATCTCATATCACAACTCCCATCGATTACTATATGGTATATTTAACAAGGAAAGGAAAAGTGTGTCCTGCATCTTTCATTGTCAAAAGTCACTTTAAGGTATGTGTCCACTACCTACAGTGCGAGTGGTTGTGGGCACAGGCCATCTGCTTGGAGCACCCTTTGTATTTTTTTGCTTGTGTTCTTTTGTGGGTGCCCCAGGTGAGGTGGATACCTTCCTTGAGAAACAGAACATTCTTTCTTCCTCCTCTCTTGTGCACCAAGGTGAGACACCCACAGAGGGGTCCCCATGAGGGACATTTATGGGTAATTGTGAGGGACATCTTTGCAAACCTCCCCGTCCCCCGGGGATCTCCAGAATATCTGCACATTGTGGCACAAAAGGCGAAACCTGACCTGGAGAGAAGAGGCAGAACAAGGCACTTTTTTCCCATTTCAAAAGGTCTAACACTGTTTTTCCTTGCCTACGTATCTGCAGCTGATGTTTGTGAAAGTGGACTATTATCCATGATTAATTGAGAATATTTTGGAATAGCCCAGCAGTCTTCAGAATAGACGAGTGCACTGTAATAGTCAAGTTTGCACTAGTCCAGTATTCTTCTTAGAATCGAGAATCATTTGTGGCAGTTTAGCAATCTTTGCAACAGTCGGGGAGTCTCTCCACAAGGAGCATTTTTTGTGATAGGTATGTACAATCTGTGGTAGTCCCTTGTTTTTTCAGTAGACAAGCAGTATTCTTTGTGTTAATTGAGTCAAGTATTGTTTGAACTACGTGTATAATATATGAAAGTCCTTTATTCTTAGCGATGGAAAAGGACTGCTTACCATAGCGGAATACTTGCTGTCTGGGTTAGTACAGTATTAATTGCAGTTTTTGAGTACTCGTTGTGATAATGACAGTGACAGCATGACTGACAGCATGAGAGACAGCATGAGAGAGAGAGACAGCAAGAGAGACAGCAGAGTGAGAGTGACAGCATGAGTGAAAGTGACAGCAGAGTGAGAGTGACAGCAGAGTGAGAGTGACAGCAGAGTGAGTGTGCCAGCATGAGTGACAGCAGAGTGATAGTAACAGCATGAGGAACAGCAGCGTGAGAGTGACAGCATGAGTGACAGCAGAGTAAGAGTGACATCATGAGTGAGAGTGACAGGAGAGTGAGAATGACAGCAGAGTGAGAGTGGCAGCATGAGTGAGAGTGACAGCATGAGTGACAGCATGAGTGACAGTGACAGCAGTGTGACAGCAGAGTGAGAGTGACAGCAGAGTGAGAGTGACAGCATGAGTGACAGCAGAGTGAGAGTGACAGCATGAGTGACAGCATTAGTAACAGCATGAGTGAGAGTGACAGCAGAGTGAGAGTGACAGCAGAGTGACAGTGACAACAGAGTGACAGTGACAGCATGAGTGACAGCAGAGTGAGAATGACAGCATGAGACAGCATGAGACAGCAGAGTGAGAGTGACAGCAGAGTGAGAGTGGCACCAGAGTGAGAGTGACATAATGAGAGACAGCATGAGAAAGAGAGACAGCATGAGAGACAGCAGAGTGAGAGTGACAGCATGATTGAGAGTGACAGCATGGGTGAGAGTGACAGCATGAGTGAGATTGCCAGCAGAGTGAGAGTGACAGCAGAGTGAGAGCAGAGTGAGAGGACAGCATGAGTGAGAGTGACAGCAGAGTGAGAGTGGCAGCATGAGTGAGAGTGAGCGCAGAGGGAGAGTGCCAGCATGAGTGACAGCATGAGTGACAGCGGAGTGAAAGTGATAGCATGAGGGACAGCAGAGTGAGAGTGACAGCATGAGTGACAGCAGAGTGAGAGGACAGCATGAGTGAGAGTGACAGCAGAGTGAGAGTGACAGCATGAGTGAGAGTGACAGCAGAGTGAGAATGACAGCAGAGTGAGAATGACAAGAGTGAGAGTGACAGCGTGAGTGACAGCATGATTGACAGCATGAGTGACAGCATGAGAGACGTGAGAGTGACAGTATGAGAGATAGCAGAGTGAGAGTGACAGAATGAATGACAGCAGAGTGAGTGTGACAGCAGAGTGAGAGTGACAGCAGAGTGAGAGTGACAGCAGAGTGAGAGTGACAGCATGAGAGACAGCATGAGAGAGACAGCATGAGAGACAGCAGAGTGAGAGTGACAGCATGAGTGAGAGTGACAGCATGAGTGAGAGTGGCAGCATGAGTGAGAGTGAGCGCAGAGGGAGAGTGCCAGCATGAGTGACAGCATGAGTGACAGCAGAGTGAGAGTGACAGCATGAGTGACAGCATGAGTAAGAGTGACAGCAGACTGAGAGTCACAGCATGAGCGACAGCATGAGTGACAGCATGAGTGACAGCATGAGTGAGAGTGGTAGCAGAGTGAGAGTGACAGCATAGTGAGAGTGACAGCAGAGTGGAAGTGACAGCATGAGAGACAGCAGAGTGAGAGTAACAGCATGAGTGACAGCAGAGTGAGAGTGACAGCAGAGTGAGAATGACAGGAGAGTGAGAGTGATGGCATGAGATAGCAGAGTGAGAGTGACAGCATGAAACAGCAGAGTGAGAGTGACAGCATGACAGCAGAATTAGTGTGACAGCATGAGTGACAGCAGAGTGAGAGTGGCAGCAGAGTGAGAGTAACACATATAGGACCTTGTAGGCACAAGGTGGATAGCCTGAGCACTCCTGTGTGCTAAAAAAGCAGAGGTATCCAAAGTTGTAAGACTGTTCAAAGTTTTAATCCCTTTGTGTCGTTTATGTAAGCAATTTTATAATTCAAAAGGTCTCCATATAGAGAAAACGAAATAGTTTTACACAGTAATTTCCAAAAGTTCCAAAGATTGCTTCATGGCGTCATATAAGTAATCCAAGTCCCCAATGCATTTCGAGCAGGATGCTCTTCGTCAGGGGGTTAAAGTCGTACAGATGTGCGAGGTTTAAACGGAACTTCATGGATAGAAAACACTGTGAACCGCCATCGAAGTGATGCGGAAGTGTAGCAGAGTGAGAGTGACATCAGAGTGGAGAGTGACATCAGAGTGGAGAGTGACATCAGAGTGGAGAGTGACAGCAGAGTGAGTGTGACAGAAGAGTGAGTGTGACAGCAGAGTGAGTGTGACAGCAGAGTGAGAGTGACAGCAGAGTGAGAGTGACAACATAGTGAGTGTGATAGCAGATTGAGAGTGACAGCGGTGAGTGTGACAGCAGAGTGAGTGTGACAGCAGAGTGAGTGTGACAGCAGAGTGAGTGTGACAGCAGAGTGAGTGACATCAGAGTGAGAGTGACATCAGAGTGAAAGTGACAGCAGAGTGAAAGTGACAGCAGAGTGAGTGTGACAGCAGAGTGAGTGTGACAGCAGAGTGAGTGTGACATCAGAGTGAGAGTGACATCAGAGTGAGTGACAGCAGAGTGAGAGTGACATCAGAGGGAGAGTGACATCAGAATGAGAGTGACATCAGAGTAAGAGTGACATCAGAGTGAGAGTGACAGCAGAGTGAGACTGACTCAGCAGTGTGAGTGTTCCAGAGAGAGCAGGGTATGCTTATGTGCTTACACGGTGCACTGACACACAGGAGCTAAAACAAAGAAAAGCTGAACACGTGCCTTGGGAGCTTCATGGAGGCACCCGGCCCTCTGTGAGGGAAGTAGCAGGGAGGGTACACCCCAAATATTCAAGCGCAAATACTCACAACCTACTGTACGATTACAACACAGACCAAAGAGCAGAGCTAGGTCTTTTTGCATTACGTAGGGTGAGCAGTGTGTGAGTGTGTAGGGTGAGCAGTGTGTGAGTGTGTAGGGTGAGCAGCGTGTGAGTGTGCAGGATGAGCAGTGTGTGAGCGTGCAAGGTGAACATTGTGTGAGTGTGTAGGGTGAGCAGTGTATGATTGTGTAGGGGCAGTATGTGAGTGTGCAGTGTACAAAAACTCGAACTAAGCCCACCACACACACAAACACACACATAACACCACACACATAACATCACACACATAACACCACACACATAAGACCACACACACCACACACACAACACCACACACACACACACACACACTACCACCACACACTCACCACCACAACCTCACCACCACACACGCAAACACACACACACAACCACACACACACAACCACACCGTCAGTGCACACTTTCACTAGGCACAAACACCACCAGCCGTCAGTGCAGATTTCACAGGGCACAAACACCACCAGCCGTCAGGGCAGGCTTCCACCAGGCACACACCACCAGACGTCAGTGCACACTTTCCCCAAACACACACACACCACCAGCCATCAGTGCACACTTTCACCAGGCCCCAACAACACCAGTCATCAGTGCACGCTTTCACCAGGCACACACACCACCAGCCGTCAGAACACACTTCCACCAGGCACACACACCTCCAGCCGGCAGTGTACGCTTCCACCAGGCACACACACCACCAGCCATCAGTGTGCAATTTCTACCCGCACACACACCTCAAGCCATCAGTGCACACATCAATTGTTAACGCATCCACAATTAACTATTGTAGCAATTACAGTATGGTGCACTTTACTTTTAAACATATTCATCTAAAGCGCAGCAAGCCACCATTGCTACAATTCCAATCCAACCCACATAATTCCACTACACACCTCATGCATACACTCCATAACACATGGCTAAAAGACATTGCCATTCACAATGCCATTAGCTCTAACTCAAATAATTCCGAGACCTATTGCATTTCCAATGCTTGTTTAATATATTAATAGGGAAACAGGGCCATTTGGCTCCCCTTCTCTAGGCCACTATTGGCCCCGGACTCCTCATTCCCTGGTGCTGGTCTTTAAAAAAAAAGATTAGAGGGGAGGGGGCCTAGTGGCCCCTCCCTGGCCACTATTGGCTGGGGACTCCATCCCTGGGAGCAAGGACTATTTTATTGTTTAAAAAGGAAAGGGGAGGGGGGGCTGAGTGGTCCCTATCTTGGCCACTTCTGGTCCTGGGAACCCCATCCCCCGGGGCTGTCCACAGCTTTGTAGACCATGGGGGGAGCCCCAATGCCCCCACGGTCTGATCTGGCTCTCCGCCTCTTGCCGGAGCAGGCATTTGCTTTTGTAAAAGGGAAGTTGCTGACATGCAGATCCTCTTGGCCAAAAGCAACTGCTTTGCTGCATTCAAGGAAGAGCAGGTTTCCTTCTCTCGCTCCAAAGAAGCAAAGCAGGGTTTGCTATCAAAGGGTGGACACACCAGGACATTACAGGAGCCGGCCCTGGGGGTTGGCAGTCTCCAGGACCATAAAGGGCTCCACGAGCGGTGCAGTGCGGCCCCCTCCAATATATAAATAACCCCGGGGAGGTGGTGGTCCCTGGGGCCGCAATGGACCCCCGTATTTACAGATTCGATGCCCCCACACTAATAAGTTGGTGGCGAGCCCCCCATCCAATTTTAATAAAGCCCCAGGGAGGTGGCGCACCCCAGGGCTGTGGGAGCTGCCACGGGCCCCCACACCATAATTTAGACTTGCCCAGGGACCTGGCACACCTAGGGCTTTTTAACAAATGCTTTGTTTTTTATTAATTTTGGCCGGATTTGCGCACCCAGCGTGAATTTGGCCCCAAATTATTGTTTTTAAATACTTTTTTAGGGCCTAGGGTCTGTGTGGGACCCCCTGAGCAGGCCTAGTGGGTCAGGGTGTTTCTATCCTGCCTCCTTCTTGTTTTTTACCTTTTGTTTACCTTTTTCTTGTAACTCGGTTACAGAGTCATGAGATGGCTGCCAGCACATTCTGGTTTAGAGTGTTGGTAGCCAATCAGAGTGAAGCTCATGCCCAGGAAGGTTCGCAAACCCTCCTCGGTGCTCAGATATTGATATTTTCATTTTTTAATTTCTCAACAACTACTGAATGAATGAATGAATTAAGTGGGTTTTATAGAGCGCACATAGCTGCCCTGAGGCGTCCAAGCGCTAAACAGGACCATTTGGCTCCTCTTCTCTAGGCCACTATTGGCCCCGGAGACCCCATTCCCCGGTGCTGGTCTTTAAAAAAAAAAAGATTAGAGGGGAGGGGGCCTAGTGGCCCCCTCCCTGGCCACTATTGGCTGGGGACTCCATCCCTGGGAGCAAGGCCTATTTTATTGTTTAAAAAGGAAAGGGGAGGGGGGCTGAGTGGTCCCTCTCTTGGCCACTTCTGGTCCTGGGAACCCCATCCCCCGGGGCTGTCCACAGCTTTGTAGACCATGGGGGGAGCCCCAATGCCCCCACGGTCCCATCCGGCTCTCCGCCTCTTGCCGGAGCAGGCATTTGCTTTTGTAAAAGGGAAGTTGCTGACATGCAGATCCCCTTGGCCAAAAGCAACTGCTTTGCTGCGTTCAAGCAAGAGCAGGTTTCCTTCTCTCGCTTCAAAGACGCAAAGCAGGGTTTGCTATCAAAGGGTGGGCACAATGGATTTACACCATTTTTTAAAAAGCACGCTTCGTAGACCAAGACCTTACATTTGGCAAATTTGGTGTTATTTCGTTCAGCCGTTCAGGCTGTAGGTGAATCAACTTCCTGCACTGGGTCTATAACCATGTCTATGATCAATACAGGAGAGAGCTGGTAAAGACAATGTCACTGGCCATACCAAAGATGTTGATCCTCTGACTATAAACCCACTTTCTCTCCCCTCCTCCTCAAATAATCATTCAAGTCAAGTCAAGTCAAGTCAGAATTTATATAGTGCACTACATAACCAGAGGGTCTCAAGGCGCTTGAGGAAGGGGGGGAGGTTTACTTATTGAATATCCAGGTTTTAAGATGTTTTCTGTAGGCTAGGTGGTTTTGAGTAAGGCGTAGGTGGGTGGGAAGGGAATTCCAGGTTTTGGCCGCTAAGTAGGAGAAGGATCTTACCCCCATGGTGGCTTTGTGGATGCGCGGCACAGCGGCGAGGGCTTGGTTGGACGAACGCAGCTGGCGGGTGGGGGTGTAAAAGGAAAGGTGCGTGTTGAGACAATCAGGTCCAAGTTCGTATAGGGCTTTGTGTGCGTGGGTGAGGAGACGGAACATTATCCTCTTGTTGACGGGGAGCCAGTGAAGGTCTTTCAGGTGAACGGAAATGTGGTCTGTGCGGGGGATGTCTAGTATGAGTCTGGCAGAAGCATTTTGGATGCGTTGAAGTTTTTTCTGCAGTTTTGCGGTGGTACCGGCGTAAAGGGTGTTTCCGTAGTCCAGACGGCTAGTTACCAGTGCGTGGCTGACCGTTTTTCTTGTTTCGGTGGGGATCCAGCAAAATGTTTTTTTGAGCATGGGTAGGATGTTGAAGCATGATGATGAGACGGCGTTGACTTGTCTGGTCATTGAGAGTGAGGAGTCCAGGATGATGCCCAGGTTCCGTGCGTGGTCCGTCGGTATGAGGGCTTTTCCTAGGGCCGTTGGCCACCAAGAGTCGTCCCAGGTGGAAGGGGGTGCGCCTAAGATAAGGACTTCCGTTTTGTCCGAGTTCAGTTTTAGACGGCTGTGCTTCATCCACTCGGCTACTTCTTTCATCCCTTCATGTAGGTTGGTTTTGGCGGAGATTGGTTCTTTGGTGAGTGAGGAGTCGAGTGATTTGTTGGTTTCGAGGAAGGCGGAGAGCTGATTGTTGATGGCTTTCTCAATGACTTTGGCAGGGAATGGGAGGAGCGAGATGGGGCGGTAATTTTTGAGTTTGGTGGGGTCATCTGTGGGCTTCTTCAGATGGGCGCTGAGTTCGGCGTGTTTCCAGCTTTCTGGGAATGTGGCGGAGTTGAGGGAGCAGTTGATGACGTCTCGGAGATGGGGTGCGATAATGGAGTTTGCTTTGTTGAAGATGTGATGGGGGCATGGGCCTGTAGGGCATCCTGAGTGGATGGAGTTCCTTAGGCGAATGGTGTCTTCTGTGGTGATTGGGTTCTAGTCGAAAAGGTTATTCGGAGGAGTTACAGGTTCGGAGGTAAGTGAGGTTGACTGGTTTGCGGTTTGGTTGTGAAAGCTGTTATGAATGTCGGCGATTTTGTCATGGAAGAATGAGGGGAGGGATTGCAGAGGACTTGAGAGGGGGTGATGTCGTTTGAGCTGGCAGTGGGGTTGGTGAATTCTTTGATGATGTTGAAAAGTTCCTTGCTGTTGCGGGCGTTGTTGTCTAGTCGGTCTTTGAGTGCTGATTTCTTGGCTGCCCGGATTAGTTGGTGGTGTTTGCTGGTGGCGTTTTTGAAGGCGGCTTGGGTGATAGTGTTTGGGTCTTTTTTCCAAGTTTTCTCAAGGGAGCGACAGAGCTTCTTGGATCGCAAAATGAAGGGCAAATTAACAGACAGGAATTGAGGGCTGGGTAGAGAACATGTGTTGTCAGTATTGTAAGCCTTGTCATATAAATCTACGTTATTTGCTTGTAACAAATTTCCAAATAGAGAATATCATTTATAAATATTTATTATGTAATAAAAAGTAGTAAAAGTCATTGTCAAATTAATCGTAAAATATTTATTTAACAAAATATGTTTTATTAATTATCAGATTTAATAAAAGCTTAATAAAATAATGTATAAAAAAAAATATGTTTAATTTATATATGTTTAAATACTATATTAAATGTATTTATGTTTTTAAATAGTTAAAATAATTTAATTTAAATAAACAATATTTCTAATGGGGTATTATTTTAAGTCTCTGGGTTCCTTATTTTTAATGGAAGGGTATTGTAGTAGCAATAGTTGGCCATGTGCGGTGCCCAACTTACTTCAGTGTTGTGCGGTGTATTTTTACCACTATTTAGGGTCTTTTTTCAGCTTAACATGTGTAGTTTGAGATTAGGAATGGGTGTACTCTTTTGTAAGCTAGAACACATCCAACCACAAGCCCCTTTGTAATGCTCCCCAGTAGCAAGTACTTCCCACTTTCCAGCCATTCTTCCATCACTCCCACATTTACTACTAAAATATAGATTTAGATATATAGTGTAGATTTCCACAGTTGGGGCAGATATCTCTGCACACAAAAGACAGGAGAGGTGGAAGAGTGCACCTCCGATTTAAGGGTTGTGAATAGCATTTTGCACTATGTAATTACTATCGTAGTACTAAAAAATTAAGTCTGTGAATAGGTCTCAAAATGTTTAGTGATTACTAGCAAACCAGACCAAGTCCGTATAGTCATTATGTTATCATGTAATCTTATTCAGTGATGCAATAATTTGGCAAGAGGTGTTGAGAATGGGTTACTGAGCCATGACTTAGTGAAGAAAGGGCATCAAAGTTTTAGATAGGCGGGATAAAGTATAAAGGAGACTGATTTCCTAGGGTTTCCAAAATGTGGGATGTGTTTATTATGGGGTCCGGTTAACTTAGTTTCAGGTATTTGTGTTTTGGGGAATTTCGTGAGATTTGGGCGTTTACCTTTGTATCAGCATCGGTATGAAGGGGGATATGAGAGGATAAAGATGAGATCGCCTCAGCTTCATGTTACATGTTTTGGGTGCTTTGTGAAGTTTAGAGTTTTACTGTTTATCAATGTGGGAGGGAAGTGGCTATCTGCAAGCCGCCCGCCAAATAGTATGTAATTGCTGCAATTTAACGAGCGATTGGTAAAATAGTACCTAATCTCTGCTATTTAGCCGGCCCATGTATAAATAGAAGAGATGTACAATTTGATTGACAGGTGGATTACAAGTCTGAAGGGGGACTTTTACAAGCCACCAATGAAGAAAAAAAGGGACTCTAGTCAATGTTAGGGTGGGGGGCTATCTTGTAATGGAGATGCAACTTGTGAGAAGAAGCATTTAATAGTAGGTGTATACACCCATGCTCAATAGTTTATACAAAGGTAAGTGCATGAATTTCAGCTAAGCTGTTTATAGATAAAAACAGATCAAATCAGTTTTGAATGAACACATTTACGTTATTTCAACATTCAAATAAGAAACGCAGGAATCAAACTTCTGATTTTAGGAGGATCAGTACATTTGACCCAGATGTAAGTCTTTGGTGGACTTCCTCCTTTGGAGCATTTTCCAGCTTGTGTCCAAGGTTTTGGTCTTTGAATGGCATCCGATAAACAGTTGGTCCTTGATCTATGAGGCTTTGTGTACTGCTTGCTGCACTGCTATTTTTTGCATGCACTTCTGGCCTCTGTGGGCTATCTGTCTGCCGGTTGACCCGAGTTTTTTCATCTGGTGTGTGCAACATTGCCAGGGTGGCATTTCTGCCTTAACTGGTATTCCCTTATTTGTACTGCAGATTGAGTATACCTTATCGTTAAGCAGCATGGTTGCTGGAACCAAGGGTCAGATGTAGGTAATCCCCGATTACCGATTCTTAAATACCGAATCATACCGTTTCGCTATTTAAGAACTGGCAATCGGGATGTAGGTATATTTACCGAATCAATTACCAAATCTGTAAGATTCGGTAATTACCGAATCGGTATTTACCGATTCGGTAATTGCCAGTGATTCCTATGGGCCTTGACGCCCATACAAATTAATGTCAATTACCGAATCGGTAAATACTGATTCGATAAAATTACCGAATTTACAAGGGGGACAGGGTGTCACTTTGACACCCGGTTGCACCCCTGATTCTGGCTTGTGTGCAATGTGACACACATACATGTAAAGTAAAGGAGGCCCCCTTATCTTCTTAGTCTGGGACCAGGGGAATAAAAATAAGGAACACAGAGAGTCCCAATAGCTGACCATAAAGGTGGTTGTTGTTAATCTGGTAGTGCCCCAACCCTTTTACAACGATACCAATCTCACAATAGGTAAAAACCTCCAAGGATAGGGGGGAGGAGCCAAGCTCGCGACCGCGATGGCCGCTTTGTAGCTCGGCTCCGCCAACCTTCCTGCCCAACACGCATATCCTGATAAGCATCCTGCCCCGAGGCGACACGCTCGGGAAGAAATGGAAAGGTGAAGAAACGCTCGTACTCACCGTCTGTCCCGGGGGCTCCTGCGAGCAGCGGATCCGAAGCTGTGCCCCTGTTTGGTCCGGGGCCTCCGCGGCATGGAGACCGGGGACTTACCTGTGAAGGTCGGCCGGAGTGAAGGTGTCGGCGGCGGCCCCTGGTGGAGGAGTTGGCGGCGGCTCCTGGTGGAGGAGAGGGGTCGGCTGGGAGAGGCCGTTGAGCGGTTATGCCGGTGGCGACTGACCGGGCCCGGTCTGGCGGCCTGGGGGCCCTGTAGTAGGGCGCAGCCCGCCATGGATGGGGGAAGACCGCGCAGGAGGCATACCCCCTATGTTGCCCTGTCCGGCCATCTTGGAGCCCTGTGCCCGGATTCGGCGGGCGGCGTCTGTGGGACGGTGGCGCTGGCGGTCCCCACTTTTGGTGGCCCTCCTTTCTGCACCCAGGTTGCCATTTCTGGGGCTTGAGGGGACTCCAGCGGTGGCCTTGCTTGAGAGCCCGCTCCAGAAGTTGAGGCGCGTGGAGACGCGGCTGGACCTGCAAGATGGCAACCGGCGCCCTGGGTCACGGATCTACTCAGGGCGGCGAATTTGGGTCGCTGAAGTGCACGGGGGCCTGGTCCTGTGAGTGCCAGCCCAGGCTTGGCGATGTCCTTGACGCCCTATAGTCTTTACGTGCGGCCATGGCCCTCGACGCCTCTGTGCAAGATAGAAGGTCTGCCGCCATTTCTGCTGGGCCGTCCTTCATGGACGCGGCTCGACTTCGAGTGTGTGCTGATTCGCCCCCCTCGGCTGCTGCGAGGAGTGCTGCTGCCGTGCATCGACAAGACTGTACGCCTGCGGCCCCGAATCACCAGGTAGCTTTCATTGTGGGGGGCGCGGGTGTGGGCTCCGCACTGGGGCCCGTTCCTGCTCGAATGATTGGGGACCAATGTGGATTTTCGATTCCAACTGCCTCAGTGAGGTATCGCTGTTACCTTGCGGGGGAGACCTCACTTTCCTGGGCGGCGAGACTGCACCCGTACTGTTTGCTGCTCCTGTTGTCATTATTGGAAAGTCTGGACTGCCGCAAAAAGTTCTTGCTTTGCCGTTTGTTGCTGGGGTCCTCTGGTTTGGCCCGTTTTGTTCCGATCCTGTGGCCTCTCCACCTCGAAATGTTTGCTACCCACTACTCTATTACGCGTGGTAGCGATGGATAGGACAGGGGTGAGCCGGTCTGAATCCGGAGGACTACTGGTTAACAAATGGAGATGAGGAATGCCCCCAACCACGACAATATGGCCGATTCCCTCGATTGTTTCTGATACCAGAGACTGTGTCGATTTCGTTTTGATGTGGCATAAATGTGTGTGAAGGCGGGGGGCAGGGGCCAAACGACTCGATTGATGGTCTCCTCCCCCCCTGGTTCTTTTCCCGTTTTTCTCTTTTGTTTCCTTTCCCTCTTTCTAACTTTTCCTATATTTCGGGTTTCTATTTAGGGCGGCAGGCACGCTGCAGGGGGGGTAGGCCGTAGCCTTCTGCAGGGGTGCAGGGTGGGGTGGGTGGGACGGGGTCTCTTTCCTGTTCGTTTTCCCTTTAGTTCTATGGCTCTTTTGTATCCCTTCATCGGGACGCTGTGTCTGTGCGTGTCTCCCATGGTGTGATAGCTGGTGGGGATGGGGGGTGAGCTGTTTTCTTTCTACAGTATTGATTGCACATATATCATGACTTGCACGCCCTACCCCCGATAGCGGGTCTTTCAGTCTTGCGCGCTTTTTATCGCTGTGGGGCGCGTGCAGCAGCGCGGCGTTCTTTCTTTTCCTCTTTATAATATTTCCCCCCCTCCCCTTTTTTTCTTGTTACTTGGGTTAGTATAGAGGATGATTGTAACTACGTTGCTGTTCTGGTTCCTCCGTTATGTACTAGCACAATAATTAGGTGGTCGATGGGCGCGTGATGGGCCACGGTGGGCACTGATTTGAACTATGGCGTCTATAAGTTGATTGCTGTAAACCGCTGCTGATACCCGTTTTTATCGATGCCCTTATGTCTTGATGTTTGATTCGTGGCCCGCTATGGGAACTTAGATGACTAAACACTGCAACTGATCCTGCTATACTTCCTATTATAAAATTAACCTTCTTTAATCCTGCTTCCAGCGGTGGTATTCAGCTCTTCTAAGATTGGACTGCTCGCTTGCACAACGCTGGGCGACTGCCGGGAAACCTCCTTATTGTCTCATGTGCTTCTAATAATGTGTCAGCGCCGGCTTGATTGGTTGTAGGCCCGTATTTGTATGCTTCCATCTGCACAATAAAGGTTAAAAAAAAAAAAAAAAAACCTCCAAGGATAGAAAGGCATAAAACTAGCGATAGGACAACACGATAATGCGACTAATGCACATAGAGATCACATATAATTCCACTTTTGATTTAAGCAAAACGGGCAAAAAGTTTTTCAATTATGCATTTGTGCGTTTATTCAGGAGAATTATATTCTTACAATCATATAAAAAAAAATGTACACAATTAATTAAAAAGCATAAAGAATCAGAAACATATACAAAAAATACAATGACAACCAACATTGTATTTTTTGTATATGTTTCTGATTCTTTATGCTTTTTAATTAATTGTGTAAAAATTTGGATAATGCATAATTGAAAAACTTTTGCCCGTTTTGCTTAAATCAAAAGTGGAATTATATGTGATATGTATGTGCATTAGTCGCATTATCGTGTTGTCCTATAGCTAGTTTTATGTCTTTCTATCCTTGGAGGTTTTGACCTATTGTGAGATTGGTATCGTTGTAAAAGGGTTGGGGCACTACCAGATTAACAACAACCACCTTTGTGGTCAGCTATTGGGACTCTCTGTGTTCTTTACACACATACATGCCCATAGGGCATGTATGTGTGCCACATGGCACAGGTGTACATGCACAGATGTGCATGTACACAGGAATTCGTTATTTACCATGAGATAGTATTTCATGGTAAATAACGAATTCTTAAGGGCCTGTGCCACTATTTTAAGTGCCACCTACATCTGGAATTACCGATTCGGTAAAAATACCGAGTTAGTATTTTACCAAATCTGTAAATTTACCGAATCGGTAAATTTACAGATTCGGTAAAATTCGAGCCCCCTACATCTCAAAAAACAATTAACGCTCGGTAACGGCCGAAATCGGCAGTTACTGACCGGTAATTGGCGACCTACATCTGGCCCCACATCTCTATTTCTACCTTTGCGGTGCCTCTCCCTGTCATTTCTACTCAGGTGAGTTGCTCCTTTAGCAACTATCACAATGGGGTTTGTTTGATGGTCCCCCAGAGGGTGGCATGACAGGCATGTTTGCCTGGCTAGATGGGCTGTGCTCCTGCAGCCCCCTCTCTCTGCCGGTTTTCCTTCTGCATTTGCTTAGTCATTACAGTTTCTTTCCCGGGCAATGGCCCTGGACATTTGTTGTTAGTTTGTCCAGTTCGGTTGTCTATTCTTATGAGTGAAATACTATTCAGGTCCTTGACCAGATTCACATCCAAAGTAATGCTTATTTTAGTCATACAAATTTTTTCAGGGTTTGGTTGACTTTGGCTTATAGTTAGACTTTAGGACGTTTAAGAAGTTTTGTGTGGACTTTGAACATTAATTCTAGTATCTGTTTGTTTTGTACATTGACAAAAGGTCTTAATTAGTTTCACTTCCACTAGGAGGTCATTTATTATTGTTGGAAGGGAAGTTAACTTGTCCGATATAGGTGAGTCTGAATAGAAATGTTCTTGTTTGATGCCTGTTGATGTCTGAGATCAGATGGCTTGTGTGTTAAGTTGCCTCAGCTTGCCTCTACTATTACAACAAAGACAGGAAGAGTGTTAAGTAAGCAGTTGTTTCAAAAAAGCAATTTAATTAACAGGCGAGCTACTGGGTTTAAAAATTGCTCTTTATGTATGTTCTTGCTGCCTGTTCTGTAATACTCTGCTGAGGAGCGTTGTCATTCTGTGCACTCGCTTGAAGTAAAATTGGAGTCCTTCTTCTATTTTTGTGAAATGTCCCAGTTTTGAGCTTTAAAATTCAGGTCACCATAGTCAAACAGTGTAGATTCTCTGATCCCGAATCACAAAAGTAATCTGAGACAAAATCCTAACTTTACGACTTTTGGTATTCACAAAAGACCTTACTGAAAGTCGTAAAGGTAGGATTTTGTCTCAGATTACGTTTGTGAATCTGGCCCATTATTATTTAGCCAGCGGCCTGTTAAATAGTGAAGTTTCTCTTTTATTTTCAGCGCTGTCGGCCAAATTATAAATAATTTCTACTTTTAGTAAAGAGCACGAAAATTCACTATTCACCCGGCGGCCAGGTAAATAAATAGCCACTACCCTACCATTTAGAGCCAATTAGAAGTAGGTGGGAATAGCACTATATTCAAGGAAGGAGTTAAGTTTTTCTTTGGCCCGAGGCTGAATAGGTGGCTCAGGGCATAGCTCACTTCTGCTTAAATTCCGTTTGTTTGGTTTCTCTACTATTTAGGTTTGTGATCACCTCTCAAGTAAGGGTCACGTTACCTCAATTCGTAATGGAACTGATAGGCATATACTCTCCTATGGATCAGCTGTTTTTGGCAGCATTTTCTATGGAGCTTCTGATTTTAGATATGGCAGAGTAGCTCTTGCCATATTTTTGTGCACACACTAGCATGTAGAAAAACACCGTGTTTGGAAGAAAAGTATGCATCTTTATTTCTGAATTTTCAAGACCATGCTTATTTTAGCTCCGTTCTGTCTGATCATTACGCTTTCCATAATGAGATTTATATTTTTAACTGTGAGCTGGATTTTTCCTTGACTTTCCTAAAAATATTTTTATGTTTAATTCTTAACGATACCAAGTTTATGGAATGCTTATTTCACTTTCGTTATCTCTGTGGTGCATGATTTTGAATAGTTTCATGATATGTTATTAGTTGGATTAATAGGTGCCATTTAAATGCTAATTTTCATTGATAATATTTTTTGCAGTGGTTGAGATTGTATTCCGATTTTCATTATTGTAAAATAATTGCTTCTGCTTGATAAAAATAAGGTATTTAATTGGTAGAAATCTGATTTTGTCGGCAGTCTGGCTGCACCCTTTCTTATTCTGCAGCACCTTGTTATTATTGCAAGGAACATGTCATATTTCAGCAGAATCCTGTTGATTTGTTGCTTTCAAGACGGACCCAGGCTTCACCAATTAGAAAGACCCACCTTGAGAAACGATGTCCACTGTAGATGCCTGCATTAATTAGGGATGTGCGAATTGCGAAATGTACGTAATTTTCTTTCACGTTATTACGTGAAATGTTGGCAAAATATGCTAAATTATTTGTAAATAATGAAATGCAAATCCATCATTGGGCCTCTATTTTAGCGCACATGGAAGCATTTCAACAAAAGCAATGTGAAAAACTGCCGCTTGTGTCTTGCTGCTCCTGTGCACATCTGAATGTCACCATTCGTGGTAAATTTGTGCAGCGAATGGTGTGTTATCACGCACAGTGACGAAATGACATTATTTCGGGGATTTCAAGTAACAAGTGAAATGCGAAATTCCTGAGAATATGCAAATGACTTCAGCATAATTTAAATATCACCCAGGCCAAATCTGAAAAATATTTGCTTTAGCGGTTCTGTATGCTTACACCAGTCTTGGAATGCAGGCAGGGCAGCTTATAAGGTAAACAATGTTTCTATGCAAAGTGCAATGGGGCAGATTTACAAGCCCCCTGCTCCGCTTTTACGCCGCCGTTGCATCACTTTTGTGACGCAGCGGCGGCGAAAAAATGCACCGTGGTGCGGGTTATTTTCAATGTGACGCATCTCCCAGATGCGTCACGTTGTAAAGCCCTGCGTCAGAAGAGGCGTACCATCGCAGAGGGAGGCGTTCCGGCACAGAAATTCAGTTCGATTTTTGCTTGTTAAAGATTTATATGTCCATAGAAAACAGTTTCCAGTTCCTCTGCCATATGTAGTGACCATTCATAAATCTCAAGGTTCAAGTGCTTTGGTGAACATTGGAAATACTGTGTTTAAAGAGGGTATGGCATATGTTGCTTTGTCGCGAGTCAGAAGATTATCGGATGTGCATTTGATTGATTTTGATGATACAAAGGTTACTGCAGATGCCAACTGTGTCAAAGAGTATAATAGGTTAAGTAGAACATATGCCCCTAATTTAGGGCAATATCCTGTATTTGAAAAGCGTGTGGTTGGTCGAAAAAGAAGGTTTGAGAATATCTTTACTGAAGGTGTAGAGAAGGGAAAAAAAGGTAATGTTGTAATTGCAAGCACAAAGAAAAAGACACTGTTGAAGAGATTGTTGGTTATCAGTTTGAAAATAGTTCTGTTGTCAACTGCTATGCTAATGTAGTGGTCAATGTTGTTTTTTTTTCTTGAAGGTTTAATACACCAAATATGGAGAATCGGGAAAAAAAATGTGTTCCTTGTTGCATTATGTTCATGAAAAATTGAGAACAGATAAAAGTAAAATACAAAGCGTTTCTGATGTTCTTAATGTTTTGGATGTATGTTCTGGTTCTACACAATTTACACAAATTATCCAACAAGATGCTCAGTCATTTTTTATGTATATGCTTACTGTTTTGGAAAACGAAGGTGTAGACATAGAGAATATTTTTGGCCTTTGTTATAAATGGAAACATCAATGTTAAAATTGTATATATACATGTAGCCACTGAAAGATTATTATATTTAACATTACCGGACTGTAAATCAGTGTCTTTCAATAAATTAGTTAAAGCTGCAAATCAAAACATGGAGTGTAGCCAATGCAAATCAGAAATGTTATCAACATTATTTATACAAAGATATGGACAATATATAATTTTAATGATGCAACAGCTGACAGTAGAAAATTGGACACTTTAATAAAACATTTTGCAGCTACCCAACTATCAGGAAGGACTTTTGTAGCAGTAGCAATTAGTTTTCCATGATGGTCCTTCAACATCATCTGGACATTACACTGCTTATTCAAAAGTGAGAAAGGCTGGAGCCTTTGTAATGATGATGAGTTGGTTTTCAAACAACGTTTGCCTTCAGAATTACCAAATTCCTACCTAATATTTTCGAAGCCAAAGTTTTAGGAAGATAATTTAGCCTCAGAGGAATGTATTATTATAATTTCATAGGATTACCATTGGACAATTTACATAAAATGACTGCAAAAATACAATTTGGCCTCACAGAAAAGTATTTGTTTGAATTATGTAATTTTTGCTGCACATTGTCTCGGTGTATAATTTTAACTGGCATCAATTGTAGTGTTTATAAATTTAAGTTATAACATTTTCTTAGCAGCAATCATTTTATATATGTATTATTTGTATTGTCTAGTATTTTACTATAGATGGAATAATTTTAAGATATCAAAATTAACACCATTTAGATTATAAAAAACAAGTGAATAAAATGTGTACCGTTTTTACGTGTATTACTGTTGAGGTACCGAATCCACTGACTGCTCCCCGTATGCAATCAGCCGTCCGCATTTTATGCATGACATTCTTAGGGCCCCATTAGAATGGCGGGCGGATTGCCCCCGCCAGGCTGGCAGTAGCCACTTCCGGCTTGGCAGGGGCAATCCACCTGCCATCCTTTTTGCATAGACCCCCACCATATTAACATGGCTGGGAGGTCCGCGGCGGACGGAAAGACCGCGTGGTTCCTGCCATGCTGTGTATGGAAGTGCAGAGCATGCCTTCCTGTCATTATGGCTGGTGGTGCTGAGTGCACCGCCCGCTACAATGGTAGGAATGCTGGATGCGCCCACCACTGTGGTAGACGCATCCTAATGCTGGCCACGGGACCCCCAGCCTTATGGTGGGCGGCCCCTTTCACAGCTAGGATCCGCCATCCTAATGACCTACATAGTTTCTCAAATTGGGGACGGATGTCAGGCTGTGATGTAGAGCTTTCTGGTGTTGCTCCACTGGTACTCAGGACTGCCGACGAATCAAAAGGAGTCTCCCTCAATCTTCTTAACTCGTCCCTGGCATAGTTGATTGGATTTCTGGTTTAGAAGTGCTTGCGCATACTTGCATTTCTGCAAGAATATTTCTTTGTGGGGTCTCCCCATGAAAGCACAGCCTTGCAAATGCGACAGGTGACTTTGGTCGCATTTACTTTCTTCAATCCAGGTGGATAGGTAAAAAAAGTTCCATACAATACTGCTGTACCTTTCTTTTGGGGGAGCTTCGGCAACAAATTCCTGCTTTGAAGAGTGTTCTGAATCAGAAGAAGCAGGTTGATGGACAGCCATAGTCGAATGAAGTGTATATCTTCTTCAACAAGAAAGAAACAGAAGATCTTCTGAGGAGCTCTTTCCCTAGGAAAAGTTCTGAGAAGAGTGATTGAAATGGGTGGGGACCGTCAATAGTTTCATTAGGAAGTGTAAAGAACCAATCAAATCTCTTTCTTTGAGGTCACATGGGGTGCACTTAGGATGCGTGTAGGTAGCGCACACTCAGCACGCACCCTGCTCGTACTGTGCCTGCACCCAGCCTGACTTCGTGAAACTGCATTAAAAAGTGATGTACTTTTTAAGAAAGTTAAACAATATTCAGATAATTTCCTATCTTAATATTTATATTAAATATATATAAATACGTTTTTCAACATTAAAAAAATCGAAGGAGTCGAGCACCCACCGCGTCCGATATGCATATGACATCAACAGCGCTACTGCGCGTCCGTCACGTTACATTGCGTAATACGTACATCTTGCGTATGCGTCAGAAGTCGCGTACAAGTTGCGTAGCAACCGCATTGCAAAAGTCACATCCGTCGCACACCCTACGTGGATCCTAGACAGCGACTCTAAAATGGCGGACACGTTTCGCGCAGTAAACGAGCAGGGTGCTCATAGGGTGCGCGACTCCAAAAAAAAAGGAAAAAAATAATAAAAATAATGTAAGTATATTGTACACAATATAAAAATAATGAAAAAAAAATGTTATGTAAAAAAAAATAATGTGTAATGTAATTTAAAAAATAACATATCTAAAAATAAAAAGATTAAACAAAAATTAAAATATAAATATAAAAAAACAATAAATATATTTAAAAATTATGATTTTAAAAACCTTTGAAATTCAATAAAAAATAGGTTTTGCATGTGTTATAGTTAGGAATTAGCATTTAATAAACCTTTGAAATTCACAGAAAAAAACAAAGGTTTTGCATATGTTATAGTTAGGAATTAGCATTTAAAAAACCTTAGAAATTCACTGAAAAAAACATAGGTTTTAGGGGTGTTATAGTTAGCTAGACATTTCACTCATATAAAACCATTGAAATTGCCCCGTTATAGTTAGTTGTACTAACTATAATTCACGCGCCCGCAATCCACTGCTGATGATGTCACATTTTACATCATTTATGACATGGTCAATGACATCACTCAAAGATTTAAAGAGAGGGGATAGTCAGACAAAATTTTATCTCAGGCAACCTCTAAATTGAAAAACATTAAACCAACAGAAGTTCTGTTCAATTCTGATGCTGTAGGGGTTGAAGAGGTGACTTCTAATGTTCCCAAAATGATTACTATGTACAATGCTAGATCCAACAAGCTCAAATCAGTGATAAAAAACATTAGGGTCTTATCCAGGCAGATCTCATCATTGGTTGCAAAGCAGACAATTAACCCACTATAACCTATAGAAGACCACCCTCCCTTAGGGATAAATTGATTAAAAGCTATTACCTGATGGAACCAACTTTGACATGGCTTGAAAACAGCAAGGGGTTCCATAAGTGTAAAGCCTGTAAATCTTGTGCCAC
Source organism: Lissotriton vulgaris (assembly GCF_964263255.1). Lineage (NCBI taxonomy): Eukaryota > Metazoa > Chordata > Amphibia > Caudata > Salamandridae > Lissotriton > Lissotriton vulgaris. The sequence goes on from NC_141691.1 coordinate 1,182,471,863, forward strand.
AAGTCAGAGTTGTAGAACTTTCAAAACTGCACATGGGAAAGAAAGTACAATATCTAAATTCATTACCCGTACCACCGATTTTGTTGTCTATTTCCTGGAATATGTTATATTTAATTTATACAGCACGCAGCTACTCGAACGTGTCCAGACGCTAACTGAAGGAAAGGACCAAAATGAGCACAAAACAGCAACTAGAAAAGCAACGTGTGGGCTCTGTTACATATCTTATCAAAAATCGAGAGCGCGAAAGACAGGGCAATTCCCACTCGTAGGAGTGGTAGGTCCAGCTACAGCATGCACCCTGGTAGAGTATTGAATACAAAAAAAGCTGAGATGTTCCTAAAGTAAGAAAATCAATGACCGTGTCACCCTCGTGCCCAAGGACTTTGGTTCAAATGAGTCCTACAGTTGGGCATCCATTTTGTTGGATGTAATGCCCTCACATATCCTTTCAGGTGTCATGCTTCATCATCTGGGCTGCTCCTCGTTGGGTCGGCGGTGCAATACCCAATGGGCTCACCTCGAGAGTGGCACTTTACCGGAGATCTTCTATCCAACAGCAGTAATGTGAAGTACAGGTGTGGGGCCAAAACAGTGTAGACGTGTGAGTGAATTAAAATAAAGCTGGGAGTACCAGTATCAAGTTGATTCTGGGGGTCTCCTGCTCTAGTTAGAATCAAAAAACTAGCTGGTGCTCCATAGAATTCAATGTTTCCTACAAGAGGCTAAGCTAGTAAGTGCTCGTGATGGTCAACATGTTTCTCGCGTTAATGTGTAGTAACTCGCGATTCTTCAGGACCTTTGGAGAAAGAAGATTGCTATTTTTACAAAAATCCGTCTACACTACGTGGGGATCTACATAAGTATCCAGTGTAATTCCTAAAATAACACAAGGAACGTGTGCTTCCTATGTCTATGTACCTGTGTTGCGCTCGGTCCACCTATTGTGTCTGATTCCCAGGCCCTAACAGTACCCGGCGGTCTCCACATCAAGTTGACGCTTCCTTAAAGTATGGGGTCTGTATGTTGTGTGTCCTTCATCTAGACCTACCCTAGCCACTGGATCCCGCTCTGTTACATAGACAGTACCAAACTACCTGTAAAAAAACGTGTCCTGGAAAATCTTAGGGCAATAACTAATTTGGATTTTATTCATCCAGTGAGCAGCCACTTTTATAAAGTCCCCAACAGCAAACTCCTGAAATATATGGGACTAGATAGTGTGTTGAAACATATTACAGGGGGAGAACAGAAAAAACAACTTTGTATCCTGGATCTGAACACTAGAATGCCCTTCAGAATAAATAAAGAGGAGAAATTGGTCACTCACATAGGGATCTAACCACTAGCAATGTTAGATACAATTTCCTAGGGTGATTTTCAGCAGCATAGCAAAATATTATTTTCTCGCTGTATCCCGTACCAGCTGGGTTAGAACAATTCTTAACCCATTTACTTTTATATTTATATTTATTGTCATTATTTTGCTTTTTCTGAGATATTGCTTTACCAATTTTAGGGGATTTTTCATGTTTATTATAGATAGGGTGCACTGAGAGCACATACTATTGCGAGGCAGGACAATACACCATTGGTTTGTGATGGGGCAATTGCCCTCTATGAAATACAATATATTATTGTGTTTTGAAATATATACATCATTTTACCCAACCGCTACATCCAATAGAAACAACATTGATTATGTTTCTTGATGGGGCCAATATATTGGCTATTTGGTCTCCTCGCTCAGGATGTATTGCTTGAGATCACTTATGTTCTCTCACTGGTTGTCTTACACTGATGTATCATTATACAGATACATCTTTTTCTTTATCTTTCCATCCCCTCTTTTAAGCACAATTCCAGTATACATGGGATCATGTATACATAAGCATCATGTTCCAACTACCACATATTTGCAAAGTAATGTTAATCAGATATGATTTTTATCCGGGAATGCTATATTGTGGCTGAGTGTATTGCTTTGATGTAATTTTACATACATTCATACCATATTTTGCAGTGGGTGTTTTCAGCTGACAAATATGAAGTAGAATTATGGACACAATACCTTGCAGTTTGTATGCATAAATAGACATTTGTAAAACAGTATCTTATATTGATTACACTGGCCCATATTGAATATTGCAGTAGCATCAAAAATGTCCCAGAGACATATACATAAGTTATATAAGCACAGTCTAACAAAGAAAAGACTGTATATCAATTATAAATACTTTCAATTTCTATAGACCTTGGTTGAAGCCACCGTATCTTGATTAGTTAAAAATGCACTGGGCATAGGCTAAAAACAACTTTTCAAGAAGCCTGATAGGGTCTGCTTGTCAGTCGCAACTGGATGTCCTCAACACTCAAGGTGCCATCATTGATAGTAGTACCCGAGTTTGATATCTGGTCCTGTAATTTGTCAGACCACGCTGTACAGGTATTGGAATAAGTATTTTTCTTTAAAAGACCTAAATTAAAATTAACGGCCTCCCTGCATCCATCCAGAGTCCCGTTTTCATCTCCACAAACACTGTAGAAACCCCACGGAAATAGCGAGAAAACTGTCCTGAAGAAGCTGAAACATCAATCGAATATCACCGAAACGCCGCGTTGACTTTTGTTTTCTGTAATAAATGTGTAACAATTGATTATGGTTTTCATGTTTTTAAGGATAAGCTGTTTTTTAACCTGTATGTACAATAAATAACACAAATGTATTTTTGGTATATCAAACTTTGGGTTTACGTGTATTATTCACGTGTTGGCTGACACATTTAAGTTTTAAGTTATTATTCTTGTGTTGTATATTACTTTTTCTTTGTTAGACTGTGCTTATATAACTTGTGTATATGTCTCTGGGACATTTTTGATGCTACTGTTGAATTTACCCAGTCTCTATTGTAATTAGTAGGGTACCTCCCTCTTTCTGTAAACCATATCGAATATTTACAGGTTACTCAATATGAATTGTGTTATTTCTATTACCTCTTATATTTTGAATAGAAAATAATATTTTTGATGCTGTTATAATGAGATAACTGTATTGTTTTGTGGGCAAGATCAGGACATCAGTGTGTATTTCATCTATGACCATGAGTAACATGATCGGGCCATTTACACTCAGAATAACCGGCAGAAGCATGTTGCCGAAGATGTAGGCATTGTATATATGAATTTCAGAGCAGATAACGTACTGTGTCAAATATATCATGGTTATGCTGCTCATTACACCTTTAACATACTTTTTCTCTCCACGCAAGGTCCAAAACTCGGTGGTGGATATGTGCTGATATCGTACGTGAATTTAGAATGTATAGCGTTCATTATTATTTTACTTATTTTAATGCAATGCAGCTGATTAATATATTCATGCATTTCTAAAACTAAAGTTATGTTAATATATTATATTTTGTATTTAACATCAATGTAGGATGTTTTCCATGCCCATGATGATGTTATGAGTATTTTAACTGAGTACGGAGCATTGACTTTTTAACTTGATGAAGGCCGACAGGCCGAAACACTTTGATCTTTTGTGCATTAAACCCACTGTGTTGCCTACTTGTTTATGTATAAGGACTGTTCTGAAGAATACATATATATATATATATATATATATATATATATATATTACCTACTGGCTATCGCCAGTATGTATATATAGTTAGGATTATTTCTCTATGGAACTTTTGAAAATTCTATGTCTAATAACTTTGGCGTTTGTGGACGGAATTGGCTGAAATTTTCAGGAAAATGGCACATTTTGTTTCTGAGCAGCCCCTGAAAATTTGGGGGGGTTTCGTCAAGGGGGGGCCGAGAAAAAAGGGGGGTCCCAAAACGCGTTTTTCCCATGTTCATTTCCATAGAGCGTTTGGCCTCACTTTTAGCTCGAACGGCTGAATGGATTTGCACGAAACTTGGCCAAATTGTAGGGACTGTTAGCCCGATGTGCCTTTGCTAGGTCTCAATATATGTGCTCCAGTGGATTTTGAGAAATTAACGTTCAAAACAAGATATATATCTGTATCAGCGCTCCGGGCTGCGCTCCGGTCCGCTTACTTTTAGCGAAACGGAACTTTGCGATGCGAAGCTGATTGGCTTTCCGGTGTCTGTCAACATTCTAAACAGTCCGGAGCAGCCGCCATCTTATCTCTCGGTAGGATCGAGAGAGAAGAAGAGGTGAAAAACGAAGGGGGAATTTAATGAAAGGGGGCAAGGTATACCCCTCTTGACCCCCTAGGAATGATGTTGGGGTTATTAAAGGGTCCCGTGGGGAAAAAAAAAAAATTTGATTTTTCACGGTAGAAGCGCTTCCCGGGCCGCGAATTGGGCCGCAAACTGGTAGCGAAACGGGAATTCGCCATTTTGTGTTTCGTTTTAATTAAATTACTAGGTATAAGGGGGTGCGGGAGACGTATCCTGATCCCTTAGGTTTTCTGAGGGTGGCTGAGGAGGCTCATATATGTTGATACATGTCTTCCAGCGGCTGTGCGTGAGCTTTTTTTTTTTTTTGCTGCGTGACGTCTGTTAACGTTCGATTCGATGGAAATCAGGAAGTGTTGACCGCCAATTTGTCAGTGCGATAAAATATTTTGTTATAAATGAATCCTTATTGATAAACATTGTCTGCGCCATCTTGCCTTTTTTCCAATGCCACAATTTTGTCGTGCACGGCAGCCATTTTAGATGCCTTGACCAGACCCACTCTCTGCACGCCGTCGATTCTCAGCACGGCTCCCCACCCTCGCAAGCATCTCCCCCACGCACTGGTCACCCCCGCTCTCTCTCTCATGCATGGGCCATAAACTTCCCCCCATCTGCGCTGCTCTTCACTGAGAATCACACCCTGTGCCCGCCCAATACCTCCCTTTCACCCTATTCACTACCGCACCCTCTGACACTCCTCTTCCTCTGTGTCCGATTGTCCAGGCCGGTCCCAGGCTATCACCTAGCCCTGCGGATGTAGTTTATGGCCCCAGCTGTAGAGAATCCAGACATGCCAACCCTCCCGATTCAGGCGTGAGACTACCGATTTCAGTGCTAGTCTCCCGCTTCCCGATTCCTGCAAGCAAAAACCCGGGGGCATATTACCAACAACTAGCGATAATTTTTGTCTCTAACTTGTTTAGAGACAAAAATTATCGCCGCACATCGGCGATTTTTATCGCAGATAAACCTTGCTATTAGCAAGGTTTATCGCAAATGCGATAAAAAACGGCCGCAATGCATGAATATCGCTGAAAAGTCAGCGATATTCATGCATTATCGAGCAAATGCTCTTAGCCATGTTATCCACCTCCCATTGGATAACATGGCTAAGAACTGCTCAGGGCAGGTGTTAGCTTTTAGAGATATTCGCGCTTAGCGCGAATATCTCCAAAAGTTGGTAATAGGAGATAGCGATGTTAGGGACTGTTTCCAGTCGCTAACATCTTGGCACGCCCACTTTGCATGTCATTAGTGATAAATATCACTGACATGCAAAGCGGGGCCCAAGATGGTCGCTATCTCCTTTTAGCTGTCACTAACTGGTGTTAGCGACAGCTTGGTAATAGGGAGATAATTTTATCTCTGCTTTCTTGGCTTTTAAAGCCAAAAAAGCAGAGATAAACCCCCTTGATAATATGCCCCACGATTCCTCAGGGGTTTCAGCTGACAGGGCTTGGTATTGTGTTACGTGCTAATTCTTCCAGGAAACGTCAGAGGGCCGATGCAGGGGCTCTAGAAGGGGTGATAAACCATTTAAGCCTCATGAACAAGCGCATGGTCTTTTAAAGATCTGTGAAGTACTCGGGGCGGCGGTGTGTGTGTGCCCTCTTTCAGGAGCGGGCGGGGGGGGGGGGCACTGCCAGCAACTTGCCAGGCCAGGCAGTGTTCATCACTTGCATCACCCTTTCCATGCCTGCTATTGCGCTCCATGCTTCGGAAAGGTAAGAAAAAGAACGTGCATTTGAGTTTGAAATGTCCGATCCTGTAGCAGTACACTTGCAAAGCCCACACATGACAATAACCCGATTCAAGGCCCCATTCACCCGATTTTTTAAAAATATATAGCACTCCAACAAAGTAGGATTATAAAACTTTATTAACTTATAAATATAACAAACGCAACAAAAACTGTAAATACATTTAAACATTTTTTGGCAAAAAGAAGCAACAATGGTCAGTAGCTGTCTTTTGTGCGAATAGTCCCAAGGCAGCACAACGTGCTGAGTTCTGGACGGCACCCAGGTGATGTCACCTGGGTGCCGCACTGGTTTTTCGTTTCCTACAATGCAGCTCAGAAAAAAAGTGTGGGGCGTCCCGGGTGGTGCGGGGGGAGGCCTCGTCAGTAGCGGTCTGTTGTGCGAATAGTCCCAAGGCAGCAGAACGCGCTGAGATGTGGATGGCACCCAGGTGATGTCCAGTAAACTGCCGCACTGGTTTTGGTATCCTACAATGCTGCTCCGAAAAACGGCGTGGGGCGCCCCGGGGGGGGCGTGGGGGAGGAGGCGTGAACAGGCCTCCCCAGGTGGCGGCCATCCAGCTGAGTTGCGCCCGCTCTTGCGGCTACAGCGTCTCGCTCACCATGTAGTTGAGTTGCGCCCACTCTTGCAGTGCAGCGATAGGCGGCTGCCACAGGACTCTTAAAATGGCGGACGGCTCTTCGGATTTGGGCCTGGTCCACTAAAATGGCGCTGGGACACCTTGGAACTCGGACGCTTGCCTGCTAGGGCTTGGGCTCCATTCTCGAAAGCGTCCCCTCAGCCGTGAAGATTCTACAAAAGTCTTGGGGGCCCTCGACTCCTGCAGGCTTCCGGTGGGGAGCGGCTGCCATGATTGCTCGTGGAATGACCACGACGGAGCCACGAGATGGTGGTGCTCTCATGCTGACGCCAGCTTCAGTCTGAATCATCCAGAAACAAGGTGGGGCTTTCATCGTTTGGGGAAAAAAAAATGTTCTAAACCAATGAAAAGTGTTATTTTTAGGTCATATGACCAAGCCTTCCATCATTAGGAAACCAAAAGTAAAATGAACCAATGAAAAGTTTTATAAACAAGTCACATTACCTGTTATGCGGCATAGGGCTACAAAAAGCGTAGAAAATCTGTTGGCACGTGAGGCGGCGTCAGTAGCGGACCAATGTGCGAATAGGCCGAAGGCAGCACAACGCGCCGAGATCCGGATGGCACCGAGTTGGTGTCCAGCAAGTTGCTGCACTGGTGTGGCTATCCTACAATGCTGCGCCGAAAGTCGGCGTGGGGCGCCCCGTTGGCCTGTAAGGTCGCGTCAGTCAGTGGGGGCTGTGCGTCTCCCCCAAGATGGAGGCTCCTCGGCTGCAGTGGGGCGCCCCTTAGCGTTTCACTCGCCGTCCAACTGAGTTGTGTCCGCACTTGCGGCTACAGTAGGCCGAAGGCAGCACAACGCGCTGAGATCCGGATGCGACCGAGGTGGTGTCCAGCAAGTTGCCGCACTGGTGTGGCCATCCTACAATGCTGCACCGAAAGACGGCTTGTCCAGCTGAGTTGCGGTCACTCTTGCGGTACAGTGACTCGAACGCGCCGAGATCCGGATGGCACCGAGGTGGTGTCCAGCAAATTGCCGCACTGGTGTGGCCATCCTACAATGCTGTGCCGAAAGACGGCGTGTCCAGCTGAGTTCCGGTCACTCTTGCGGTACAGTGACTCGAACGCGCCGAGATCCGGATGGCACCGAGGTGGTGTCCAGCAACTTGCCGCACTGGTGTGGCCATCCTACAATGCTGCGCCGAAAGTCGGCGTGGGGTGCCCCGTTGGCTTATGAGGTGATGTCAGTAGTGGACCGATGTGTGAATAGGTCGGAACCAGCACAAGGCGCCAAGATCCGGATGGCAAGTCCTGGATGTTGAGTGCCATAGTTGAGAGTTCTGAGTAGTGTTTGTAAGACTGTCTGAAGCTTATTTGCACCTGCTGCAGCTTCATTATTGCCCTGGTGTGGCCAAAGATCGCCCATGACATAGGCGGCCGGCTCCCGAGGTCCGGCGGAACTTTTTTCCTTTTCTTTTCTGCATCTTGTCCCATAATCCGTTTGACCTGAAGACACGACCAGGTCCCTGAATGTGTGCAGGGGGACGTTATTGATTGAATCAAAATGGCGGCTTCACACAAAGCTGACTCAAGCGTTGCTGTTGATGCTATACAGACAAAAATTGGTTTTCAGTTTGTACATTCTTCAGGATTTTTTTTTCCATCCAAGGCTGATTGAGAGTTTGTAGAACAATGGCTTCAGATTTTCAACATACTACTCTTCAACATTCTTCCTAAATGTAACAATGTGAGACTCACTAGGAGAACGGCTGTTTATCTTTCCTTTCAAAATGCTGCCAACAATATTTTCTGAATGGAAGACACCATCTTGTAGCATAAAGGGCCGAAAGGGGTTCTGGTCTGGCCGATGGTTGGTGGAGACATTTTGACTATATCTTGCACCTGCCCGGCCTCGCCCAAAATGGCGCCGGTATAAATGGGACTCGTAACTCCTTGTTGTGTACTGGTTGAACAACCTTGATATTACGAGATATGAAAGCAGTTTTGATACTCATGGCGGGTGGGGACGAGAATTGATTGAATATTTCGACATCCCTATTGATATTAAGTTCTGATGTGTTATTGATTACTGTACTATTGAAAGTTCGAATTAACGTCACCCATGGTACTTGCCCGCAAATGTATATCTAGATAATTTTTTTGTAAGTGGCCCTGTCGTATTTTAATTACAAAATGTACGTCCACCGATTCCGCAACTGTTAGACACCTTAGTTCTTGCAACCTAATGGCCCGCTCGTTACGTTCCTCTACAGTGTAAATGTCTCCTCATCATATACGATTTCAGTTTGCTCCGTGGCCGGCCCACGTGGTTATAGGCCCGTATTTGTATACTGACATTTTGACAATAAAGGTTTTTAAAACAAAACATGGTAGTAGTATTTACATTGGTAAAGTTTTTACTTTTAGTCACTGTTTTCGAATCAGTAAAAGGCAAGTGAAATAAAGCAGTCCAATTACATGACGGATAAAAGGTATAATACGTAGGAACGCAGTAAAGATAAATGGTCAAGGGCAGTTGTGTTTTCCACTCCTGCAACATAAAGTGATCGATAAGAATCTGATAATCAGGCGTATCGGCGACTAAGACAGCAGGCCGAGCCTCTTTTACTCAACGGCTCCGTCATGGGACGAAGAAACGCCCTTTTTCTCGTAAAGGAATATATTTTACTTGCAGGACAGTTGTAAATTTTCCGGGAAAGTACATTAGCCTGGAACATTATAACATATATGTTTAAAAAAAAATAATGTTCGAAACCAATAAAAAGCGTAATTTTTAGGTCATATGACCAAGCTTTTCATCATTAAAATAACAAAAGTAAAATGAACCAATGAAAAGTTTTATTAACAAGTCACATGACCTGTTATGCTTATGTTACGCGCTGCGCGCCGCGCCCCGGATCACTTCCGGGTGCGCTAACGCGGCTTGTCATATAACGCATTACGCTACAACGTAGGTCAAGAATATAGTCAAAATGTCTCCACCAACCAGCGTTCGGAACACAACCCCTTTCAGCAGTCCAAAAAGTTCTGTTAAATGACAATAGAGGGGACAGGCAACAAGAACCATCAGTCAAAGAGGGGAGGGCAAGTTCTTCTCTACCGGGTCATGTTGGGGCGCTACCGGAACTGATCGAATTGGTAGTCTACAGTGTTTCTGGATGTTTCAGACTGAAGCTGGCGTCAGCATGAGAGCACCACCATCTCGTAGCACCGTTGTGGCCATTCCACGAGCAATCATGGCAGCCGCTCCCCACCAGAAGCCTGCGGGAGTCGGGGGCCCCCAAGACTTTTGTAGAATCTTCACGGCTGAGGGGACGCTTTCGAGAATGGGACCCAAGCCCTATCAGGGAAGCGTCCGAGTTCCAAGGTGTCCCAGGGCCATTTTAGTGGACCACGCCCAAATCTGAAGAGCCGGCCGCCATTTTGAGAGTCCTGTGGCAGCCGCCTATCGTTGCATCGCAAGAGCGGGAGCAACTCAACTACATGGTGAGCGAGACGCTGTAGTCGCAAGAGCGGGCGGTAAACAGCTGAATGGCGGAAGAGGCACAGTGTAGCAAAAGCGGGCGGAATGGCAACTAAAACGGTAAAGGGGCACCCCACTACAGCGTGTCTTCAGGTCAAACGGATTGTGGGACAAGGTCCAGAATAGAAGAGTCATCAAAAGGCAAAATGTTCCGCCGAACCCCGGGAGCCGACCGCCTATGTCGGGGGCGATCTCAGGCTACACCAGTGCTATAAGACTTGGGGAGGGGGTCGGAGCCAAGCGTCTTCTCCGAGTCCGTGCCATCACACCGCCCCTCGGGGGCCTCCGTCAAGCGGTTTAGGGAGGTAACATATCACATTGTTTTCAAATGCAGTCAGGTCCACAAATGGCCCCCACTTACTTTGAGAATAGTGAAGCTGCAGTACGTGCAAATAAGCTTCAGACAGTGTTACAAGCGCTGCTCAGAACTCTGAACTATGGCACCCAACATCCAGAACTTATGCCATTTGAGAATGGCAGTGACATCGAAGCAACTCAGGGACCAAAACCATTAACGTACTTTCACGTATGAAAATCTTACTTGGGGAGGGGGCAGGAGCCAAGCGCCCCCTCCCAGTCCGCGCCACCACACCGTATGTTTTTAAATCTGAAGCCATCGTTCTACAAACTCAACCAACCTTGGATGAAAAAAACTAGAAGAATGTACAAACTGAAAACCAGTTTTGGTCTGCATAGCATCAGCGGCAACGCTTGCTATCAGGGTGCATGAGTTTCATGCTCGATCGATTGAGCTAGCCGGATCGGGCAACAAAAAGTATAAAATAGTTATGTAAATAGTTATTTAATAAAATGTTGTACCCTGTTACTTTGCTGGTGTGTTGTATATATTTATAATATTTGCATAGAGTTTATCGTTATTTTGGGCGGGGTGGGTGGCGGAGCCGAGCTGTCTTGCAGCCATCATGGTGTGGAGCTCAGTTCATCTCACTATTTTCGTATTTCTCATGAAGGGTTGTTCCTAATGTTTCTATTTTAGCAAGGTCAAAAAGAGATCCAATTAGTGGCCTACTGATTTTGCTTGATTCCTTTTATTTTTTTACACGATTTTTCACTATCTGCAAAGACTAAACAGAGTATTGCGACTTTGTGCTTGTTTGTAAATAGAGAATGAACCAAAGAGAATCAATTGTAAAACAGTAAATGCTTGGATAACAATCAATCAAATGGAGAGACAAGCAGGCACGACGGATTACAACGGGGGTAAAGGCCTGCGTTAACTACCCTTCACTATCTGCAAAGAGAGAGTACTACTAAGAGAAAAGAGGGGAGGGGGGGCAGCGTTCAAAGCACATCAGCGTGCATAAACACGAAAAAGTTTTTACCTATCACGTACTTGACATTTGACAGCTTTTGATATTTGCTATTAAAAAACCATTGAAATTCACAGAAAAAACCATAGGTTATAGACCATATATAGTTAGGAATTTGCATTTACAAAACCTTATTTTACTCACACAAAACCATTGAAATTCCATATATAGTTAGTTGCACTAACTATATATCGCGCACCCGCAATCCACTGCTGATGATGTCACATATTACATCATTCATGACATGGTTAGTGACATCACTGATGACATCACTGATGACATCTCAAATGACATCACTGATGACAACATCCAGTGACTGTATGTTTCTGTAAAGTTAAAATATGTCTTACATATTGAAGAATGAGTGGATGTATAAGTGTCTGGAAGAAGGATTTAGGAGGTGCATGACTGACTGTATGAGAGAATGATTAAATGTGTCTTAATGAGTGCATGGGTTAGTGACTAAACTATCTTAATTTGTGCATCATTATATCTGTTGTTCTACAAACTGCTGCATGTGTTGATCAGTAGCTATATGAGTAACTGTATGGGTTATTGATTGGTTGTCCAAGTATTTTTTATGGGACACTGAGTGTGTGTGTATGGGTGGCTGGGAGGTGTGTGACTCTGTACATAGATGTGTGAGTAGTTGATTCACTATATGTATGGGTTCAAAACTGCATGTGGAAACAGCTGTATGGGCGGTTGACTGTGCATGAGTGTATTGGTGAGTGAATGTATATCTCAGTGCTACATGTCAAAGTAAGTACATATGTAAAACACAGTACATGTGAGAGTTGACATATATAAATAACTGTGCATAAGAGCCAGTGAATGTGTGAGTGGCTGTATGGATCTTTGTGAACATGTATCAGGGATTGTATAAGAGAGTAAATATGTGTTAGTATATGTTTGAATAAGTAAGGTGTGTATAACTGTATAGTTGAGAAAATGGAGGTGTGATTGATTTTTTGCATAACTGACTAGGTGTGTGAGTAACTCCATGAATGAGTGACAGTCTGTGACTGTCTGTTTACACTGATTGTATCTAAGGTTATATTAGAGTCTGAAGAGGTTCATGGTATTATCACATGAATGATATCATCAGTGATGTGATCAGTAATGTCAAATGAGATGTTATCAGTGATTTTATCAGTGATGTCATTTGAGATGTCATCAGTGATGTCATCAGTGATGTCATTTGAGATGTCATCAGTGATGTCATTTGAGATGTCATCAGTGATGTCATCAGTGATGTCACTAACCATGTCATGAATGATGTAATATGTGACATCATCAGCAGTGGATTGCGGGTGCGCGATATATAGTTAGTGCAACTAACTATATATGGAATTTCAATGGTTTTGTGTGAGTAAAATAAGGTTTTGTAAATGCAAATTCCTAACTATATATGGTCTATAACCTATGGTTTTTTCTGTGAATTACCTACTGGCGATAGCCAGTAGGTATATATAGTTAGGATTTTTTTCCTATGAGACTTTTGAAAATTCTATGTCTAATAACTTTGGCGTTTGTGGACGGAATCGGCTGAAATTTTCAGGAAAATGGCACATTTTGTTTCTGAGCAGCTCCTGAAAATTTGGGGGGGGTTCGTCAAGGGGGGGCCGAGAAAAAAGGGGGGTCCCAAAACGCGTTTTTCCCATGTTAATTTCCATAGGGCGGTTGGACTCACTTTTAGCCCGAACGGCTGAATGGATTTCCACGAAACTTGGCAAAATTGTAGGGACTGTTAGCCCGATGTGCCTTTGCTAGGTCTCAATATATGTGCTTCAGTGGATTTTGAGAAATTAACGTTTAAATCAAGATATATATCTGTAACAGCGCTCCGGGCAGCGCTCCGGTTCGCGAACTTTTCGCGTATCGGAACTTTGCAAAGCGAAGCTGATTGGCTCTCCGGTGTCTGTCAACATTCTAAACAGTCCGGTGCGGCCGCCATCTTGTCTCTCGGTAGGATCGAGAGACAAGAGGAGGCCAAAACAAAGGGGGAAATGAAGGAAAGGGGGCAAGGTAGACCCCTCCTGACCCCCTGGGATTGATGAGGGGGATATTATAGAGCCACGCCGGGCCCAAAAAAAAAAAAAAAAACATCCGATTTTTTCGCCGTAGAGACGCGTCTTGGTTCGCGAACCGGGCAGCTAACCGGGCAGCTAACCGGGAAGCTAACCGTCAGTGTAACCAAAAAAAAAAAAAAAATCCGATTTTTTCGCCGTAGAGACGCGTCTTGGTTCGCGAACCGGGCAGCTAACCGGGCAGCTAACCGGGAAGCTAACCGGCAGTGTAACCCAAAAAAAAAATCAGATTTTTTCGCCGTAGAGACGCGTCTTGGTACGCGAACCGGGCAGCTAACCGGGCAGCTAACCGGGAAGCTAACCGGCAGTGTAACGGGAGTCTGAGGAGTAGCTGATTGGCTGTCAATATTGTAAACAGTCCGGAGCGGCCGCCATCTTGTCTCTCGGTAGGATCGAGAGACAAGAGGAGGCCAAAACAAAGGGGGAAATGAAGGAAAGAGGGCAAGGTAGACCCCTTCTGACCCCCTAGGATTTATGAGGGGGATATTATAAAACCACGTGGGGCCAAAAAAAAACAAACAAAAAAATCCGATTTTTTCGCCGTAGAGACGCGTCTTGGTACGCGAACTGGGCAGCTAACCGGGCAGCTACCGGGAAGCTACCGGGAAGCTAATCGGCAGTGTAACGGGAGTCTGAGGAGAAGCTGATTGGCTGTTATCATTGTAAACAGTCTGGAGCGGCCGCCATCTTGTCTCTCTGTGGGATCGAGAGACAAGAGGTGGGAAAAAAAAAGGTGTAAATGAATGAAAGGGGTAAGGCAGACCCCTCCTGAACCCCTAGGATTGATGAGGGGGCTATTAAAGTTCCCTGGGGGGTGAAAAAAAAAAATTTGCGATTTTCGCGGTAAAGGTGCTTCCTGGTACGTTAACCGGGCAGCTAACCGGCAGCGTAACGGGAGTCCGACATATTGTGTTTTTTGAACGTTTGTGATATGTGCACGTGTGGATTTTGTCTAATTAAGGTTAAAAAATATATATATATCTTTAAGCGTGTTCTGGCGCGCTTACGTTTTGGGTTTGGTTTGCGCTGCAGAGACGATACGTCACGGTTATGCGATGCATCATGAGGCGTCTCACGGGCTACGTGATACGTCACTTAATAAAGAATATATTTTACAGCTATAGATATTAGCTTTTAAAAAACCAATGAAATTCACAGAAAAAACCATAGGTTATAGACCATATATAGTTAGGAATTTGCATTTACAAAACCTTGAAAATTCACTGAAAAAACCATAGGTTATAGACCATATATAGTTAGGGATTAGCATTTAAAAAACCTTATTTTATTTGCACAAAACCATTGAAATTCCATATATAGTTAGTTGCACTAACTATATATCGCGGACCCGCAATCCACTGCTAATGATGTCACATATTACATCATTCATGACATGGTCAGTGACATCACTGATGACATCACTGATGACAACACCCAGTGACTGTATGTTTCTGTAAAGTTAAAATATGTCTTACATATTGAAGAATGAGTGGATGTATAAGTGTCTGGATGAAGGATTTAGTAGGTGCATGACTGACTGTATGAGAGAATGATTAAATGTGTCTCACTGAGTGCATGGGTTAGTGATTAAAGTGTCTTAATTTGGCAATCAATATTTATGTTCTTCTGTAAACTGCTGCATGTTTAAATCAGTAGCTATATCAGTAACTATATGGGTTATTGAATGGTTGCCCAAGTATTTGTATGGGAGACTGAGTGTGTGTGTGGGTGGCTGGGAGGTGTATAACTCTGTGCATAGATGTGTGAGCGGTTGATTCCCTAGGTGTATGGGTTCAAAAGTGCATGTAGAAACAGCTGTATGGACAGTTGACTGTGTGCATGAGTATATTGGTGAGTGAATGGATATCTCAGTTCTACATGTCAAAGTAAGTACATATGTAAAGCACACTCCATGTGAGAGTTGACATATATAAATAACTGAACATAAGAGTCAGTGAATGTGAGAGTGGCTGTATGAATCATTGTGAACTTGTATCAAGGATTGTATAAGAGAGTAAATATGTGTTAGTATATGTTTGAATAAGTAAGGTGTGTATAACTGTATAGTTAAGGAAATGGAGATGTGATTGATTCTTTGCATGACTGAATAGGTGTGTGAGTAACTCCATGGATGTGTGACAGTCTGTGAGTGCCTGTTTACACTGAGTGTATCAAAGGTTATATTAGAGTCTGAAGATGTATTATCACATAAATGATATCATCAGTGATGTAATCAGTAATGTCAAATGAGATGTCAGTGATGTCATCAGTGATGTCATTTGAGATGTCATCAGTGATGTCATCAGTGATGTCATTTGAGATGTCATCAGTGATGTCATCAGTGATGTCACTGACCATGTCATGAATGATGTAATATGTGACATCATTAGCAGTGGATTGCGGGTCCGCGATATATAGTTAGTGCAACTAACTATATATGGAATTTCAATGGTTTTGTGCAAATAAAATAAGGTTTTTTAAATGCTAATCCCTAACTATATATGGTCTATAACCTATGGTTTTTTCAGTGAATATATATATATATATATATATATATATTACCTACTGGCGGTCGCCAGTAGGTAGTTATAGTTAGGATTTTTTTCAATATTAATTCTCAAAATTCTATTTGGAATAACTTTGGCACCGGTTGACGAATCTGCCTGAATATTTCCTGAAAATGGCCTCGCGGCGCCCCGGTCCTTCCCTGAAAGTTTGGGGGGGATTCGTCAAGCGGGGGCCGAGATAAAAGGGGGTCCCAAAACGCGTTTTCTCCATGTTAATTTCCATAGGGCGGTCGATTTCACTTTTAGCCCGAACGGCTGAATGGATTTTCACCAAATTTGGCAAAATTGTAGGGACTGGTAGCCCGATGTGCCTTTGCTTTGTCTCGAGATATGTGCTCCTGTAGATTTTGAGTAATTTAGATTCAAAAAAATATATATATCTATAGGCGCGCCCCGGTACGCGCCCCGGGGAGCGCTCCGGGCGCGTCACGTGAGGTGTGCACGGAAAGCTGATTGGTTCTCGGGTGTCTGTAAACATTCGAAACAGTCCGGAGCAGCCGCCATCTTGTGTCTCGGTAAAATCGAGACATAAGAGGTGGCTAAAACAAAGGGGGAAATGACCATAAGGCGTCAGGGATAGACCCCCTCTGACCCCCTAGGTTTGATGTGGGGGCAATAAAAGGGACCAGCGGGGCATTTAAAATATATATTTTTTTCGTTTTGCGTGGGGGGAGCGCTCGGTGCGCTCCCCGGTGCGCGTACCGGGGAGCGCACTATGAGGAAAAAAGAATGACAGAGTTTTTAAAAAATAAAGCCATATTTTAGAAATTGGAGGTAGTTCTAAAAAGAACTTTTTTTTTTCTTCTTTTTGTTGTTTTATATTTTTTTGTGTTTTTTGAACATTTTGTACTTTTTTTGTCTTTTCAAAACAGTTTTATATTTTTTTTGTATTTTTTTAGGGGGAGAAACGAAAAAAAGGGAATTGAAACTGGCTCAACTAGAGCAAAAAAACAAAAAACCCAAAAAATTAGTTCTTTTTGGGGCACTTGTGGTTGTCACCTGCAAGGACGATTAGCTTTACGCTCTGTTCACCATAGGCGATAAGCTTGCCACATGCAGTACAAGTTATTTTAAAATCAGCAAATCTTGGCTGAATACAAGGCATCATCTCTGATGTTTCTGGTCCTGATGAAGAGGGTTTGTTTCTTTGGGAGGTGGTCCTTGAAGAATGGGGAAGGTTACTGGCCAGTTCCCTGAGCTCTGCACGAGAATAGTTGTTAGGGTGCTTTCTGGTCATATGACGAATCATGGTATAGTTACCAAATGAATATTTTTTGTTTGGGTTGCCCCTTGAAAGTTCTCCATTGCAGATTAGGCAAGTTACCTTGGCCGCATTGACTTTTTTCTTCCCCTCTGGGATTGAAAAAAACTCCCATACAATGTGTGGCTTGGGCTGGTATAGGGTATTTTCTTCAGGAAGCCATTTTCTCCTCCCCTCCTCCTCTTCCTCTTCCTCCTCCTCCTCTTCTTGACCACCAATATAAACTGGAGCTGGTCCTGTTGGTGGTGGTGGTGGTGGGGCAGATGCACCAGCTCCTGCTGCTACTGAAGCCAATATTAAGATCAAAAAGGTACAGAGATGTACAAACAGGTCTTCCTCAGTCAAAGGACAAAGTCAGAATAAGGACAAAAGGTGGAGTCTTTCATCATTTGGAAAAAAAACTGTCCAGAACCAATGAGAAGTGTTATTTTCAGGTCACAAGACCAGGGGCTTCATCATTATGAAACCAAAACTGTTATGAACCAATAAAAAGTGTTATTTTCAGGTCACAAGACCGACGCGCTTATGCTACGCGCCCCGGGGCGTAAGCGCGTCGGATGTTTACGTTGCGCGATCGTATTCGCTCGAGTACTTCCGGGTGCGCTTACGCCGTGCGTATCACGCGGACGCGGCTACGCGATACGTCACAATCATGTTTTCGTTTGCGATATTGGCGCTCATGGGACGCTCCCCGGAGCGCGCCCCGGGGCGCTTTTTAGAAGTACGCTCTCCAGGGCGCTCCCCGGGGCGCGCTCCAGGAGCGCTTCAAAAATAATTTTTTTTTTTAAAAAACGGGATAATTGTAGGGACAGGTAGCCCTATTCTGAAGTGGTTTTTAAAAAAAATTAACTTTAGAAAAATATGTATTGTGCTACATTGGGCTTAATATATGTTAGAGCCAAAATGTAGCCCAAATGTAGCCCAATGCAGCCCAATGTAGCCCAAAGATGGCCACCAGAGACAAAAAAATATATATCCCAAATATCAGCCAGATGTAGCCAAACTGTAGCCCAATGACAGAATGTATCAGAGTGTTCTAAACAACTAGAGCGCTAACAGTCTTACTTATAAAGTGAGATTTAAAGTTAGGAATTAGTATAAAAAAACCTATAAAATTCACTGAAAAAACCATAGGTTAAATACCAGTTATAGTTAGGAATTAGCATTTAAAAAACCTATGAAATTCACTGAAAAAACCATAGGTTTCACACCAGGTATAGTTAGGAATTAGCATTTAAAAAACCTATTAAATTCACTAAAAAAACCATAGGTTTCACATCAGTTATAGTTAGCTGGAAATTATACTGTCATAAAACCATTGAAATTCCACGTTATAGTTAGTTGGACTCACTATAACTTGCGTGTGTAATGCACTGCTGATGACGTCACATATTACATCACTCATGACATCACTGATGACATCATCCTTGTGACAGAGTGACAGACCTCCTTTCACTGTAATGTAACCCATGAAAAACATATTGAAAAATATAAATTAAAACATTTTAAAAAATGGAGATACCCATACCAGTTACAACAACCAATTCAATAATCCCACCATTTATATATACATTTACACATTCATCAACAGTACCATATAGTCACTCATACATATACTCACTCATCATATGTAGTGATACACCTATTCATCCTGTTACACACCGACAGTCATCAAAAAGTTACTCACACATATACTCACATATGCAAATAAACTAATAAACATCCATTTATTTGCATATACAAGTATACACACACTACAACCTTACTTCTAAGGAAACTTACACATACTTACTCTCTTAAACAATCACTTATAGAAACACATACTTATTTAAACAGGAACTCTTACAATCTCTCACTCTCTCATATACTCACTTATATACATCAATACTCACATATACTAGATAAAAACATATATTGTTACTGATAAAGACAATAGTGAGATAGTCATACACTTAATAAGGCAGTTAACCAATCAATTCTTTTGAAAAAAAAACATCCATTTACACACTTATTTAACCATGTATTCTTCCATCGTCCTTTACAAATACATATATAAAAAAAATTATTTTTCAGAAAGACACACATTCACTGGATGGTGTCATCAGTGATGTCATGAGTGATGTCACTGACCATGTCATGAGTGATGTAATATGTGACGTCATCAGCAGTGCATTACACGCGCAAGTTATAGTGAGTCCAACTAACTATAACGTGGAATTTCAATGGTTTTATGACAGTAAAATTTCCAGCTAACTATAACTGATGTGAAACCTATGGTTTTTTTAGTGAATATATATATATATATATATATATATATATATATATATATATATATATATATATAACTATATATATATATATATATATAGTTATATATATATATATATATATATATATATATATATATATATATATATATATATATATATATATATATATATATATATATATATCAGTTGCCTATATCTTTAGAGCTGGTTGATGACTCTCCATGAAATTTTCCCAAACCATTTACCCAGTTTTTCAGATGGTGTCTGAAAAGTTTCAAGTTGTTTTGTGCAGCAAGGGCCAAGAATAGGGGGTTCCAAAATGCATTTTCCCCATGCTAATACCCATAGGACCTTTGAAATACCCTACCGCTGAAGTGCACTACACCAAGTTTGACAGAAAGCTAGATCTTGGTGCGCAGATTGTGCTTTTTGTGATTACATGTAAATGTTCAATAGTTTGGGAGATATTAACTGGAAAACAAATATGTCTATCTAGGGTGCAGATTACTTGAATTTTTGCACATGAGTTATCCTCGGATTTCTGCGCAATAGCGAACTCCTGATTGGCTGACTGCTCCTTCATAGAAAAATCGTGGCAATGATTTCTTTTTCAGGGACACAGTCCCCAGGGTTGAACATTTGTTAGCAAATTGATTGAAAGGTTGACAAGGGAGGTGTCCTGACTCCTTGTACATGCTATAAAAGAAGGCTGAGCATGTGTCCTGGGGTCTTGGTCTGCTCTAAACTCCATGGGTCCCTCAGGGGCTCAGCTTGGGCCCTCTGTAACTACAATATATTCACTGAAAAAAACAAAGGTTACAGGGACGTTATAGTTAGGAAATAGAATTAAAGAAATCTTACAAATTCACAAAAAAAAGAAAGGTTACAGAAACATTATAGTTTGGCTCAGATTTCTCTTGTAGAGAAAGCCTGTGAAATTCAGCAGTTATAGCTAGCTGAACTAACTATAACTTGTGACCCCGCAATGCACTGCTTAAGACCCCATATATTACATCACTTATGACTTGATCATGGTGTCATATGTGAGGTCATAAGCAGTGCATTGCGGTGGCACAAGTTATATTTAACTCCACTAACTATAACTACTTAATTTTACTGTTTTTGAACAAGTGAAATGTAAGCCTAACTATAATGTCCCTGTGACCTTTGTTTTTTTCTGTGAATTTCTAAGTTTTTTTTAAATACTAATTTCTAACTATAACTTCCCTGTAACCTTTGGCCTTTTCAGTGAATTTCTATGTGTTTTAAGTAGTAATGGTGTTTGCTAAGTGATGGAGAAAGGGAGTGGGGTTCCTGACTAGCTATCAGGACTCCCGCTGTGTTGGACTTACAGAAGGTACGAAGAGGGTAGAACCCAAGGTCCCTTAGATTCCAAGAGGACTTCATTCTTCAACCAGTAGTGCACCAGACCGGACTCGATAATTCTCACTCCGGTGCCTACTCGACTCACGGGTTCACACTCTGCGACTCTGGGCAATAGCTTGCTTAATCTCCACAACGGCCCCTCGCGGCGGGATGCCTGGCTTTCACCTTGTGGATACCCTGCCGGGGTATCTCACAGGGGAATACCAGGACGGGTTCCCTAAGCAAGCGCATAGATGCCTGCGATGTGGGCGATTTGCGCTATATAAATACATGTACATTTACATTTACCAGGAGATGAGTTTGCAGAGAGGTGGAAAAAGGGTGTTTGGCATCCGAAGATCTCTTAGCAATCCCACTGTGTGGGAGCTACTGGAGGTAACAGGAGGTGTTTTCAGATATACATATATATGTTCACTGAAACATTTCTCTCATACAAAACCATTGAAATTCCTCCGTTATAGTTAGTTCAGCTAACTGTAATTCGCGCGCCAGCAATGCACAGCTGATGGCTTCACATATCACATCACTCATGACATGGTCAGTGACATCACTCATGACATCACTGATGACATCTCAAATGAAAATAAAAAGAACTGTTTTTTTCTGTTTTTACTTTTCAATTTCTTTTGTGTTTTGTCAACAAGTTTTTTTTAAACAAAAAAAAATTGAACTACCTTTTCAATGGTTAGTATTGCTATTATGATTCCCTAATATACATCTATTTTACATTTACAGTCTATTGAAAAGTATTGTGGTGTCTGCAACCAAAACGCTTCAGCAACTTATACAGAAAACTTTATCTTTATCTTTTCTGAGTTGCGTACACTTTATTTGAAAGCTGACTATGCACCGTCAAGGATGTGTAATTCCTATAGCCCGAAGCACAGCACATATTGTTTGAGGTCAAGGGCAACAAGTTTTCATGCATATTGTGTCCTTGGCACAAGTAGGCCCAACTCTCAGAAGCACGAACCCTATGGCTGACAGTTAGCAGTACCACATAATTGGTCAGAAAAGGGCACTGTCTGTAGTTAACGTAATATGTTTGCCCATATGTTAATACTGTTCAAACCTGTATTTATGGTTCATTAATTGAATGCATTGATCACTCAGGCGCACACTCTAAGTAAATGTTGTAACCTCTGAGTGCACAACTATCAGTGGCTCCAGTTTACAAAAGCTTGCAGCTCTGAAACACGCCTGACCCACGTATGCTTATCAGAAATGTCTACTGCCAAGTTAATATTTGTTTCCATATGATAAAGACTTTCAAACTTCTACAACATTGATGCAGTCATTATTATTAGTTAGAGTGACTCTTCCAAATAAATGTTGTAAACTCAGACTGCACTACTGACAGTTTCTGTAGTAAAAGAAGTGTACACATACTTCCAAAGTTTAGCAATATGAGACTATGTATACTGCTCCCACAATACTCTGCGATTTGACGCAAATAATTGCAGAAGCTTAAAAGCAAGTTTGATAATACTTTGCTTTCAAAATAAAATGTTCATAAAAAAGAGAAAGCAGGAAAAAACCCATTTTGCTAAACTACTATAACATTTCTGTTACCATTTTTTTGCAGCATCATTTAATAATGTGTTCATCCATGCTAGTATTTCCCAAAAATTTTCATTATGGAAAATCTCTGTAACTACTTTCAAGAAGATTATGGGAAACAAAATTCAACAACCATTGGCAAACACAGTAGGTCACCTTTTTACTTTTGTCATTGTGTGACTCGTTTTGGCATTGTGTCTGTAAAACTTAATTGCCATGTAAGCTGCTGCCCCCTCACTATTATAACAACCTTTGGCAAAAGCAAAACATATTTTTGGTTTTAAAAGCACTAACTTCCATAGTAGTTACTGGCACTGAATAAAACCACTTTGTGTGCTGATATACTCCTTGTGAAACAGCATAATGCTGTGACTCATAGTGAAACCATCCGATACAAAGACAGAGAGAGAGAGAGAGAGAGAGGGACAGGAGAGAGAGCAGAGTGGATGAGAGTGGAGGGAACAGAGAGAGAGAGAGAGAGAGAGAGAAAGAGATGTAATAAAAGCAAAAGGTCACGGTTAATGCCAGACCAAATTAGGGGCCCAATTATTCAAGAAAGTCTCAAAAGTGCACCCATGGAATATGTCCTAGCATTAAGTGCAGATATACAGCTTTTGTGAATTCCCAAAAATGTACACAAGTAGGACAAGAAATAGTACTCCTAGAAAACATTTGTGAACTACATTTTAGCATGAGCAAATTTGCATGTGCTCATGCGAAAATCTGAATGTTTACAAATTCTATTTTCCTCTAACACCTTTTTTCCCAACTCAGAAAGAACGTTGATGTCTGCCATTGTCGGGAAGAACATTTCAACATTCTTCACTATAACAAAAGATTAGAGAAGAGTTCTTAAAAACGCATAAAACATGGAAGTTAGTGGGTTTGCACAGACTAGAAAGGCCATTCTGACCCTGGAACTATGTTTACCATGTAAATACATATAAAGTTTTTATTTCAAAAAGCTATTCATCTTTAAACCATGCAATATTAATTATAACTTACTTTTCACTTTCTTTTCAACAGGTCCAATGTTTCGAATGCAGCAGATGACCACCTTCAATCCATAAAAGGAAATGTAATTCATACTTACCTGTTACTGCCTATATATGTAAAAAAAATCATTTTGTTCAGTCTAAACACTCCTTTTGCATTAGGACTATTAAATATCATTCATTCTATTGTCAGATATCTACCTTTGTGACAGTGGAATTACCACTACTTTCTAGACTTTTTAGAACAATATTGTGTAGAGGAGCGGTGTTGCTTCTTGACCTTCAAAGAGGAACATTTAAATGTATATTTCAACAGGTAAACAAAATAATTGCTGAATTTCAAAAAGAAAATTAAGTATCAATGTTACAGGAACTCTGCTCCAACTCTAAAAAGATTACTATCTCAAGCTTTTACAATCCTGAATGCTACGTTTTCTGTGAGACGATGCCCATGCATAACCATGCTTAGTTTTCTTTAGCTCAATGCACACATGTAGTGTAACCTATCAAACACTTTAAAATGCAACCCTCCCACTAGTTCTAAAGGCGGAAGTAGAATTCAACAGTTCTTCACAAAATAGAATTGGACGTCACTATGTACAAAGTGTTTCTGTATTATGAAAGCTCAAATGTGTCCCTTAAAGATTCCAGCAAAGTCCACACACATACTAACTGAAACACACCAACCATTAGTAACCTGTTAAATTTACCAAACAACGCTTTCAAGTTGTGATCAATCCAAAAAATCCTCCTTTGGCACAGCAAATGTAGTGCAACAATTAAACAACTTGCACCTCAACAAATTAGCTTCACTGCAACACAGAGATTGCATAGCATTCGACTTCCTGCTGCATCAAGCACATCAACTACTGCAATAGCATCTTCAGCAAAAAGTCCATACTCACATATTGATCTTCCATTTGGTAAAGTTAAATTTCTATGCATTTATTGTGAATAACTTTTGTGTTACGCAAAACAGTCTATAAACCTCATCAAAAACAACAAACAGAAGCGTCACTGTCCTTAACATTAGTTATTAGACATGTATCAAACTTTTTTGTTGTAAAAACTACCCCGTCCAAAGGCAGTGGAAAATTTGCACACCTGCTGCCTTTCTTGGCTGGAGTTATGAATTATTCTAAAATTAATTCAAAATCAAAGTGCAGACCCTTTATTCAGCCTTTATGCTAACTACAAACCTTTGAATACCAGTGAGTAATTTGCACACTTGTGTCCTTTCTTCCGTCCTTTCTACCACACAGTGACTGTACTTTCTGCACTTGCACTGTTTGCTTAGATGTGATACCCACTTCACAGGCTCCCACTACAGAATCTGACGCACAGTCTGTGTAATGGACTACAAAACCAAACACCCACTTCCTTTACAAAGACATCAGTAGTTTCCACATCTCCTGTCTTTCTTAATTTTTACCTTATTCTGTATCCACTAGCACAAACACACCCACCTGCTGCCTTTCATGACTGTCTTTCCCAACTATTATTCTAATTCAAAGTAGAGACCCTGAAAAGGGTCGGGTGTTCTTATTTTTAAACTCTACAGTCCACAGCGGGAACTTAGTACACTTGCTTTGCTTCCTTAGATGTAGTAGTCATTTCTCAGCCTCCCACTGCGGAATACGACACCCTCTCTGTATAATAAAAAGGATATCGAAAGATCCACTTCCCTGACAAGGCAGAGGGTAGTTTATAGACACCATCCACATGTACACACACTTACTTGCTGCCTTTTTTGGCTGGGGTTATCAATTATTCTTCAATTTCATATTCTAATTCAAAGACAAGGCCCATTATCAAGCCTTTTTGTTGTAACTCCTTCCTCAACTAAACACACTAGGTAATATGCACTTTTTCAGCCAATAACAATAATGGAAATTTTAATAAAAAATGTTGTAGCTGGTCAAGTTTCAATATCAGGAAGAACTTTTGTAACTATTGCAATTATTTTTCATAATGGACCTTCTAAAACATCTGGACATTACACTGTTTATTTTAAATCACTGAAAGCTTGGATACATTGCAACAATAGCCAATTAGTTTATAAGCAACGTTTGCCTAAAGAGTTATCAAAATGTTACCTAGTATTTTTAAAGACAACATTTTAAGATCAAAATTTTGCCTTTTTAGGATTACTACAGTTAATGTAGATTACTCTGGTGTTGTAGAGTATTTTGTAAGTGAGGGTGAGCAGCTTGAAGATGACACTTTTCTTGGTATTAAGACAGTGTAGGTGTATCAGGTGGGGAATGATGTGGCTGCAGCAGAGGACATTGATATCACTCAGGTGGAGGTCTTTTGGACTTGTTGTAACTGTTGTACATGTTTGACTGGAATTCCTATATACCGTGCTTAGCCACTGTGTAGTCTGCTGCTCATGAAGGACTGTGTCACTGTTTTTCTTTTGTTTACGATCCAATTGTAAATGTTCCCGAACATGTGGAGGGTGTTATAGCAGTTCGAGGAGACTGTGTAGACTTGCTTACACATACAAAGGGAGGAGTTTAGGATGAATCGTAGGTTGTGCACATGCTTGATAGGTGTTGGTACTGTCCACAATGTACTCAGCTAGCGTAAGACATCCAAGGCTGAGAGGGTGGGTCTGAGGATGACTACCTTCATTTTGTACGACATCATGTTTAGAGAGCTGCTCTTTATGTAATTGGTGATATTGCAGCCATTTTATTTTTTACATTATTCATCTTGCACTCAATCAACACATTATCTACACTTACACACACACACACCTACTTTCTACCTTTCTTGCCTATGGTTAACAACCGTTTCTTACGCTCCCTTTACAGAATCTGACTAACACTGTAATGTACTGGAAAACACCCATTTCCTTTACAAGACAGTAGGTTCTTTCTGCTTCTGCTACCTTTCTTCCTTTTCACCTTATTCTACATCCACTACCTCAAATACACCTACCTACTACATTTCTTGCTGCCTTTGCCAAGTATTATTGTAATTCAAAATAGAGTCCCTGAAATGGACCCGGTGTTGTAATTTGTCAGCCCTACCGCCGCAGTGGTAACTTAGTACACTTACATTCCTTCATTTCATGTGGCAGTCATTTCTCAGACTCCACTACGAAATTCGACAATCTATCTGTATAATGAGGTGTGAAACCAAACATCCACTTCCCTGACAAAGCAGTGGGTACTTTTCACCTCTGCAGCCTTTCTAATTTTTCACCTTTTTTATCTTCTCAATCAACACATCATCTATACATATCACACACCAACTTGCTGCCTTGTTTTGGCTAGGCTTATCAATTATCCTTGAATTTTATATTCTGATTCAAACTCATGCCCTTTATCGAGCCTTTTTGTTCTAACCAAAGTGGAAACAATACTATTTTGGAATGGCTAAGGTGACTAGACATTCTAAATTTTTTAGTACTGTATTTTGCTATAACAGCCTGAGCCTTTTCCTAAAATAAGAAGGAATGACTGATTTCAAAATTTAAGGAAACATAAGAACACAATATCTACTATAAGTAATTATATTTATGTAACTTTGTAAATGAGTATGTCAGATCTACTATAACCTTAAAGGATACTCGTTGTATAGCTGCACAGGAACAGAGATGTTAGCTCCCGAATCCTCCTTGGGCAACAACTCGGAGCTCAAATAAAGAAGCCTCCAACCTGTTACCTCAGGGGGAAGGGGGAATTGGATAAAATATTAAACAAACAAGAAGAGACTTTCTTGGCTGGTTCCTCTTGTCAGTCCGACCTGCAGACCGCTACTATTTTGAGCCCTGCGGAGACAAATCACAATAACCTTAGTTCTGACCCTACTCTTCCTATTTCTACTCTCTCCCCTCTGTTCTTCACCTACCATTTACTTCCAAGAGTCTTGCCCTCTCTTCTGTCTTTTCTTTTTTTCTGATGCTGTAGGACTGAATCTTTTGGTATTGTATTTCCTGCAAGGCACAATGAGGTTATATTCCGTTATTTCTCTAACTCTTTAACTATACTGGGTCTTATTATGGCGCTGTCTGCCTGCACTCACTTGTTTTCTGTCCTCCAGTGCCTTTATCCTATTTGCCTTTATTTCTCTGCTGTTTATTCTTTTCTTTTTCTGTGAAATGACAACACCCAATCTCTTAGTTATTAGTTTATCAAACTACTCTACCTAATTTATGTATTGTTTACTGATTCTGAATTACGGTGTTTTGTTTCTATTCTTCTTTAAGCTTGTCGCTAGCTTCCTGCTTTAACTATGTTGTTTTTATATCCTCTAGGAATTTCTCTACAATGGTTCCAGTCTTGTGAGCCCTTTTGAACTGGTTGGTCTCACTTCTAGTCGTTATCAGGTAAGTAACACACTATGCGCATTTGCATTTACGTTCTTCAAAACGTTAATATTATATTCGTTTCACTTATCTCCTCTTTTCTCTTTCAGGTTCCTCACGCGGAGTTCACAGGTTGCCGGTTGGTTTTCTGGCTGCGTCTTCTCAGGCTGGAATGCGGCCGTCTCAGCTGACAAAGTTTTTGTTTCCGGCTTTCTTTTCTACGGGTATACAGAGTAGCTCTTTCAACTACAGGCACTAGGAATTATCTAGGATACTTGGGCAGGTGAAACAAGTTGTTTTTAAAACACTCAAACGCTATTTCAACAAATAAGGTTTTTCTCTGAACACGGAACTCACGACCTCCTCTCCTCACCGAGGCATGACGCAGGTGAAGTGCGCTGATTCCAGAGAGCTCGCGCCTCAGCCGGACTCTGCATTCTATTGAAGGGAAACACTAGACCGCAAGCTTAAACTCCAGCCCTCCGGCCATGTTGGAGTTCCGCTTGCGCACATGTTCTGACCATGAACCTCCTATCGAGTTCTTTTGGGTACTATAGTGCCGTTGGAGCGAGATGGCCGCTACCTGTGGGCTAAGGGTCCTGACAGTACCCCCCAACAAAGTAGATCCTCTCCATCTTGGTTTTGCGGGAATCGTTGATGAAAGATTTTGACCAATCTTGGAGCATGAACATCCTCACCTCTCTCCCAAGATCGTTCATCGGCTCCATACCCTTTCCAATCTACTAGGTAGTATAATTGTCCCTTAGAGTACTTTGAATCTAGTATTTCTTTGACTTCATACTCAGTTTCAGTTTCTAAGTTTAAGGGCCTTGGTGGCAACATCTTTCGCAAGTTGGTTGGGGCCTTCTTTAGTAATGAGACATGAAAAACTGGGTGAATTCTAAGTCTTGATGGTACAATGAGTCGATAAGTCACTGGTTTGATCTTTTTCTCTATTGGATAAGGACCGATGTATCGGGGCTGAAACTTTCGGTTTCCTTTCAGTCTCAGATTCTTAGTACTCAACCAGACCTTATCTCCTGTCTCCAAGATGGGACCCTCTCGTCTTTTCTTGTCTGCATAATTCTTATATTTCTCCTTCGCTACCTTCAAACTTTTCTTTGCTTCTTGAAGAATTGACTCGAGGTGGGACACTACATCTTTTACTGCTGGGACTGAGATATCAACTTGTCTGAGGGTGGAGTTTGGATGCCTTCCATAATTCATATAGAAGGGAATGTGGAAATGTTCTTAGCATTATTATAAGCACACTCTGCTGCCCATAAATACTCGAACCAGTTTCCATCCTGTTTTAAAAGGAACCATCTTAAATATTGTTCCAATTCCTAGTTCACTCTCTCTGTTTGACCATCGGTCTCAGGATGGTAACTGGTGGAGAACCTCACCTCTGTCCCTATGCTTTCCATGAAAGATTTCCAAAAGTGAGAGATGAATTGCGCATCTCGGTCTGAAATCACAATCTTAGGAATTCCATGAGTCTTTACTATTTCTGTACTAAAGTGAGTAGCTAACTGTTTAGCTGAAGGTAGACCTTGTAAAGCTGTGAAATGTGCTATTTTTGAAAAGGAATCTACCACTACTAGAATGGTGTTGTATCCCTGACTGAGTGGTAAATCAGTGATGAGATCTAATGTGATTGTGTGCCAAGGATAACGTGGTATGGGCAGAGGCTATAGTAACCCTTTTGGAGCCTGCCATTCAGATTTCCCCTGTGCACAGATCTCACAAGTCTTGGCATAATCCTCAATATCCTTGGCCATTCCCGGCCACCAGTAATGTCGCTTGATCAGTTCCTTGGTTTTCGTTTCTCCCTTGTGTCCTGCCGGATTTGCATCATGATACTCTTGCATAATTTGTCGCTGTAACTCCTTAGTGGGAATATATAAGCTGTGCAGGTAATATGGGAGTTGCCAAATGATCTTTCTACCTTCCTTTCCTTTAACCCACTCTTCCATCGCTTCTGTACTCATTGCTTCCGAAATACTGGTTTCAAGGCTAGTTGAGATGGTTAAACCTATTATTTTCTCTTTTGGAATGATTGATTGGTTTTCCAGTGGCATTTTTTGACCGTCAGTGTTTATTCTGGACAAGGCGTCTGCTTTTCCGTTCTGTGTACCTGGACGATAGGTAATTACAAAATCATAATCGGCGAAGTACAGGGACCATCGCAACTGTCTTGGGGTCAGCGTTCTGGCGGTCTTTAAGAATTTTAAATTTCGATGGTCCGTAAACATCGTTATCTGGTTCTGGGCTCCCATGAGGTGATGTCTCCATTCCTTAAAAGCATCTTTTATCGCCAACAACTCCTTTTCGGTGATAGTATAGTTACATTCTGCTAAAGACAGTTTTCTCGATCTGTAAGTTGCCCAGAAACCTTGTTGCGTTGGGACAGGACTGCTTGGTCCGAGGCGTCAGTTTCAACATAAAAGGGTTGGGTAGGATCAGCATGTTGAAGAATTGGAGCCGAGGTGAAGTCTTGCTTCAACAGATTGAAGGCCTCTTCAGCTTCCTTGGTCCATTCAAATTGAATTCCTTTTTTTTGCAACTTAGTGAGTGGCAGATTCTTGTGAGAAAATTCGCTGATGAACCTTCAGTAGAAGTTCGCAAACCCAATGAAACTTTGAACTTCCTTAACGCTCACTGGAGACTTCCAATTGGTTACTGCTTCTATCTTCCGCTGGTCCATGAGTATGCCAGTTGGGGAGATAACGAAGCCCAAAAATTCCACCTGTGTAACGTTGAAAGCACATTTTTCCAACTTCACAAACAGCCTGTTTTCTCTCAATTTCTGTAGGACCCCTCGGACCTGATCTTGGTGTCTCTCTCTATCGGCAGAATAAATCAGAATGTCATCTATATAAACAATGGCACATTGATCGATATATTCTTTCAGTGCGTCATTAATGAAATGTTGAAAGGCCGCGGGGACGTTGCAAAGGACGTAGGGCATAACCTGGTATTCGAACAATCCAAATCGGATTCTAAAGGCCGTCTTCCATTCGTCACCTTTTCTCATTCTGACTAGATGGTATGCCCCCCTCAGATCAAGCTTCGTGTATATCTGTGCCCCTTTCACTTGGTCCAATAACACCGATATAAGAGGCAACGGATACCTGTTCTTCTTGGTGATTCTGTTGATCGCTCTATAATCGATACAGGTCCTCAAATCCCCTTCCTTCTTCGGCACAAAAAATAAGGGCGACGAGACAGGGGACTGCGAGGGTCGAATGAAACCATTGGCAAGGTACCTGTCCAGATACTCCTTGAGATGGCGATGGAGAATCAATCAGGTTAAACTGGATCTTTTCTTCGTGAACATTATTTGAAACTAAATTAATCACTTTGGTATCACTAACTATGGGACCGGAAGATACATTTATACCATCCACCGCTCTCACGGGTTCACTCTTGTTCTTCATATTGGCTTGTATTCCCACCTTCTGTGCAAATTTGAGGTCACAGAAATTTCCTGTGGCTCCAGAGTCTAGCAATACTGAAACTCCAGTTAGGACTAAATGTCGGAACCTAACTTCCATTGATAAACTCAAATGAGGAGCCGCAGACTGTAAGGTGTTGGCCACTGTATGCTCATCTGGAGTTTTCTCTTGAATCGCACCCACCTGTTCAACTCCTCCAACAGGTGGTGCTATTAGATTTCCTTCAGCTTGTAGCTTGTCTTAGGTTTCTTGGGGCAATTTCTGACAAAATGACCTCTGCCTCCACAATACATACACAAATTACTAGACCGTCTCTTCTCTTTTTCTTCTTTCCACAGAGGTCCACATATAGTTCCGATTTGCATAGGTTCCACCCCTGATTATCCTTCATTGCTTCTGCTATTCTCCAATCTAACGCAATCAAATCTTGGAACCGTTAGTCTGAATTCTTTTCTCCTTTCTCCTTTTCTTTCTCCCTGTCGAAAGTCTTACTCTAACACAAGATCCACTAATGCGGAAATCTCAGTGGGTCTGTTAGGGATTCCAGCCAGGGCATCCTTCAACTCATCCTTCAAACCGTGGTAAAATACTGCTGCTCGCTTGCTCTCTGGGCAATTAGTTTGTACCACAAGTTTGTTAAATTGTGTGACTAGGACCGGTTTGGAATTATCACCGGTTCCCCGATACTACGTAACTCCACACTTTTTCAGCCCTGAAGAGTCATGAGTTAACACCCGTTCTGACGAAACACGTGTCGGCTGGTTTCTTTCTCCGTGGGTCTCCTTTGATAGGAGGACCATCCACATATCCATTAAAACAAGATAGAAAGAACACTCATGTGTGATCTTATCCTTAACACCTTACAATGATTACTCATATCATTACATTTGTTGTGTGCACTTGATTTGTCTTCCTGTTATTAGTTAATGGTCTTTATATAATATTTTGTTAAAGACAAATTAGGTGAAAACGCTAGTTTTGTATTTATATATTACGAAAACTGATAAAATTAACTGTTTATATTTTTATACAAGGAACAACAACATAAAGAAAAAATTATGGAAAGAGAACAGCCTCATTCTGAGGAGATTTTGGATATTACCTTGAGTGTAATTTAAGAACTAATCGTATCTATCACAGGCAATGAGAGTGAAGAGGGGAAATTGGTGCTCCAGACATGAGCTATGATTTCAAAGACAAAAGCTTTGATACACACTTTCTAGAAGCATTAAATTATGTTGAAACTTTAGAACAAATGAATTCCGATACTTCTTTTTTTTATTTATTTTTATTTCAACAGGTTTCTATTAGCAGGTTTTTTCATATATACATATATTTGTACAGTGATAGCATTGCCTCGCGGGCGCCCTAAGGGTTACAACGGGCTTGGCGGGCTTCGTTGTGGAGCGTGTATCAGATGATCAATAGTGTAGGCACATTGTTGAATCTTGTTGCACCCTTATTTAAAGAGAAAGTGAGTGAGAGATAAAGAGAAGTGGGTAAAAGGGAAAAAGAAGTGGAGATAGAGATGAGTTATCGCATAGTTGTGCCGTGCCGAGCATAGGTGGTCGGTGGTGAAATGGAGATTCCTATATGGCTTCCTCACGGGGGTTCGTACGTTCCCAGGTGTTTGTCTAGGGATGTCCACATTTCGCCCCTCGCTGTGTGGTTGGGAGCGTAAGTTGCTGCTATGTTGTCAGCCCCCTTAGAAAGGTGATCCAGTTGACCCAGCCCATGAAAGTGGCCTTCCCTGTGTTCTTTCAGTTTGCTAGTATCATTTTGACTGCTGCCGTGAGGAGGAGGTCTATCAGGTCGCTGACCTCTTTTGATTGGAGGTCTGGGGCCATGAAGGCAGTTGCTAGTCCTACAAAGCCTGTCTGTATGTCCCTCCCTACTGTCTTTGTGATGAATTATTTAATTTTGGCCCCGAAGGCCCTGACTGGGGGACAGTGAAAGATTAGGTGTGCGAGGTCTCCTTTCTCTTTCTTGCAGTTCCAGTGGGTATCACTCTCTCTGACCCCTACCTCCGCAAGTCGGGCTGGCATCCAGTAAGCTTTGTGTAGCAGCCAGTATTTTGTCTGTGCCACTTGGGGTGAGATTTTGTTTTGGGAGGCGGACAGCCACAGGTGGCTTTTTTCCCTCTCGTTTAGTTGTCTGCCTAGAAGCTCCTCCCATAACCCCGTTGTCTTGTTGTTGAGTTTTGATGTTGTGGGAGTCAGTAGTTTGTATAGATGGGAGGTGTGGTGGCCTAGCTTGTTCAGGTTCCCCATGTATTGTATGATCGAGGGTATATTTTTGTTCAAATTGGCTTTCGTGATAGCAGCTTTAACTTTAAAAAACCCATAAAAATTGACTGCGGTTAGGTTGTGGAGGTTCTTAACCGCATGCGCGCTAGCGCAATTCTGCTCCTGTGCTGAGTTTTTCAAAACCGCACTTTACGTGACGAGCTGGGCTCGTCATCAGCGTGCGAGGAGGCTACGCCATGACGAGCCCAGCTCGTCATCAGCATGGAAGGGGTTAAGGGCTTCGAAAGTCAGTGGCGCGTTGTTTTTTTCCAGTTGTTGGGTGGTGGATATTCCCTTCCCAAACCAGGTGGTGTCGGCTAGGACCTTCCCTTTATTTTGGACTTTGGGGTTGTACCATATGGACTCCCATTTGGTGTTCCTGATGCTCTGTTCCATCTTTTTATCTACCTTGAGTAGGGCTGCCTTGGTATTTTTGAGGATGGTGTTGTTGGCCTCTGGGTGTTTTTTTTGCTGTGAGGATTGCTATGGGGTCCAGACCTCCTAGCAAGGCTCTCTAAAACCTACTAGAGGACAGAGGGGCAGACCTGCTAAGCAAACTGAACCTACCCACTTTAACGGTACACCAAAGATCGCTCCTAGACCTAGACATAACGGGAACGGAGATTGAAAGAGCGGTAGAATCACTCAAGGTAAACAAAGCACCCGGGCCGACGGGTACACAGCGAGCTTCTACAAGCTCTACCTACAACTGCTGAAGCCCACTTTGGTAAATGTGTTCATGCACTGTGTACACAAGGGGCGAATGACAGACTGTATGGCTGAGGCCAACATTATAGTTATAGCGAAAGAAGGGAAAGATCCACAATTCTGATACTTCTAATGAGAAAATTGATATGTATGAAATACCTGATGAACTGATTCAAAGTCAAGACCCTTTATTGAGCCTTTCTGTTCTAGCTACTACCGTGGCCGAAAGCAGTGGGAAATTTGTACACCTGCAGACTTTTTTTGCCGGGATTATCAATTATTCTTGAAGCAATTCAAAGTTCAGGCCCTTTATTGAACCTTCTTCGTAACTATTACCCATCAATGGCAGTGGGTAATTTGTACACTTGCACCCTTTTTTGCGTCCTTTCTACCACACAGTGTGTGTACTTTGTGCACTCACTAAACTCCTTAGATGATATAGCCATTTCTCAGACTCCCACTGCACAATCTGACACACACTCTGTGTAATGGACTGGAAAACCAAACACCCACAAAGCAGTGGGTAGTTTGTGCGTTCGCTCTTTCTTATTTTTTACCTTTTTTATCTTCCACTTAATAAACCCATCATGTACACGCACAGACACCTACTTTCTACCTTTCTTTGCTATGGATAACTAATCTTCAATTTCATATCCATATTCAAAATGCAGGCCATTTATCAAACCTTTTTATTGTAGCTACTACCCCGGCCAAAGACAGTGGGAAGTTTGCACACTTACTGCCTTTCTTGCCTGGGATTATCAATTATTCTTCTATTTCATATTCTGATTCAAAGTCCTTTTTCGAGTCTTTTTGTTGTAGCTACTACCCCAGCCGAAAGCAGTGGGAAATTTGCACACTTGCTGCCTTTCTTTCCTAGGGATATCAAATACTCTTGAATTTCATCTTCTAATTCAAACTCATGTCCCTTTATCAAGCCTTTTTCATGTAGATAATGCACGGCCAGAAGGCAGTGGGAAATGTGCGCACTTTCTACCTTTCTTAAGTGGACTTATCAATTATACCTCTTAAAATTCAAGTTCAAATTGCAGGCCCTTTATTGAGCCTTTTTGGTAACTGTTACTCGTCAATGAGTAGGTAACTTGCGCACTGCCCGCTGTTCATGTATAATAAAAAGCTTAACAAAAGTCTACCAATATTAAAAAAAGAGCCAATATGCTCTATGTTTATCCTAATTCAAACTACAGACCCTTTATTGACCCTTCTTGGTAACTACTACTCCTGAAATGCAGTTGATAACTTCCACACTTGCATCCTTTCTTATTTTTTCACATTATTCATCTTCCACTCAATCAACACATCATCTACACATACACAAACCTACTTGCAGCCTCTCTTGGCTATGGTTATCCTCTATTCTTCTATTTCATATCCGTATTCAAAGAACATGCCCTTTATCAAACCTTATTGTTGTAACTACTAACCCAGGCGATGGCAGTGCAAAATGTGCACACTCCTTCCCTTTCTTGGCTGACATTATCAAATACTCTTCAATTTCATATTCTGATTCAAACTCATGTCCTTTTATTAAACCTTTTTCATGTAGATATTGCACAGCCAGAAGGCAGTGAGAAATTTGCACAGTTGCTGCCTTTCTTAGCTGGGCTTATCAATTATTTTTCTTCAAATTGCAATTCAAAGCGCAGGCCCTTTATTGAGCCTTCTTCATAACTATTACTCATCAATGGCAGTGGATAATTTGCACACTTCCTGCCATTCATGTATAATAAAAACCTTAATGAAAGTCTACCAATATTAAAGAAAGGGCCAGTATGGTCTATGGTTATCACATCTTCTATTTTTTTATCCTAATTCAATGTTCAAACCCTTTATTGAGCCTTCTTGGTAACTACTACTCGTAAATGGCAGTGGATAACTTCCACATTTGCAGCCTTTCTTATTTTTTCACATTATCCATCTTCCACTCAATCAACACAAGATCTACACACACACAACTACTTGCTGCCTTTCTTACCTATGGTTCTCAACTGTTTTTCTATTTCATAATCCTATTCAAAATGCAAGCCCTCTATAAAGCCTTTTTATAGTAACAACTACTCCAGCCTAAAACAGTAAGACATTTGCATTCTTGCTGCCTTTCTTCTCTGGGGTTATTAATCATTCTTCAATTTCATATTCTGATTCGAAGTCAGGGTCCTTTTTCAAGCCTTTTTGTTGTAGCAACTACCCCAGCCAAAGGCAGTGCGCAATTTGCACACTTGCTGCCTTTCTTGACTGCAGTTATCAATGATCCTTATTGCAATACAAATTGAAAGTACAGGAACTTTATTAAGCCTACTTGGTAACTACTACCCGTGAATGGCAGTGGGTAATTTGCACACTTTCAACCTTTTTTGTTTTTTTACATTATTCATCTTCCACTCAATCAACACAACATCTACATATACACACACATACCTACTTTCTACCTTTCTTGGCTATGGTTAACAACTATTCTTCTACTTCATATCCATATTCAAAATGCAGGCCCTTTATCGAACCTTTTTTTTATAGCTACTAACCCAGCTGATGGCAGTGTGAAATTGGCACACTTCCTGCCTTTCTTACCTGTGATTATCAAATACTCTTGAATTTCATATTCTGATTCAAACTCAAGTACCTTTATCAAGCCTTTTTCATGTAGATACTGCACTGCCAGAAGGCAATGGGAAATTTGCACACTTCCTGCCTTTCTTAGCTGGCCTTATCAATTATTTTTCTTACAATTCAAAGTGCAGACACCTTATTAAGCCTTTTTCGTAACTATTACTCATCAATGGCAGTGTGTAATTTGCGCACTTCCTGCCGTTCATTTATAATAAAAAGCTTAATAAAAGTCTACCAATATTAAAAAAGAGCCAGTATGGTCTATGGTTAACACATTATACTGTCTCCTCAGGTTATGCAAACGTGACTAAATAGCTTTCATCGATCTTTCTGTCAACAACTGCCTTCAATATACACTGCAGACAGCAGGGTTCACAACTTGAATTCAGCTTTCCTTCTACATTAAGGAAAGCATTACATTCAACCTTGCTTTCTTTAAGGCACCCACAATTATACTGTATCCTGAGATTCAATTATCTGTAACTAAATGGCATTCATCGATCTTTGTGTCAACAACTGTCTTCAATCTACACTATGGACTGCTGCGTTCACACCTTCAATGTAGCTTTACTTCTATATTAAGGACAGCATTGTATTCAGCCTTGCTTTCCTTAAGCCAGAGAAAATTCTACCGTGACCTCAGATTCTGTTATCTGTAACTAAACAGCATTCTTTAATCTTTGTATCAACAACTGCCTTCTATCTACACTGCAGACAGCAGAATTCATAACTTCAATTGAGCTTTCCTTCTACATTAAGGACCGCATTACATTCAACACTGTTTCCCTTATCACAAATACAATTCTATGTCCTTAGATTCTATTATCTGTAACTAAATAGCATTCTTCAATCTTTGTCTCAACAACTGCCTTCAATCTACACTGCAGACAGCACAGTTCACAACTTCAATTGAGCTTTCCTTCAACATTAAGGACTGCATTACATTCTGCACTGTTTTCCTTATCACAAATACAATTCTATGTCCTCAGATTATGTTATCTGTAACTAAATAGAATTCTTCAATCTTTCTGTCAACAACTACCATCAATCTACACCGCTGACAACTGGGTTGACAACTTGTATCCACCAATCTTTCTGTCAACAACTACCTTCGATCTACACTGCAGACAGCAGGGTTCACAACTTCAATTCACCTTTCCTTCTACATTAA
The DNA here is from genome assembly GCF_964263255.1 of Lissotriton vulgaris. Lineage (NCBI taxonomy): Eukaryota > Metazoa > Chordata > Amphibia > Caudata > Salamandridae > Lissotriton > Lissotriton vulgaris. The sequence goes on from NC_141691.1 coordinate 1,182,509,990, forward strand.
GGACCGGATTACATTCAACACTGTTTTCCATTTCACAGATACAATTCTACTCTGTCCTCAGATTCTGTTATCTGTAACTAAATAGCAATCTTCAATCTTTGTCTCAACAACTGCCTTCAATCTACACTGCAAACAGAGAGTTCACAATTTCAATTGAGCTTTCCTTCTACATTAAGGACCGCATTACATTCAACACTGTTTTCCTTATCATAAATACAATTCTATGTCCTCAGATTCTCCTAGCTATAACTAAATAGCATTCTTCAATCTTTATCTCAAGAACTGCCTTTATCTACACTGCAGACAGCAGAGTTCACAACTTCAATTCAGCTTTCCTTCAACATTAAGGACCGCATTACATGTAACACTGTTTTCTTTTTCACAAGTACAATTCTATGTCCTCAGATTCTGTTATCTGTAACTAAATAGCATTCTCCAATCTATCTGTCAACAACTACCTTCAATCTACACTGCGGACAACTGGGTTGACAACTTGCATTCACCGATCTTTCTGTCAACAACTACCTTCAATCTACAATGCAGACAGAGACTTCACAACTTCAATTGAGCTTTCCTTCTACATTAAGGACCACATTACATTCAACACTGTTTTCGTTATCACAAATACAATTTTAGGTCCTCAGATTCTGTTATATGTAACTAAATATCATTCTTCAATCTTAATCTCAACAACTGCCTTCAATCTACACTGCAGACAGCACAGCACACAACTTCAATTGAGCTTTCCTTCTACATTAAGGACCGCATTACATTCAACACTGGTTTCCTTATCACAAATACAATTCTATGTCCTCAGATTCTGTTATCAGTAACTAAATAGCATTCTTCAATCTTTCTGTCAACAACTCCATCAATCTACACTGCGGACAACTGGGTTGACAACTTGCATTCACCAATCTTTCTGTCAAACACTACCTTCGACTACACTGCAGACAGCAGGGTTCACAACTTCAATTCACCTTTCCTTCTACATTAAGGACCGCATTACATTCAATACTGTTTTCCATTTCACAGATACAATTCTACTCTGTCCTCAGATTCTGTTATCTGTAACTAAATAGCAATCTTCAATCTTTGTCTCAACAACTGCCTTCAATCTACACTGCAGACAGAGAGTTCACAACTTCCTTTGAGCTTTCCTTCTACATTAAGGAACGCATTACATTCAACACTGTTTTCCTTATCACAAATATAATTCTATGTCATCAGATTCTGTTATCTGTAACTAAATAGCATTCTTAAATCTTTGTCTCAACAACTGCCTTCAATCTACACTGCGAACAGCAGAGTTCACAACTTCAATTCAGCTTTCCTTCTACATTAAGAACAGCATTGTATTCAACCTTGCTTTCCTTACCCCAAACACAATTCTGCAGTGACCTCAAATTCTGTTATCTGCAACTAAATAGCATTCTTCAATCTTTGTATCAACTGCCTTCAATCTAACATGCAGACAGCAGGGTACACAACTTGCATTCAGCTTTCCTTCTACATTAAGGACAGCATTGTATTCAGCCTTGTTTTCCTTAAGGCAGAGAATTATACTATGTCCTCACATTCTGTTAACTGTGCAAAATAGGATTCATCAATATTTGTATCTATTAGTACCTTCGATATACATTACGAACAGCAGGGTTCACAACTTCAATTCACTTTTGCATGTAAATTTCTCTTATGTCTACAATGAAGAGACTTCAATAAATTCTGCGCTCACTAGAGTTCACAACTAGATACCAATACCGCCAGTAGTGCAAAACATTCAATACAATCTTGATTTATTTAAAACAGACAATTTCACAATGTCATCACATTTCCTTACAGTTTGTACCTTAGGAAATTCAGCCTTCATTTCTTAAAATTATAAATGTTTCTACTGTATGTCTTCAGATGCTGTATTAAAAAAGAGACAAAAAGCATTCCTCCATTTCTGTGTCAACTACTGCCTTCGACCTACACTACAGACAAGAGGATTAACAGCTTCCATTCACCTTTCCATGTACACTAAGGACAACATCGAATGTAGCTTTGCTTTATTTAAGACAGACAATTGTACTGTGTCCGCATATTCTGTTAACTGTGACAAAATTACATTCATCGATCCCTTTAATGAAGGCCAAAAGTAAATTGAAAAGTTAAAGTAACACATAATTTTCTAGACATTTTTCTTTGGAGAATAGAAAGATAGATCAAGTTCTAAGCCTTTTTTTTTAATGACAAGTTATCTTCAGAGTAATGATTTGCGGTTAGAAATGGTGGTGCTATTGTGAAACACAAAATTGTTCCGAGAAATGCAAAAGAAGTATTACCTGAGGAACTTTTAGGGACACGTTCTAAAACTCCAGTGAACACTTCCAGTTGTAGTAGTATTTATACTATAAGCTAAGAATCTAATAATTTTTTTAATGCAACTTTTTACCTAAGTATAATAACAAAAGTGTTAAACAAAAGAGTAAGATGTGGCACGCACTAGACTCTTGCAGAGTGAGAGAAAATACGGATTTGCAAAGTCATTCACTGCCTTGTCTTTCTAAAAAAGTATGCAAAAGTGTTTTTCACCAATTCAGAATGTTTCCAGTTCATCATACTCAAATTACAAAATTAATCAGAATATTGTATTACGCAAAAATTCCAACACTAATAATAAAAAAAATTGAACAATACTCTTTTCTGTCCATCTGTATCAGATGTAACAAATGTCTCTGAAGAAATTCAGCTTAGTTACTTTGGGCCCGATTCACAGAATGAACTTAAGACTAAATCCTAAACTTACTACTATTTGGTATTCACAGAATGCACCTACTACTTTCGGGATTCACAAAGTGAACTTACTACTTTCGGGATTCACAGAATGAACTTACTACTTTCGGTATTCACAGAATAGATTTAAGACTACTAACTTTACGTTCGAACTCGGGCCGTAAATTCTGGCCCGGAGGCGGAGTTTCTGGCTTGGGGTGGAGCTTACGGCCCGGAGGCGGAACTTCCGGGCCAGAGGCGGAGCCATGGCTAAATACCCACCTCCGAGCTAGAAGCTCCGCCTCCAAACCACAAGCTCCGCCTCCGCCCCGAAAGCTCCGCCTCCGGTCCGTAAGCTCCGCCCCAAGCCGGAAACTCCACCTCTGGGACCGAATTTACGGCCCGAGTTCGACGTAAAGTTAGTAGTCTTAAATCCATTCTGTGAATACCGAAAGTAGTAAGTTCATTCTGTGAATCCCGAAAGTAGTAAGTTCACTTTGTGAATCCTGAAAGTAGTAAGTGCATTCTGTGAATACCAAATAGTAGTAAGTTTAGGATTTAGTCTTAAGATTTCTGTGAATCGGACCCACAGATCCCAAGGAAAACCGTGCAGAAACTGAGATGTTAATAGAAAAAAATGTGGGACAGAATGTACAATGTTGTACTGTAGATAATTGTGAGCAACACATTACAAAGTTGTAGGTGATTTCACTAACACTAAAACACCAAATTATTCTTCCATTTGTTTTCAGTTCAGTTCAAGACTTTATTGCGGTTAGATGTAACCATAAAAGCGCATACATTTAAAGAATATGCAGTTTCCAATCATTGCAATTTTTTTAACATCAATTACATCAGTTTTGATATCAAAACAATTTCATCATCGTTAAAATTCATCGAGGTGGGAAGAAAGAAGTTTAAGAAAAGAATACAAAATTTAAGTTAAATATACAAGTTTAAAACAGTAAAATCCTGTCTAATCTACACTTTGCACAATCACTCCCTCACATAAAGCTACAGCTCCACGGCTTAACCTTATTACAAGTAATAGGACTCTAAGTTTGCTTAGTCAGGTTCCGATGCATTAACCATATATAAAACATGATCTTTGCTACAGCAGCCACAATGACTGAGTCGGTGTCTGTCTTCAAGATCCTGAAAAAAACAAGATAGTTCCTGATGCCCATATTATTACACAGTTGGATAATCCACTTCTTCCGGATATTCTTGTATGCCGGACAGAAGAGAATAACATGGTCAGGAGGTTCCTCCTCCTTTCGGCATCCTAGGCAAGGACGAACAGGACCTCCCGTCCACCTATCAGTGATTGCATATGGAGGCAAGGTTCCATATCTGAATTGCAGATAGAGCTTCTTCGCTAACATAGGTTGTATAACATCAATTTCCTGTTCAAATTCATATTGTGACTTAAAGTCAAAGAGACCATACGTTAAACTGAAGTATTCACTGAACGAAATACTTTAATTAGATTATGATCTTTTATTGTGTGTGCCAATATTTTCTTTGAAATGGCTGGGCAGGAAACTTCTGGATTAAACCAAAGGTTCTCCAAGCCAATCAAAATAAGAGAGTGCCTTACAAATGATAGCCAAGGGATCCTACCTGTCTCTAGGGATGCCATTACCACCTTCAATTCTTCCTTCTAGCTCACCAGCTCGGGCGTACTCCACAGCCTCCGCCAATAAAGCAGTGGGTGAGAAGCAATGGCATCCGCAATTGGGCGAATATTTAGGTCCAACCTTAGCAGCACTAACGGTGTACTTCTTGGCAAGGCCATAATTTGCCTAATGAAGTTATTTTCAGTGATTGTTAGATTGTTTGGTGATGTATGGCCCCATAGTTCTGCCCCGTATAGGGAAGACGACCTAGTTTGAACTTTATATATTTCAAGCAGCGGACTTACTGTTTTTAGAACACATTTGTTTTAACTTTTAGAATCCCTCCCACGGCCTGAGTTATTTTTAAATTGGCCTTGGCCTTTTTGGGGCCCCACCCCATTTTATCGTTCAGAGATAAACCCAAATAATCAAAAATAGGTATCCTTTCCAGGGGTCTGCCCTCCATCATCGGGTGGGGGCAATTAATAGTGCTGGCGGTGAAGACCATGTACTTGGTCTTATTGATGTTAACCATCAGGTTCCTTTTTTTACAAAAATTGGTAAACTGGTTCAGCACCCGCTGCATGCCCATTGCAGACTTAGAGAGCAGCAGGGTGTCATGCGCAAACTTAAGTGCGGGAAATCTTTGAGAGGCCAGTTTTGGGGAGTCTATATCCTTAGTAGCAAGGAGGTCTTCTATCAGCCCATTAAGCAAGAGGGAAAAGAGGGTCAGGGTGAGCACACAGCCCTGCCTAACCCCATTCTCAACTGGGAACGGGCCCGTTAGTTGCCATACTTGCCAAATCGTACTCTTTCGAATGTCCCTTCGTGGAGTCGTTTAAATTGGTGGCATAGATATGGTTGAACCCCAATGGCCAATAATATGTTCCATAGCTGGTTACGGTCCACCATGTCAAATGCTGACTTCAGATCCACGAAAGTTAGATATAGTCTACCCTTTCAAGAAAAACATGCTTCCAGTGAAGTACCTGGAGCCTAAATAATTGATCCATTGTTGAAGTTCTGGCCCTAAAGCCCGCTTGTAGCGGAGTCAAAATATTATTGTCATTAACCCAGTCCTGTAAATGTTGTAAAAGGAGCCTTGCATAGATTTTCTGTGTCACATCAATTAGGCTGATACGCCTATAGTTGGTTGGTTCCAGCGGCGAGCCCTTTTTGTAGAAGGGGATAATTTCCGCCCCATCAACGTACATGGAACTGTTAAACCCTGGGGAATAGCATTATATAAGGATAGAAGGTAGGGTACCAACACGGTCTGTTCATCTCTGTAGAGATCGTCTGGAATTCTGTCTAAACCAGGTGCTTTGTTCAGTTGCAACTTGGTTAGAGCCATTTGGACCTCTGCTGTTGTGCAGAGTGGTATGCACCACATAGGGTCTGGAGCCAAGAGGATTAAAGTATAAGGACCATACTTCCTCGGGAATGTTTATGTCAATGGTAGTCTTACCCTCTGGTTTCCCTGTATGAACTAAATTCCAGAAGGTCCTTGAATCTTTCGCAACGAGTGCGGACCGAATGGCCTGCCATCATTCTGCTTCCCACTCCAATTTTGTGTAAAAAATGATTTTTTTGTAGGCAAGTCTGGCTTCAGTAAAACAGACCCTGTTGCCATGTTTAAGGGCCGTAAGCAGTGTACACTTCGCATCCCTGCAGCCCCTACTAAACCACGGATTTCTATCACCCAAAAGTTTGGGCTAAGTGGGCCTTGATTTATAAAAAAAATCTGCCAGCGTTGCGACTAGTTCCTTATGGATTCCACCCATATCCACTCCCACACCATTCTCTGTGGGATTTTCTACGATACTACTTGCCTTTTCAAACAATGGGATTATGCTATCATACATTTTTGCCATATTTTCACTAGACTGTTTAATAGTAGCCCAACTAATACGCCTCCCTTGTTCTACTATTCTAATATCACTACTTGGGGAGATTTCCGGGCCTTGGTCCTCGTCGTACAAACAAAAATCCATCTTGATACTCAGAGGATTATGGTCACTTTCCGAGCGCTCGATGACACTAAAGTCAAGAACTTTGTGCCACAGTTCCATACTGACCAAGAAATAGTCTATTACAGATGCGTGGCCCATTCCTCTGTAGGTTGGTTGCCCTGGGTTGTCCCCCTGAAAGCGCCCATTGCAAGCTCTCACAAAAAACTAATAAGTAAGGGAGATCAACTGTAAAACAAGTGGGGACCATCCCTTTACTGGGTATATATTTGGGGTGGGACTGACCATATTTCATCTTCCTCTGTCGTAATCGGTGGGACACCATTAAGGGGTTCATAGTGGCAGTTAAAATCTCCACCAATCATGAGGACAACATTACCCGGAAGTGAATTCAGGAGAGTGATCAGAGAGTCTAAAGTCTGGGAGATTCCAGCGTGCCGTACTGCCCGTGAGTAAATATTAATAAGAGACAGTTTTTGTAATTTGCTATGGGTCAATAGAATACCAATTAGATCAGGACTATTGGTTTCAATTCTTTTCACCGTCAATCCAAGATGTATGCCTACCCAAATACACAACCCCCCTATGGTCGACCTTTCGGGCCTTTAATAGCAGGCTCATTGAAAGTGACATACCCCATTCTATGCACAGGGTTAACAGCGCAGGTTTCCTGCAATAGGCAGATTCCATGGAGGTCTACAAATGCACACCACTCCGGTAGATCTATTTTGGCGGCGAGACCCACAATATTCCAGGACAGGACTTTAAGAACCCCCTTCGAGGACATTGGCCTTCTCCCCGGATTTACCCGATGCCTCCTACACTCCAGTCTACCCACTTGGTTGCTGGACGCATTTAGAGGAGGTTCTGCCTCCTAGTGCTGTGCATAATAATGTAGACTTCGTAATAATTCCTTCTGAACTGATGGATTTAAATACCTATGAGTCTATTCTTATTAAATGTGTCCGTCCATTTCAGGCTATTATTCGTATAGGGCGTAACACAGAAAAATGTTCTCCTTTTCATTTACAGGGAGAGCCCACCTACTTCTGCACCAAGCACAGCAATTGCTGCAGCAGCATATTCAGCAAGCAATTCACACTCACAAATTAATCCTCATTTCAGTGAAATTAACATTCTATGCATTTATTGTGATGAAGTTTTGTCTTACGAGCAACAGTCTATCGACCTAATAAAATGCATGGGTCAGGAGCATCACTATGCTCAACATTACTTTTTTGACATTATCTTCTAATTAGTATGAACTACCTCAGCCGAAAGCAGTGCTTAAATTGCACACTTTCTGCCTTTCTTGACTGGTATTATCAATTATTCTTCCATGTCACATTCTGATTGAACATTAAGGCCCTGCATCAAGCCTTTTTGTTGTAACTACTTCCCCAGCTAAAGGCACTGGGTAATTAGCACACTTGCAGCCATTTTAATAAATGTATTCTTATAACATCTCATAACTTAATAGACCTAAAATATTTTCATCATGTATTTCATATACCTCTTTATCAATTTCAAAACTCATATGATCATACTTGATGTCATGTAATTCTTCCAGAAAATCATTCATTCACTGTATCTTTATTTCGACAAATTTTGTCATAAAAGAGTTCACAAAATTAAGCATTTAAAAGAAATGATACAGTTTAGCCAAATAATCTATGTAGCAAAAGCAAGAAAAATGCAACTACCCATAAAACCTGTTAATACTTGGTAGGCACAGTTAATTAAAAGTATCCATAAATTCATCCATTACATACCTAAAATTTCAATACATCCATCTATACATCTATACAACTGTACCTAACAGATATAAGAAGCTTGCAAAGAAAAAATCTACGTACAGGCGATGCTTGTTAACATCCTTCTCCTGTTCCACATGGCTGCCAGAAATGTTGCAACAGCAAATACAGTCACAGCAGATAGATCTGTTTTAAAAATTCCGTAAGCTTGCATACAATGTGTAAAGCCCTGATTTTTACATAGGGGAATGATCCAGTACCTTCTAGAATTTTGATATGCTGGACAAAGAAACAATATATGCAATGCATTTTCCTGCTCATGATTACAACCGGGACAATTTTTTGGAGAAGACGAGCACCATTTACACGTGAACGCTCTAATTGGCAGGGTGCCGTATCTCCATTGTAGGTACAATTTTCTAATTAAAATGGGAAAAATATCATCTAAAACATGCTCAAAGTGATAAAAGTCTTTAATCATTAAAAAAGTTCCAGACAGGGTGCTGATTTGTGCATTCTGTGTAGAGGCAATTAGTTTGCTTTCATAGTACAACTTTGCCAAGTGCTTGCGTGGGACCCTAATGCAGGCTGTCTCTGGATCAGACCACAGTAGGGGAAGTCCTATCCTCCCAAATTCATCTCTTAGATACTTGAAACATTGGAGTTTCCCCACATTCAGGAGTCTTAAGATTTCCAGAAGCTCCTGTCTGTAATTAGGGAGCTCTGGGATAGTCCAAAGCCTCCACCAGAATGTTAACGGTTTAAGGCCCAATTGCTCGTCTATATGTTTTAGGCCCAAGTCGAGCCTCAGCGGCAAGAGAGGCGTGCTAGGGAGCAAAGCCAGAAGCTGTCTTATAAATTTATTTTCAGTGACGACAATCTCGGGTCTACACGAGAAGCCCCAAAGTTCACCGCCATACATTACTGCCCCCCTTGCCTGCAATTTATATATTTCTAGGAGTGGGCCAAGAGGTTTGACTGAGGATTTGTTTGAGAGCTTAAGGATTCCCCTCCGCTAATTGCGCTAACTTAAGTTGGGATTTAATTTGATGTGGGGCCCAGTTCATGGTTTTATTTAAGGTAACGCCCAGGTACTCAAAGGTCTGGACCGGTTCCAACCTAGCTGTGCCTATCCTCGGGTTTGGGCGTGTAGTTGCTGGGGGATTAAAAATCATGAATTTGGTTTTGAGGGTATTTATCTCTAGTCCCCTTTCGAGACAAAATGCCTCAAAACCATCCAGCACACGTTGGATACCCATGGGGGATTTAGAAAATAGCAGGGTATCATCTGTGAACATAATCGCAGGCACCCGGCAACCAGCGAGCTTGGGGGCATCACTATTTTGTACAGCATTCAGGTGGGCGATTACCCCGTTGGTATAGAGGCAAAACAGGGTCGGTGCCAAGACACAACCCTGTCTCAGCCCCTGTCAATGGGGAATCTTGATGACAATGCGCCATTTTTTCCACACCTGACCTGTGCGAAGTTCTCCTTATGGAGCCGCATTATCATGTTCAAAAGTTGGCAAGGAATGCCCAGCTCTAGGAGCACAGACCATAATTTTCCCTGTGGGACCATGTCGAAGGCCGCACGCAGGTCCACAAAAGCGGTGTATAATGTTCCACCCTCAATCCTAACGTTTTTCTAGAATAATAGGGTCGACTGAAAATTTTTATCCATATTGGATGTATTTTCCTAAACCCTGCCTGGTAGGGACTCAAGATTGAACACTCCTCCATCCAGTCAAGGAGGCGGTCTAAAATCAGCCTCGCAAAGATCTTTTGCGGCACATCAATGAGGCTGATAGGCCTGTAGTTGGCGGGGAGCAGAGAAGAGCCCTTCTTGAAGATAAGCACAATCTCTGCTCCCAGCCAAGTACTAGGGACCGCCATACCCCTCTGGACTGCATTGAATATAACCGTTAAGTAGGGGGCCCAGACCATGGGTTCATGCTTGAAGAGGTCACCTGGGAGTTTGTCCAAGCCCGGCGCTTTACCGGCTGCTAGTTTGGAAATTGCAGCACAGACCTCTCCCTCAGTAAAGACCCCTTGGTCCCCATCAGGTTCTCCATTGCCCCCTCTGTACAGGGTGCGGAAATGATCCTCCCACACAATGTTAGGCTCAACTGCCGGTGGTGGGTTGCCCGACCCCGTATTAACAATTACCCAAAATTTCTGAGCGTCTCTTATCTTAAGAGCAGACGTTAATTTGGCCCAGTTATCATTATCCCATTCGATATTGGTATGGTGGATTAGCCGCTTGTATTCTAATCTTCTAGCACCTATTAGTGCCTTAATAATATTTTGCTTCACGGCCCGAAGCAATTCTGCCTTCGCCTTTCTACAGGAAGTGTTGTACCATGTGGCTCTATTGCCCCTCATTATCCCTTTTGGCCCCAGGGTGGTAAGAACCTCTGCTAAAGTACTAATTAGCTTCTGATAGAGGTCCCCAAGTTTTTGGTATATATCAGAAGTTGAATGCTGGGAAATTAAGGCACCAACAGCTTTCAATATTAGGGCAGTCCGAGCATAAAGCTCGGCCACTTGCTTGGGATGTGTTACCAGTTTGTCCCATCTAACTCTGCGCCTATTTTTAGATAGAATTGCCCTTGAATCAAGAGCATCATTGGTCATGCAGAAGTCTTTAGGGATGCCCGGGGAAGAGAACTCCAAGATCAGTGCATTGTGGTCGCTCTCACCTCTAATATTAACCCTGAAGTCGATAACCTTAGCCCAGGCACAGCTTTCAACAAATATATAATCCAAGCGTGACTCCTTGCCAAGCTTATTGAAGGTCCATTTTGGGGGGATATCAGATTTTACACGTCCATTGCAGGCCCTAACTGAATGGTTAAGTGTTCCAGCCATGATTTGGACGGCTAATGGCGTCCATGCCCTGGGTGGGGGGCCCACTATTGGGGGTATTTTTCAGTGCTCATCCTCCTCCAGGTTTGCACCATCCATCAAGCCCAAGAGAGGCTCGAAGTGGCAATTCAGGTTGCCCTTGACCACAAGCGAGGTACCATGAGGAATGGTGTTTAAGAATAAAGAAAGCTCCTCGATGGTTCTAGACTCACTTGTGATGTTCACAGGTCTGGAATAAACATTAACCAATGCGAGCCTTGAGGCATTCGGCCACTCTAAGACCATGCATTGGACATCCTCAGACAAAGTTTTCATGGCCCTAGCTTTACAGTCCAGGTGGGAGCCCACCCAAATAGTTAGGCCCCCAGACGGGCGACCCTCCCCCCCACCTAGCCTGGACTGAAAACGAAGCAAAACCACTCCATAGTTGGTCCTCCCCAGCCCAGGTTTCCTGTCACGTCATTAAAGGAGCCCCACTCAGGACAGGCCATTTTATTACACAGACCTGCCAAGTTCCAGGATAATATACTCAGTGAATCAGCATTAATTCTGGTTACCCGAATTGGGGAACTAGACCCCTTTTTAGTTATGTTAGCTAATAGGGTATGTGAATTATTTGGGCCCAATATCCGGTTGTCACAACTATTGGGTCCAATAGGTGTGCCTGCCAATGGCCTTGGGTGGTTGTTCTCCTTGTGGTTAACTCCTTGAGACCTGCCTTCACTCATGCATGTGACGGTCCCTCTATGATGGATTAGGTTATTGATAGGACCGTCAGTTACCCTAGGTCGACCTACTACTCCATGGTTATATTGTAGTCAGTCAACCTGGTCCAGGCAGCAATACCGATTGTAGTTAGGATGTTGGGTAGACATATAGGTGTTATAAGTCTTTTCCCTAATCCCTCTACTCTGCCCTCTAGATAACACCCTTGTCCAGCGCTCCTCTGGCCCCAGTTTAGGTCTGAGAGTGTCAGATGGATAAAAAAAGGACAGTGGGAGGGGCTGGATTATAGTATCGGAGTCGCCGTCCGGCCAATCACAAATGTGAGATACTGTTCCGGGGTCCCTAAAGTTGACCAAAACGCAGTCACCACTAATGTTTTTGGTAGTATTGCCCACCTAGGAAACCCTTCTAACCATCAAAATTTCGCTGGAAATATGACGAGGGAGGGGTCTGTTTTAGTTCAGCCAGTTTGCAACTTTATTTTTAAGTGATGCAAACGATTCTACAATTGGATTACCAAGCTCAGGAACTCCAGTTAAGACCACTACAATGGGAGCTGCTTCCGGAGGGAGATCTATTGCCATTTTCTTACTCGATGTATTGCCCTCTAAAACTTTTCGCTCACCATGCAAGTTAGGCTATTTAGCCAACCTCAGTGGGCTAACAGGAAGGACAGAATGGGCATTCCTGTTTGGGGTACTCTGTACTGTAGGGAGAGGGATTTCTGGGGGGTGGGTGTTAACTGTAGACGCTCCCCCCTCGGTAGTATCAGGCTTCCCCTGCTTGATCTTAGCTGTTTGCAAAAAATCTCTCATAGCCCCAGTAACTTTTTCTATGTTTGTCAGCCTAAGATCAATTTGGGCAAGTCTGGCATCTAAAGGGCAAAGCAGGGACTTTTTTTTAATTTTTTTATTTCAAATTATGTAGCGCATTATCACCCCGGGGTCTCTAAGCGCTTTGTTGGGTACATACCAGAATTCATACAGCCAATCATCAAATTACAACACACCCCATGCTTGCTGGAAAAGCACTGTTTTTAATTTTCTACGAAAAGGCAACACATTGGATTCTTTGCACAGTTCAATTGGTAAGCTATTCCAGACTGCTAGAAAGACATTAGAGAAAGCACGACCACCCAGGGTGGACAATCTAAAGCGCGGTTGGGTTAAAAGGGTGGCTTCCGATGAGCGCAACACCCGACCAGTCCTGTAAGGGGCAAGAGAGCTTTCATATAGCTTGCCGCCTTTCCATACAGAGCTTTATGCATAATGCAAAGCCCTTTAAACATTACCCTCTGTTTGACTGGCAGCCAATGAAGTTCGCGCAAGAGAGGGGAGGCATGCATTCTCCTCGGTTTTTTAAAAATCAATCTTGCAGCGTCATTCATGACGATTTGCAGTCTATTCAGATGTTTTTGAGGGAGCCCTGCATATAGCGAGTTGCCATAGTCCATCCTGGCTAGGATCAAGGCAGATACCGCGCGCCTCTAGGTAGGAAAGGACAAAAGCGAGGAGATTTTCCTTAGTTGTCGAAGGAGGCCTACGCAGGTGCCCACCACCGCAGAAACTTGCTTCTGCATTGTCAAATTACCATCCACATGGATGCCCAGGATTTTTACTGCTGCTGCAGGTTCCGGGGGCGCCCCTAGTTCTCTTGGCCAGAACAGATCATTCCAAGGGTTGCCAGCGATGGTGATTGGCAACACCTCGATCTTGTCTGGGTTAATTTTCAGGGAATTCACAGACATCCAATTAGCTGTATATTTTAGGATGTTTTGCAGTCTCGCATGTGCGCCCGGACAATTTTCCATTTGGATGACGATCTGGGTGTCGTCGGCGTAGTTGTAAATTTGACGGTCCATCTGGTTGAGGGCCGAAATCAGGGGCTGTAAATAAATATTAAATAAAAGAGGGGAGAGGGCAGAGCCCTGCGGCACACCACAAGTAATTGACGATGTGGTTGAGACTAGGTCTGCAAGCTGGACTCTCTGAGTTCTCCCTAGGAGATAGGAGGAGAGCCAGACATGTGCTGTGCCCTGGATGCCAAAGTCCCTCAACCGCGACAACAATTGACTGTGAAAAACTGTGTCAAATGCCGCGGAGAGGTCTAATAGCACCAGGGCACCGGGAATTTTCTTGTCTGCTTTACGCCTTAACTCGTCCAAGACGGACAGCATCACTAGCTCCGTGCTGTGATGCGCACGAAACCCTGCCTGGTTCTGTTCGAGTAAGGCATTGTTCTCCAGATGATTTGAGAGATAGGTGAGGACGTGCTGCTCCAAGACTTTGGCCAAGAATGGCAATTGGGAGATAGGCCTAAAGGTCTTTAGATTCTTGACGTCCGCCCCAGTTTTCTTCAACAGGGGGATCAGCCGTGCCTCCTTAAAGGATGATGGAACTTGCCCTGTTTTATAGCGATTTATTAAGGGGAGTCAAGACATCTTCCTCAATACCTGGCATTGCTAACTTGAAAACCCCCGGGGGACAAGGGTCTGCCTGGGTACCCAACTTGACCCGCCCCGCGAGATTTGTCAGCCTGTCCTTCGTAATCAAGGGCAGAGTGACCAAGGGGATATTCACCCTCAACGTAACCGGAGCAATCAGTAAAGGACAGTCAATAATAGGAGTGAGGGCGATTTCTGATAGGAGATCTTCAATCTTATTGGAAAAGAAGTCCTGGAATTTTTGACAGTCTTCCTGCGTAAACTCAGGACTCTGCTCCTTGTTTTTTCTGAGTTCCGTTAGGACTTTAAAGATTTCTTTTTGTGGGTCCCTAGCTTTTGCAATCCTATCCTCGTAGAACTCAGCTTTCTTAGACAGAATGGCCTGTTTATAGAGAGCGAGCTCCTGTACGTATAGGCTCCGTGCGTTCAAATTATAGTCCCTCCGCCAGGCTCTCTCAAATTTACGTAGAGCCCTCTCTTTTCCCTAAGGGATTTGTTATACCAAGGGGCCTCAAGTCCTCTGTCTACAATATTCATCCTTCGTGCTGGTGCCACAAGGTCTACTGCCTTTTTAAATGTATCTGTTAGATCATTACAGATAACTTCAGGATTGTTTTCAGTCTTATTGAGTGGGGAATGAGTTAGGAGATGAGCTACCATTTTATCTCCATTTATATTTTTCCATTTCCTCACTACCTTCCACCCTGCTCTGGACTTCCCCTTCTGTTCGTCGACCGAGATCTTACCCTTCACTAGGTAATGATCTGACCATGCACAAGGCTGTGCTACTACCGGGCTATGCTCTGGAGTTGTTATCCAGACAAGATCCAGGGTATGACCCTTATCGTGTGTAGGGCCCATCACGCGTTGAACAAACCCAAAAGACATGAGTGCCTCATCTATCTGGTGAGCTTGGCCTTCTTTTGGGGACTTTTCCCAGTGAAAATTAAGGTCACCCATAATTATCACTTTGTTATAGCATGAGCGAACATCCTGAGACAGCTCTAGGAACAAGTCAGAGAAGTCCGGCGACGCCCAAGGGGGACGATAAACTAGGAGGATAATCAAACAGTCCATCCCCATCCCGAGTTTGATGCCCAGCACCTCTGCGCCCCCAAGACTTTCAGCGTAGATTCTTTAGCCCCTCAGGTGGGAGCTGTATAAAAGAGCAACACCGCCCCCTCTCTTAGTACCTGCTCTGTTAAGGCAAATTGGCGTGAAATTAGCCGGTATGGAGGCTACTAAGTCCGGCAGCGAGGAGTCCTCTAGCCACGTTTCCGTGACTCCCAGGATATCCAACTCTCCGTCTTGTAGTAAGCAGAGCACTTCTAAGTTGTGCTTCTGTAGGGAGCGTGTGTTTAAAAGGCCATAATACAAATCACGCACCGTGTGCTTGATGTTACGGCTTTATACCAAGGGGTTTCAGCAGCCCTTCCTGACAAAGTTTAGCCACACACAGCTGACTAAAATGTAAATTCCCTAGATTAGCCTCCAGCAGCTCTCCTCTATTATAGATATAGCGAGGACCAGGGGTCGTGTCCCCTGGTCCTGTTTGGTCGCGGATGGGCGCAGAGCCCATGGCGCGCCCGCTGCGCGCATACGCTGCACGCTTGCATTTGGCAGCTTTAAGTAGCGGCAGAGCGCGGCAGGCAGCAACTACAATGCTGACGAAAATGGCGGCCGCGCACGTCCCTTTCTCCCCCAAGATGTCTCCCACCCAGAGTCAGCACCCAACGTCCCGCCAAACAGCGGTGAAAGGACGGTTACAGTGCAGGTAAGTGGTTGCTAATGTATTCCCCAGTCTCTATCAGTTGTCAGGGTTCACAGCCCAAAAATAGCACCCCTAGATGGCGCAAATTAAAATAAAATATTACAAAGATGATTTTTAAAACGAGAACCTCGCGCTAATGCACATGGAGTGCCTGTTAAAAAATAGATCAGCCTCAGAATAATGGAGATTACCTTTCAGGACCGGCTCCCCTTCAGGACTGTCTTAAGTAGCGGCAGAGCGCGTCAGGCAGCAACTACAATGCTGACCAAAATGGTGGCCGCACAAGTCCCTTTCTCCCCCAAGATGTCTCCCACCCAGAGTCAGCACCCAACTGCCCACCAAACAGCGGTGAAAGGACAATTACAGTGCAGGTAAGTGGTCGCTAATGTATTCCCCAGTCTCTATTAGTTGTCAGGGTTCACAGCCCAAAAATAGCACCCCTAGATGGCGCAAATTTTAATATTACAAATTCGATTTTTAAAACGAGAACCTCGCGCTAATGCACATGGAGTGCCTGTTAAAAAATAGATCAGCCTCAGAATAATGGAGATTACCTTTCAGGACCGGCTCCCCTTCAGGACTGTCTTAAGTAGCGGCAGAGCGCGTCAGGCAGCAACTACAATGCTGACCAAAATGGCGGCCGCACACGTCCCTTCCACCCACAAGATGTCTCCCACCCAGAATCAGCACCCAACGGCCCGCCAAACAGCAGTGAAAGGACAATTACAGTGCAGGTAAGTGGTCGCTAATGTATTCCCTAGTCTCTATCAGTTGTCAGGGTTCACAGCCCAAAAATAGCACCCCTAGATGGCCCAAATTAAAATATTACAAAGACGATTTTTAAAACGAGAACCTTGCACTAATGCACATGGAGTGCCTGTTAAAAAATAGATCAGTCTCAGAATAATGGAGATTACCTTTCAGACTTCAAAAGGGTGCCTATATTAAAAGTCAATTGGTCATCCCCAGCGTGAGTTACACCACCAGTATTTAGAATGTTAGACTGCACTGTAGGGAATTCGGGGCAGAGGAAGTAATAGTTTCACTGGTTACTGGGGGAACCTCCCTGCCCTGGGCCCTGCCCTTAGGATCAGAGTAACTTGAACATTTGGCTAAATTCGCCTTTACCCCCGCCTGTCTGTGCCCCGCGTTTTCTTTTTGGAACATCACCCACCCGATTCTCTCGGAGCTGACAAGTATTAGGCTCTGGCAAGCTGTCAGGTATCGAGTTATCACAGATATTAGGCACTAGAATCGATTCAGAGATAGCCGGTAGAGAATCTCTGCACATTGCAAGGCTACTCCTGGGCTTTGTCAAGTCAGTAGTTAATAGATAGTCATTGTAATTTAAAGAAACAGCAGAGGGCACCGTGCACCTTTCGGGAGTTCTAGCGTTCACTATATGCCCCAGCGAGGATCTCTTAAGATTGTCAATTTCCTGGAAAAGTCGCCGTTCTAAAGCAATTATTTCATGAGATAGAACCGAACTTGCTCTGACCAGAAAATTGTCCAAAGTACCTGCAACATAAGTGCCCAAAGATGTTGCTTTGCTCCTGGTCTCTCTGCCCATCATTATCCTTCTTGGTGAGTAATGGTATGACCACTATCAGAAGAAAACCCTGAACACACCACAAAGTTCGGAATCGCAATGATAGGCAAGAGGTGTAGCCCGGTCTGGTCTTTCGCGGTCTAGAATGGGCTAAAACTGGCCCGGCCTGCATTCCGCGTAGCGGGAGGCGTGCGTAGATATATAGAACATGTGGGGGAGGAGGCGGTAAGAGCACACAGCGTCACACCCCTCGGGCTGCTGGTCCTCGCAGTCCCGCTACCTCCACCAATGGCCCAAAGTTCTCGCTAAACGTCCTTCAAACGAGCGGCTCCCGCGAAGCGGGGTCCGCGAGGCGCTATATTTCAATCCAGCTTGGGGGGGGTGGGAAGAGCACACAGCATCACACCCCATGGGCTGCTGGTCCTTGTAGTCCCGCTACCTCCAACAATGGCCCAGAGTTCTCGCTAAGCGTCCTTCACAGGAGCGGCACTTCACTTTCGGAGACTTAGAAGTAGGCTCCCATATAGTCCCTTGTAGTCAGACCCCCATACAAGCTCTCGTGGCCAGCTTGCCTCCCACTCTCTCTCCTCTGTCTTCCAGCTCTGGCTTTGTCTTTGTGGATAAAAAAGCTGCCGCTGTTGCAGCATAAAGTGCCCACTGCCCTCAGCCTGTAACCTGCAGCGAAATAGACTTACAATCAAGAGCCTCCAGCCTCAAGCCTCAAAAGTGAACCAAAACATTTGTTCAATGTTCCGCTTCTCTCCTGAAGCCGCTACTAAATCCTGACATAACAGTGTCAATACAAATGTGGTTCAACACGAGCTGCCACCGCCACTTTTACTGCAGTCTTTCACTAACTTTCCTATCGAGCCACAATTTGATCTTTCGCCTTTCTTTACCTCCTCATTTTCACCTTCGGGGGAGAGTAACTTCTGTCAAAAATGGCCACCGCAGCTTCTCCTTTCCTCCTCGCCTTCACTGGGTAGAGCTAAACCCGCCGGGGAGCATGGAGCTCGACTAGAAAGACACCACAGCTGCAGCCCGCAGTCCGTCACGCATCAGGATTTTGCAGGGACATGAACGCCGAACCTGTTACCAGCCAGAAAACAAAGTCAGTCCACCATTACTGAGGGGAGGTGGGGCAGAGAGAGCACCTGAGGCTACGTGACCAGCATAGCAAGAAAACAAATAAGTAAGGGAGATCAACTGTAAAACAAGTGGGGACCCTCCCTTTACTGGGTCTATATTTGGGGGTGGGACTGACCAGACTTTATCTTCCTCTGTGGTAATCGGTGGGACACCATTAAGGTGTTCATAGTGGCAGTTAAAATCTCCACCGATCATGAGGACACATCACCCGGAAGTGAATTCAGGATAGTGATCATAGAGTCTAAAGTCTGGGAGATTCCAGCATGCCATACTGGCCATGAGTAAATATTAATAAGAGCCAGTTTTTGTAATTTGCTGTGGGTCAATAGAATACCAATTAGATCAGGACTATTGGTTTCAATTCTTTCCACCGTCAATTCAAGATGTATGCGTACCCAAATACACAACCCCCCTAATGGTCGACCTTTTGGGCCTTTAATAGCAGGCATATTGAAAGTGACATACCCCATTCTATGCACAGGGTAACAGCCCAGGTTTCCTGCAATAGGCAGATCCCATGGAGGTCTACAAATGCACACTACTCCGGTAGATCTATTTTGGCGGAGAGACCCTCAATGTTCCAGGACAGGACTTTAAGAACCCCCTTCGAGGACATCGGCCTTCTCCCGGGATTTACCCGATGCCTCCTACACTCCAGTCTACCCACTTGGTTGCTGGACGCATTTAGAGGAGATTCTGCCTCTTAGTGCTGTGCATAATAATGTAGACTTCATAATAAATCCTTCTGAACTGATGGATTTAAATACCTATTAGTCTATTCTTATTAAATGTGTCCGTCCATTTCAGGCTAATATTCGTATAGAGCGTAACACAGAAAAATGTCTTCCTTTTCATTTACAGAGAGAACCCACCTACTGCTGCACCAAGCACAGCAATTGATGCAGCAGCATATTCAGCAAGCAATCCACACCCACAAATGTATCCTCATTTTCGGTGAAATTAACATTCTATGCATTTATTGTGATGAAGTTTTGTCTCAAGAGCAACAGTCTATCGACCTAATAAAATGCATGGATCAGGAGCATCACTATGCTCAACATTACTTTTTTGACATTATCTTGTAATTAGAATGAACTACCTCAGGCGAAAGCAGTGCTTAAATTGCACACTTTCTGCCTTTCTTGACTGGTATTATCAATTATTCTTCAATATCACATTCTGATTGAACATCAAGGCCCTGCATCGAGCCTTTTTGTTGTAACTACTTCCCCGGCTAAAGGCACTGGGTAATTTGCACACTTGCAGCCATTTTAATACATGTATTCTTATAACATCTCATAACTTAATAGACCTAAAATAATTTCATCATGTATTTCATATACCTCATTATCAATTTCAAAACTCATGTGATCATACTCAATGTCATGTAATTCTTCGAGAAAATCAACATCTAACCTTTAATCTAGGAAATCACAGCTAATATCTTCAGCATTTATATCTTCCTCTTCATTCTCGCTACTTGTAAAAAGTATGTTCAGCACTTCTATGACACTGTTACTAATTTCGAAAATGTGTTCAATTTGTGTTATTGATTTTCCATACTGAATTTCTTCTGTTGTAGCTCCTTGTACATGAACACTTCTTTTTATCTTTACTATAATATCAGCTCATGTGGTGATTCAAAAAAATTATATGAAATATTTATTTTTCAAATAAAACAATATTTTGTACATGAGTATATTCTATTTTAAAAACATTGGAAAATTAAATACAATAAATAGTGTCACTCTACATTGTGTCAAGTGCTTTATTTATCCTACTGACTGTGTTGCAAACTTAAAACAGAGACAACAGCAGTGCTCCCATTATATTGTCAATTAGGGTGGAGGAGGCAAACAAAAAACAACACTGCCAAAGACGCTACGCTGTGGAACTCATTTCTGAAGAGACGTAGAAACGTACTGTAAATAAAACGGAATACAAGTAAAGAAAAAGAAAAAAATATGCATGCATGACAAAGTCATTGGACTAATACTCTGTTCCCCAACACAAAAAAAATATGCAAAAACTATATGTGCGAATGTTTAAGGAGCTACAAATGAACCCATTCCCCGGGATTCAAGAAATATCATTAGGAACCGTGTTGGGAACACCAATCCCCACACGGTCCCAGCCGTCTCCCTGCAACCTTCGAGAGCCGGCATTGCTTTCTCAGAGAGAGCAGTTTATATCCTACTCTCTAATGAAAAGCAATCTAATTCCTACTTGAAAGTCACAGAAGCTTTACTTGCTCTCCCTTTCAAATAGGAAACTGGTGTGCTGTGCTAAAGTGGAATTTGCGACGCTCCCGCCCTACCATACCAAACAGCAGTGTCCCCGGGGTACACACCCCAGGACACTGCAGGAGTCGGCCCTGACACATGGTGGTCCCCAGAACAAACAAGAGCTCCAGTACTAAATCAGTGCTACCCCCTCCCAACATTAAAAAGCCCCAAAAAGTGGTAACCCCCGGAGCTAGAAGGTCCGTGCCCTCATGGCCATTGTAAATAAAAAAGATATATAGAGCTTAAAAATCCATGAACGACCCCCTGAGCAAGCCTACAGGATCAGGATGTTTCTACCATGCCCCCTTTCCTTATTTCTCACTTTTTTTTTTCTAACCGTTTTCTTGTGCTTCGGTTCTAGCGACCAACAACATGGCTGCCAACACTTCCTGGTTTGGACAACCAATCAGCACGCAGCTTGTGCACGTAAATACCCGTACTGAGCCATTTTTCTATTCAAAATAACATTTTAAAAAATAGCCTAAAAATGCTAAACCTAACCCCTGACGAAGCCTACAGGGTCAGAACGGGTCTACCCTGCCCCCTTTCCTTATTTCTCAACTTTGTTTACTGTTTTCTTGTGACTCGTTTTTAGCGACGAACAAGATGGCTGCCAACACTTCCTGGTATCAAGTGATCACAGACAGTTCACAACCAATCAGCATGCAGCTCCTGCTCATCATTCTACGTTTTTCCGTACGCGTACTCCATGATTTTTCTTTAAAAAAAAAAAATAGCCTTGTACAACCCCCCTGAGCAAGCGTAAAGGATCAAAATGTTTGTAGCCTACCCCCTTCCCTTATTTCTCAACTTTCTTTACTGTTTTCTCGTGACTCGGTTCTAGCGCGGCACAAGATGGCCGCCAACACTTCCTGGTTTCGAGCGTTGACAGACAGTTGACAGCCAAACAGCATGCAGCTCGTGCTCGTAATTGAACAAATTTCCGTACGCGTGCTGCACCCCGTCTCTAGATATCGCTATGATTTTACTTGCAATTTTCTCAGAAAGTACTGAACGGGTTTGCACTATTTAACAAAAAGCACAACCTGCGAACCAAACTCTACCTCTCTGCCAAATTTCGTGTAATTCCGTTCAGCCGTTCGGGCTGTAGCCCTGGCTAGTGGTCCATATGGAGGCTCCTGGTGGGCTAGTTGGCCCCCAGGGACCCCCAGTATGCAAGGGGAATTAGTTCTCCCTCTTCAAATGCTGAAGGGGGCTGCGTTGCAGAGAGGTGTAACAAGGGGCATAGCCTCATAACACCTCTGCAATGCAGCCCCCTGGCGCATACTGGAGGTTCCAGGTGGGCTAGCTGGCCCCCAGGGGCCCCCAGTATGCAAGGGGAATTAGTTCCCCCTCTTCAAACATGCACGGGGGCTGCGTTGCAGAGAGGTGTAAAAAGGGGGGTGGCTTCATTACACCTCTCTGCAATGCAGTCCCCTGGCGCATACTGTAGATTCCTGGTGGGCTTTCAGGTCTTATATAGTTAGGAATTAGCATAAAAAAACCTTTGCATTTCACTAAAAAAACATAGGTTTCAGGCCTTATATAGTTAGAAATTAGCATTTAAAAAACCTATGAAATTCACTGAAAAAAACATAGGTTTCACACCAGTTATAGTTAGGAATTAGCATTTAAAAAACCTATGAAATTCACTGAAAAAACCATAGGTTTGACACCAGTTATAGTTAGCTGGAAATTTTACTGACATAAAACCATTGAAATTCCCACGTTATAGTGAGTTGGACTCACTATAACTTGCGCACCTGCAATGCACTGCTGATGACGTCACATATTACATCACTCATGACATGGTCAGTGACATCACTCATGACATCACTGATGACACCATCCTTGTGACAGAGTGACAGACCTCCTTTCAGTGTAATGTAACCCTTGAAACACATATTCAAAAATAGAAACTAAAATTTTCAAAAAAATAGAGATACCCATACCAGTTACAACAACCAATTCAGTAATACCACCATCTATATACACATCCACTCATTCACCAACAGTTCTATATAGTCACTCATACATATATTCACTCATCATATGTAGTGAAACACCTATACATCCTGTTACACACTGACAGTCATCCAAAAGTTACTCACACACATAATCACACATGCAAATAAACTATTGAACATCCATTTATTTGCATATACAGCTATACACACACTACCACCTTACTTCTAAGGAAACTTACACATACTTACTCTCTTAAACAATCACTTATAGAAACACATACTTATTTAAACAAGAACTATTTCAATCTCTCACTCTCACATATACTCACTTATATACATCAATACTCACATATACTCACATATACTAGATTAAAACATATGTAGTTACTGATAAAGACACTAGTGAGACAGTTATTCACTCACTAACACACACATATACACACTCATCCACCCATACAGTCGTGCACATATGCTGTCTTCAAAACACATACAAACAGTGAGTCAGTCATTGATGCATCTATGTGCTAAGTAACACCCCCACCAAACCATTCAGACACTCATACTGATACTAAAAAAAATCTAATAACCCATATACACACACGTGTAGCTACTCACCAACCCATGCAGCCACTTATACACAAAGTGAAACACTGATACATATATTTAAATATTTAAACATTACTCGCTTATATATGTATTCACTAAGATACACTTAATAAGCCAGTTAAACAATCAATTTTTTTTTTAAAACCATCCATTTAGACCAGTTATTTAAACATTTATTCTTCCATCGACCTTTACATATAAAACATATTTATTTTTCAGAAAGACACATATTCACTGGATGGTGTCATCAGTGATGTCATGAGTGATGTCATAGACCATGTCATGAGTGATGTAATATGTGACGTCATCAGCAGTGCATTGCAGGCGCGCAAGTTATAGTGAGTCCAACTAACTATAACGTGGGCATTTCAATGGTTTTATGTCAGTAAAATTTGGAGCAAATTGTAACTGGGTTGAAACCTATGGTTTTTTCAGTGAATATATATATATATCTATCTATATATATATATATATATATATATATATATATATATATATATATATATATATATATATCTATATATATATATATATATATATATATATATATATATATATATATATATATATATATTTACCTACTGGCTATCGCCAGTAGGTATATATAGTTAGGATTTTTTCTCTATGGAACTTTTGAAAATTCTATGTCTAATAACTTTGGCGTTTGTGGACGGAATCGGCTCAAATTTTCAGGAAAATGGCACATTTTGTTTCTGATCAGCCCCATAAAATTTGGGGGGGTTTCGTCAAGGTGGGGCCGAGAAAAAAGGGGGGTCCCAAAACGCGTTTTTCCCATTTATTTTTCCATAGGGCGTTTGGCCTCACTTTTAGCTCGAACGGCTGAATGGATTTACACGAAACTTGGCAAAATTGTAGGGACTGATGTACCTTTGCTGGGTCTCAATATATGTGCTCCAGTGGATTTTGAGAAATTAACGTTTAAAAAAACAGATATATCTGTGACAGCGTCCCGGATAGCGTTCCAGTTCGCGTACTTTTCATGTAACAGAGCTTTGCTAAGCGAAGCTGATTGGCTCTCCGGTGTCTGTCAACATTCTAAACAGTCCGTAGCGGCCGCCATCTTGTCTCTCGGTAGGATCGAGAGACAAGAGGAGGCCAAAGCGAAGGTGCAAATGATGTGGAGGCTTTAAAAGGGCCTCGCGGGGATAAAAAAAAAAAAATCTTTTTTTTTTCGTGGGGTGTGCCCGGTACGCGTACCGGAAAGCGGTCAGGGGAGCGTACTATAAGGAAACAAGAATGATTGACTTCTAGAATTCTAGTAATTTTTCGTAAAGGGAAGGTAGTTCTTAAAAGAACTTTTTTTAATTATTTTTGTTGTTTTTAATTTTTTTAATTATTTTTCTGAACATTTTTATACTTTTTTTGTATTTTTTGAACGGTTTTATATTTTTTGGGGTTTTTTTCAGGGGGAAGAACGAAAAACAGGCATTAGAAACGGCTCAACAGGAGCAACAAAAAAAATATCACTTTCTGGGGCGTTTTGAGCACTTGTGATTTTCAAATGCTCTGTTCATTAATGGAAAGCTCATTTCGCCGTGACAAAGCAAACCCCCACAATAAATGCACACCAGCTTGATATGTTGAAAATTAGTTTGAATAGCGGGGACCATCTCCCTCGCCTCTGGTCCCGAAAAACTTTCATGGGATGAGGTGGTGGCCACAAGAGTTGGTGGATTTTCACTTAGGTTACGCACCTCCGCCATACTATAATATATAGGATGCCACCTTTGCATGTGGCGATGCATTGTATAGTTTCCAAAGCTATACTTTTTATCCATGCCTCGAGACAGAGGTTCTTTACATATCAGGCATGTAACATAACGTGCATTCACCTTTTTTTGGCCTGCAGGAAATGAAAAAAACTGCCAAATAAAATTGGCCTTGCGGTGTGATTTCCGGGGCTCTTCAGGGAAAATTTTTATTTGATGTACATCTTGTTCTTCTTCTTCCTCCCCTTCTTCAGGGTTGGGAATAAACTGGGGAGGTGGTCCATCCTTCCTAGGAGGTTGTGGTGGTGGTGGGGGTCCACCAGCTGCAGCTACAATTGAAGCCATCTTCCAATAATGATAATAGTTCTTTCTCTCACAAAGTTGAAAGTCAGAGTGAGAAAAATAGGAGGGGGCTTTCATCATTTTGAAAAAAAAAATGTTCTAAACCAATGAAAAGTGTAATTTTTAGGTCAAATGACCTAGCTTTACATCATTCAAAAATAAAAAATAAAAACAACCAATAAAAGTGTTATTTTCAAGTCACATGACCTGTTATGCTTACGTTACGCGTCCCATAACGCGACCCGGATCGCTTCCGAGTAGCTGCGCTTCGCGCCTTGGTTCGCTTTCCAGAACGCTTCCGGGTGCGCTAACGCGGCGCGTCATAAGACGTATTATGCGGTAACGCAATACGTCGCGCTTACGCGACGCGTCACAAGATCGTTTTCTAACGCGGTGGTTGCGCTAATGGAACGTTTACCGGTTCGTGGAGCGGGTCGCAGAACCTTATTAAGCGAACAAATAAATAAAAAAAATATTACAAAAATATAAAATATATTTTTGAATTAGAATAAGAATACATTTTACAGCTTTTGATATTTGCTATTAAAAAAACATTGAAATTCACTGAAAAAACCATAGGTTATAGACCATATATAGTTAGGGATTAGCATTTACAAAACCTTAATTTACTCACACGAAACCATAGAAATTCGCATATATAGTTAGTTGCAATAACTATATATCGCGCACCCGCAATCCACTGCTGATGATGTCACATATTACTTCATTCATGACATGGTCAGGGGCAACTAACTATATATGCGAATTTCAATGGTTTTGTGCGAGTAAATTAAGGTTTTGTAAATGCTAATCCCTAACTATATATGGTCCATAACCTATGGTTTTTTCAGTAAATATATATATGTATATATTACCTACTGGCGGTCGCCAGTAGGTATATATAGTTAGGATTTTTTTGAATAGGGTTTTCTGAAAATTCTATGTTGAATAACTTTGGCGTTGATTGACGGAATTGGCTGAAATTTTCAGGAAAATGGCACATTTTGTTTCTGGGCGTCCCCTGAAAGTTTGGGGGGGTTTCGCCAAGCGGGGGCCGAGAAAAAAGGGGGGTCCCAAAACGTGTTTTTAACATTGAGCTTTCCATAGGGCGGTTGGACTTTTAGGTCGAACGGCTGAATGGATTTCCACAAAACTTGGCAAAATTGTAGGGACTGGTAGCCCGATGTGCCTTTGCTATGTCTCAAGATACATGCTCCAGTGGTTTTTACGAAAATTAACTTTGAAAAATATATATTGGGCTACATTGGGCTATATATATGTTAGAGCCCAAATGTAGCCCAATGTAGCCCAATGTAGCCCAAAAATGGCCACCAGAGACGAAAAAAACCAAATGTAGCCCAAATATCAGCCAGATGTAGCCCAACTATAGTCATCTTGATTGTTACCACTTAAAACATTTAATTTGCAAAGGAACAAAATGAGGGGTTTCATTTTGCCATAGAAATGTTATATATATATATATATATATATATATATATATATATATATATATATATATATATATATATATATATATATATATATATATATATATATATATATATATATACATATCACCTACTGGCGGTCGCCAGTAGGTACATAAAGTTAGGATTTTTTTGAATAGGGATTTCTGAAAATTCTATGTCGAATAACTTTGGCGTTGATGAACGGAATTGGCTGTAATTTTCAGGAAAATGGCACATTTTGTTTCTGAGCGTCCCCTGAAAGCTTGGGGGAGTTTCGTCAAGCGGGGGCTGAGAAAAAAGGGGGGTCCCAAAACGTGTTTTTAACATTGAGTTTTCCATAGGGCGGTTGGACTCACTTTTAGCTCGAACGGCTGAATGGATTTCTATGAAACTTGGCAAAATTGTAGAGACTGTTTGCCCGATGTGCCTTTGCTAGGTCTCAAGATATGTGCTCCAGTGGATTTTGAGAAATTAACATTCAAAAAAATATATATATCTGTGACAGCGTCCCGGTTAGCGCCTCGGTTCGCGTACTAGACGCATAACGGAACTCCGCGAGGAGAAGCGGATTGGCTCTCTGGTGACTCTCAACATTCTAAACAGTCCGGAGTGGCCGCCATCTTGTCTCTCGGTAGGATCGAGAGACAAGAGGTGGAAATAAACAAAGGGGGAAATGAATGAAAGGGGCAAGGTAGACCCCCCCTGACCCCCTAGGATTGATGTGGGGGCTATTAAAGGGCCCCGCGGGGCAAAAAAATAAAAATAAATGTTTTTCGATTTTTCGCGGTGGAAGCGCTACCCGGTACGCGCACCCGCAATCCACTGCTGATCATGTCACATATTACATCATTCATGACATGGTCAGTGACATCACTGATGACATCACTGATGACATCTCAAATGACATCACTGATGACAACATCCAGTGACTGTATGTTTCTGTAAAGTTAAAATATGTCTTACATATTGAAGAATGAGTGGATGTATAAGTGTCTGGATGAAGGATTTAGTAGGTGCATGACTGACTGTATGAGTGAGTGATTAAATGTGTCTCACTGAGTGAATGGGTTAGTGACTAAACTGTCTTAATTTGTGCATCATTATGTCTGTTGTTCTGTAAACTGCTGCATGTGTTGATCAGTAGCTATATGAGTAACTATATGGGTTATTGATTGGTTGCCCAAGTATTTGTATGGGAGACTGAGTGTGTGTGTGGGTGGCTGTGAGGTGTATGACTCTGTGCATAGATGTGTGAGCAGTTGATTAACTAGATGTATGGGTTCAAAATTGCATGTGGAAACAGCTGTATGGGCGGTTGACTGTGTGCATGAGTGTATTGGTGAGTGAATGGATATCTCAGTGCTACATGTCAAAGTAAGTACATATGTAAAACACAGTACATGTGAGAGTTGACATATATAAATATCTGTACATAAGAGCCAGTGAATGTGTGAGTGGCTGTATGGATCATTGTGAACTTGTATCAGGGATTGTATAAGAGAGTAAATATGTGTTAGTATATGTTTGAATAAGTAAGGTGTGTATAACTGTATAGTTGAGGAAATGGAGGTGTGATTGATTCTTAGCATGACTGACTAGGTGTGTGAGTAACTCCATGGATGAGTGACAGTCTGTGAGTGTCTGTTTACACTGAGTGTTTCTAAGGTTATATTAGAGTCTGAAGAGGTTCATCGTATTATCACATGAATTATGTCATCAGTGATGTGATCAGTAATGTCAAATGAGATGTCATCAGTGATGTCATCAGTGAGGTCATTTGAGATGTCATCAGTGATGTCATCTGTGATGTCATTTGAGATGTCATCAGTGATGTCATCAGTGATGTCACTGACCATGTCATGAATGATGTAATATGTGGCATGATCAGCAGTGGATTGCGGGTGCGCGATATATAGTTAGTGCAACTAACTATATATGCAAATTTCAATGGTTTTGTGTGAGTAAAATAAGGTTTTGTAAATGCTAATTCCTAACTATATATGGTCTATAACCTATGGTTTTTTCAGTGAATATATATATGAATATATATATATATATATATATATATATATATATATATATATATATATATATATATATATATATATATGTATATATATATATATATATATATATTACCTACTGGCGGTCGCCAGTAGGTATATATAGTTAGGATTTTTTCTCTATGGGACTTTTGAAAATTCTATGTCTAATAACTTTGGCGTTTGTGGACGGAATCGGCTGAAATTTCCAGGAAAATGGCACATTTTGTTTCTGAGCAGCCTCTGAAAATTTGGGGGTGTTTCGTCAAGGGGGGGCTGAGAAAAAAGGGGGGTCCCAAAACGCGTTTTTAACATTGAGTTTTCCATAGGGCGGTTGGACTCACTTTTAGCTCGAACGGCTGAATGGATTTGCACGAAACTTGGCAAAATTGTAGGGACTGTTAGCCCGATGTGCCTTTGCTAGGTCTCAATATATGTGCTTCAGTGGATTTTGAGAAATTAACGTTTAAATCAAGATATATATATCTGTAACAGCGCTCCGGGCAGCGCTCCGGTTCGCGAACTTTTCGCGTATCGGAACTTTGCGAAGCGAAGCTGATTGGCTCTCCGGTGTCTGTCAACATTCTAAACAGTCCGGTGCGGCCGCCATCTTGTCTCTCGGTAGGATCGAGAGACAAGAGGAGGCCAAAACAAAGGGGGAAATGAAGGAAAGGGGGCAAGGTAGACCCCTTCTGACCCCCTAGGATTGATGAGGGGGATATTATAGAGCCACGCCGGGCCCAAAAAAAAAAAAAAAAATCCGATTTTTTCGCCGTAGAGACGCGTCTTGGTTCGCGAACCGGGCAGCTAACCGGGCAGCTAACCGGGAAGCTAACCGTCAGTGTAACCCAAAAAAAAAAAAAAAAATTCCGATTTTTTCGCCGTAGAGACGCGTCTTGGTTCGCGAACCGGGCAGCTAACCGGGCAGCTAACCGGGAAGCTAACCGTCAGTGTAACCCAAAAAAAAAAAAAAAAAATTCCGATTTTTTCGCCGTAGAGACGCGTCTTGGTTCGCGAACCGGGCAGCTAACCGGGCAGCTAACCGGGATGCTAACCGGCAGTGTAACCCCCAAAAAAAAAAAAAAAATCCGATTTTTTCGCAGTAGAGACGCGTCTTGGTACGCGAACCGGGCAGCTAACCGGGCAGCTAACCGGGAAGCTAACCGGCAGTGTAACGGGAGTCTGAGGAGTAGCTGATTGGCTGTCAATATTGTAAACAGTCCGGAGCGGCCGCCATCTTGTCTCTCGGTAGGATCGAGAGACAAGAGGAGGCCAAAACAAAGGGGGAAATGAAGGAAAGAGGGCAAGGTAGACCCCTTCTGACCCCCTAGGATTGATGAGGGGGATATTATAAAGCCACGTGGGGCCAAAAAAAAACAAACAAAAAAATCCGATTTTTTTCGCCGTAGAGACGCGTCTTGGTACGCGAACTGGGCAGCTAACCGGGCAGCTACCGGGAAGCTAATCGGCAGTGTAACGGGAGTCTGAGGAGAAGCTGATTGGCTGTTATCATTGTAAACAGTCTGGAGCGGCCGCCATCTTGTCTCTCTGTGGGATCGAGAGACAAGAGGTGGAAAAAAAAAAGGTGTAAATGAATGAAAGGGGTAAGGCAGACCCCTCCTGAACCCCTAGGATTGATGAGGGGGCTATTAAAGTTCCCTGGGGGGTGAAAAAAAAAAATTTGCGATTTTTCGCGGTAAAGGTGCTTCCTGGTACGTTAACCGGGCAGCTAACCGGCAGCGTAACGGGAGTCCGACATATTGTGTTTTTTGAACGTTTGTGATATGTGCACGTGTGGATTTTGTCTAATTAAGGTTAAAAAAATATATATCTTTAAGCGTGTTCTGGCGCGCTTACGTTTTGGGTTTGGTTTGCGCTGCAGAGACGATACGTCACGGTTATGCGATGCATCATGAGGCGTCTCACGGGCTACGTGATACGTCACTTAATAAAGAATATATTTTACAGCTATAGATATTAGCTTTTAAAAAACCAATGAAATTCACAGAAAAAACCATAGGTTATAGACCATATATAGTTAGGAATTTGCATTTACAAAACCTTAAAAATTCACTGAAAAAACCATAGGTTATAGACCATATATAGTTAGGGATTAGCATTTAAAAAACCTTATTTTATTTGCACAAAACCATTGAAATTCCATATATAGTTAGTTGCACTAACTATATATCGCGGACCCGCAATCCACTGCTAATGATGTCACATATTACATCATTCATGACATGGTCAGTGACATCACTGATGACATCACTGATGACATCTCAAATGACATCACTGATGACATCACTGATGACAACACCCAGTGACTGTATGTTTCTGTAAAGTTAAAATATGTCTTACATATTGAAGAATGAGTGGATGTATAAGTGTCTGGATGAAGGATTTAGTAGGTGCATGACTGACTGTATGAGAGAATGATTAAATGTGTCTCACTGAGTGCATGGGTTAGTGATTAAAGTGTCTTAATTTGGCAATCAATATTTATGTTCTTCTGTAAACTGCTGCATGTTTAAATCAGTAGCTATATCTGTAACTATATGGGTTATTGAATGGTTGCCCAAGTATTTGTATGGGAGACTGAGTGTGTGTGTGGGTGGCTGGGAGGTGTATAACTCTGTGCATAGATGTGTGAGCGGTTGATTCCCTAGGTGTATGGGTTCAAAAGTGCATGTAGAAACAGCTGTATGGACAGTTGACTGTGTGCATGAGTATATTGGTGAGTGAATGGATATCTCAGTTCTACATGTCAAAGTAAGTACATATGTAAAACACACTCCATGTGAGAGTTGACATATATAAATAACTGAACATAAGAGTCAGTGAATGTGAGAGTGGCTGTATGAATCATTGTGAACTTGTATCAAGGATTGTATAAGAGAGTAAATATGTGTTAGTATATGTTTGAATAAGTAAGGTGTGTATAACTGTATAGTTAAGGAAATGGAGATGTGATTGATTCTTTGCATGACTGAATAGGTGTGTGAGTAACTCCATGGATGTGTGACAGTCTGTGAGTGCCTGTTTACACTGAGTGTATCAAAGGTTATATTAGAGTCTGAAGATGTATTATCACATAAATGATATCATCAGTGATGTAATCAGTAATGTCAAATGAGATGTCAGTGATGTCATCAGTGATGTCATTTGAGATGTCATCAGTGATGTCATCAGTGATGTCATTTGAGATGTCATCAGTGATGTCATCAGTGATGTCACTGACCATGTCATGAATGATGTAATATGTGACATCATTAGCAGTGGATTGCGGGTCCGCGATATATAGTTAGTGCAACTAACTATATATGGAATTTCAATGGTTTTGTGCAAATAAAATAAGGTTTTTTAAATGCTAATCCCTAACTATATATGGTCTATAACCTATGGTTTTTTCAGTGAATATATATATATATATATATATACCAAGGTGTATTGAAGAATGAATACATTTATAAGTGCCTAAAGGAATTTTTTCGTAGGTGCGTGACTGACTGTATGAGTGAGCGATTGAACATATCTTACTGAATGCATGGGTTAGTGACTAAACTGTGTGAAAGTCTGTATTAGTCTCTCCATTGATGTGTAGGCAACTGAATGGGTTGCTAAACAGCTACATGGGTGTCTATATAGGTTATTGATTTGCTGTCTAAGTATCTGTATGGGTCCCTAAGTGTCTGTGTGGGTGGGTGGGTGTATGAGTCTGTGCATAGATGTCTGAGTGGGAGATTCAGTGGCTGTATGGATTAAAAAGTGCAGCTGGGGAGGGCTCTATTGGTGAGTTAGTGTGTCTATGGGTGTGTTTGTGACTGAATAAATGTCTGAGTGGTATATCTGTGACTAACTACATATGTTTTAAACCACTATATGTGAGTGTATGAGTATATCAATGTGTATACGTCAGCTAAGTTATTTGAAGAGTGGGTGTATAAATAAGTGTCTAACTCTCTCCGTGATTGTGTAAGACAGTAAATATGTGTTAGTATCTGTATAAGTAAGTGATGTGGTATGTCTAGAAATAACGAAGTTGGTGTGTATAACTGTATACATGAATAATTGGGTATGCGATTGATTCTTTGCATTACTGACTAGGTGTGTGAGTAACTCTATGGATGAGTGGCACATTGTGACTGCATGTATAGATGATGCCATTCGAGGAAGGAAGATAGCAATCTGCGCAGCAACAGTGCGAACAACACACTTGGGAGTTATATGGTGAAAAAGGACCACAGGCAACTCACTGTAGTATTAAACGGCACTACATTATCCATCAGGCCACTCGGGTGGACACGCCCACCGGGGCGGGAAACTTTTCATTCAAATGCACTTCCTTAACCTGCCGTTTGATGGAACGAAGTCAAAGCCCTGAGCCCCTGAAGAAGTGTCCCAGACATGAAACGCGTCGGGCAGGACTTTTGATCCAGCGAAGCACTGAGCTGTTCACCTTGTTTTCCCCGAATAAAATTGAGGCAAGATCTACTCACCTGTGTGGGCTCCCTTACTGGAGGCGAACTGTTGTGTGGATATAAGCGGCCCAGCCTGAGCCGCAAGGTGAGCCCCGCTGCCCTCCAGTGCAGCCCCGCTGCTGCATCAACCGGCGTAGCGGTACTAGGGACAAGGTGATGCCATTCGAGGAAGGAAGATAGCAATCTGCGCAGCAACAGTGTTAGCAACCCACATGGGAGTTATATGGTGAAAAAGGACCACACAGCAACTCACTGAAGTATTAAACGGCACTACATTATCCATCAGGCCACTCGGGTGGCCACGACCACCGGGGCGGGACACTTTTCATTCAAATGCACTACCTTAACCTGCCGTTTGATGGAATCAAGCCAAAGCTCTGAGCCCCTGAAGAAGTGTCCCAGACATGAAACGCGTCGGGCAGGATTTTAAATCCGGCAAAGCACCGAGCTTTCACCTTGTTTTCCCCGAATAAAATTGAGGCAAGATCTACTCACCTGTGTGGGCTCCCTTACTGGAGGCGAACTGTTGTGTGGATGTAAACCGCCCAGCCTGAGCCGCAAGGTGAGCCCCGCTGCACTCCAGTGCAGCCCCGCTGCTGCATCAACCGGCGTAGCGGCACTAGGGACAAGGTGATGCCATTCGAGGAAGGAAGATAGCAATCTGCGCAGCAACAGTGCGAACAACACACTTGGGAGTTATATGGTGAAAAAGGACCACAGGCAACTCACTGAAGTATTAAACGGCAATACATTATCCATCAGGCCACTCAGGTGGACACGCTCACCGGGGCAGGAAACTTTTCATTCAAATGCACTGCCTTAATCTGCCGTTTGATGGAACAAAGCCAAAGCTCTGAGCCCCTGAAGAAGTGTCCCAGACATGAAACGCGTCGGGCAGGACTTTAAATCCGGCGAAGCACCGAGCTATTCACCTTGTTTTCCCCGAATAAAATTGAGGCAAGATCTACTCACCTAAGTGAGCTTCCTTACTGGAGTCGAACTGTTGTGTGGATATATATATATATATATATATATATTTTTTATTATTATTTTTTTTTTAGAAAACTGCACTCCCATACCGGTAGCGTAGCAAGCTCCCTCACCATGTGAACCCTATCTGCCATATAGCTAAACTCGTAAATGATGCGCATTTCGTGTCCGACGACTTTGAGGCACTGCATCCCGCGCAACATCATATACGCATTAAGTCACCCCAGCTGCTACTTTGGTATCCGAAGGATACGGAGCACCAAGCCACGCATTACGTCATGTACATATGGTGTCGCGCCTGCTGCGCGTTACGTATGCGATGAGTACACGCTGCCAGACCCTGTGTTACGTCAGAGACGTATAGTGTCGCGCCAAGTAGCCATTCCCTCAGTTTTTTTTTGTCTCAAAAGTATATCTAAATATCTTTAAACAGTGTATGAGAGCAAGCAATAATCTAAAATATTTTAAACATTTATATATTTCTAACAGTAATAAACTTATATTATGATTAATATATTTTGTCAAAATCGCCTCGGGTGCGGCCTCCTTGCGCGCACGGTGCGCGATTGCCATGTGACCTTAAAAAAACATTTGATTGCTTCATAACATTTCCATTGGAACAGTTGGACGACCCCACCCATTTTACTCATTCTCTTTGCAGCGTTTGATGAGAGACATCTTCTGCTTAGGAAGCTTTTTTGAAAAGTGTTTACCTGTATACACATATCTTATACTATAAACAACATGCAACAATCATCTTGATCAATATTCATGTTCTGTACATTAGCCTTCCACGTGTGATTGCCATGCATCTCAAACGTTCCATCAAAAAACAAATGTTTGTTACATGATCCCCCTGGAATGTGTGGGCAGATTATTGTGCTCCCTTTCAGCCTGGGTATTTGTGGCTCTAAGAAGTATCACGAGCCACAGGCAGAGTGCACATCCTAGATCACATGTGACAAACAGTAAACCGCAATGTGTAGATTTCTTTTGCTTTACACTCTGCTGTCAGGCATTACCAATATAGTAGTGTGTTATGTGTGAGGTTCTCAAGGCGCTGGGGAGGGGAGGGGTCTGCTACTGCTCGAAGAGCCAGGTCTTGAGGAGCTTCCTGAAGGAGAGATGATCCTGGGTCAGCCAGAGGTGGATCGGGAGGAAGTTCCATGTCTTGGCTGCCAGGTAGGAGAAGGATCTTCCCCCGGCGGTGGCTTTGCGGATTCACAGGACGACGGCGAGGGCGAGGCTGGTCGATCGTAGCTAGCGGGTGGGTGTGTAGAAGGTCCAGGTCGTGGAGGGCCTTGTGTGCGTGGGTGAGTAGCCTGAACGTGAACCTCCTGCTGACGGGGAGCCAGTGCAGGTCTCTCAGGTGGAGATGTGGCTGTGTCGGGGGATGTCCAGGACGCGTCGTGCGGAGGCGTTCTGGATGCGCTGGAGTCTTTTCTGAAGTTTGGCTGTGGTTCCGTGTTGAGGGTGTTTCCGTAGTCCAGTTGGCTGGTGACGAGTGCCTGGGTGACCGTCTTCCTGGTTTCGGTGGGGATCCAACGGAAGATCTTGCGCAGCATGCGTAGGATGTTGAAGCATGACGAGGAGATGGCGTTGACTTGTCTGGTCATGGAGAGGGAGGAGTCCAGGATGAAGCCCAGGTTGCGTGCGTGGTCTGTTGGTTTGGGTGCGCTGCCCAGGGCAGGGGGCCACCAGGAGTCGTCCCAGGCAGAAGGCGATGATCTCAGGATGACTTCGGTCTTGTCTGAGTTCAGTTTCAGGCGGCTGGTCTTCATCCATTCGCGACGTCTTTCATCCCTTCATGAAGGCTGTTTCTAGAGGTCGTGGGGTCGTTGGTGAGGGAGAGGATTAGCTGGGTGTCGTCGGCGTAGATGATGTTGAGGTTGTGTTTGCGTGCGATGGCTGTAAGAGGGCTCATGTTGACGGTGAAGAGGGTAGGGCTGAGTGATGATCCTTGTGGTATGCCGCAGATGACTTCGGTGGCCTCGGATCTGAACGGGGGAGGCGGACTATCTGCGTTCTTCCGGCGAGGAACGAGATGATCCACTCCAGTGCCTTCTCTCGGATTCCGATGTTGCTGAGGCGTTGTACTAGGGTGCGGTGTCAGACAGTGTTGAACGCTGCCGAGAGGTCCATGAGGAGGAGGGCCGCTATTTCCCTGTTGTCGAGCAGGGATCTGATGTCGTCAGTGGCTGCGATGAGCACAGTCTCGGTGCTGTGGTGGGCTCGGAAACCGGACTGTGAAGGGTCGAGGGATCCGTTCGTCTCGAGGAAGGCGGCAAGCTGTCTGTTGACGGTCTTTTCGATGACTTTAATAGGAAAAAGAAGGAGCGAGGTCGGTGGGATCCGCTGTAGGTTTCTTCAGGAGGGCGCTGAAATCAGCGTGCTTCCAGGTCTCCGGGAAGCTGGCGGTGTTGAAGGAGGTGTTGATTATGTCCCAGAGATGGGGTGCAATGATGGAGTTGGCCTTGTTGAAGACGTGGTGGGGGCAGGGGTTGGTTGGTGATCCGGAGTGAATGGTGTTCATCATGCGGGTGGTGTCTTCTGTGCTGATCGGGGTCCAGTCGCAGAGGGTGGTGGTGGGGGCGTTGGTTCGGTGCGTGGTTTGTGCGCCGAAGCTATTGTGTATGTCGGCGATCTTGCGGTGGAAGAACGAGGCGAGTGAGTCGCAGAGGTCTTGCGAGGGAGTGATGTTGTTGTTTCCGGCGCTGGGGTTGGAGAACTCTTTGACGATGCTGAAGAGTTCCTTGCTGTTGTGGGCGTTGTTGTCCAGTCGTTCTTTGAATGCTGTCTTCTTGGTGGTGCAGATCAGCTGGTGGTGTTAACGGGTGGCGTGCTTGAGGGCCGTTATGTTATCCGTGGTCTGGTCGTGGCGCCAGACTTTCTCGAGGGTGCGGCAGTTCTTCTTGGAGGTCTTGAGTTTGTCGGTGAACCAGGGGGTTTTCTTGCTTCCGGGTCTGCTGGGAGGGTCCTTCAGTGGTGCGAGGTCATCCACGCAGTTGGTGAGCCACTGTGTGAGGTTGCTGGCTGCTTTGTTGGGGTCCGTTGTGCTGGCGGGAGGGTTCTGGCGGAGGGAGGTGGTGAGCTGCTCGGCAGTGATCTTGTTACAGCTTCTGCGAGGAACGTGTAGTGGGCGGTGGTGGGTCATGGTTTTTCTGAAGCTGAAGTGAATGCAGCTGTGGTTAGTCCAATGGAGTCCGGTGGAGTGGCTGAAGGAGATGTGCTTGCTGGAGGAGAAGACGGGGTCAAGCGTGTGGCCGGCGTTATGGGTGGGGGTGTTCACCAGTTGCTTGAGTCCGAGGATGACGAGGTTGTCCAGCAGGGTGGTGGTGTTGTGGTCCTTGTTGTTCTCCAGGTGGAAGTTGTGGTCCCCTAGGAGGATGTAGTCGGCGGAGGGGAGGGCATGTGGGCTGATGAAGTTGGCGATGTCTACGCTGAATTGGGTGCGTGGTCCCAGGGGGCTGTAGATGAGGGTGCCTCTGAGGGTGGTCTTGGGGTCGGTGTGTATCTGGAAGTGACATTTGACATTTGACATTTGACATTTGACATGCATTGCTTGACTGTAATGAGTGTTATCACTGTGTATGAAATAGCCTCACTACTGATCCTCCCTCCATCTGAGCACATTCACATGTGTATGCTTCGCGATAGCAACACTTTCAATAATACCGCACACCATTGACATGCTTGTATGCGCATATTCACAACCTTGACAACGACATGTGATGTTCGCCATTCAAGCCTGGCTGAAGATGGCTGTAGTGCCAGAAACCAGTCCTAGGAAGCTTGTTTCCGGTCCAGGGAATGCATGGCTTGGCAGTTCGGGCTGGACTGTTCCCATGAGGCACAGGGTCAGATTGATTTGCATATGGCCATGTCTGAACTGGGGTGGCAGAGTGGGCTTAAGAACGGTTATGGATTAAACCCAGATCTGTTGGCTGGGTGTAAGTGTTTGATTGGTTCAGATGCTAGGTCCATCACCACCCCTTTTGAACCGCTTCGTTCGCCATAAGTTGGCAGGTTATGCTCAGACATGAGTCCCTTGCTCACTTTGCTACTGGATTCAAGCAAGCCTGGCTAAAGACGGATGTAATGCCAGAAACTGGTCCTAGGAAGCTTGTTTCCGGTCCAGTGAAGGCATGGCTTGGCAGTTCGGGCTGGACTGTTCCCATGAGGCACAGAGTCAGACTGATTTGCATATGGCCATGTCTGAACTGGGGTGGCAGAGTGGGCTAAAGAATGGTGATGGATTAAACTCAGATCTGTTGACTGGGGGTGAGTGTTTGATTGGTTCAGATGCTCCGTCCATAACCACCCCCTTTTGTACCGCTTTGTTCGCCATAAGTTGGCAGAGTATGCTCAGACGTGAGTCCCTTGCTCACTTTGCCACTGGATTCAAGCAAGCTTGCCTGAAGATGGCTGTAATTCTAGAAACCGTTCCTAGGGAGCTTGTTTCCGGTCCAGGGAAGGCATGGCTTGGCAGTTCGGGCTGGACTGTTCCCATGAGGCAGAGGGTCAGACTGATTTGCATATGGCCATGTCTGAACTGGGGTTGCAGAGTGGGCTAAAGAACGGTGATGGATTAAACCCAGATCTGTTGACTGGGTGTGAGTGTTTGATTGGTTCAGATGCTCTGTCCATCCCCACCCCCTTTTGTACCACTTTGTTCGCCATATGTTGGCAGTGCATGCTCAGACGTGAGTCCCTTGCTCACTTTGCCACTGGATTCAAGCAAGCCTGGCTGAATACGGCTGTAAAGCCAGAAACCGGTCCTAGGAAGCTTGTTTCCAGTCCAGGGAAGGCATGGCTTGGCAGTTCGGGCTGGACTGTTCCCATGAGGCACAGGGTCAGACTGATTTGCATATGGCCATGTCTGAGCTGGGGTGGCAGAGTGGGCTAAAGAACGGTGATGGATTAAACCCAGATCTGTTGACTGGGTGTGAGTGTTTGATTGGTTCAGATGCTCCGTGCATCACCACCCCCTTTTGTACCGCTTTGTTCGCCATAAGTTGGCAGGGTATGCTCAGACGTGAGTCCCTTGCTCACTTTGCCACTGGATTCAAGCAAGCCTGGCTGAATACGGCTGTAATGCCAGAAACCGGTCCTAGGAAGCTTGTTTCCAGTCCAGGGAAGGCATGGCTTGGCAGTTCGGGCTGGACTGTTCCCATGAGGCACAGGGTCAGACTGATTTGCATATGAACATGTCTGAACTGGGGTGGCAGAGTGGGATAAAGAACGGTGATGGATTAAACCCAGATCTGTTGACTGGGTGTGAGTGTTTGATTGGTTCAGATGCTCCGTCCATCACCACCCCCTTTTGTACCGATTCAATCTTTTCAAACACAATATATAATTAGCGATAGTTGCTGCCCTCCCAACACATGCTACACTAACGTAAATTGGACACTCTGCGAGGTCAAAACTGCAAAAGAAACACACATAAGTACACTTCCTGGCCAGGCAGGCACTGAACAATGCCTCGGTCCCTGAATAATTATTCACACCCCTACGCTTGCCTGGTGTACGAAAGCCCAGCCCACTTTGCGTATGTGTAAATAGGATAACCATGACGCCACATGTCCCTCTTATTCCACACTGCCTCAGGTGATATTGTTGTATAGCATTTTAGAATTTGAGCAGAATTTACCGATTCATGCACTTATATAGGTACAATTCACATTGCCCTTATATAGGCATGGAAATCATAACCATATTTAGACATAACCCATGCATTCCAAATACAGGTATTGCCACTTCCACTCGTTCCAAAAAGCCACAACGATTTCTTGGAAAACTCGGCTTCAGCAGTCAGGGATATCCCCTTGGCTGAATATTGATTTGTCCAAAAACTCATGGAGTTTTCAAAGAACTACCATTCCCTTGGAATTCTTTGATGACGTTATTATGCCCGACTTTACATCAAACTAGGCACCTTCAAGGTATAACTATGCCTACACTTGCCCTAGCAATCACACGGTGGTTCGGAGCAGATTGACTATCTACTTGCCTGACGCAGCTCGCTACAGCAAGTGCTGAAGGAAGCCGGCTCTGCAGTTGAAGCACTGAGAAGCTGTCCTTTCTCTCGCTGAGAATCCAGCTCCAGTGTTTCTAAGCTCACCTCGCGGGGTGTTGGGAAATCGAGTCCTGAGACAGAATTACCAGACCTCCTTCATGCTAAAACCAAGGTACAGAGCTGATTAAACTTTAAGAGAACCTTGGATAGATTCTTGGCAAAGAAAAACTAAACCTATGCTACACCACACTTACTTCTTCCCTCGTGCTAGACTTAGGTTAGGTACATTAGGGTAGGTGTATTTTAGATGCACCAGTTGAGTACTTTTAGCCTTTGTTATTTATGTATGTATTTATCTATGGTTTAGAAACCATACAATGCTTTTACAGTATTATTTTATAATACTCTTCTTACAGTACGCATTATACTTTACAACCAGTATTACGATTTTAGCAGTTCACTTTACTTGCATGAGAAAGAAGACTGTTCAATAAATCCTTTTATTGAAACCGCCAGTCTCTCTATTTCTCTGCACCTCTGAGGAAACAAAGCATGCACGATTGACTGAGTAAAATATCTATCTATTGTTTCCATGATTCTGAAGATACGTTTATTCTTGGGGAAACAAAGTTGTCATGTTTATGGGGTTGTCAGAAACTAATCCCTTCTTGTGTATTCGAGAAAGTTTCTAGTGACCTCTGAGCTAGCTGGCACTCACAATTAAGTTTAATATATTTGATAGAGACCTAGTTGACCTAAGTCCTACGCCAAATCTATAGGATATATTATTCCAATGCGCAGAGCCTATTGGGAATATAGGAACGACATTATACTACACTCCCCCTCGCATATCACAATGCGTAATAAAAAAAGGGATCGGTGAGGTGTACACCATCCTGGCAACTAACGCTGGCTCTAAATTGTGAGCTCTACTGCCTGTCGTCTACAAAAGGGATCCATGAGGTATACACCATCCTGAAATCATCACTCCAGTTGAATTGTGAGCACTGTTGCCCGTAGTGTTTGCTCACACTACCATGACAGCAGGTGAGCAGAGCGGCCTGGGTGCACAGGGCCGCCTATTGAGCGCTGTGCGGCGGGAGGGGTGGGGTGCATCAGCCTGGCTGCGCAGGTGCGAACAAGCGATGTTGCCATGCATAATGATGTGATCTCTGTCCTCATTTAGTCACATCTCTGTCTCATTTTAAGGACCTGCTGAACCATACTGTAGGCCTGAGCCAGCGGGCAGCGCTGCCCTACAGACATGTGGTGTTAGCTCTTATGGCACTGTAGTGAGCTTATTACTAAGTGTACAAGCGCAAAGCCTTCCGCCACTGCATTACACTCACACATTATGCTTCTACCATGTGCTTTGTTCCTTTCTATGTGAACCGTCGTATAACATATTATTATTTAACCTTGTGAATTTTTGTGCACTCCAACTCCTCTTTGAACCACGAATACCACTAACAGTTGGTAGATCGTACTTCAAAAACGAAGGATGCACTCAACTCCTGTTTTCTATATCAAGCTTGGAGTAAACCTTCATTTACCTCCAGACGTTTCCACCTCTAAATTATTTCTCCCTTTTCAGACAATGAATTGATTGGCTAAAGAGCCGGAGCACACCCTGCAACGATGCCCTGGCATTCTGATGCTTTCCATCGTGGTATCAAGACACCGTCCCGACCGGAGACCTGCTTTTCTACCGTACAAATGTACCCGGAGTCGCAGCTTGCACCAACACGTCATGGGACACATCAGTGGTGGCAGGAGAGCAGTGAAACCTCAGTGTGCAAGACCTACAATTGAGCACAGTCTGGGGAAGGGCTGGGTTGCAGTACCATGGGTGCACAGGTGCATGCAAGCTTCCTGCAGTTTCCTGCCGTTAAAGCGGCGATATTGTTATCGCCGTTCCTTGATAATATGGAACTAATCTCTGGCCTCATTAGTTTTATTTTAAGGACTTGCTGGACCACACTCTTTCTGGCAGACTCCAGCGTCCTAGAAAAATGGATGACCGGAGGGTAAACACTAAGGGCTAGGTGCAGTAGGCTGTCACTCTGTCTCCTCCTCCCTCTCTTCTTTTGACTCTCCATCCCCTTCTCCCTTCTCCCTTCCACCCACTCCCCCTCCCTCCCATTCTCACTATCCTTCTTTCATGCGGACTACCTTTCTTTTCCTCTTCCACATAGCACACATAAAAATGTTTCATTTTGATCTTACAGGTTTTCTACACTGCTTCTACTGGAGTCCAACCCACGTTTTTTTATATTATACTGTTTGTTTGATTAAACCTATGTTTCTAATTATTTGTGTTTTAGTAAATGTTACTTTTTTCAAATAAATAACTGAGTGTATATGTCTTCTTTTTCTGACAACACTTGTCTGTAGTTTATTGTGAAAATCATCTGTTTATAGGAGATTATGATGGGAAACATTTGTAATATTACATTGCACCTACCAAACATAATCTAACTGACTATTACACAAACACAGCCTGGATAATTCTACAACTGCAAGAGTTCTATGAGTGTATCACTTTATAACACCATGAGTACTGCCTGTGTGATTACAGAACCAATAAGGCACTGCCTAGGACCACCAAGGCTTCAGGGACTGCCGAGGTCCACCCTGCATATTTAAGTAAAGCCCCGCAGTGTGGAGATCCCCAGACTTCAGTTGGCCTCAAACCCACCGAACAATTAGTAAACAATACCTGTGAAGGTGGCGGTCCCCTAGGCTGCAAAATGTCTCTGTGCCCTTGCGCACCTAATTTACATGTGACATTAAGATCCCCAGTCCTACAGAGACCCTGCAATATAATAATTGGATTGGCTACACAACATTACCCACCAGGGGCCTCATTTAAATGAACGGTTGAGACCCCGCTTTTTTTTTCTCTCCATTTTTACCATCCGCATCCCTTCTATTAAAGCAATACAAGGTTTTCCTCCTCTCGCTTCAAGTAGTCAAACAAGGATTTGCTAACACAGGGTGGAAGCCATGTACCCGCCCTCTAATTGCAAACACAAATGTCCCACAATTGCACACCCTGGGACATTGTATGAGCTGCGCCTGAGGGGTTGCCCTCCCCAGGACCATGATGCATTTGTTAGTATACACGCATACTAACACTACTCACACATGTGTAGTACAGCAACCAGAATGTAGTGAAGAAGCAGAGGAAGCACAAAATCGAAAAATATAAATCCTACCAGAAGTTGGGTGACATAGTTCAATGAGCTGATGACCCTGGCATGAGTAGAAACAGCTACAGGAAGAAAATGGGGTTTCAGCACAATGCAAGCAACTTTGAAATATTGGTGAGTGCTGCCTTCTTTTTACCTTCTTCCACTCATCACCAAATTTATGTAGTGAAGAGGCAGA
Source organism: Lissotriton vulgaris (assembly GCF_964263255.1). Lineage (NCBI taxonomy): Eukaryota > Metazoa > Chordata > Amphibia > Caudata > Salamandridae > Lissotriton > Lissotriton vulgaris. The sequence goes on from NC_141691.1 coordinate 1,182,553,914, forward strand.
CAGCAGTGGTTCCGATAAGTAGATTTATGACAGGAAAACAAGACACCGGAAACAGCTACCAACAGGAGCAGACAGTAAGGCAACCGTCTTCTCCAGCACCGTGTACAAACTCCGCAAGGTTCCCCTCATGACACCCCTACATTCTAACACTTCATACTTAGATTCTAGTAGAATTACATACTAACATTTTACTATGACTTACATTGGAACACTACACGGAGCACACGACTTTACAGCGATGAGCTCATGGTTTCATCCAAGAGTCTTGACACCGGTAGGGGTGAGTAGTTCACTTCCCACTCCCTGTATTGTATAAACGCAAACTAACACTACTTCCACAGGAATGCTACAGTGCCCAGAGCACATCACTTTACAGCAATAAGCTCAAAATTTAAGCTCACAGTTAATCCCAGAGTATTCACACCAGTAGGGGTGAGTAGTTTGCTCCCCACTCCCTATATACTATAAACGCATACTAACACTACTTAAATACTTATACTACAGCGGCTAGTATCCAACAGCGCCCATAGCCCATCAATTTACACCAATAAGCTCAGTTTGATCCCGACTCTTCACACCGGTAGGCGTGAGTTCTTCTCTTCCCACTTCCGGTATAGTATAAAAGCACAGTACCGGTCAATAGTTCGCTTCCCACTCCCTGTATGGTATAAACGCTTACTAACACTACTTACACACCTATACTACAGCACACAGAGCCCATCCCTTCACAGCAATAACCTCGGTTTCATCCCCAATTCTTCAAACCGGTAGGCATGAGTACTTCGCTTCCCGCTTCTGGTATAGAATAAACACAGAATAGCGGTCAGTAATACGCTCCCCACTTCCTGTATGGTATAAACGCCTACTAACACTACTTGCACATATATGCTACATAGACCAGACCACATCACTTTACAGCAATGACCTCAGGGTTTAGGCTCACAGTTTCATACCCGAGTGTAGGACCATATTATATCAGCACCAGGTCACTCTGAACAACACCGCACTTTCAGACCGGTATATGTGACTACTTCGCTTCGCACTCCCCCACAGAGGTTACAATGCTCGTACCCTCCTATTCAACTTTTTTCACCCTTTTTTCCACTTACTCGCTTTAACTGAATCACAAAATGGCGGGCTACACTTCCTAGTTGCAAGTGCTCGCAGCGCTCGCAGCCAATAAGCAGCAAGCTCGTGCTTGTAACGCCTCAGCCAATCAGATGGCAGAATTCCCAAATATCAATATCTGTAAATGTTGATATTTCTCAAATACGACTGAATGGATTTACACCAAATAAACAAACATGTACTATCTAGAACAAAACCCTTCTTCCTGCCAAATTTGGGGTCTACCAATATTAAAAAAGAGTCAGAATGGGCTAGGGTTATCAATTCTTCTCTTTGTTGTTCTAATTCAAAGTACAGGCCCTTTATTGAGCCTTCTTGGCAACTACTACCCGTGAATGGCAGTGGGTAATTTGCACACTTGCAGCCTGTCTTATTGTTTACATTATTCATCTTTCATTTAATCAACACATCATCTACACGTACACACTCCTACTTGCAACCTTTGTTGGCTATGGTTATCAACTATTCTTCTATTTCGTATCCATATTCAAGGTGCAGGCCCTTTATTGAACCTTTTTGTTGTACTACTACCCCGGTCGAAGGCAGTGGGAAATTTGCACACTTGATGCCTTTCTTCGCAGAGGTTATCAATTATTGTTCAATTTCATATTCTGATTCAAAGTCATGGCCCTTTATGGAGCCTTTTTTGTTGTAACTACATCCCCGGCTGAAGGCACTGGGTAATTTCCACACTTGCAGCCTTTCTTGGCTGGGGTTATCAATTATTCTTCTATTTGGATAATATGTATCATAATATCTGTATTCATACAACAGGGAAAAATATTGAAACAATTGGTGTACAAAATGTTGAAGATGAACCTCTAGTTGTTTTAGTTAATGGCGTTCCTACTAAAAGTAAGAAAATCTGGCAAGAATTAGTGGATGTTAGGAAAGTGAAAAAGGCAACGTTATATCTGGTAAAAAATAATCAATACTATAAAAATGTGTATTTGGGAGAAGAAGAATAACTGTAGAAGAAGATAGTGATTGAAAAAGTAGATGGGTCCAGAACTGAAGAGATATACGAACATTATAGTATTCATCCACTTCATTCCAAAGAAGTTATGGAGAATACTATAGCATTATTCCAAATGAAAGAAGCAAAGGGAAGTCCCATTAGTGTATGAGAAAAAAGGATGGAAGCTCGTTGTTTCCCTCAGTTGTTTCCAAAAGGGAAAGGAGGACGATATGATGACCGACCTGTGCAGATTCTGAATACCGGACATCAAGTTGCATGCACAAGATCCAAGATTTTGACAATGCATTCCGTATTTGTTTAATCTTTTGTTTAATAGTGACTTGTCTGGACTTTGGTATGCAGTGAATCATATATTGAAAACAGGTGTACATCTGCAAAATGTTTTGGCAAAGGAATTCATGGCTAAAGTACAGCAGAAAGATGTTTTGGAATCTCAGCTAAATAATCTCATGGCATGTCAGCGTGGTACTAATGAGTACTGGCACCGTCGTCATGGAGAACCTAAATGCTAAGGAACTTAGGAACTCCTACATGGTTCCTTACTCTAAGCTGTGCTGAATATGCTTAGGATGATTTACTTTAATTTCTTCGAGAAGCAAATCCAAATATACTAAATATTGAATACAAGACACCTGGAGAATTGTGCTCTTTGGATCCAGTTAATGTATGCAGGTATTTCAATCATAGACTTGAAGCTATGATGTCTTTTATCACCAATAAAAAAAACCTTGTCTTGGAGAGGTTTTGGATTTCTTTTGGAGAAAGGAGTATCAAGCGAGAGGTGCTCCTCACATATGCTAATATGGATCAACGATGCTCCCACATTTAGAACTGAGTCAGATGATACTGTACTGTCTTTTATTGAAGAATATGCTTCATGTGATATACCGAAAAGTGCACAAGATAAGGACTTAAGACAACAAATCTTATGATTCCACAGCCATCGTTGTGGGAAATACTGTCGTCGAAAATGCAAATTTAAGGACAAGTTCTACACCAAATGTTGTTTTTGATTTCCACGTCCTGTAATACTGAAAGGAAGAGTGAACATTTTTATATCATCTTTGCAATATACTATCACAAGAAAGTCTCCAAAAAATACCTACAACTTAAATAGAAATGAAGAGTCAAAATACATAAATGACTACAACCCAGTTACTTTGTCCATGTGGAATGCTAACATAGACATTCAATATGTTGCAGACAATTCCATTGCTGGTGCTCGATATCTAACTTCCTACATAACAAAATCAGAAAAGACCGAATTGAAGGAGACGTGGGAAGATATTTTCCACAAGAAGAGTTAAAGTAAGAAATGATATAGTTACAGTTTGAAAATGTTATCTCATCGAGAAATTGGAGCGTATGAATGTATCATCTGCAAGTCTTTACTTCGAATCTAGAAGAATCATTTGGGTGAGTCTAGGTCTTGCTGCAACACGAAATTGAGTACTTAAATCTGTACTTGAAATTGAATATTTAGCTGAAAAAGAGCCAGAAAGTATACGTATTGTAGTGTATTGGTTCATAACACATCCTATTCCAAATGTTGAAAGAACCCTCCCATTTTATTCATTCTACTTTGACTTTCTAAGAAGAACCATCTCTACTGAGATTACTGTCAAATAGAAGGAAGATCACCATAATAACAGCAATGGACTCATCTTCCAGCTATTCTTCAGAAGGAGATTTCATTCCTGAAGAGCCTCCAAAGAAGAAGAAAGAAGCTCTAATTTGGAAGTTATTTACTTTCCCTGAAGGGCAAAAAAAATTTTATGCTCCGTTAGTAACCTGTAAATTTTGCCAATTAACTCTTTCAAGGGGTGATCCATTACAAAAATACTCCTTTGGCACACCAAGTATGATGCAACGTGTCAAGAACTTGCACCCCAATAACTTTGCTCAAGCTCCAACACAGAGGTTACAGGAGAACCCACCTTCTGGTGCACCAAGCACATCGACTGTCGCAGCAGCTTATTCAGCAAGCAGTCCACACCCACAGATTAATCCTGATTTTATGAAGTTAACAGTCTATGCATTTAATGCGATGAACTTTTGTGTTGCGGGGAACAGTCTATCGACCTGATAAAACGCAGGAAGCAGGAGCTTCGCTATCCTCGACATTCGTTTTCTTGACATTATCTTGTAATTGGTATCAACTACCCCAGCCGAAAGCAGTGGTAAATTTGCATATGGCTGAGATACCCGCCACCCCCTCTCAACACAATCCCCAAGAATTGGGAAACCGGAAACAGTTCTTGAACTTTTGGAAGGCGGGAAGGGAGTCACCCTTCCCTGCCGTATTTATTAAAATATGAAACAAAATTAAAACATTAAAATAACAGTTTCATATTATGTACAATTTCATTTCCACATTACGATGTTTGGCTAACCTTAACAGATCTCTAATACAGAGGTTCTCCTAGCCGAACTAACATCCTACAAAACATTTGACTTGAAATTGTACATCCTAACGTTAAGGGCCAACGGCAAGGTCGTAACCGGTGTCAGATCCCTAAACCAGACATACCCCCCTCACTTGTGAGAGGAGCGACCGCACAGAGGCGTACCTCAAGTGCATCTACCAATTTCCCTTTGTACTTGACGGGGGCCCCAATAAACTCGACGCCATTTAACGGTCGTTCGAGGACTCGTGTGAGGTGTCTAAAAGGTAGCGTAAACCCCCTCCCGCACCCCACACAACTTACCCATCTGCCGTCGCAGATGTCCTGGCCCCGGGAAATTCCCCAGGAGGGGCCGTAGCCCCTCCTATCCAGGAAGGGGCCTTGACCACCTTTCCTTTCCTTCCGGCGGCCTCTCCTTAGACAGGACCGCCTCCCCGTTGAGGGGCCAATTGGCCACCTCCCCCGCGCGCTCCCATCCGTAATGGGTGACGCCCCCTCATAGGGATCTTCGAATTACTGCTCACCGATCATGACCTTACCGCCCGACCAAAATAAATACGACAATTCTACCTAATTTACTAAGATTAAAAACGAACATGACTTATTACAAGCATGAATACTGATCAACATTAGTGCAAAATTACTTTATTTGCAAAACATACTGAAAATAACCATTCTTTATTGCATATTCAAAAATTTCACGACGATCATCACAACCTGCAAGAAACAGAGTTACCAGATCAAAACTTTATTCAAAAACAACTAGCTGTCCTCAGGGGCTGGTGGGTGGGTCAAAATTGGCTCTTCGTTCCGTCTCGAGCTCACGTGCAGCGGGGAGGTGCAGCTTCAGAGCACAGGAACAAGAGGATGCTTTCTTGGCTTCCGCTCCTTTTATCCGTCTTCAGGGTGGGCGTAAACCCGCCCCCGCCTGCCTCCGAGGGCGTGGCCGGCTGCGTCGGTGTCTAGGCCAGCCCACTCTAGGGCGGGAAAAAGGCGCGCCCCGGCTACGCCGCTTCAGGCATACCAGCCGAGACACGCCTCCCGCCCAAGATGGCTTCCCGGGGGGATCGTGGTACTCCACCATACGTTCGGGGGGACCGAATGGTCGCCCCTTTCCATATGGCTGAGATACCCGCCACCCCCTCTCAACACAATCCCCAAGAATTGGGAAACCGGAAACAGTTCTTGAACTTTTGGAAGGCGGGAAGGGAGTCACCCTTCCCGGCCGTATTTATTAAAATATGAAACAAAATTAAAACATTAAAATAACAGTTTCATATTATGTACAATTTCATTTCCACATTACGATGTTTGGCTAACCTTAACAGATCTCTAATACAGAGGTTCTCCTAGCCGAACTAACATCCTACAAAACATTTGACTTGAAATTGTACATCCTAACGTTAAGGGCCAACGGCAAGGTCGTAACCGGTGTCAGATCCCTAAACCAGACATACCCCCCTCACTTGTGAGAGGAGCGACCGCACAGAGGCGTACCTCAAGTGCATCTACCAATTTCCCTTTGTACTTGACGGGGGCCCCAATAAACTCGACGCCATTTAACGGTCGTTCGAGGACTCGTGTGAGGTGTCTAAAAGGTAGCGTAAACCCCCTCCCGCACCCCACACAACTTACCCATCTGCCGTCGCAGATGTCCTGGCCCCGGGAAATTCCCCAGGAGGGGCCGTAGCCCCTCCTATCCAGGAAGGGGCCTTGACCACCTTTCCTTTCCTTCCGGCGGCCTCTCCTTAGACAGGACCGCCTCCCCGTTGAGGGGCCAATTGGCCACCTCCCCCGCGCGCTCCCATCCGTAATGGGTGACGCCCCCTCATAGGGATCTTCGAATTACTGCTCACCGATCATGACCTTACCGCCACAGGCCGGATAGTTGACCGGCTATCCGGACCCCCCACAAAACACTCCTACCTAAAGGTCATGCTGCAAACCCTTTAACCAGGCTAAGAAGTCTCCTATGAGTAACTCGTTCCCCACCCGGGACAAATGAACACCGTCCCCCAAATACATACTGTCCCCTTTGATACAACCATGCGAAACAGAATGCAGTGTATTTGAACGAAACAATCTACTCACTTTGTTATTTATCTTCCTTACTGAATGATTCAAAGCAGTAACTGAAATAGCCCCCCGCCACACTTTCCGTGGGATCATATGGGACCATGCAATTGTGCACCCTGGAACTCTTCTTGCCAACCAACTTACCGTGGAAAGCATCGCCTCAAGAAGAAGTCGTCTACCAGTGGCCACGAGATCGTTACCCCCAAGATGGACTATGATTATAGACGGCGGTGACCTCGTCCGCTCTAACAAACCCTCAAAAAAGAATTGAAACTGGTCAATACAGAGCCCGCCCTTTCCGTAGAAGGACACCCTGTACCCGTATTCCCCAGCCACGTGACTCATATCACCTGCTTTGAATACGTCCGCGGCACGCCTCACGTATGAGTGGCCCACACCTCCTTATTCGCAGACGGTGATTTCTGACCGCTGTCCCCCAGGAGTCGGGTCGACCGCACAGTCCGCCCCGCCTCGTAAGCTTGCGTAACTGAAAAATCAAACAGAGACAAGAAGCGTGAGTATACATTACAGTGTCACAACATGTGCAACCGCACATACCTTTTGTAACAGTTAGAGGACCAACGCCCCACACGCTTCACTTGCTCCACACTCAGACCCCTGGCTGTAGCCTCAGTAGCAGCCCCTATCCGAAAGGAATGGGTCCCGAACTCGCCGGGGTTCAAGCCCGCGGCAGAAGTAGACATTGCAAGCACCCTCCTGAACTGAAACCTCGTCAGTGGAGTGGCGTCAGCGTGCCTCAACAAGGTCCCCCCCCATGCTGCTACCCTCTGTGCTAAATATTCCTCTACGCACACCACAGGGCACATGGAAGACCCGGGGACCCTCTGAATGATTACACAGTCCCCGATTGCATCCTGATCGGATTTGGACCTAACAAACGAGACCGTCATGGTCTCCCCCCTGACCTGAATGTGTTCTCGGCACAGCCCCCCCATCGTATCCCGCTTGTTCTTTGCCACCAATTCGCTCACCCGCATAGCCCCATGGAATGCTAGTGCAAATGCGGCTCGGAACAACACTGCTTCGTACTGGGATGAACACGTTGCCGGAAGTACAGACAACAACAGGGTCAACCTATCCAGACTTATCGGGTGCCTATCGTCTACTCTGCGACCCTCAAGGCGTTGCCACCCACGTAGCGCTTTCTGCACAACGAAAGACACTGTCGGGTCCTGGATCCCATAAGCCTTTGCCACAAAGGAAATGGCGGCCCGATGCCTCTGGGCCGTAGCCACTGATTTACCTGCCTGACGTAAAGAGAGCAGGAATTTCACCACAAGCTCTTCCTGACCCCAAAGCTCCCCCCTGGCAGCACCCAAAAAGGCCCAATATGCACGGAACGCCCCTTCATATGCCTTCCTCGTCCTGGGTGCTAAACTCTCTCCCACGAGGTTTTGTAGTTCGGGGCACCGAGAGACCAGAGAGCTTCGGGAAAGGGTGCCGCCACCGGGTCCGCTGTGGGCAGAAAACCCCAGAAAGCCTGCATACGGAAACGAGAAAGCGCATCAGCCGCTTGGTTCATCACCCCCGGCACGTGTCGCGCCCTAAACAGTACATTCAGTTGCATGCATAACAACACAATTTCCTTGAGCAGTCTCAGAATCAATTTGCATCGTGCTGCCTGACTGTTGATACACTCAACCACGGTCATGTTATCAGACCAGAATACCACAGAGTGATCCCTAAACCCTTCCGGCCATGTTTTCAACGCCACCAGAATAGGGAACAATTCGAGAAAAGCAATGTTACTCGTCAACCCGCATTCATGCCACCATGACGGCCATTTTTGTGCCGACCATTGTGTACCCAATATGGCGCCAAAACCTATACTCCCCGCCGAGTCCGTCCAAAGCCCCAACTCCTCGGAAGATACCGCTGGTTTGTTCCAGACAATTCGACCATTGAAATCCGCCAGAAATGCGATCCAAATGCGCATGTCCTGGCGAACCTCTGCCGAGAGTCTAGTGCGGTGATGTCCTTCCTTCAAGCCGACCATGGATTGCGCAATCGAGCGGGAAAAGGGGCGCGCCATTGGTATCACTCTTAAGGCAAAATTCAATTGACCCACCACCTGTTGTAATTGATGCAGGTTTACTTTCATTGAACGAATACATGTCACAAGGGATAACCTGAATTTTAACACTTTTTCCATGGGTAATCGAAAACAACCTTCCACTGAGTCGAGCTCGAACCCCAGAAACTCGATCAAGGTCGAGGGACCCACAGTCTTACCTGGCGCCAATGGCACACCAAATTGATTCATTAGAACACAAAATTCATGCAAAGCCTGTCCACACTCAGGATCCCCGGCTGCCCCCAAAAACAGAAAGTCATCGAGATAGTGCATAACATGTTGAAAACCTGTCTTCCTTGTGAATACCCACTGCAGAAAACAACTGAATTTTTCGAAATAGGCACATGAAATCGAGCATCCCATTGGCATACATCTATCCATGTAATAGCGACCCTGAAATTGAAAACCCAGGAGACGCTGATCGTCTGGATGTACCGGGAGCAACCGGAACGCTGACTCGATGTCCGATTTTGCCATCAGCGTCCCAGGCCCCACGCGATTTAACATGGCAACGGCCTCATCGACAGATGCGTACCGCACCGAACACACTTCCGGGTCTATCGCATCATTCACGGAAAGACCACGTGGGGCTGATAAGTTATGTATCAGCCGAAACTCACCCGGGTCCTTCTTGGGGACCACCCCTAAAGGGGAACAAACAAAGTTAGCAACTGGTGGCAAATCGAAGGGACCGGCGACACGACCTCGAGTCACCTCTTTCCCAATCTTTCCCTGCACCACCGCCGTATGCTGCAAGACCGACAGTTGGTTCTTACAGTTCGGTACACCCCGAAAATCCCCCGCCGGGATGTGGAAACCATATGAAAACCCGTTTCGTAACACCCCAGCGGAAGCCTGATCCGGGTATTCGCTGAGCCAAGGAATCATTGCCATGGTATCAATCGGGGTAGGTAAAGGCGCCCCTCGGACTGTATTAGACCTGTTTGGCGCCTCCCTTACCCCCGTTATCACCCGTTTTGGCTCTGCACATGGACTCAGGATGGGATGACTTGCCACACCCCCCACACTCATGTCTGAATTTGCATGACCCCTGGGCCTTGTACATTTCCCTCTGTTAAAATTCCAACAGATCCCCCTTTTACCTGTGCTGCCACTCGGCTTCGAGTGGTACTCGCTACCTGCACCCGTCCGAAAGGGTGTCGCAGAGTTTTGGCGGGAAGATTCCCCCCCATTACTCCCTACCAACGGTACTTTCAACATTCCCGTACTCTCCATTTTTTGCCATGACACGGAGTCATAACAATCCCAAGACAACAATGGGTTGTGTTCTTTAGCTTTTCTAAACAGATTGTCATAGCAGAACCACTGATTGCCCCCATATGCCACAGAATACTCCATAATACGTGACTGATAAATGGGTAACTCGGTCAGCAACTCGGGCCTGCGCTCACCCATGATGGATGTAAAAATTCCCCACGCTCTGCCCCAAGTACCAATGGTCTCGTCGACCTTAAAGGCGGCCATTTTTGCGCGCCAAACACTCGGATGCATGAGCTCCTTTTGACTCTTTACATGCTCTATCTCATAATGGTCGGTAAGCAATGAAAACATATTTATATACTTATCCGCCCAAATCAACTCTTTAATTTCTAGCGGGACATGCTGCGCAATCTTTTCCTTTCGAGAAGGCACAGACCCCTCCCCCGCAATCGGCAATGGCCGCTTACCTGAAGTAGACCCCGTGCTTGTCGCCGAACTTGGGCCTGCTGTACTTCCAGCCGTCGGAACCTGTAAGGGAACAGAAGATGTTGCCTTCGCAGTCTCCCTCGATTCCCGCAGCTGCCTCATAACTGCCCGGGCGTCGTCAGCCGTGGCGCCCTCGCTATCTTTTCCCAACCACGCTGCCAATTGTGCCGCTAACTCGGGGGGCATATCCTCCCTGTTCACGGGGGTGACCACCACAGGAATTGGATTCCCTTCTTTCGGCACCGGGATTGGCTCTTCACGTGTGGTATCGGGAACCGGGTTGTCTCCCCCAAGTGCTCCCCTTCTGGGCCTCTTGCTTTTTTCACCGGGAACCGCTCCCTGTGAAGGCCGTTTCATTCCTCCCGGCCCGTCTTTAGCCTCCACCTTTTTCTTCAGATCGGCTATCTCCTTCATGAGCATGCGGAGCATCTGCTCGGTACCGACCCGCTTTCCGACTTTCTTAGGCATTCTCAGACGGGATATCTGTAAGACAAAAAAGAAAGATTACAACGCTCAAAATTGGCTCTTCGTTCCGTCTCGAGCTCACGTGCAGCGGGGAGGTGCAGCTTCAGAGCACAGGAACAAGAGGATGCTTTCTTGGCTTCCGCTCCTTTTATCCGTCTTCAGGGTGGGCGTAAACCCGCCCCCGCCTGCCTCCGAGGGCGTGGCCGGCCGCGTCGGTGTCTAGGCCAGCCCACTCTAGAGCGGGAAAAAGGCGCGCCCCGGCTACGCCGCTTCGGGCATACCAGCCGAGACACGCCTCCCGCCCAAGATGGCTTCCCGGGGGGATCGTGGTACTCCACCATACGTTCGGGGGGACCGAATGGTCGCCCCTTTCCACACTTGCTGACTTTCATGGCTGGGGTTATCAATTATTGTTCAATTTCATATTCTGATTCAAAGTCAAGGCCCTTTATCGAGCCTTTTTGTTGTAGCTACTACCCCAGCCAAAGGTTAATGCTCCAAAAGTAATCTGTAAAATTTGACAAACAATTCTTTCAAGGAGTGATCTATCCAAAAAATACTCCTTTCGCACAGCAAATATAGTGCAACACATGAAGAACTTGCACCCCAACAAATTTGCTTGAGCTGCAACACAGAGATCAACCTCTTAAAAAACAGGAAACAGGAGCAAGACTATCCATGTTGTAACAACTACCCACCCTAAGGCAGTGGGAAATTTGCACACTTACTGCCTTTCTTGGCTGGGGTTAGCAATTATTTTTCAATTTCATATTCTGATTCAAAGTCAAGGCCCTTTATTGAGCCTTTTTGTTGTAACTACTTCCCCAGCTAAAGGCAGTGTGTAATTTAAACACTTGCAACCTTTATTATTTTTTACATTATTCATCTTCCACTCAATCAACACATCATCCACACATACACACATCTACTTACGGCCTTTTTTGACTGGGGTTATCAATTATTGTTCAATTTCATATTCCTATTCAAAGTGCAGGCGCTTTATCAAGCCTTTTTGTTGTAGCTACTACCCCGAAGGCAATGAGAAATTTGCACACTTTCTGCCTTTCTTGGCTGGGGTAATCAATTACTCTTCAATTTCATATTCTGATTCAAAGTAAAGGCCAATTATCAAGCCTTTTGCATGTACATACTACCCCGGCAGAAGGCAGTGGGTAATTTGCACACTTGCAGCCTTTCTTATTTTTGACATTATTCATCTTCCACTCAATCAACACATCATCTACACATACACACACCTACATGCTGCATTTCTTGGCTATGGTTATCAACTTTTCTTTTATTTCTTTTATTTCATTTACATATTCAAAGTACAGGCCCTTTATCGAGCATTTTTGTTGTAACAACTATCTCGGCCGAAGGCAGTAAGAAATGTGCACACTTGCTGCCTTTCTTGGCTGGGGTTATCAATTATTCTTGAAATTCATATTCTGATTCAAAGTCATGGCCCTTTATCGAGCCTTTTTGTTGTAGCTACTACCCCAGCCCAAGGCAGTAGGTTATTTGCGCACTTGCTGCCTTTCTTGTAATACAAATTCAAAGTGCGGGCCCTTTATTCAGTCTTCTTGGTAACCACTTCCCGTAAATAGCAGTGGGTAATTTCCACACTTGCATACTTTCTTGTGACACACAGTCTGTGTAATGAGCTGGGTATCTAAAGATCTACTTCCCTGATAAGGCAGTGGGTACTTTGAGCGTCTGCAGCCTTTCTTACTTTTTACCTTATTCATCTTCCATTCAATGAACACATCATTCACACATATACACACTTACTTGCTGCCTTTCTTGGCTGGAGTTATCAATTACTCTTCAATTTCATTTTCTGATTCAAAGTCAAGGCCCTTTATCGAGCCTTTTTCATGTAGATACTACGCCGGCAGAAGGCAGTGGAAAATGTGCGCACGTGCTGCCTTTCTTCGCAGGAGTTATCAATTATTGTTCAATTTCATATTCTGATTCAAAGCCATGGCCCTTTATCGAGCCGTTTTGTTGTAGCTACTACCCCGGCTAAAGGCAGTGGGTAATTTGCACACTTGCAGCCTTTAATATTTTTTACATTATTCATTGTCGACTCAATCAACACATCATCTACAGATACACACACCTGCTTGCTGCCTTTCTTGTCTATGGTTATCAACTATTCTTCTATTTCATATCCGTATTCAAAGTTTAGGCCCTTTATCAAGCGTTTTTGTTGTAACAACTACCCCGGCCAAAGGCAGTTAGAAATTTGCACACTTGCTGCCTTTCTTGGATTTCATATTCTGATTCAAAGTCAAGGCCCTTCATCGAGCCTTTTTGTTATAGCTACTTCCTCAGCCAAACACAACACGACATGGCAGGATTATGAAAAACATCTAAATTTACAGTACTACATGCCCAAAAGAAATGCTTACTGTGTAAGCCTTGAGACCCTCCCGGGTGAGAAGTGCGCTATACAAATGACGTGATTGATTGATGGATTAAGTGACATTTTCCATCTGTAAGATATAAGATCTGTCAAAAGAAAAGAAAGATGTTTTCAGTGAAGTGAAATGAGTTTTTGTGATATATTGAAACTATTTTCACAACTTCTTTACTGTTGTTTGTTCTTACAGTGTTTTTTGCTCCTCACGTTCAATATTTTAAGCTACACTGCAACTATTTTCACAACTTTATTACTATAATATTGAGGTTTGTGGTGCTCATATAAAATATTTTGTGATACCTTGAAACAATTTCTAAAAATTCTTTACTGTAATATCATTGTTTGAGGTGGTAACAGAAAATAAATGTGATATATTGTGCTGTGTGGCTGACTACAATATTAAAACAGAAGTGTGATAGTGTTTGCTGGAAGTGTAAAGATACAGACTGGGGTATTGAAGGTATAAAACACAAGTTTGACGGTGCATGGAAGAGTGCATACATAGTCTATAAGGGTTTGAAGCAGTCCATGCCCTAAGGCCCACTTTGCATCATGAGTACTACAGTACTAGCTGAATGATTACAATTTTGCAAGAAGAGTGTCTCAAACCATTATTATTATATAATAATACATTTATTCTTGTAACATCTCATAATTTAATAGAGCTTCTAAAATATTTTCATCATGCATTTCATTTTCCTGATTATCAATTTTAAAAGTCATATGATCATACTCAATGTCATATAATACTTCCACAAAATCAGCATCCAAGATTTCGTCTAGGAAATCACAACCGATATCTGCAGCATTCATCTCTTCCTCTTCATTCCCGCTACTTGTAAAAAGTATGTTCAGCTCTTCTATGACACTGTTAATAATTTCAAAACATCTTCCAAATTGTTTAGTTGATTTTCCATACTGAATTTATTATGTTGTAGGTCCTTGTACAAAAACATAAACACTTAATTTTATCCTTACTGTAAAATCAGCATATGGGATGATTCTCATAAAATAAATTAAATATTTATCTTGGAAATTAAGCAACAATATTTTGTACTTGAGTGTATATTATTTTGAAAACATTCGAAAAATAAATACAATAAATGCAGTGTCACTATGCATTGTGTCAAGTGCTTTATTTCGTATATATAGGAATATATTACCTTTGATTGTAATGACATACAAACCAAAACAAGATAGAACACTGCAACTAAAGCACATTACATAATGGTACAAAGCATGTCATTGGAACGTTGGGTATTAGGATAGCATACACAACTCACATATAAAGTGATTTCAGAAATGTGTTACATTTTCGATGATAAGGATTAGTAATATCTTTCCAAAAAGATTTGAATATTTAAAAGGGTAAAGTAGGAGGGGAAGAACAGAGGTAAGAGGTTACATCTCAGGATGCAAGAATGGATGCAAATGGTAGTCCAAGGTCTGCATGTACAATGGCCAGTGGGGACGTTTTGAGGGCGGGTACACTCAAGGTATTCTATAATGTGCAATAAGTGCTGACGATACCACAACACAGAATGGACAAGAACATATAAAATGATGGATTCTATGTGCTTGGACTATGATGAGAATACACTGTAGGAGGAACACTGTCAAGTGCAAAGACTAAATACTTAAGACATAGCAAACGAGGTGAAAACAATGGCCAGGAGGGTCCAAGAGTGGTGGAGGCTGGGTTTCTTAGCCTGTGTCCTACCTACTGTGTTAAAACAGTGATGACAGGAGTGACTTACTTTGACTCTCCCGATTACGTTGTCAAATAGGATGGAGGGAGGAAAGGAGTAAACTACATGTCTACAGATGCACTGCTATATTCAGGACACTGGATCAAGCACTGAATAAACAAAGTCAGATACAGAACAAGATGCACAAAAGATACACAAAGGAAAGCTACACAAATAAGACAGCGAATCTTGAACACAAACTGGTAAGTCAGCAAAAGAACAAAAATGGCTAAGAACACTGCAACGCATGCTACGCTGTGAAACTCATTGTGATGAGAGGTAGAAAGATACTATAAATAAAGCGGAATTCAAATAAAGAAAATGTAAAAAAGATACATGGAGGACAAAGTCACTAGGGTAATACTCTGTTCCCCAACACAAAAACGATTTTGCAGAAATGATATGTACGGATTTTTGAGGAGCTGCATTGGGACCTCATCCCCCGGGGGCTCCAAAAATAACATTGGGGACCGTGGGGGGAACCCCAATACCCCCACAGTTCCAGCCGGCTCCCTGCGTCCTTCGAGAGCCGGCATTGCTTTGTCAGATAGAGCAGCGTATATGCTGCTCTCTCTAAAGAAAAGCAATCTGCTTTCCTACTTGAAAGAGAGAGCAGAATAACTTGCTCTCTCCTTCAAATAGGAAAGCGGTTTGCTGTGGTAAAGTGGGAACTGCGATGCTCCCGCCCTAAAATAGCAAACAGCAGTGTCCCGGGGGTAGGCACCCCGGGACACTGCAGGAGCCGGCCCTGGGAGGTGGTGGTCCCCAGGTCCATCAAGGGCTTCGTGCGACCCCTTCCCATCATTAAAAAGTCCTGAGAGGTAGTGGTCCCTGGTACTGGGGGGTCCGTGCCATCACGGACCCCCCTATTTTAAATATTTCTGCCCCAGGAAGGTGGCGTTCCCCGGGGTGTGTACAGGGGGGCTGAAAACATACTTTTTTAAAAAGACCTGGGGGGTTGTTGTTACCAGGGCTACGAGGGGGGCCGTGAGTCCCTGCATACATATAGTTAAAGCCCCGAGGGATGGCGATCCCCGGAGCAGGGGGACCCCTCTGGGACCCCCATTATTAAAAAAAAATTGCCCCCTATATTTGACCCCCGGGGGCTAATTAACAATAAAGCGGTCTTTTTTTCCCCCAAAATGCGTACCATACGAGTACCACACGTAAAGGGTCAGGATGTTTCTACCCTGCCCCTTTCCGTATTTTTCAACTTTGTTTTACTGTTTTCTTGTGGATCGGTTCAACCGAGGCACAAGATGGCTGCCAACACTTCCTGGTTTCGAGTGTTGACAGACAGTTGACATCCAATCAACATGCAGCTCGTGCTCGTAATTTTACGGTTTTTGGTACACTTACTGTACGGGTGGGGGGGCTGAAAACATGCATAAAAAAAATTAAAACCCCAAGAGGGTGACGGTCCCAGGAGCTGCGGGAGCGGGCCGTAAGCAAACCCACATACTTCAAAATAAAACCCCGGGGTGGCCATCCCCGGGGCTCAGGAGACCTTACAAGCCCCCCATTACGGAAAAAAATTACCCCCGGGATTTGGCCACCCCGGGAGCTAATTAAGAATAAAATGGACTTCTATTTTTTTCCTTTTCCACCGCGTACAAGTTCTATACGCGTACCCCGCATTTAAAAAAAAAATGGGGCCTAAAGATCCATGTGAGACCCCCTGAGCAGGCCTAGAAGGTCAGGATGTTTCTACCCTGCCCCCTTTCCTTTTTTTTCAACTTCGTTTTACTGTTTTCTTGTGACTCGGTTATCTATGCCACCACCTGTTCATTAAAGATGTCAATGGCATCTCGTGGCATAATAGGGGTGAATTTGGATTTTAACTTGAAGTTTGTGGCAGGTTTAACGTTGGTATCTGGTTTTAATGCCTGTTCCACATTATTATGGCATACTGATGGACTCTTGAATGAATCTTCTCCATGTCCGCCTCATATGCCTGTTCATGCAAATTTCTAGGGTCTCTAAGTCAGTCACCAAGAGTTTCTGAGTGTTATCAGAACTCATGACAATTTTTCAGTTTTAGCTTGCGGATAAACTTGTATATTTATGCTCGCGTCTGTGGGTAATAGAAGTTTGACTCTGGGCAGTAGGAGAGTCCTAAAGATAACAATTGCTCTTCGGCTTTAGTTAAATTAATATCCGCCAAATTGATTATAGTTTTGGCTTTTGATGTTGTGGGTGAGTTTGACATAGAATTTACTGTCTGTTCCTCCACCCTCCCGACCTCTTCTCCTGGCTAGACGTTTATTGTTGCCAGCGGGTTCTTGCTGCTTTTCTCCATTCCCTTCTAGTCGTGGTTCGTCGTTTTTTGCCGGTCTGTTTCATGGACGTAATGTCTCCCTCCTGCTTCTTCTCATGAAGTCTAACTACTCACCCAAAGTTGGTTTAATAGCATTCTGCTGCATACGGTCCCCTCTCCCTTCCGCCTCCGACTCGCTTTCCACAGCGGAATATAAATCAGATGCTGAAGGGGTCTCATCACGAGCATGATATCCGGTTGCATTTTTATGTATCTGGCCTTTTCTGATTTGCTGCTGCTGCTGATCTCTATGCATCAAATTTTCGAGCAAAAGTAAATATTTGACCACTTGCGTAGTCATCCTTGTCCCTTCTGATTTAGACACTTTCCGCTGTTTGATTTTTTCCTCCTCTTTGCTATGTCTGGTTACCATCTCTTCATGCAATTTTGTTTTCTGCTGGGAATCTCCCATTGTTTTTATTTCTGCCTCCAAAGCATCTATTTTCAATTGCAGCTCCCCCCTATCACTAGCGGCGTATTTAACCAATATTTGCACTAATTTTCTCGACGAATCCAGGTTTGTCTCCGCCCATTCTGCCATCATCTTGGGGTTTGGGGTGTCATAACTCGGTGCGATCATTATACGTAGTCCCCTGTCCACCTCAAGATACCCCTGTAATGATTTACACTCCCACCATTTAGCTTGTTCTTGCCGCATTAATTTTTCTAAGCTACAATATTTTTCCTTTAAGCCTTGCTCTCCACTTGACTCGTTACTGGCCCTCTGGTGTTTCTGGGCTGCGCTGACGAAGGAGAGTCGGAAAACATCTTGTCTACAGCCGATTCTCTATTGCGTAACGCTGCGACAGACATGCTTTACTTGCAATTGTAGTGAAAGTTGAAAACTACCCGGTTCGGACGCCTTACCCTCTCCACACTTGTTCTCGGGAGCCAGCTCCTGGGGTGCCCACCTCCACACCTACTGTGAATATGCTCTCCGCTGGGTGCCTGTATCTTGAGCTGACCTCCGTGCTACCATCTCCTCGCTGGGCACCACTCCTCCGAGCTCGCTCCACTCGAGTCGCTCGGCTCCAAGTCTGCCTACTCATCACAGGAGCATACTTTGCTCTGCATCAGCAGGGGGCTCTGCATATCCATTGCCGGGAACCAACCAGGTCACTTCCGGGTTGCAAGCACCTCGAAGCCTCAAGGTTAGGCATCTCTCGCTGAAGTATCGACTTTTCCGTCCGCATGGCCAACTTTCAGGAAGGGTGTCCAGAACACCGGGGAAAGTCAGAAGCCGGTGAACATATGAAGACTCCTCGCTCTTCCGCTCTTACTGATGAACAAACGAGAGTGGACCCAAGTAAGTGCTCATTTTCTTTATTGCATTTTAAAGCACTCCGCCATGACGCGTTTCGGCAGCTCCTTCTGCCTTGATCACATGACATCGTTAACTTTGTTACTCACCATATTTAAAGTGCAAGTGCCCTATCACATGGTATGATAAACATAGAAAAAATACTTATGCATATCGTTACTAATACATGGTGCACTTGTCCATTAAAAGGAAATAGAAGTACAGGACCTCATTAATAAAAGCATAAATGCAGCATACATATGGGGAAAACAAATAAATAAATAAATAAATTTGCTTTAAAAGGAAAACGGTTTTCTATTGGAATTCGTTAAAATTATTCATATATATATATTGAAGAACACTCGTCTTCCTCATTTTCTCGCAGCCTGAGTGCAAAGAGCACGGACCACAGGATTCTTTTTAAATATTGTTCTGTTTATTTAGGATTCACAGTCAAAAACGGCAGCCATAACGCGTTTCATCCCTCCCTGTGGACTTGATCACATGACGCGGTGCTACCAATGGCATTTGTTTTTAAAGGTTACACTTTTTTCTTTTTTTAAACATTACTTTTCATTGGGTGAAAGTATACCACGTGATTTTTTGTGCAAACTGTGCTGGGTGCTATCTAGCATGCCAAACTGCATTAAAATACATTTTAACATCCACATTTTTTCATGGTATTTATAATTTTTCTTTTCTTTCTTACTACCTGGATAATCAACAAAATAAAAGACCAATATTCGTTGTTTGGGCCTTATTTCAATGTTTAGCGAATTTTGTAAAGCATGTTGTTCGATCCATTTAAACGGCAACTAAATGAGGCAATAACCCTATTGTATTACACTGATCAGTCAAACTATTATTTTCTAGTTTGCTTCGTCAGATGGAACAATTCATTTTCAATAAATATGAATTCATAAATATGTATAAATATATAAATAAATAGGCATAAATGCCCATATTTACACACATTTAAATATCAATACACACCCAATAAATATACATTTAAAAATCCATCCTCTCAACTATATAAATAAGAATCATCAAGTCAGTATTGCCTGATTGTATAAATTACTATGTAAAAATAACATGTAAACACCATCTCATTGGGCCCATGTTTACACCACTTCCTATTCCTTGTTTTTAGTTTTTTTGCGGAGCGTTGGGATAAATCCCATTTGACTCATGGTGTCTGATCTTTATATTAGGACCCTAGGAATATGCCCAGTTACCTGATCTCTTATGTCAACTCGCAAAAGTTGGTATTCTCGTACCTGAATGTCAATGCGCAAAAAAGTGCTTGTGCAAAACACGAAAAAACAAAAAATGCAAGTTGTGCCACATTTAAAAGGTTTAGATAGCTTAAAAGACTGTAGAGGGAATTGTTATTTTATAGACAGTATGAATACATTTGGGCTGTATTTAAATCATCTTTGGTTTGTTGAATTATAAATGTATAGTACTTCTAATTTGCAAACATAGTTGTGCTATGCGCATTCAGATTATCAAAAAAAGTCTGTAACTTGTAAAGGGAGCTAACTGTACACATAGGAAATAAAGTTGCCACCCTAGATTTCAAAGGCTTGCATGTAGTTCGTCTGAACTATTCAGTCCATTAGGATGCTTACTGTCTCTAATAGTCTCAAAGTTTTCTCTCTGTCACCTCCTCTTTTGTTTTTTGAGACCGAATCAATAAGGAAATATATAAGATCCTTTGGGTTACCTTCATGTTTTTATTGAAAATGGCGGGCCACAGGGTATGACTGATCGTGGTTTTTGATGGCTCGTATGTGTTGGAGCACCCTTTTATGGCCATGTGAGATGGTACTTCCAATGTATCTTAATTTGCATGGGCACTTCAACACATACACCACATGTTCAGTCTTACAGTACAAAGCCTTGGTTATGTCACTGTTTGTCCCACTAAAGAGAGTAGAGTAGTCTGTGGTATTCCTCCCATGTTGGCAGGCTTTACAGACCTTACATGTGTAAAATCATTTCCTTTGCGCCAGCCAAGAGCCCTTGGCTGGAGGACCACAGGGGTCATTATCCACTAACACATCTTTCATGGATACCCCCCTTCTATATGTTATAGACAGTCTTTTGGGAACGGTTTTACCTATTATGGGATCCTGTTTAATGAGATCCCAATTCTTAATGATGATCTTTCTCACTACAGTTTCTTGTCACTTGTATATATATATATATACACACTGAAAAAAACATAGGTTTCAGGGATGTTATAATTAGTTGGACGTTTTACTTGTACAAAACCATAGAAATTCCCCTGTTGCAGTTATTTCAGCTAACTATAACTCGCGCACCCGCAATGAACAGCTGATGACATAATATATTACATCACTCATAACATGGTCAGTGACATCACTCATGACATCACTGAGTTTCGGGCCATGCCCTGGGGACCCCATCCTCCTCCGGGGCGTGGCCAATTTTTAAAATTATTTTGGAGGGGGGCTGAGTGGCCCCCCTCCTTAGGCCATTTATGGCCCTGGGGAACTCATCCCCTGGGGCCAGCCTTTGCACGTTTTTAAACCAGAAACATTATTATTGGAGAGGGGGGCTGGGGTCTGACCACCGCGTTGGAGACTGTGGGGGGAGGGCCAATGCCCCAAAGGTTCCTGCCGGCTCCCTGTGTCCGGCAGGAGGCGGCATTGATTTTCTACATGGGGGGCAGCTGACATGCAGCTCCACGTGTGGAAAAGCAATGTGGTTTGGATTTTGGAAGTGAGAGCAGGTTTCCTGCTCTCTTTTCCAAAACCCAAACCTCAGTTTGCTATGATAGGGCAGGAGCACGATGCTCCTGGCCAGTCATAGCAAACAGCAGTGTCCCAGTGGTGGGCATCCCGGGACAGTACAGGAGCCAGCCCTGAGGGGTGGCAGTCCCCAGGGCCATCACTGGCTACAGGATGGGGATCGCGTGGCCCCCACCCAGCATCTTAATAGCCCCGGGGAGATGGTGGTCCCCAGGGCTAGGAGTTCTAGTACGGACACCCACATTTTTTAATCTTAGTGCCCCAGGGAGGTGGTAGTTCCCGGGGCAGATTGGGGGGCTCATGCCCCCCACATAGGTATATTAATATTTTTTAAAAGAAGCCCCGGAGATGGCGGTCCCCGGGGCTGCGGGGGGGGGCAGGGTGCTCCGCAATCATAATTAATCAGAGCCCCGGGTCAGGCCCCTCAACTTTAAAAAACAATCCCCGGGGGTTGGCGGTCCTTGAGGCATTGTGGGGTAATTGGGGCCCCCACACATTTTTTTACAGCCCCGGGTCCTCCACACATCTGCGATAAAAAAAAATGCTTTTTTTGGCCTTGGGGGTCCTTGTGGAACCCCCTGAACAGGCCTAGGGGGTCAGGGTGTTTCTACCCTGCCCCCTTTTCTTGTTTTTTTAGCTAGTTTTAATGTTTTCATGTGCCTCGGTTCTACCGAGGCACAAGATGGCTGCCAACACTTCCTGGTTTGGAGTGTTGACAGCCAATTAGAATGCAGCTCGTGATCGACAAGGTGCACGGATCCTCAAAGCCTCTATACATAGAAACTTTTATTTTTTGATTTTCTCAGCAACTACTGAATTGATTTACACCATTTAAGAAAAAGAGTTCCTTCTGAACCAAGGGCTGCCTTTTTGCCAAATTTGGTGTAATTCCGTTCAGCAGTCCGGGCTGTAGCCGTGTCTAAAGCTTCCAATGGGAATTAACATGGAGAAAACACGTTTTGTGGCCCCCCATTTTTTCTCGGCCCCCGCTTGCCTAACCACCCCGAAATTTAACATAGGAGCAGACTGGATCGCCCCACAAATTTTTCAAACTTTTGCAAAGACTATTCAACCGGCGTCAAAGTTATTGGGAAAAGAATGTTACAAATTTCCTATGGATAATAGATCCTAATTATAACTTTCTATAACATGCCAGAAACCTATGGTTTTTTAGTGAATTTCAAAGGTTTTTTAAATGATAATTTCTAACTTTAACGTGACTGAAACCTATGTTTTTTTCAGTGAATTTCAAAAGTTTTTTAAATGCTAGTTTCTAACTATGCCTACAGAGGTAGGACATGTGAAGAAAGAAGAAAAAACGCACTGAAAGAAAAAAAGAAATTCAGAAATAAGAAACAGAAGTCCTAAAAGATGAAGAAAAGTTCAGGAAGAAGGAAAACGTGCAGAAAGAACAAACAGAGGAGCAGAAAGAAGCCTTGCTGGAAAATCATCCTGTACCCTCCACTTTTTAAGACGACTACTGGTGGTAACTGAGTCTGACTAACCAGTCCTGTTAAAAGACACTTAGAATACAGTTAAAGCACCTACATACACTAGGGAGCACTATGTGGAGAAGCGTGGCTCAATGGTTAGAGCGGCAGACCCTGATGCAGAGGTCTGGCCCGGGACCAGGGTTCAATTCCTCGGTGGCTCTTGGACTCAATCTCCCCGGACCGGACAATTCTCACCTCGGTGTCTAGTCTAATCATGGGTCTCACTCTGTGACTCTGGGCAATAGCTTGCTTATTCTCCACAACGGCCCCAGCAGCACTTGGATGCCTGGCTCCACCTTGTGGGTGCCCAGGAGTGGACATCTCATAGGAAAGCCAGGAAGGGTTCCACAGCGGTATGAATACAGCACTATGAGACCTCTGGGTAGAAGGCGCTATATAAATACATTTCCATTTACATTTATGCATTAGGGTCCCCCTGTGATTAGCATGACCTCCTTTGTAAGCCCCTAGTATATAAAAGGGCAGGGGGATTAAAACTACTGCTTAAAGCCCGCCACAGGGTGCATTTGCACACCGGTGAAGGGAGGGGGGCGTGAGGTGACATGTGTGCAAATACGCCTTGTGCCCATTTTAATTTGGGGGATAACGTTTTCTTAAATCCAGAAAGTCCCCAGGGTCAAACTAGCCCACTAGGTACCTCCAGTAAGTGCTGTGGCAGAGGGGTGTAAAAAGAGGCACTGCCTGGACCACCTCTCTAAAACACAGCGCAATGGCGCTTACTGGAAGCACCTGGTGGGCTAGTTGGCACCCAGGGGCCCTCAGGATTGAAGGGAAATTATTTCCCCAACTTAAAACACTCCACAAGGCGTGTTTGCACATGTCACTCAGGCCCTGCCCCCTCCCTTCACCACTGTGTAAATGCGCCCTGTGGCAGTTTTAAGTTAGGAAATTAAGTCCCGTTGAATCCTGAGGGTCCCCAGGGTCAAACTCTCCCACTAAGTACCTCCAGTAAGCACCACAGAGCTGTATGCAGAGATGTAAAAACGTATCTAACCACAAGAAAGGGCAACCCAATATTCCCCCGGAACTGGGTATATTCAATAACAACAGCAAAAACGTTCCTGATGGAATTATTTCCTATTATTTAACAATTTATAAGAATGTCATAAAAATGAACATCATTCAATAAACAACCGGAGATTGTATTTGTATATTCATTGAGTTTATATCATCAGTGAATAAATTATTCAATCAGCATAGGCAAAATCAATATGACAATTCATTAATGGCAACCAAAACAAAAAACTGCTATTTCAATTTTTTCATGAGCAGTGATGATAGACACCTTTGCGTATTGTATGGACAATATATACAATTTATGCCATATATACATCAGTTACCAACTATATACATTTATTTACAATACATAGTCAGATGATATCCGCAAAAAAGTGTCAATGCGTCGACGTTTCGGTCTCAGACTTCATAACTAAACGAGACCATCAACAGGACCAATGTTGCACTATGAATCTACAGTAAAACAATATATAATACATAATCTCCAAATTGTGTGATGTGTACCGTCTGCCCCCACCAGATATGGTGTCTAAGGAGTGAGAAAATATGTACAGTGTCTATTTACATATATACAGATCCACATCCATGCACTACAGAAACAATAAAGTACAGGTCAGGGGTAGTGCAGGTCAACTATCTCTAAAACAAGTGTCCACATCTAAAAAAAAGAAAGAGATTTCAGCTCTTCTAAAGGTACTTACACGTGATAAGCCACAAAGAATCAGTCCTATATAAACATAAACCAAAATGTCTGTAAGGAAATGTCCACACCACTCTGACTACCTCTTCTTATACAGTCAGTGGACCCAAAAACTCTTACCTACTGAATCTGATTTGAACTGAAGACAGGTCCACACTCTTAATCGTGGGTTCCGGGCATATTTAAACTGCCATCCTCGAATCTAAGTGACATAAACCACGAGAGAATAAAACGACCAAATTAACCCAAAACTACAAATCAAGGTCCGCATTACTGCGCGATATACTCTACGTCCTCTCTACTTACTTCAACAGGGAATTAAACACCGCGTATATCCAAGGCTCTCTGAATCTGACGAGTGCCGGTCGGCGTCTTCCAGATACTAAAAGCCGGTAGGACGGTAATCACACGGGATTACGTGTAGCGTGGCGGCCATGATTGTCCTAACAGGACCTGCCTGACTTTCTAAGATATTTACAGTGAAGGTCAGGCAAGACGGTATGTTGTGCTATACTGCTTGATCACATACTTTCTAAGGACCAAACAATAACCAATGTCTTAATCCTAACGCTCAATTACATAGGAGGACCATATTTACATAAAGACAGTTCATTGCAGGGAGTTTAGTACAAAGAATAATATCACCACCATACAGATAACCCTCTATTAGGATGAAACAGAAACAGACTATCTCAAAGTAGCTAATGTTTGCCACTCAACAAAAAAGTTAAGTCCTTTTTCCACAGTCTTAGCTGACCATATCCATCTGTTCTCTTTTTGGGTTAGTAGACGGTCCACATCACATCTTCTCTTGGAGGTTTTTACAGCCTCCAAAACAAACCACTTCATATCATGAGGCAAATGTTGTTTAGCTAAATAATGTTCAACCAGTGGCGCAGTTTCGATCTTACAACGTATTCTTGACTGATGTTGCATGATGCGCTTCTTGACTTCTTGGATGGTTTTTCCTATATAAAACAGGGAACAAGGGCATTCTATGCAATAAATCACATTCCTAGTCAAACACTTGGTATGTTGTCTCAGTATCCAATTTTTTCCATTAATACAACAATTTTTGATGGTAAGTGTAGTCTGGCAAGCATTACAGGAGCCACATGGGTAATGGCCCATTACAGGAGACATTCCCCACATCTTCTGACTCGAATTTGGGACTGGTTCTTTATAGGCCTTTACCAAGTAATCTCTCAAGTTCCGTGATCTCTTAAAGGCAAAACGAGGAACTGGTAGTTGTGGTTCAATCTTATGTATTAAATGCCAGTTTCTCGTTATTATCCTTTTGATTAGGTTTGATTCAGACCCGAATGTGGTAACACATGTAATCAGGTTGTCAGTCCCCCCTTGGATCTTTCTTGGTTCCAATAGGGCTTGCCTATCATATTACCAGGCCCTTTTCATTGAGCGCTTGACTAGACGGTAAGGATAGTTTCTCATTGCCAACTTGGTCTGTAGGATTTTTGCCTCCTTGAAATAATCCTCCCTTCTGGTACAGTTCCTCCTTAGGCGTAAAACCTGTCATAAAGGGAGGTTATCTCGTAAAGTTAGTGGATGATGACTCGTATATTTGAGTAACGTGTTGCGTGCTGTGGTTTTTGTATAAAGACTAGTGGCCAGACACCCCTCATTATTCCAGATTTTAAGATCTAGGAAATTGACACAAGTTTTGTCATATTCCATGGTGAACTGAAGATTGCATTCCTGTTGATTCAGCCATTCATGGAATTCTTGTAATTGGGGAATAGTCCCTTCCCAGATTAGACAAACATCGTCTACATATCGTAAGTAGTCCTTTATGGATTGCTATTGTAAATCACTTTCTCTTCAAAGGCTGAAACGTACAAATTCGCTATGTCAGGGGCAAAAATAGCGCCCATAGCAACACCTTTTAGTTGTCCATAGAAGTCACCATTAAAGATAAAGTAATTGTCTTCAAGTGCAATCTTTGCACAATTAACAATAAAATCAGTTGGGACTTGATGGGGGCCTTGTCTTTTTTCTAACACCTCTCTAATAACTTCCAGAGGTGCTGCTTGGGGAATATTAGTATAAAGATTGACGATGTCCATAGTGACCAAAACGTTAATAACATGGTCATAATCCTTTCCTTCTAGACGGTTAATCACACTAGTGCTATCTTTCGTGTAAGACCTAGTCTCTAGTACATCAGATTTTATAAAGAAGTCCACATATTCAGCTAATGGCTGTAAGATGGATTGAAAGCCAGCCACAATAGGTCTGCCCGGTGGTTTTTTATCATCTTTATGCACTTTAGGGAGTGTGTAAAATGCAGGAATTGAGAAATCTTTTTAATTTAAATAGTCAAATTATTTCTGGCTCAACCATAAGCCATCTAGACCTTGTTTTGTAAGGTTAAGAATTTTAAGTCTGATCACATCTGTAGGATCACTTGGCAACTTCTTATAGTGATATGGATTCTGTAGTTGCCTTAGTATTTCCTGATCATAATCAGTTTTGTCCTGTGTTATGATACTTCCACCCTTGTCAGCAGGTTTGATCACTAGCTCATCCCGGCTAGCAAGGGTTTTCAGAGTTTCATGTTGGTCTTTTGTAAAGTTGAACTTGACATATCTTTTATCCTGAAACATTTCTTCTATCTCTGTGAGAACTACATTTTCAAATGCTGTTATTTCTTTAGGTAGCAGGTTGGTAGCAGGAAAAAATGTGGAAGGGCACCGTAATCCTGTGACAGATTTAGATTCAGTGGGAGATACTTTATTAAAAAAATATTTGAGTCGTATTAATCTGAATAATCTGTACATCTCCACATAGGTGGTGAAATGATCATTCCTATTTGTTGGTACAAAGGACAGACCATAACATAATACATTAATTTCTTTGCTACTTAGTTCATGTGACGATAGATTAAAGATAGGTACCACTTCCAAATTCGCATTTTGTTGGCCTGCCATTATGGTCAGGTTTTCTTGTGAGACAGACTCTACCACTCGTAGTAGTTGTTCCTCGTTTGGCAGTACCCCGGGGTGTACTGGTTCCTGTACCAACCTCTGCGTGTGTTCCTGCTGCGGCCTCTCTGTGAGGATTGGCCTCTCCCTAAAAAAGTGGCTGGATTTTGTCCCCTACCAAATCTAGGGTTCTGGGCGTTACTTCTTCCAGTAGTATCGTCTGAGCTAGAAGATGCAGTTTCTGAGAAGTTTATATGTTTTTGAGCCCAATTTGATTGATTGGCTACAAAAAAATCTTTCTTTAAGTAAGGATAAGTGCGCTCTTCTGCGTAGTTTTTTATATCCCTTTGAAGCTTCTCTGTTTTTTTGAGAATATTAGTTCGTTGACAGTCAGCAATCGTTGTTTCTAGTTTTTTAAGAAAATCTTGATTGTCTGTGGAAGTGGTATCATCCAAAACCTGTTTTTCTAGTTCAGCTATCTCGTTTTTCAGCAGGTCTATATGTTTTAAGGCTGTCTCAATGCTCAAGACCATCCAGCTTCTTGAGCATTTATTTGAAATGAAGCTGAAACCTATTTTAAAGTCCTCGTCTTCAACGAAGATTGCTGGGATGTTCCTCACCTGTAGCCCGACTGGAATGATGTTATTATTCAAACAGTCTGTTAAGAACTTTGCGTGTAATTCGGTTCTAATTAGTTTTTTATGTAGAGGTTCTAGATTGTTTCTGATTGTTGATTGCTGGGTACTAAGACCAGAATTTCCCACTCGTTGTCCTAGCAAAGATGGACCTCCCGCAATTCTTGCAATATAATCATCTGTATAAGTGACTATTCTGGTTCAGACATTTAGTAAATTGGGTTAACTACAGATAAAAAAGTGACAAAAACACTGAACACAAAACTTACACTGACACCTATATACAAACAATGACACCTATATACAGAAAGGCAAACTAGTACAATACAATGAATGAAAAGACAAACCACTTTGAAAAGGGCCCTTGCAGACAGCGTCTGCGCCAATATCTAACCACAAGAAAGGGCAACCCAATATTCCCCCGGACCTGGGTATATTCAATAGCAACAGCAAAAACGTTCCTGAAGGAATTATTTCCTATTATTTAACAATTTATAAGAATGTCATAAAAATTAACATCATTCAATAAACAACTGGAGATTGTATTTGTATATTCATTGAGTTTATATTATCAGTGAATAAATTATTCAATCAGCATAGGCAAAATCAATATGACAATTCATGAATGGCAACCAAAACAAAAAACTGCTATTTCAATTTTTTCATGAGCAGTGATGATAGACACCTTTGCGTATTGTATGGACAATATATACAATTTATGCCATATATACATCAGTTACCAACTATATACATTTATTTACAATACATAGTCAGATGATATCCGCAAAAAGTGTCAATGCGTCGAAGTTTCGGTCTCAGACTTCATAACTAAACGAGACCATCCTCAGGACCAATGTTGCACCATGAATCTACAGTAAAACAATATATAATCAATAATCTCCAAATTGTGTGATGTGTACCATCTGCCCCCACCAGATATGGTGTCTAAGGATTGAGAAAATATGTACAGTGTCTATCTACATTTATACAGATCCACATCCATGCACTACAGAAACAATAAAGTACAGGTCAGGGGTAGTGCAGGTCAGCTATCTCTAAAACAAGTGTCCACATCTAGTAAAAAGAAATGGATTTCAGCTCTTCTAAAGGTACTTACACGTGATAAGCCACAAAGAATCAGTCCTATATAAACATAAACCAAAATGTCTGTAAGGAAATGTCCACACCACTCTGACTACCTCTTCTTATACAGTCAGTGGACCCAAAAACGCTTACCTACTGAATCTGATTTGAACTGAAGACAGGTCCACACTCTTAATCGTGGGTTCTGGGCATATTTAAACTGCCATCCTCGAATCTAAGTGACATAAACCACAAGTGAATAAAACAACCAAATTAACCCAAAACTACAAATCAAGGTCCGCATTACCGCATGATGTTCATTTTTATGACATTCTTATAAATTGTTAAATAATAGGAAATAATTCCTTCAGGAACGTTTTTGCTGTTGTTATTGAGATGTAAAAACGGGCATGGCCTCTGAACACCTGTCTGCAATGCAGCTCCCTTACTGGATGTACCTGGTGGGCTTTTTGGCCCTTAGGGACCCTCAGTATTGAAGGGGAATTAATTCCCCAAAATTTAACTGGCCAGGGGGCGCATTTGCACAATGTTGAAGGTAGGGAGTGGGGCCTGAGATGACATGTCCGCAAACACGCATTGTGGTGCATTTTAAGTTAGGGAATTAATTCCTCTTCAATCTGAATAGACCTAAATATATACGAGCTCTTTACGTTAGCACCGATTACGATATACAAGAACACATTGGCATGGACATATCATTATGTTAACGACTACTCACAAGTGTGTACACGCAGGCGGGTACGCACACATATGTACACACCCCTACTGTGTTCCTTTCACAGACCATAAGGAGTGTGTGGTTGCAGGGCTCGTACTCCTCCCCCCACACCCCCAGCAGTGAGCGGCAACTGAAGTGCTGTGAAGCACTTTGCTTCTGTGTGTATGTATTTATATATATTTAATATAGCACAAACTCGACCCCAATATATGCAAGCTCTTTACATTAGCACCGATTATGATATACAAGAACACATTGGCATGGACATATCGCTATGGTAACAACTTCTCACAAGTGTATACATGCAGGTGGGTACGAACACACATGCACACGCCCCTACTGTGTTCCTATCACGACAATAGGGAGTGTGTGGTTGCAGGGCTCACACCGCTCCCCCGACACCCCCAGCAGTGAGCGGCCTCTGAATTGTTGTGAAGCACTTTGCTGCTGTGTGTGTACTTATATATATTTGCATAGCGCAAACTTGACCCGAATATATATGAGCATTTTACATGAATATGTGATGTTATTTCGCAGACCATTACTTCACATGCTTTTACTACGCAGTTATTACTTAGCAATAACCATTACTAAGCACGTTTTTACTTCGCATACCATTACTTTGAAAGTGGTAATGTATGTTAAGTAAAAACTTGCCTAGTAATACAAATGGTATGTGGAATAACATGTCATATTCTTTTTTTTTCAAGTATAAAACACAACACTAGAGAAAATACACTACACTAGACATCTAAGACAATAGAACACTACACTACCCTACACTACTGAAAAACCACTACACTACCCTAAACCCTAACTCACTACCCCCTGCACTAACATACACATTCCCCTACTCCGCTCCCTACACTTATTCACTACCCATCACAACCCCCAACACTATGCTAAACACTAAGACAGTAAACTACACAACACTAAGACTACAATACTACCCTAAACCCTAAAACACTACCGCCAGCACGACCCTGCCCCTAGCCCAGACCTGTCTCTACCCCCAAACACTACCCTGCACAAACCCCGACAATACCCTAAAACCTACACTACACTAACCCCACAAAACTACACTAAACTCTTAAACCCTACTCTACACTAACCCCACAACAAAACCCTAAACCCTAAAAAACTACCGCCAGCACGACCCTGCCCATATCCTCAGTCCTGTCCCTACTCCTAAACACTACCCTTCATGACCCCCTACACTACACTACTCTGCCCAACCCCCAAGACTACACTAAACCCTAAAATACTACCCCCAGCATGACCCTACCCTCAGTCCTGTCCCTACACTGAAACACTACCCTGCACGACATCCCAACACTACCCTAAACCATAAAAAACTGCCCTACACTACACTAACCACACAACACTACCTTCATGACCACCTACACTACCCTACACCCAAATACACTACTCTACACTACACCTACAAAACCGTCCCTACACCCAAACACTACCCTGCACAACATCATCCTAAAACAGTACAACCCTACACAAGTACACAACCCTGCACAACCCTACACAGCCCCTACACGACCCTACACAGCCCCACTTACCCGTTGTGGGCTTCCTACGTCCTCAGCAGCAGCAGCAGACTATGGGAGCAAATGGCCACCATGACGACCTCAAAAAGTGGCACCCACTCCTTACGCATGCGTTGTTAGTACACATGGAATGTAACAGCACGCGTACTAAAGGTGACACGTTGTTACATCGCACCCGTACTAACGCATGCGTAGTAATGGTTTGTGTTGAAATGTCTGTGTACTAATGGATGTTTCCCCTTTACATTAGCACCGCTTACAATATACAAGAACACATTGGCATGGACATATTGATATGTTACCGACTACTCACAAGTGTGTACACGCAGGCGGGTAAGCATACACATGCACACGCCCCTACTGTGTTCATTCACCCCCCCCAGCAGTTAGCAGCCTATGAAGTGCTGTGAAGCACTTTGCTGCTGCTGTGTGTGTATTTATATATATTTTACATAGCGCGAACGCGACCCAAATATATGCAAGCACTTTACATTAGCACCGATTACGATATACAAGAACACATTGGCATAGACATATCATTATATTAACGACTACTCACAATTGTATGTACATGCAGGTGGGTATGCAGGCACATGCACATGCCCCTACTGTGTTCCTTTCACAGACAATAAGGAATGTGTGGTTGCAGGGGTCGCACCCCTCTCCCCACTCCCCTAGCCTTGTGCAGTCTCTGAAGTGCTGTGAAGCGCTTTGCTGCGTGTGTATTTATATACATTTTATATAGCGCAAACTCGACCCAAATATATGCGAGCGCTTTACATTAGCACGGATTACGATATACAATAATACATTCACATGGACATATCAACTACTCACAAGTGTGTACAAGCAGATGGGTACGCACTCACATGCACACTCCCCTACTGTTTTCCTTTCACAGACAATAAGGAGTGTGTGGTTGCAGGACTCGCACCCCTCCCCCATCCTCCCTAGCAGTGAGCGACCTCTGAATTGTTGTGAAGCACTTTGCTGTTGTGTGTGTTTTTATTTATATATATTTGCTATAGCGCACACTCATTCCGAACATATGCGAGAGCTTCACATTAGCACCGATTACGATATACAAGAACACATTGGCATGGACATATCGTTATGTTACCGACTACTCACAAGTGTGTACACGCATGCACACTCACCTACTGTGCTCCTTTCACAGACAATAAGGAGTGTATGGTTGCAGGGCTCACACCCCTCCCCCACCCCCCTAGTAGTGAGTAGCCCCTGAAGTGCTGTGAGTGTTTTCATATATATATATTTGATATAGCGCAAACTCAACCCAAATATATGTGAGCGCTTTCCATTATCACCGATTACGATATACAAGAACACATTGGCATGGACATATCGTTATGTTAACAACTACTCACAAGTGTGTACACGCAGGCGGGTACGCACACACATTCACAGGCCCCTACTGTGTTCCTTTCACAGACAATAGGGAGTGTGTGGTTGCAGGGCTCACACCTCTCCCACCCCCTCTCCCCAGCAGTGAGCAGCCTCTGAAGTGCTGTGAAACACTTTGCTGCTGTGTGTCTGTATTTATGTATATTTTCGATAGCGCAAACTTAACCCCACACAGGTTATTTTTTTATAAATGAAGCCCCGGGCGTGGCGGTCCCCAGGGCAGTAGGGGGCCATGAGCCCCCACAAATAAGGTAGATAAGCTCCCGGGGCAGGCGGTCCCTGGGGCTTGGTGGGGCCTTCGAGCCCCCCATACATTATTTAAAAAAAACCTGGGGGTGGTGGTTCCCGGGGCTGGGGGGGATGTGAGCCCCCCACAATTATGTTAGATAAACCCTGGGGCTAGTGGTCCTTTGGGGGGAAGGGTCCCTCTGGGCCCCTATTACATTAAATATATTCCCCCAGGACTTGGACCCCCCTGGGGCTAAACACTAATGAAGCGCGGAAGACCGGGCTTTGTTTCTTTTTAATCCCTGCACGGATTTTGCGGAAAAATGGGTCCCTGGGGGTTCTTGTGGGACCCCCTGAGCAGGCCTAGTGGGTATGGGTATTTCTACCCTGCTCCCTTTTTGCATTTTACGCACTTGATTTCTTGTGCCTCTGTACCGAGGCACAAGATGGCTGCCAACACATCCTGATTAGGAGTGTTGGAAGCCAATTAGCATAAAGCTCATTTTTGGGAGGATCCGAGGCCCTAGATATATATGTTTTTTTACTTTTGAATTTCTCAGCAACTACTGAACGGATTTACACCATTTGACAAAAAGGGTTCTTTCTGAACCAAGAAATACATTTTTGCCAATTTTGGTGTAATTCCATTCAGCCGTACGGGCTGTAGCTATTTCTAAAGTTTCCTATTTGAAATTGCATGGGGAAAACACGTTTTGGGACCTCCTTTTTTCTCGGCCCCGCTTGACGAATCACCCCACATCTTTTTGTATAGGAGCGGACAGGAGCGCCCCATGCGTTTTGAAAAGTTTGTGAACATTTGTCAACCGGCGCCAAAGTTATTGGAAGTAGAATGTTGCAGATTTCCTATGGAAAATAGGTCCTAACTATAACTACCTACTGGCAACCGCCGGCGTGAATCGACAGGCATGCTGTAAACTGGATCCGCTCGCCGATCCGGCTTTTACCTCAAGAAGGTTGCTGCAGTGGATGTCAGAGTGCGTCTCCAACTGGTGGGAACCTTATATATATTATTCCACAAAATGTCCTGTAACAGAAGGAGCACTTGCCAGTTGGTGCCATCACCGGGATCAGGGCAGTATCCTGTTTAATTTTTTCCACAAGTAAACAAGTGAAGGCACTCCATTCAGTAGTAGTTGAAAGTTCTTTATTCAAAACTGTGTTTGCCTACGCATTTCAAACCAAAGTTCTTGTTCACGGCAGTTTCTTATATATATATATATGTACTAGCAGCCCGTCCCGACATTGTCCAGGAGCAATTAGGCTTCAGGGCCCCCGCCCGCCCCGACGTTATCCGTGGGTCCCCCGGAGCCTTCCTCCATATATTGCAGTATTATACCTCTATGTTTACTTTGTATGCTTTTGTAACCTGCACACGTAACTTTTTCCCCCTGTATGCACCGTTTGGCTCACTTTTTTAATGCTCCGTTTGCTTCCTCTTGCTACCTGCACACGTCACTTTTTCCTCCTATACCTCTATGTTTACTTTCTACGCTTTTGTAACCTGCACCACAAATAACTTTTTCCTCCTGTATTGCACTGTTTGGCTCACTTTTGTAATGCTCCGTTTGCTTCCTCTTGCTCACGATGTACGCTTTTGTAACCTGCACACGTAACTTTTTCCTCCTGTAATGCACCATTTGGCTCACTTTTGTAATGCTCCGTTTGCTTCCTCTTGCTCACGATTTTCATGTTTGCTTCATTTTTCCGCCGCTCAACGCTCTTAAATAAATAAATAAATAACCTACCTCATCCGCCGGTCACCGCCCCACCCCGCCTGTCTGCCGCTCCTCACCACCTGTCCGCCCCTCCTCAACGCCTGTCCGCCCCTCCTCACCGGCTGTCAGCCGCTCCTCACCGCTCCTCTCCGCGCCATGTCCGCCGGTCCTCCTCGCGCTCCAGGACGCCGCTCCTCCCCGCGCTCCTCACGTCGGGCACGCACGTCGCAGCCAGCGCTTCTTCCAAGGGACTACTTTTTTTTCGCTAAATTTTTTAAATAACATATATTTATTACGTTTATATAGCCTATGTCCAACTGCACACCCTGACGATTACAACGATGTATCGGGTGTGTGGATTGGCGCTGTGGTTCCCGAGTTTACCCGCCTCAAAGGTTCAAAGTTCTTCCTTTATAATAGTAGTATAGATTGGTCATGTGATCAAGGCCGCTTGATTGGCTGAAAAGCGTAATGGAAGAGGCTAAATAAAGAAGATATTGCTGCATGATATTGATGGTCTGCAGTCGTTCTTACCCGAGGGAAAAGGGTGGCTCAGCGAGGTGAATGGATATTACCTACTTGCGGTCGCCAGTAGGTAGTTATAGTTAGGACGTAGTTTCCATAGGAAATCCACAACATTCTATTTGGAATAACTTTGGCGTCCGTGGACAAATCTTCGTGAATTTCTCCAAGAAAATGGCCTGCTCAGTTCCGCTCCTTCCCTGAAAGTTTGAGGGTTATTCGTCAAGTGGGGGCAGAGAAAAAAGAGGGTCCGAAAACATGTTTTCCCCATGTCATTTTCTATTGAGACCTTTAGCCAGGGCTACAGCCCGAACGGCTGAAGGGAATTACACAAAATTTGGGAGAGAGGTAGAGTTTGGTTCACAGATTGTGCTTTTTGTCAAATGGTGTAAATCCGTTCAGTAGTTTCTGAGAAAATTGCAAGTAAAATCATAGAGATATCTAGAGATGGAGTTCACCACGCGTACGACGTCCGTTCAATTACGAGCGCGAGCTGCATGCTGATTGGGTGTGAACTGTCTGTCAACACTCGAAACCAGGAAGTGTTGGCAGCCATCTTGTTTCTCGCTAGAACCGAGTCACAAGTAAACAGTAAAACAAAGTTGAGAAATAAGGGAAGGGGGTAGGCTAGAAACATTCTGACCCTCTAGGTTTCCTCAGGGGGTCGAACATGGATGTTTAGGCTCTATTTTTAACTTTTTTATAAAGATAAATCGCGGCGTACGCGTATGGAAATACGTACAATTATGAGCAGGAGCTGCATGGTGGTTGGCTGTCAATGCTCCAAACCAGGAAGTATTGGCAGCCATTTTGTTTGTCGGGAGAGGAGAGTCACAAGAAAACAGTAAAACAAAGTTGAGCAATAAGGAAAGGGGGCATGGTAGAAACATGTTGACCCTATAGTCTTGGTCAGGGGGTGGTACATGGATCTTTCGGCTCAATTTTTATTTTTTTTAAATAAAAAAATGGCGGGGTAGTCGTGCAGTACTTGTACGCGGATGAGAACGTAAAAAAAAACTAGAAGTCCATTTTATTCATTAGGTCCCGGGGGGGCAAATTACGGGGGCAATTTTTTTGCATAGTGGGAGCTTGTAAGGTGCCCGAGCACTGGGGAATGGCACTGCTGTGGTTTTATTTTGAAGTATGCGGGGGGTTACAGTCCTACTCCCCGCAGTCTCGGGGAGCGGCACCTCTCGGGTCTTTTTAAAAAATATATATTTTTGAACTCTCTCTCTCTCTATCGTGGGAAACGCCACCTTTCTTGGGCAGTAATATGTAAAATCACCTTCCAGCTCCGGTTACCTGTATTGTCTTGAGTTTTCTATTAATGTTGGGAGGGTGGGCTTGATAATACGTCCTTGTAAATTACCATTAAAGGCTATGTTCTGGTGGTAACATGGGATTCTATGGGAAATAACAAGGCCGTATTATCAAGCTTACTATCGCCACTTTAGAGGCAGTTTCCTGTCGATAAAAGCGGCGATAATGTATCTCCTTTTGTTGATAATATGCTCCTTCATTTTTATGATAGTATGTAAAACTTTCCTTTTTTTGTGCAGCAGTTGTACTCTCTATGCATGCGCAGCCTCGTTTCGAAGCCAATGTCTTTTTTCTTTTTTTTTCAAGTTCAAGAAACAAACCTTTCTTTATTTCAGGTAATAAATTTGCCGCTTTGTGTTCTGGGTCATGGGTTTCATCCACTGGTGTACTTTTGTAATATATTAATAATTGTATTTTATCTACATTTATTTGGAACGTAGTGTTGAGGCGCCAAACGTTGATGAGGTTCTCCGTCCACAGCCATTTTTGTAGTTTTTCACATTTGTTTTTAGTATATCTGATACTTTCATTTTATCGTCCTCCTATTTACTTTGTGATCGACGAGATTTCGAGGCACAGATACTGCAAGTTTGTCCTTAAATTCTGATGTTATCAGACTTGGTCGTATACCTAAAAACTAATTTGACGGACGTAGGTCTCAGCCATTACAACGCATGTTCGTCAACACAAAGACATTATTAAGATTATCGCCGCTTTTATCGGCAAGAAAACTGCGGATAAAGCGGTGATAAAGGGCTTGATAATAGGCCCTTGTGAATTCCCATAACAGCACAAGTTAACACCAGAACCTGGGCTGCTTTGGGAATTTCCAAGGCCCTATTATCAAGCCCATTATCTTTGCTTTATCGGAATATTTCCTGCCGATAAAAGCGACGATAATGTATCGCCTTTTGTTGATAATATGCCACTTTATTCCGTGCCCTGCATCGCATTTTGCGATGCAGGGTGCGGTATGAGATTCATTTTATTATTTAATTGTTTACTTACCAGCAATCATTGAGATTCCGCTGTTTATATCCCCCGCCCCACCTGACTACCTCACCACAACTCCATCCACGGGCCGCTTCAGAGGCAGTTACTTGTACTTACCTTAAGCATAATAAATAATGCAAAAATTATATATTGTGAAATTATCACCTGTGGAAGATACCAAAAAAACACAGTTACAATATATATTTTCCAACACAAAATAAATTGTAAAACATTTCATTTGCCTTTTTTGCTGTTCTCAGAATATATTGAATTTCACTACAAACAGTGTGTTCAATAGTACACATCACATAACAGCGGGCCAAAAAAAGACAATCAAGAAGATTATCTTAAAAAACACAGTCAACATTCTCAATAACAATATAAAAAATTGAAATAAAACATATCTTAAATGTTTTTTTCTAAGAGCAATTTCTTACGTAAATATAACATATCTCAAACAATTATAAAATAACAATACGGCCAAATAGTATGCATCAAGTGCTTTGTTTGGAAGTTGCTCAAGAGTAATCCTGAACGTCCGCCACCTAGCCTTCTCATCCAAAACCACCGACATCATCTACGGGTCCCCCAGGACTCATCCATCAGTCCAACGGTGTTCAACATCTACATGGTCACCCTCACACAAGTAGCCCACCATCACAACTTCAATAACATCTCCTACACAAAGAACACCCAGCTCATCCTCTTCCTCAGCAAGAAGCCACATACCACCAAAAGCAACCTCCACAACAGAATGAAGGACGTCACCAACTACATAAAGAGCAGCACTGTAAACCCAAGCTGGCACAAGATGAAGGTACTCATCCTCAGACTCACCCCACCAGCCTCAAACAACTCCTGCTTCCTGAATACACTGTGAACAGTAGCAACACCTACCAACCATGTCCACAACATAGGATTCAACCTCAAATCCTCCCTCTCCATGTGTAACCAAGTCTACATCATCTCCTCGTACTGCTATAACACCCTTCACATGCTCTGCAACTTTTACAAAAGGATCCTAACAAAAAGAAGAAGAAGAGTGACACAGGCCCTCATCAGAGTGAGACTACACTGTGGTAAAACACTCTACACATGAATTGTAGCAAAATACCTACAACAACTACAACAAACCCAAAAGACCTCCACCTGAGTGATCATCAATGTCCCTGGCTGCACCCACATCACCCACCACCTGATACACCTACACTGCCTCAATATCAACAAAAGGATCACCTTCAAGGTCCTCAGCCTCACTTACAAAATACTCTACGACACCAGACTAATCTACCTTAACAGCACTAATCCTAAAGGGCAAATTCTGATCTTAAAATTTTGTCTTTAAAAATATTAGGTAAGAATTTGGTAACTCTTTGGGCAAACACTGCTTAAAAACTAATTGAGTATCATTACACTGTATCCATCCTTTCAGACATTTTAAATAAACAATGTAATGTCCAGATGTGGTAGAAGGTCCATCATGAAAAATAATAGCAACAGCTATAATTGTTCTTCCTGATATTAAACATTGACCAGCAACAACATTTTTAATTAAAGTTTTCAATTTTGTTCCATCAGTTCCACAATGTTGCAGCATTAAAATAACATACTGTCCATATTTTTGTATAAGTTATGTTAATGGCATTTCTGATTTAGATTGGCTACACTGCATGTTTTTACTTGCTCCTCTAATTATATTGTTAAAAGACACTGATTGACAGTCAGGTAAAGTCAAATATATGAATCTCTCAGTGTCTATGTCAGTGCTACATGTAAACAAACAATGTTGACAGTCATGTTGCCATTTATAAGAAAGGCCAAAAATGTTTTCAATATCTATACCTTCATCTTCCAGTACACTAAGCCTAAACATTAAAAATTCCTGACAATCTTGCTGAATATTCTGCGTAAATTGACTAGAACAAGAACATGTGTCCAAAACATTTCGAATATCAGAAACACTTTGTATTTTACTTTTATCCCTACTACATTTGTCATAAACAGAATTCAACAATGAACAGAATCTTTTATCCCGATTTTCTACAATTTGCTGTTGGAAACTTTCAAGAAAAAAAACAACATTAACCACTACATTAGCATAGCAGTGGACAGCAGAACTATTTTCAAACTGATAACCAACATTCTCTTCAACACTGTGCTTTTTCTTTTTGCTTGCAAGCGCAACTTCATCTTGTTTTTTTTTCTTTCTGCACAGTTTCTTAACAGATATTCTCCAATCTTCTTTTTCTACCTAACACACGCTTTTCAATCACTGGATATTGACCTACATTGGGTGCAGATTCTCTTCTTAACCTATTATACTCTTTCACACAGTTTGCATCTGCAGAAACCTTTGTCGCATCAAAATCAATCAAGTAAAATCCAGATAAAGTTCTGACTCGAGACAAAGCAACATATGCCATACCTTCTTTAAACACGGTACTTCCAATATTTATTAAAGCACAATCTACACTTAAACCTTGAGATTTATGAATGGTCACCGCATATGCCACACAAACAGGAAACGGTTTTCTGCAGACATAAAAATCTTTTACAAGAAAAAACGAGCTGCAGAATGACGAACTAGTTGTAATTCATCAAATTTGATTTTCAAAAATTCAATCCCACCTCTATTTATATAATTAACACAATCAACAATTTTACCCATTGCTCCATTTACTAAACCTTTTTGCACATTCAAATTACGTCACAAAATTACTCTACAATTTACACATGCATACCAATTCTTTTCTAAACCAGCAGTTTTACTTATCGATTTCTCTAAACAATGCAATTTCCTCTTCAAGTTTTCACTCAAAATAATACTGATTCCTTTATGTTCTATTTTATCAATTGCTTCCAATTTTATAATTTCTTCATTTTCTAATTTTAACATTTCTTCCTTGAATATAGAACATTCACGCAGTGTTGGCATTAAGCAGATTACAGATTTGTTTTCTGTAATTCTCATGTATATTTTCTCTGGGACAATATTTGCATTTGGAAACAAATTGGAAAGTATTCGTGTCTGTAAAGCTTGTTTGCCATGTTCGGTTAATTTTCCAATTCTTATATCTTGAAGAATTGTTCCATATTCAACATCATTTGCTTGTCGCATATTTGTAGTAAGTTCCTTATACTGAAAATATGACCAAATGTTTACATTGCCAATACTCCCCAAAGACTTTCTAGTATTTTCATGTACCAGTGTTTTAAACACTGGCTGTCCTTTTACATGAGTAAGTTGTAGAAGATCTCCAAAAACTATGATGTGTTTTACTCCGAAAATTATGTCATACTCTGTTTTAAAAATGTGCTGCATTCTTAAATGCACAAAGGTAAGCATTACGTTTGAGACTATGCTTACCTCATCAATAATGAGGAGCTTAATTTTCCTCAACACACTTGAAACTTCACAAGAAGCTTCTCTAGATAGCTTGTGGTATTGTAATTTGTTGTCATGCTCTACTGGTAGCATTATTAAACAATGTAAAGTAATTCCTTTAATATTGTGAGCTGCTAATCCAGTTGGAGCAGTGACAACACAAGACAAATGCGACTCAGTTCTTTTCTGTTGAAAACTGCTGATTACTTTAATTAAAAAACTTTTTCCTGTTTCAGCTTGTCCACCCACATACATACGGATAGGTTCAAATGATGAGCAAGAGCACTCTTTCTTCTCATGAAGAAATCCATGGTCAATCTGTTCTCTCACTTGCTCATATATTTCTTTCTGCTCAAGATTTAGTTGTTCTTCCAAGTTTCCTAAGTTTGTTAGATATTCTTGACCTTGATACATTATTGTTTCCACCTCTTCCATAGCAGTTGCTGCTTCATTTAGAACAATTGGTTCTCCTAATGGGTCCTGACTCAATGGAGCAGAAGTTTGACTGTCTTGAGAACTGTCTCTAGCAATCTCAGCTGTAATTGTGGATTCTTGCTCAATTTTGTCATTCAACATTTTGACATAATTAGCAAAAACAGGACATTCTATAGTATCTTTAGTTGCATGGAAGGAATCTTCATAGCTCTCAAAATCTCCAAGTAATTGCAATTCTGAACGCCATGGTTTGAAAAGTTGCAAAAGAGCTAAATAGTAAAATTCCCTTTTATCAGGTGTTTCGCAACTCAGTTTACGGTGATTGATCAAATGTCCTTTTGTTTGTTTCACCAGACATCCTTCAGTACCAATAACGGCATATATACCATTATGAATGTTTTCAGAAATATTCAGTTAAAAATATAGTTTTGCAGCACTTCATAGAGACAAATGTTCTTAAGATGATGACTTCTATTTGGATAATATGTATTCAACATATTTGTTTTCACAATATCAGTACTCTCTGGCTCTTTTTCAGCTAAATATTCAATTTCTTGTACAGATTTAAGAACTCGGTTTCATGTTGCAGCAAGACCTAGACTCACCCAAATGATTCTTCTTGTGTTAGAGTACAGACTTGCAGATGATAAGTGATCCGAGCATTCATACGCTCCAATTTCTCGATGAGATAACATCTTCAAACTGTAACGGTATAATTTCTTACTTAGACTCTTCTCATAATAAATATCTTCCCACATTTCCTTCAATTCCGTATTTTCTGACTTTGCTATGTACAGTGTCACATATCGAGCAACAGCAATGGAATTGTCTGAGACATATTGAATATCCATATTAGCATTCCACATAGACAAAATGACTGATTTATGGTCATTTATGTATTTTGACTCTTCATTTCTTCTTAAGTTGTAGGTATTTTTGGAGACTTTGTTGTGATATTATGTCGCAGAGATGACATAAAACTGTTCACTCTTCCTTTCGATATTACAGGTCGAGAAAATGCAAAACGGCATTTGCTGTAGAATTTGTCCTTGGATTTGCACTTTCAACAACAGTTTTCCCACAACGAAGGCTTTTGAATCGTAAGGCTTGTTGTCTTAAGTTGTTATCTTGTGTACTTTTGGGTATATCACATGTAGCATATTCTTCAATAAAAGACAACACAGTATCATCTGAGTCTGTTGCAGATTTTGGAGCATCTTTGATCCATAATAGCATATGTATGTGAGGAGCAGCTCTAGTTTGATACTCCTTTCTCTAAAAGAAATCCAGAACCTCTCCAAGAGGAGGATGTTTTTATTGGTGATAAAAGACACCATAGCCTGCATTCTATGATTGAAATACCTGCATACATTAACAGGATCCAAAGAGCACAATTCTCCAGGTGTCTTGTATTCGATATTTGGTATATTTGGATTTACCT
Organism: Lissotriton vulgaris; assembly: GCF_964263255.1. NCBI lineage: Eukaryota > Metazoa > Chordata > Amphibia > Caudata > Salamandridae > Lissotriton > Lissotriton vulgaris. The sequence continues at coordinate 1,182,597,010 of NC_141691.1, forward strand.
GTCATAGAAATTGAAGTAAATCATCCCAAGCATATTCAGCTTAGAGTAAGGTACCATGTAGGAGTTCCTAAGTTCCGTAGCATACACTTAAGTTCTCCATGACAATGGTACAGTACTCATTAGTACCAAGCTGACATGCCATCAGATTAATCAGCTGAGTTTCCAAAACATTATCTTTCTGTTGTAATTTATCCATAAATTCCTTTACCGAAACATTTTGCAGATGTACACCTGTTTTCAATATATGGTTTACTGCATAAGAAAGTATAGACAAATCACTCTCAAATAAAAGATGAAACAATTATGGAATACATTGTCGAAATCTTGCATCTTCTGCATATAATCTTAATGTCCGGTATTCAGTTGCAGGAATCTGCACAGGTCGTTCATCATATCGTCCTCCTTTTCCTGTAGGAAACAGCTGAGGGAAACAATGAGCTTCCAAGCTTTTTTTCCCATACACTAATGGGACTTCCTTTTGCTTCTTTCATTTGAAATAACTCTATAGCATTCCCCATCATTTCTTTGGAATGCAGTGGATGAACACTGTAATGTTCGTAGATTTCTTCAGTTTTGGACACATCCACTTTTTCAATTTGTCCAGATGGCAAGTCACTATCTTCTGGTACAGTTATTTCTTCTTCTCGCACATACACATTTTTGTAATATTGATTATTTTTTACCAGATACAATGTTGCCTTTTTCACTTTCCTAACATCCACTAATTCTTGCCAGATTTTCTTACTCTTAACAAGAATAACTAACGGTTCATCTCTACATTTTCTACAGCAATAATTTCAATATTTTTCTTTAAATCTAGAGGCAAATATACAACTCTTCCCTTTAATCCTCTCTGTAAATCAGAAGGAGGCAATTTTCCTGTCTTAGGCTCCATAGCCTGAAATGGATGCACACATTGAATAAGAATAGACTCATAGGTATTTAAATCCATCAGTTTCGAAGGAATATTTACCAATTCAAGAATATTATGTACAGCTCTAGCAGGCATTTTGTTCTCATCTAATTTGTTATAACAATATTTACAAATACGCTGATCAGAACCCAAATCTAAACAATTCTCTACCAACAAATAAGTTGCAAAATCCTTCCATTCATTATTATTTTCCTTTTCACTTTTTAAATACAGATCAACAGTCCTGGTCTGATTTTTATAATGAATTCGTCGAGAACAGATACAAGAATAATTTGACCTTTCACCTCAAATCCCCTTCAACTGTATAATTTCTTGCTCAAAATTTTCTACACTGTACAGTCTACATTCTCTTCCACATTTTCTTCTATTAATCTCTCACTTTCTCCACTGTCTTCCTGAGGACCAAAGTAACTAATCTCAATTTCCTCACAAACATTTGTTACATCTGATACAGATCCACGCAAAAGAGCACTGTTCATCTTTTTTAACTTTAGTGCTGGTCTTTTTGCATAAATCAATGTTCTGACTAATTTCCTCATCTGAGTGTGATGAACTGGTAACATCCTGAAATGGTGGAAAACACTTCAACATACTTTTTTAGAAAGACAAGGCAGAGAATGACCTTGCAAACCAATATTTTCTCTCACTCTGCAAAGGTCTAGTCCTTGTAACATCTTAATCTTTTGTTTTACACTTTTCTTGGTATAATTACGTAAGAAATTGAGTAAAAAATTAATAGATTCTTGCCGCACACTGCAAATACTACTACAATTCCAAGTGTACACTGGAGCTTTAGGACGTCTCCCTAAAACTTCACCAGCTAACACCTCTTCCGCATTTATAGGAACAATTATCTCTTTCTGAATAGGACAACCATTTCTAACCTCATAAGCACGACCAGTAGTCTCAACTGCATGCAACAAATCATTACTCTGAAGATAACTTTCTTCATTAAAAAAAGGCTCAGAACTTGAACTATGTTTCCATTCACCCAAAAAACTCACAAAAATTATTTCTGTTAATTACTCTTCTACACCTATTTTTGCCCTTCATTAAATGGATTGGTTTATCTAGTGATCTAATTCTATTGATTACTAAAATAAACCGTTTTCTTTTCAATTCCAAAGCTTTCTCAACTACATGTTCTATAGCTTTCTTCTTATAAAATACTGTTTTTTTCTTATATACCTTAATTTATTTCATTAAATTTGATACTAATCTATTATAAAACATTTTTTTCCTAATTTCTATGAATTGATTTTTCCTCCTTGTAATATACACAGTTGTGTCTGCACTTGATTTTCCAATAATGTTTTCTTTACTAGTAGTTTGTTTTTTGTTGCTGACACACTAAAGACATTTTTTTTGTTTCTGAACACTACTTTAAGTGTTTAATATTTTTCTCAAAAAAGTGATCCTGCTCTTACCAGGACTTTCTTTCTGTTTGTTAAGACATCTCTCTTCATGTAAATCTTCTTGGTGAGTTCTCTTCAAATACACACTTTTCTTTCGTTGCTTCCTCTTTTGGTACTTCGTTGGCATGATGCAGTATTTTTAGTATTGATAAACACAACCTATAATAAAAAAATATATATACCATTAAAAAAATTATATCAAATATTCTATTACTTACAAGAACAGAGGGAGGAGTATGAGGACAAACCTCGGACTATAAAAATAAAAGGAGTTACAACAAAAGAACAAGGAGTATGAAACAAGGAAAATGTAATAAAAAATTAGAGTATAAATAGACAGTACAATATAACGGAATAAAGAAACAGCTGCGGTCCATGGAGGGAGTTGCTATGGGGCAGGCAGGCGGGGTGGAGGAGGGGCAGGGTGAGGAGTGATAAACAACGGAATCTGGGGGCATATTACCAACAAGTAGCGATATTTATCACTAAATAGGGTTAGTGACGATTTTTTTATCGCTGCCTATCGCTGGATATATTAGTGGAGAAAACATGCCATTAGCAATGTTTTTCTCCATTGTGCTCAAATATCCAGCGATAGCGGCAAAATGCGTGAATATCACTGAGAATACAGCGATATTCACGCATTAGAGATGAAATGGTCTTAGCCATGTTATCCACCTCCCATTGGATACCATGGCTAAGAACTGGTCTGGGCAGGTGTTAGTATTTCAAGATATTCGCGGTTAGCGCAAATATTTCCAACGCTACGCCTGCCTTGCTAATAGGCGATAGCGACGTTAGCGACTCCTTTCAGTCGGTAACTGGTTGGGTACGCTCACTTTGCATGTCATTAGCGATAAACATCGCTGACATGCAAAACGGGCCCCAAACTGCTCGCTATCGCCTAAAAGCTGTTGCTAACATCAGTTAGCGACAGGTTGCTAATAGCGGCCAAAAACGGACGCTAAATCGGCGATAATTGCCTATCGTCCTCCTTGGTAATATGCTCCCTGGATCATTGCAGGTAAGTAAACAATTAAATTAATAAAACGAATTTTGGGATATATAATCAACAAAAGGCAACAGATTATCGTTGTTTTTATCAGCAGGAAAATGCCAATAAAGTGACGATAATGAGCTTGACAATATGCCCTTGAGAATTCCCATACAAGCCCAGGTTAACACCGGAACTTGGGGTTCTATAGCAATTTACATGAACCTATTATCAAGCCCATTTATGTCGTTCTATCGGCAGCTTCCTGCACATAAAACTAGATAATTTTAACACTGGTCCTTGATAATATGACTTTCAGTGCCATATTATCAGTAAAGGACGATACATTATCGCCGCTTTTACCAGAAGGAAACTGCCACTAAAGCGGCGATAATGGTCTCGATAATATATCCTTGTGAATTGCCATAGAAGCCCAGGTTAACACCATAACCTGAGCTTCTATGGGAATTCACAAGGATATATTATCGAGAGCATTATGACCGCTTTACAGGCAGTTTCCTGTCGATAAAAGCAGCGATAATTTATCGTCCTTTATTGATAACATGGCCCGTAATCCCTTAATGTACAGATAGGCACAAAATGAGATTAAAGAAAAAAACCACAGCATGCATTATAGCAAAACACATTTACTACTATAAAACGTACAACGGACGAATATAGGAGCATATTACCAAGACAGGTGATAACATTCTAAACACTTTATTGGCAGTTTGCTGCCGATAAAGTAGCGATAATTGTATCGCCGAGTCTTGATAATTTACCCCATAATTCGTTAATGTACAAAGATACACTGCACACACGCACTCCCCTACAACTTTTCAACTCACCTTTCAAATTGAATTCTAGATTAACAGGAATACCACTTACACAGTGGATATTCTTTTACAAAATCTATGGAGTTCGGTGTTTGCAGCACAACCGTCAAATTGAACATTTTCCCTCTCATTTTATGCATACGTACATATAAATACCCAATTAAAATCCTGTACACATTAATTCAAAAGAAAACACACATTTCTATTGGTTTAACATTCCAAACCTTTCCAACTAACAGAACTTTCAACCCTTCCCCCATTCCACAATCTGCCAGTTACCATGGAAACACTTCAGGGAACACCTAACTCAGCACACAAGTGAAATGTTCATCATACATTCTTGCAAATTGAAACACCAATCATGCTTGACTGGAGAATATACCAGCTTATCTTATGTAACGTTCTTTTCTATCACTTTTTCTTAACCAATAAAAATAAGGCATTTAAAAAACAGAAAGATGGAACCTAGTTTTCTGTAAAGTGTTGTCAAACAACCAATCATTTCTTTTAGTTTTTTGAAAACTACATGTTGTCCACCATTTTAGAAAAATCTTACTTTTCAAACTACCATTTCATTTACAGACCTTCAGAGTGCAACCAGATCTCTCTTCAAAATGCTTACAGTGTGGATTGTGGGACACAGCTATATTTTCTGAAGTCAAAGGTACGCACAACAGAAAAGAATTCACAAGAACCTAGGTTTACCAAATTTAGACATTAAATGGATTGGACAGAGAGGAATAAAGTTGTACCAATTGATGCCATTGGTGAAATCCTTTATGCATCTCCAACACCTTGACCTCATAATTGTGCACTGCGGTGGCAATGACCTAGGCACTTTGACTGGGGTAGCTCTGGAAATGATCATGAAGGACACCTTTGCACAATTGATGACACTGTTCCCCAAAACTGTCTTTGTATATTCTAATATATGCCAAAGGCAGAAATGGAAGCCGTCCAACCACTATTGTCCACAGTTTGAAAAAGCTAGGAAACATGTGAATAAATCTGTTTCTGCCTTTCTCCAAGACTATCGAATGGGGTCCATTCACAACAACAATCTGCGTTTCAATATGCATGGCATCTATAGGAGAGATGGTGTACATTTTACAGATGAGGGGAACACAGTCTTCCTCATAAACTTAAGACTCTGCATCGGTACTTACTTGTAGGTACTAAAATCTTGCAATAAACACAATGGCTCCTTTTAGAGCCACATAACACATAAACAAATATACTTCATAAATATCTAAAATATTTTTTTTTCTTGCTTACGTACGCTTACGTGACAACTTTCAACATTACAGCTGTAGGTCGTCCATACATGGTTGGTACGCGTACAATAAATCTACCACTCCCTGAGCAACATTCGAACACTCTCTCTACCAGCGTACGACAGACTCAGGACCTGCTGGCCTTCAGAAGACTTCTCAAGACCTGGCTCTTCGATCAGTAGCAGCGCCTCCCCACAGCGTCTTGAGAACCTCATGGGTATGTAGCGCGCTTTAGAAATGCAGTGATTGATTGATTAATTGATTGATTGATAGGTTCAGAATGTTTCTATCCTGCCCCCTTTCCTTATTTCTCAACTTTGTTTTACTGTTTCCTTGTGACTCGGCTGCAGTGACAAATAAGATGGCTTGCAACACTTCCTGGTTTGGAGTATTGACAGCCAATCAGCATGCAACTGCTGCTCATACTTTTACATACTTCTGTATGCCTACGCTGCGATTTTTCTTTGTTTTAAAAATAGAGCCTAAACATGTATGGACGACCTTCTAACTATGCGTGATCGTCACCACGAAGCCATTAACATGCATTTCGGGTCATATTATCAACAAAATGATATGGATAATCACCGCTTTATCGCCACTTTCCTGGTGATAAAAGCGGGGATAATGTGTCGCCTTTTGTTGATATCGCGTTTTGTTGATAATATGGCCCAAAATTTATTTTATTAATGTAATTGTTTACTTACCTGCAATCATCCAGATTCGGTTGTTTATCACCCCTCACTCTGCCACGCCCTGCCCCCCCTGACTGCCTCATTGCAACTCCCGGCACGGGCCACGGCTGAAAGATGCGTTTGCGATCTAGTCATTTACCACAGAGTTGTGGGGAATCCTTGGTGAGGCGCGGGCTCACTAACGAGTGCCCACTTCACCGAAGACGTCCCGGAGTTCAAACCGGTTTTCAATTGCTCCTTAGATATTCCTGAAGAGAAAGTGGAAATATTTCTGTGAGAATTAAAGAACGTTGTTTGAAAAGTTAGTGAGTAAGTAAAGTTACCTGACATTATAGACAATATTGAATGTACTCAGTCGATGTATTTTCTCTAACTTAAAATAAGAAACAATAACATTTGTGTTAAGCAAGGTCTTAATAGAAAAGAACACATTGAGTAAGGAATACTACTAGAAAGACTTTTGAATGAAGAAGGAACATTAGTGAAAAACATAAGATATTCAAGGATTGACAGAATAGATAACTAGCAACTGCATAAAGAAAAATTAGTAGAAGAACACAAGGAAATTAATAATATGAAAATTAGACAATAAATTGAGAGGATTAGGTTAAGGAATGTTAAGTAATTATAGGGTAAAAGCAGTGAGAATAATATAGAACCGTAAGCTACAAGGTTGCAGATAAATACTAGAGGAGAGGCTAGTTCGAAATTGGAAGGGGTAGGTAATTAGTAGGGTTAGACTAAGTTATAGATGAGGAATATAGATAGAGTAAACACATGAAGTATTTAACCCCTTAACTGCTGCCGACGGCCAACGGTCGTCACAAGCACTACCTCCCCAGTGCTGCGCACGACCGTTGGCCATCGAGCCAGCATTCGTTCTTTGAACGTTCAGCACTGGGCGCTGAACGTTCGAAGCTCTGATGAGGTTAGAAAGTAGTGTGATAATGATGTCTAAATATACACAGATACACAGTGTTGTTCAGGACAATGAATAGTATCTTTTCCATTACAGTAAAACACATTTACTGTTTTGGAAAGGGTAAGGTGAATAGACGTATTCTACATTTTTTAGTAGTGTATTTTACTATAACAGCCTTAGTCTTTTCCTATAGACATAAGGAGTGACTGCTTTCAAACTTTATGAAAAGCTAAGGATAGGATATCCTTATAAGTAATTATAGTTGTATAATTTTGCAAATGACTAAAACCCTACTAATGGAATGTTATTAGATAATGGTATTTATATAGTATGTTTTGTAGACCAAAATAGGTGAAAACGGTAGTTTTGTATTATATATTAGGAAAAGTGATAACATTAACTGTTTATATTTTTATACAAGGAGCAAGAACATAAAGGAAAAATTATGGAAAGAGAACAGCCTCATACTCAGGAGATTTTGGATATTGCCTTGAGTGTAATTGAAGAACTAATCATATCTGTCACAGGCAATGAGAGTGAAGAAGGGGAAATTAGTGCTGCAGACATGAATTGTAATTTTGAAGACAAAAGCTTTGATGCAGATTTTGTTGAAGTTTTAAATTATGTTGAAATTTTAGAACACATTAAATCAGAACCTGCTGGCGAGGAAATTGATCTGAATTACATATCTGATGCAGTTGCATGGGGATGTCTGTTAAATTATGAGATGTTACAAGAATACATTTATTGTTGAAAAATAATAAAGGTTTGAGCACTATCTACTAATGTATTTATTGTACTAAAAGTGAAACAGTTATAGATTCAGTTATACATGCTTTAAATGTTTGTATTGATTTAAAATATGCGAAGTGGTTTTGAGGGTATCGATGTCTTTAAAATCCATATGGAGTATACATGCTGTCTTGTATGCAGGTGCAAACTTGTGTTTTATGCCTTTAATTCCCCAGTCTGCATCCTTAGACTTCCACCAAACACCCTGCCACTGCTATTTTAGTATTGTAGTGAGCCACTTAGCAGTATGTTCTTTTTGATTGTACAGTGGTAAAACTGAAGCTGTAATAAATTTAGTGTGGAACTTTCTTTGCAGAAGTGTAATGATCCAGTCAGTATCTAGATAGTCATGGATTAAAAGAGGACTTAGTGCATAGGCTGTTTCAAACCTCTATGGACTGTTGATGCACTGTTCTATGCCCTAGCAAACTTATGTTTTATACGTTCAATTCCTCAATGTGTATCCTAATACTTCCAGCAAACATTCTCAAACTACTGTTTCAATATTGTAGTGAGCCATTCAGCAGAATGTGTTTATCTGTATACTGTGGTACAACTGAGGCTGTTATAAATTCAATCATGTTCTTTCCTTGCAGTCTTGTAATCATCTTCTCACTATCTAAGTACTCATGCATTAAAATAGGCCTTAGGGCATAGACCGTTTGAAAAACCTTATAGACGATGTATGCACTCTTCTACGTACTTGCAAATTTGTGTTTTATACATTCAATTTACTAGTTTGTATCATTACACTTCCAGCAAACACTGTGTCAATGTTGTTTTAGTTTTGTGGTGACTCATTCATTGTTATGTAGTAATCCTATCACTACATTAAAACACTAATGGGCACATATACAATAATTGGCATATCCCCAGGAATATGTCAGTTTATGTGCTCCGTGACACCATCATCATGGATGCGCCATATTTACAATGCGGTGTACCATGGGATCAAAATGGCACATATATAATGTATCTGTGCTGTAAAGGTGGTGCATTGTTTGAGTTATGTTGGAAGTGCAAAGTATCTCCAGCAATGGTCTAAGGCCCTACGCTCAGACTGCTGTGTCAATCCTTAAACCTGCTTCAAGGTAGTGCAGGGTTTTGACACAGCATGAGCCCGAAAGTGACAAAGTGAAATCTTGTAGATTGTAGTCAACCACTTTTAGGAGGTGTTTCTGCGCAGGAACGCCCCCCCCCCCCCCCATGTAGAAATGTGTCCTTCTGGTAAAGGGATTTACAATGTGACGTACCTCCCAGATAAGTCACCTTCTAAATAGCACATATCGTGGTGCATCTTTTGCACCACTGCTTTATCAGAAAAGTGATGCAACAGTGGTGTAAAAGAGGCACAAGGGTGTTGTAAATCTGCCTCTAACAAACACTTACAAATTCACCGAGGCAGTTTCACTAGCACTGCATTCTTTTTGAATTTACTTTGTTATTATTTTAGATAAAAAATATGAAATGTAACTTTAAAAATAAAATAAATATAAGTATTTTTAATAAAAATGTAGGAAATTAAGTTAAAAAGAAAGAAATATAATAATTAGTATATTTCAAAATGATCATTTACAAAACCTTTGAAATTCATTGAAAAAACCATAGGTTTCACACGTTATTGTTAGGAATTAGAATTTAAAAAACCTTAGAAAGTCACTGAAAAAACTATAGGTTTCACCCATGTTATAGTTAGCTGGACATTTCTCTCATACAAAACCATTGAAATTCCACCGTTCTAGTTAGTTCAGCTAACTATAACTTGCGCGTCCGCAATGCACTGCTAATTCCAAACTATAATGTGTGTGAAACCTATGGTTTTTTCAGTGAATATATATATATATATATATATATATATATATATATATATATATATATATATATATATATATATATATATATATATATATATACATACATATATATATATATATATATATATATATATATATATATATATATATTTATATATATATATATATAACCTAGATGTGCCGCTTGTAATGATTGTGGCTTTTTACGATGATTAAGTGTAATGCACACTATTTATATTTTTTCTTGTCTGAGGTTATAGCAGTGTAGACAGAGTAACCAGGCGCTTTTGAGCCACCCTTAGGAACACCGTTTAGAATTCCCGCTTGCAATGAAAGCGGCGGCCATCATGAGCTTTTTAGCCCATTTAACTGCTTTGAATTATCCTCATTTTATACATTTCGTAGCCACACTGCTCACATAGTGTTATAGCTAGTGTACAGTTCTAGCAAGTGACATACTCGAAAGACATGACTCCGTATGAACAGGTCCCTGTTTTTCAGTTGGATTGTTTCCCTTTGAAGTCTCGTATTTCTGTGATGAGACTTTTGACCCGATCAATGATTAGTCTTGAGCGGCATTAGGCTATTAGCAAGCATGCCTAGCATGCCTATCCAGAAGGGCAGTAACGTGATGTCTTGCCATATATGAATATCACAGTCATGATTATCCAAAATGTTTCGCAACGTCTAGACAAAATGTTAAGTATGTGTGGTATTTACTTTTGTTCACAGAACAGAGACATAAATAAATCACTGTCCAGCCATCCATCTGTATGCCTACAGACCCTGGCTCAAGAAGCTAACATAGGAAATTAATTTCCCTATCGGACAGGTATGCCTTCCCTCCTTTTTAGGTAAAATTGCATGATGGTGAATTACACATCACAGATTCACAACGTAGTTTTGTTGTTCTGTTTTTTTCTGGATAGTGCTTCATCCGCATCAGCAACCCCTACTCCAATTTATGGTAGTAGGCCAGTCTGTTGCCATTAAACAAGTAAGCAACACATTCACTGCTATGTCAGGTGAAGGGGGTGGGAGCTTTGGATTTATTTCGGGCTGGTGCACAAATTGGATAACTGCACCATGTGACACATTAGTCACATTTTTTTTGTTAGACACACAGGTTCTTAGTTTTTTGAATGATGTTTCTGGAAATATAAATCTGTTTACAATTTTAAGGTAACATGTTGTTTTATGTTTGCATAGGAGTTTTTCTTCTCAGCCATAACTGTGTTCGTGCTGAAGATGGTCTGATGGACTACAGCCGAACAGACCGAAACGTCGACCTCATCTTCTATTTCTAAGAAAAATGTTCATTCTGGAGCAATTCGTATTCTCAGCAATACGTATTCTCATTAAGAGATCTGTTGCTTATGATTTATTAGGAATAGTTGTCAAGTCAAATATTGGTAGGCCAATTTGATTTCGCTTCTCTATTTGATTTTGTGCTGATTGTTTTTACCTATTTTTATTTCGTTTGCAAACAAAACATATAAATTAAGATATATTTTTCAAACTACTAGGTTCTCCCGTGTGCATTCAATTAAGATATTTCTTCTCGTTTTGATGTCTAAAGACACTTTGGTGTTTGTTCCGGTAGGACTAACCCCTTGATTTATCTTCGAATAACGAAAGAATGTTGTGAACAAAATCCCTTGAAGGGTCCTTTTACCTTTTTTGTCATTGCCCAAGCCTCCAAGGGTATATTGGGTTTTCCTAACTATTGATAATATTACAGCTGAATGAGTCAGTTTTGAAAGTGAAGTCAGTTAAAAATTACTGTAGCAAGTACTATCACATACCTGTACAGATATTCTGACATCCTCCCACATACCTATGGAGGCACCCTTATACCCATTCACATACCTATACTGAGACTCTCATATCCTTTCCCATACCCATATATAGACCTTCACACCCTTTCACAAACCCATACAGATAGTGACATAAACGTTCACATACCCATACAGAGACTCTCACACCATATTACATACCCATGTAGACACCATTATACCCATTCACATACCCATACAGGGACTCTCGCCCTCTCAAATATCCATACAGATTGTGTCATAACCATTCACCATAACCATTCACATACACTTATAGATACTTGCACACACTCGCAATTATCCATACATAGACCCTTATATCTATTCACATAGCTATTCACATTCTGACACCCTTTCCCACACTCATTCAGACCTCCTTCATTCCCATTCACATATTTATACAGACAGTGTGACACCCATGCACATACTCATACAGACACTCATACCTTCTCACATACCAATACAGCCACCATTATGCTCTTTCACATACTGTTAAGGAGACACTGACATCCTCTCCTATACCTATAGAGAGACTGACATCTTCTTACATACCCATGTAGACCACCTTATACCCATTCATATACTCACACACAGACCCTTAAACCCTCTTAAATGCCCATACATAGACTGTCAGACCCTGTCACATAACCATATAGGCACCCTTATATCCATTCACATACATATACAGATACTCCCATGCCCTCTCACATATGCACACCCTTGTACACATTCATATAGCTGTGCAGACTCTAACTTCTTTCCCGTACTCATTCAGATCTTTTTTTATTGCCATTCACATACTTATACAGAGTGTGATATCCATTCCCATGCTCATACAGACACTCTTACATCCTCCCACATGCTCATAGAGACATTGTTAGACTCTTTCTCATACTGATGCAGACGCTAACATCCTGTCTGATACCATAAAGAGACTATCACACTGTCTCACATACCCATACATAGACTATCACACCCTGTCACATACCTATTCTACCTCCTTTATTCCTGTTCACATACCCACACAGATAGTCTAATACTAATTCAAACACCTATACAGATACTCTCACACCCACTCATATATCTATACCGATACTCTAATACCCATTTAAATACCCATACAGAGACTCTGGAGGGAAATGAAGATAACGGATTGACTCCCCCGCTAGGAGGTCTTTGCAGAACTGCTCCTGGGCTACTTATCGATTCTAGGCATGTAGGCGATGGTGATGGCAATAGCGAAAATGCTTCAATAAGCGGAAAACATGAGTAACTAAAGAAGGAGCTGCCTGCAGCTGTTAAAACCCAAAAGAAAGAGATGCTTTTTTTCTCGCTCCACTCCTGATCTTTTCCCGCGATCCAGGGGAGAGGCCGAGCAATTCGGCGGGCTGGTGGACTTTGGTGAATTTTGGTGGACTAGATTGGCTGCGTGCTGTGGGACATTGCAGGACATCGTAGGATGGAGCGAAACTTGGGATGTGGGGTGAGAACAAGGGGGAAGCTGTTTCTATACTCGAGGTATATTTTGGAATGCCCGCATGATTCTGCTGGCTGATCGCGTTCCACTCCGGGTATTGTTGTTTGCCGCTGGATGTCCCAGGCGTTCTTGCTGGCTCCTTGCTCAGGTGTTCTGCGACTCGCTCATTGGCCTGCCCTACTATAACAAGCTACAGACAATGGGGTCACCGAGAGTAAACCCCTCAAAGGGAGGGGGTTCTGGTGCCCGCGCGGCCTCAGTATTGGCTAGTGCAGGAGTTGCGGAAACCATCACCGTGGGAAGAGGCTTTCATGACATAGACACTGCCAGCAATGAATGGATAACTGTCAGCTCTGAAGAGAGCATTATGGAGCATAGCGAGGAGAGAACCCCAACGAACAAACATAATAAAGGGGCCGCTAAACCCAGAACTCAGAAACAGTAGAAAAATAAGGCTTTCATTTGTTGCAGGGTAAAAGTAAGCGAGCTAAACACAATATTTATTTTACTTGGGGTAACACAATATTTCTTTTACCTCTAAGAATGTAAACAACACTAGCTGTCATTTTTCATGAAGGAGTACATATAACTTCAGGACACTAACCCGTGTATTTAAAAACTCTAAGTGATTAGACGAAATGCAATTACAGTAACCTGACATTTGAAAATAAACTGCCTTTTAAACTTTCAAATTCATAACTTTTCTTTTTGCAACCATAGTTCTAAGAAGGACTTCTCTTTAAAAAGTGGTTTACTGTGTTTGTGCTGTATAGAGTGCAAGTCTTTAGGACATCATTTGGCCTGGAAAGGGTAATGTCTTCAAAATGGCCATTTACACATGGATATACGTTACATCTATTTTCATTAATGGACTACTTTAATATCATACTGCATTTTTTAAATATGTTTATTTATAGCAGTTTAGTTGGATAAAAGTGAAATTAATTTTTAGCGGTTTGTAGTAAGTGCATGCATAGTATGATATATTTACAGTGTTATACTGTGTATATCAGAATTTCTATGTGATTGTTTTTTCTCCGCTCTTCAGAGATGAAAATGCATTCAGTACATTGTGTAAGGTATATCAGTATGCAACCTGGGAATAGCAAAAAAAATACAAAATTAAATGTTTAAGATACTTGTTTAATTGCATTAGGGTTTCTAAGCTCTGTGATGTTTCATTATTATCAAAAACTATTTATATTGCAGAAAATGTAACTTTACTATATAAATCTATATCATATGACAGTAGCTTATCTTTTTGTTTTCTCTCTTTTATCACAGACCCGAGGAGTGATTTTTCGCAGTAATGTAGGTACTTAATGATAACTTTACCAATAGATTTTTTTTTAAAGGAAAAAAAATAACAAAAGAGACTCTTTTATAACGTCAACAAGAAATGAATGCTCCCATATTTTCAAATGACGTCTTGCAACAAGCATTATTTAAACGTCAATAATGGTTGATGAAGTTTTAATTTTCAGACATGGTTTGCCGGTGGTACATCTTCCTGCTTCTCCATCATTTGAGAAACTTTAAAAATCTTTATCAAGTATAGCATTAGCACATGTTCTTGTCCTTTCCAGCAAAACAAAACAAAGAAAAAGAATGCAATTAATAATGGTGTCCCTTTACCTTATCTAATATGGTGATAAGGCAATTGTTGTGTTTCAAAACATGTAGTTAGCATTTAAAACAGTGAACAACCATTTCTTTAAACTCTGCACAAGTTGCTGCAATGGTGATATTTGTAAAAGGTTGGTTGGGCATAGCTGATGATCCCCTTATGTCGTTAGAAGATGTTGCTTTCTCCTTCAGTATTCTTAAATATGCAAGTTCATGGTTACTATTGATGTGCTTCCACATTGAGGATACCACTTGACAGCTGTTCATTACACAGGTTACTTTCAATGTATCTATCAGTGATTTTCTTCTCTGCTGAAGGTACAACAAAATAGATCCACAGATCATGCAGTTTTTTTTATTAACTTTTTTTAAACAATAAATATAAACAAAACTCAATTACAACTACATTAGAACTGGCAAAATAAGTTAAACAATGTTATAAAGAAACTGTGAAATGGATTCCAAAAGATGTCCGATTGGTAATCTGCAAAAGAAAAAAGAAAATTTGAGTTTAGAATTATGTAGATGTGAGTAAATGAGTAAATGAGCTGAAGCATTACAAGTTGTGGTAACTCTACAGTTTTACGTGTGCAGAGTGACTCGTACATTCCAGTTCTGTTATAGTGCAGCGTTCAAGTGGTGTCTATATGGAAGTGCCTACTGCATTACTGATGCCCTTTATGGCGACTTATTTCTAATGTCACTGAGTCTGGAGTTGAGATTTTTTGTTGAACCAGACGTAGATTTACTAGCTCTTTGCATCACTTTACCCATGTTAACAGTGACTCAAAAGTGGCATAATAAGGTAATGATCTGTTTGTCAGACTGTTGTAACCTATCTGTTGTCACTGCTCGGAGGTAATTATACATTTTACAGAGAAGCTGCTGTACACTACGCACTCTGGGAAATAATATCAAGCCTGGGCGACAAAAATTATTGCCACTTTATCGGCAGGAAAGTGTCGCTAAAGTGGCGATAATGGGTTTGATAATATGCTCTATGGAATTCCAATTGAAGCTCATGTCAGATGTCTTTCATATCTAACATGAGCTTCGATTGGAATTCCATAGAGCATATTATCAAACCTATTATGGCCACTTTAGCAGCAGTTTGCTGCCGATAAAGTGGCGATTATTTTGTCACCAAGGGTTGATAATAGGGCCCTCTCTCGTTTCAGAAATAAAGCTAACACTACAATTTTACGAGTGCAGCGTACCTGGTACATTTTACTTGTTATAGTGCCGCGTTCAAGAGGTGTCTATATGGAAGTGCCTACTGCGTTACTGACGCCTGTTATGCCGAATTATTTCTAATGTATTCCTATGAAGTATTTGTAGATCTAGGCCTCTGTGCTAACAGTTGTGTAAACTTTGCGCCAAACACATTAGGAAGTGGAGTTCACAACTTTAGTTGAGCAGATCTTTTAAACGTCAAAGCAGACAGCAGTGTCTAAGTTTAAGAGAGAAAGAGAAATGATGTCACAGAGAGTGAGAGAGAGAGAAAACAACATTAAAACTGTCGCAGAGTCTGGAGTTGAGATTTTTTGTTGAACCAGACGTAGCTTTACAAGCTCTTTGCATCAGTTTACCTATGTTAAAAGTGACTCAAAAGTGGCGTAATAAGGTTGATGATCTGTTTGTCAGACTGTTGTAACCTAGCTGTTGTCACTGCTCGTAGGTAATTATACATTTTACAGAGAAGCTGCTGTACACTACGCACTCTGGCACATAATATCAAGCTTGGACGACAAAAATTATTGCCACATTATCAGCAGGAAAGTATCGCTAAAGTGGCGATAATGGGTTTGATAATATGCTCTATGGAATTCCAATCGAAGCTCATGTCAGATGTCAATCAATCAATCAATCACAGACATTTATAGAGCGCACTACTTACCCGGAGGGTCTCAAGGCGCTTTGGGGGGGGGGGAGTCCTGCTACTGCTCGAACAGCCAGGTCTTGAGCTTCTTCCTGAAGGAGAGGTGGTCTTGGGTCAGGCGCAGGTCGGTCGGGAGGGAGTTCCAGGTCTTGGCAGCCAGGTAGGAGAAGGACCTTCCTCCTGTTGTCATTCTTCGGATGCGGGGGACGGCGGCGCGGGCGTGGCTGTTTGATCGGAGATGTTGTTTGGGAGCGTAGAAGTTGATGCGGTTGTTGAGGTAGCTCGGGCCTTGATCGTGTAGGGCTTTGTGTGCGTGGGTGAGGAGGCGGAAGGTGATTCTTTTGTTGACGGGGAGCCAATGCAGGTCTCTCAGATGTCCGGAGATGTGGCTGTGTCGAGGGATCTCGAGGATGAGTCTGGCTGAGGCGTTCTGGATCCGCTGGAGTCTCTTCTGGAGCTTGGCGGTGTCCTTCACATCTAACATGAGCTTTGATTGTAATTCCATAGAGTATATTATCAAACCCATTATCGCCACTTTCCTGATGATAAAGTGGAGATAATTCTGTTGCCAAGGTTTGATAATATAGCCTCTCTCCTTTCATAAATAAAAGTTACACTACAGTTTTACGAGTGCAGTGTACCTGGTACATTTTACTTGGTATAGTGCCGCTTTCAAGTGGTGTCTATATGGAAGTGCCTACTGCGTTACTGACGCCCGTTATAGCGACCTATTTCGAATGCATTCCTATGATGGATTTGTAGATGTAGGCCTGGGTGCTTACCGTTGTATAAAGCTTGCGGCCAAACACTGCAGGCACTGGGATGGACAACTTCAGGTGGGCTGATCTTCCTGACGTCCAAGCAGACAGCAGTGTCCACGTTTAAGAGAGATAGAGAAATGATGTCACAGAGAGTGAGAGAGAGAGAAAACATTAAAACTGTGTCACAGAGTCTGGAGTTGAGATTTTTTGTTGAACCAGACGTAGATTTACTAGCTCTTTGCATCACTTTACCCATGTTAAAAGTGACTCAAAAGTTGCATAATAAGGTTGATGATCTGTTTGTCAGACTGTTGTAACCTCTCTGTTGTCACTGCTCAGAGGTAATTATACATTTTACAGAGAAGCTGCTGTACACTACGCACTGTGGGAAATAATATCAAGCCTGGGCGACAAAAATTATTGCCACTTTATTGGCTGGAAAGTGTCGCTAAAGTGGCGATAATGGGTTTGATAATATGCTCTATGGAATTCCAATCGAAGCTCATGTCAGATGTCCTTCATATCTAACATGAGCTTCAATTGGAATTCCATAGAGCATATTATCAAACCTATTATAGCCACTTTAGCGGCAGTTTGCTGCCGATAAAGTGGCGATAATTTTGTCACCAAGGGTTGATAATATGGCTCTCTCTCATTTCAGAAACAAAGCTAACACTACAGTTTTACGAGTGCAGTGTACCTGGTACATTTTACTTGTTATAGTGCCGCGTTCAAGTGGTGTCTATATGGAAGTGCCTACTGCGTTACTGACGCCCGTTATGCTGAATTATTTCTAATGTATTCCTATGAAGTATTTGTAAATCTAGGCCTCTGTGCTTACAGTTGTGTAAACTTTGAGCCAAACACATTAGGAAGTGGAGTTCACAACTTTAGTTGAGCAGATCTTCTACACGTCCAAGCAGACAGCAGTGTCTAAGTTTAAGAGAGAAAGAGAAATGATGTCACAGTGAGTGAGGAGAGAGAAAACAACATTAAAACTGTGTCGCAGAGTCTGGAGGTGAGACTTTTTGTTGAACCAGATGTAGATTTACTATTTCTTTGCATCAGTTTACCTATGTTAAAAGTGACTCAAAAGTGGCGTAATACCGTTGATGATCTGTTTGTCAGACTGTTGTAACCTATCTGTTGTCTCTGCTCTGAGGTATTTATACATTTTACAGAGAAGGTGCTGTACACTGGTACGCTGGTGGAGACGAGTAAGCCGGTGGCAGTGGCAGACTCTATCCGCTTATGTGCTGCAAGTATTGCACTGTGGGCACTGATTCAGAGCATTTTTTTAATGCAATAGCGATTGTATTGCTATTTTTAAAACATAGTGTGAGCGAGTACTGCTGGCAGATTCCTAGGATCTACATTGCACTTGAGCTTGTATTTGTTTTTAAAATTCCGTGCACTCTACTTCTGGGCTGACTAAAAAGTTTGGGGGGTCACTCACCTACTGTACTCCCACCCCGGTCCGACACATCCATTCTGGGCGTTTGATGCGGAGGGTGAGGAGGAGCCCAGCACTTCCGGGCACATAGCAGTCAGGTCAGCACTCTAGCTGCCCCTCCCTTCGCCCTACCTCCTATATATGTGTGTGGGACAGCGTCCGTGCAGCGGACCCATGCAGCGGGCGCGACGGTGGCGCACCTAAGTTGCCCCAAAGTTAAGCCTGCCTGTGCCCTTCCGCGGCCGGACAGGGCCCGGGGCCACGGCCCCTGTGCAAACGAGGCAGACCCACACACACTATGGGAGACATGAACTGTTAAATTTACGTCCACCCACTGCGGGACCATGAGGGCACTCTATGAAGGCACTAACACTCCGAGGCTGCTCACTCTGTTCTTTTAAAGGCAGGAGGGAACCGGCTAGTGGGATATGCAACAAGAGGGTCCAGGGAGGCTTGCTGAATTGCAGATCGTTAAGCAAGCACAGCAATCAGATCTGGGATCTCCTTTTGGGTGAGAAGCTGGACGTTCTCTTCCTAACGGAGACTTGGTTAGGGGAGAACTCTGACCGTGACATAATAGAAGCTATCCCGCCAAGCTACTCCTTGGCCAGATCAGATAGGATCGGAGGGAGGGGTGGGAGGATTGCCATTGCTATTAAGGCTCCGCTTGAATGCACTTTAGAGCCCCTAAAAATAGATAGATTTGAAGCCGTATATTTTACTTTGAAACTAGGACCTCAACATTCTGTGTCGGGGATCCTCGTATACAGACCCCCAGGAGAACTTAATGATTTTATGGCAAGTCTAGTGGAGGGTATTGCTCGTTTAGCTATAAGGAAAAGCAGACTTATGGTGCTAGGAGACCTCAACATCCACCTTGATAATGAGCAGGTCAAGCAGGCCACAGACCTAAGGCTAGAATTACAGGCATTACAATTAGAACTGAAAAACACTACTCCGACCCATAAGCATGGCCACTTATTAGACCCAGTGTTTGGAAATTGGGACGGAGTAAGGGTGGATACTCCCCTTCCTGTACCTTGGTCGGATTACTACTTAGTCCCCTTTAAAATACACTTTCCAGCTACTGACACAGATAGAGGGGAGAATAAGTGCTACCCCCGTCGCAAATGGAAGCACTTTTCACAGGACACTTTCGATAAATTACTACAGAAAGGGTGTCCGCCGGAAGGCACTGACTGAGAAAGCGCAAATGTTAATCTAGAGAAGCGCATTCTCAGTGCTAAGCATGGGCGGAAAATCTGTTTCGCTCGCGGATTTTGCGGATTTTCGGTAAATTCGCAATCCGCGAGATTCGCGAATCTCCCGCAAAATCCGCAAATCCGCGAGCAGCGGATTTTGCTCACACTGTTCGCGTGAGTTCGCGGCTTCCCAGTACAACTTCGCGCCCCGCGAATAAGTGCAAAATTGCAGAAATACGATCTTAGCAAAACTGAAACTACTTACCAGGTTCAAAAGTTCAGGCTCATCATTAGTAGCCATTTCCTGTAGTGCTTCCTGAGGGGCCCCTCCAGAGTTCAGTTGCCAGTTGCAACTAATATGTGACCCTGCTCTGAACCTCAGAATAGTTACACATATGCCACAAAGGTCCTGAATTACAGCTAAGGGAGACAAGCAGGAGCCAGGCTGGAAGTTCAAATCCATTAATCAGCCCCTAATTCATTATTGTCAGTTGGGGCAGGGCAGGTGTTGTAACTAATTTTGCAACAATGAAAGCACTTAGCAAGTGCAAAAGATCACTAATCAGGAAGCACTAAGGAAGCAGGTGCCAGCTAAAAAAATATTCTGTGACACATTAATCAGCCCCAAATTAATTCAGGTCACTTGAGGCAGGGAAGGTATGCTTGCGTTGCCACAATAATGTACACTGACTGGAAAACCAGAGGGTGCTGTGATGAAACAGAGGGTGGCATGGGTGGGCCAGAGGGTGGCATGAGTAGTCAGAGAGTGGCAGTGGTGACAGAGAGTGGCAGTGATGAAGAAGAGTGTCCCAAACAGGCTGGACACGTAGAAACAACAAGTTCGCGAAACTTGCGACCCGACAGGTAAGTTCGCAATTTGCGACATTGTACAAAACCCTCGCGAACTGGCAGAAACCCGCGCAAACACAAAAAAAAAAAATCCGCAAATTCGCGAGAATTCGCGGATTTTGCGGATTGCGAGTTCGCAAATCCGCAAAATTCGCGAACGCGAGATTCGCAAAATTCGCCCATGCTTACTCAGTGCCCTCGATGCGACAGCCCCGATGTGTGTATCTAAGTCTGGGAGCAGAGGTAAAAAGTCAGCTCCATGATTTACATCTGATCTGCAGGCAGCAAAATCGGACTGCAAAAATTGGAGCGCAGATGGCGGGTGGACTTTTGCCCTCAGATGAAGGCCACCTATAAGGACGCACAGAGTAAGTACCAAATTATGTTGCGAGGAACTAAAGCCACCCACTATAAAAATCGAATTGGGGAGGCAGAAAACTCCTCGAAAGAACTTTTTAAGATCTTTAAGGAGATCTCTGTGGTAGCAAACTCTAATGCCCCAGAAAATGATTCGGTGACAGAGTGTAACAGAGTAGCTGAATACTTTGCAGGAAAGGTCAGGGATATTTATGCATCCTTTTCTAATACCATTGAAACTGGACTAAGCTGTGAGGAAGGTACGGAGGTGAGTAATGTGGAAAAGATTCTGAAGTATTTTTCGGTTCCGCCCCCGGAGGTGCTTCGTAGCATCTGTCAGTCTGGCTCCCCTCCGGACCCGGCACCCCCTAGGGTGGTGGGAGAAAGCCTCCTGGTTCTGGAGCCTTACATCAGGCATGTACTTCAGATCTCGTTTGGCTCCGAAACACTTCCAGAAGACTGGAAGAAAGCAGTAGTTCTTCCTATAAGGAAGAAACCCTATGTGAGCCATGAAGTACTTGAGAATTTGAGGCCAATCTCCCTTCTACCGTACCTAGCCAAAGTGGCTAACGCTCAACTGATGGCACATTTAGAGAAGCACAGCATCCTGCATTCCTCTCAATCAGGCTTCCGGTCGGTTTTCTCGACTGAGACAGCCCTTTTGAGAGCGACTGAGACCCTGAGATGAGGGGCGGATGCCGTACATACCATGGCACTAGTGATGTTGGACCTCAGTGCGGCGTTTGACACAGTAGCTCATGCCATCTTGCTGCAGTGTCTAAACAAAGCGGGTGTCACAGATTCCGTGCTGGGGTGGGTGAAATCCTTCCTCACAGGCCGAAGCTTTCAGGTTCATCGAGGCTCTTTTAGATCAGCAGTGACAGCTTTAGAACAGGGGGTGCCGCAGGGCTCTGCCCTGAGTTCAACTTTATTTAACTTATACATGGCCCCCCTGGCCGAAGTGGTGCAAGCGTATGGAGTGGAGTTAGTCTCCTAAGCTGATGACACCCAACTGCTGATCTCTATGTTCCAAGCACCTTCAACGGCGGCATCCAATTTCAAGACCTGTATGCAGGCTCTGGCAGTGTGGATGAACTCGCATTGTCTGAAACTCAATGGCTCCAAGACGGAGGTAATGATGATAGGTGGGACCAACCTGAGCTGGACAGCGGATTGGTGGCCATCATGCCTGGGTCCAACACCCGTTCCCTGTAAGGAGGCTAAGAACCTGGGGATATGGGTGGAGCCCACTCTATTCTATGAAGGCCACATTCGTCGCCTAGTGGGAAAGTGGTTTAGGGTGTTAAAAACACTCAATCACACCTTAGACTTACTTTTTCTGGATGCTAGACGCACCTTGACTCAAGCATTGGTGACGTCCCATATAGATTACGGAAATGTCTTGTTTTTAGGCACCACAGAAAAAAGCATGGGGCGCCTATAAGTCCTGTAAAATACTGCTGCTCATCTTGTCCTGAGACTTCCGAAAAGAGCAGCATTCAAACCTGCTCTAGCAGCCCTACACTGGTTGCCGGTCAGAAAGAGAGTTATGTATAAGTCTCTCCTAATATGCCACAGGATACTCTGGCACAAAGCTCCATCCTATCTCCGAGACCTGGTACATAGATATGAACCTAGTAGAGCTCTACGCTCAGAAGGAATGGGCCTGATGAAGGCTCCCCGCGTAAAAAGAGCCAAATTGGGAGGTCGCTCTTTTAGAGTCATAGCGGCTCGAAACTGGAACAGACTCCTGGTTGGCCTCAGACTGGAAGGATCGGAGGCCAAGTTCAGAAGTCTTTTAAAAACTCATTTGTACAATCTGTAAAGCAATGCTTGGGCGGGGGAGGTGACATTGCTGTTTGTGAATCTTTACCTCCATAGCGCGGGGACAGGCGCTTTATAAACTACTTCATTATTATTATTACACTACGCATTCTGGGCCATAATATCAAGCTTGGACGACAAAAATGATTGCCACTTTATTTCACATCTAACATGAGCTTCGATTGGAATTCCATAGAGTATATTATCAAACCCATTATCGCCACTCTCCTGACGATAAAGTGGAGATAATTCTGGTGCCAAGGTTTGATAATATGGCCCTCTCTCCTTTCATAAATAAAAGTTACACTACAGTTTTACGAGTGCAGTGTACCTGGTACATTTTACTTGTTATAGTGCCGCGTTCAAGTGGTGTCTATATGGAAGTGCCTACTGCGTTACTGACGCCCGTTATGCCGACTTATTTCTAATGCATTCCTATGCAGGCTTTGGAGATCTAGGCTGCTGTACTTACCTTGTATAAAGAGTGCGGCCACCGGAGTTCATCACTCCAATTGAACTCTGCTTCTATACGTCAAAGTATATTCAATAAGTTGCAGAGAATGCCATTGCTGTTGCTCGCTAGGCCGTAGTTGCTTCTGAACTATGTTTGGTGAAGGAAACAAAAGGAGATTTTGATTAGTCATTGAAACTGAGTTGCGTAACTACTATCAAAAGTGAATTTTAATGTGGGTTCTTAATATTCCGTAGTTAAGACTGTTGCAGCTCCAGCAAACAAAGGCAGATCAATAAGTTAATAAAGGCCTGGGATGGTATTGTGATGCAGAAAAAAAAATACTATCATGGATGCATAATTAATAATAATAGAGACCTAAGCACGTGGCGCAGTACAGAAATACGACACAGAAATGTATGCACGCACAATTTTTAAGATTAGAGGTGTATAGGACCTCGCGACTTATGAAGAAATATTTCAATTATGTAAGTACAATTTAAAACCATTGATGGTTAGGAAAGCCATATGAAGGATGAAAAAATAGTATTATGCATATAAAATTTACAGTGGAGGCTGATGTTGTGATGTCTTCTCTTACCTTTGTTTCTGTCGTCTTTTGTCGTGTCTTGAAAGGCTGTGGTTTCGCTGAGTCTGGGGTGTTTTATCCAAGCAGAGCCAGGCAAAAGAGAGCATGCTCACGTCAGTGCCCGCATTATATGGGAACCGCGGGGGCTGACCAAACCAAGCCCATGGCCGTCATTGGCAGCGTTTTTGCGGTCTATAGGAATAATCGCCCTAGGGGAGATCACATTGGCTAATGTATTGGTTTCTAGGCTAAATGATAGCAAACATGCTTGGTGGTGGCATGTGTGTAGTGTGGGCGGGCGTGGGTGGTGTTATAATGTACGCAGAGGCAGGCCCAGAATCGTATCTGCAATGAGTCAGCATTTCTAATCATTCTCCTTAGCATGCCCTGAGCTCTGATTTGTCACTGAGAGGGTGAACGCACCATAGTTTGTAATGCTTATCATACTCAGCGTGTACCCGCGCATCCAGTATGAATATGCTTTGACGTTACGTGTCGCATTAAAGCTTCGGTGTGACGTCATGTCCGGCTTTCTGTACGCGAAAGGGGGCAATGTTTCTACTTGGTTTAAAACATTTATTTATGTATTTAATGTAGATACTAAGGGTAGACATTTGGGATAACTATGATTTTTTTAAAGATCATGCGTACTCGTATTGAAAGAGCTGCGCAAGCGCATCATAAGTGTACGCAAAGCCATGTGACTTTAAAAGTAGAGATTTGATTGGTTCGTAACTTTTCCTATTGCGAGTGTTGAAAGCTCCATCTCATTATAATTATTCGACTTTGACTTACTAAGAAGAAGCATTTGTTGTGAGAATCTTCTCAAATAGAAGGAAGATCACCATAATAAGAGCAATGGAGTCATCTTCCAGCAGTTCTTCAGAGGGAGATTTAATTTGTGAAGATCCTCCAAAGAAGAGGAAAGAAGCTCTAATTTGGAAGTTTTTCACTTTTCCAGAAGGTCAAAAAAAGGTTAATGCTGCAAAAGTAACCTGTAAAATTTGCCAAACAACTCTTTCAAGGGGTGATCCATGTAAAAAATACTCTTTTGGCTCAGCAAATATGGTGCTACACGTAAAGAACTTGCACCCCAAGAACTTTGCTCGAGCTGAAAGACGGAGGTTGCAAGAGACCCCACCTGCTGCTACACCAAGCACATCAACTGCGGCAGCATTTCCAGCAAACAGTCCACACCCACATATTGATTCTTACTTTTCTAAAGTTACATTTCTTTGCATTTATTATGATAAACTTTTGTGTTTTGGGGAACAGTCTATCGACCTGATAAACCGCAGGATACAGGATCATTGCTGTCCTCGACATTAGTTGTTCTTTTTTTTCATTCTTTTGTTCCGCTTGGAATTTGTTGACAAAACACAAAAAAGATACAAAACAAAAAAAACAGTTCTTTTAAGAACTACCTTCACCGGTCAAAGAAAGAACAATATTTCTATGTTAGTGCGAAAAAGTTTGTCAGAATGAATGTGTAGTTCATAAATGAATGAATGAATATATTACTAGTGTATGGAAAATGTGAAAGTGCAGAACTATAAGGAAGTGCTACAGCATAAATCTATAAGGTGTTTACCTATAGTATACTGTAGTATGTGCGAAGCACTTGAATGTAACGTATGTACATAAATATGTTAGAAGTCTATGCTTCAATTTGTGCTGCTGGTAAAACTGCCTGGGTGAATTTGTATGTGTTAGGGGCATATTTACGATCCCCTTGTGCGTCTTTTACACAGCCGTTGCATCACTTTTGTGACACAGTGGTGGTGCAAAAGCTGTGCCATGGTGTGTGCTTTTAACAATGTGACGCATCTGGAGGGTGCATTACATTGTAAAGCTGTGCAACAAAAGAGGCTTTCCTGTGCAGAAGGGGGTGCAGCAACGCCTCCTAAAAGTGACTGAGTGAAATGTATAACATTTAATTCAGCCACTTTTGAGGTTATGCTGCGTCAAAACCTTGCACATACTTGAAGCAGGTGTAAGGATTGATACAGCTTTGTGAGCATAGGGCCCCAGAGCATTGCTGGAGTTGTGTTATACTTGCAACAGAAGTGAAGCAATAATTAATCCAAAAATTACGTTGCAATTTAGTGTTGTTATTATTTTATAATAAGAATATGAAATATAATCTAAAAAATTAAATACATATAAATATTTATATGAAAAATAGAAGAAATTAGTGTAAAAAGAGAGACATAATAATGAATACATTTTTAACTTATCATTTACAAAACCTTTGAAATTCACTGAAAAAACCATAGGTTTCACAAACATTATAGTTAGGAATTAGCATTTAAAAAACCATGCAAATTAATTGAAAAAACCCTAGTTTTCACACGTTATAGTTATCTGAACATTTTTCTCATACAAAACCTTTGAAATTCCTCCGTTATAGTTAGCTCAGCTAACTATAACTTGTGCACCCGCAATGCACTGCTGATGACGTCACATATAACATCACTCATGACATGGTCAGTGACATCACTGATGACATCACTGATGACATCTCAAATGACATCACTGATGACATCACTGATGACATCATCCTTGCAAAAGAATGGCAGACCTCTTTTTGGCGTAATATAACCTTTGATACACATCTTTAGAAATAGAAAGCAAACATTTAAAAAAAAATGGAGATAACAATACCACTTACCAACAACCTATTCAGTAATTCCGCCATCTACATACCCATGCACTCATTCACCAACAGTTCTATATAGTCACTTATACATGTACTCACTCATCATATGTACTCATATACTTATAAATACTGTTACACACCGACACTCATCCATACAGTTACCCACACACATACTCACACATGCAAATAAACTATCAAACATTCCTTTTGTTTTCATATACAGCTATACACACACCACTACACTTACTTTTACAGAAACGTACACATACTTACTCTCTTAAACAATCAGTGATAGAAACACATACTTATTTATAGAGGAACTTTTTTGAATCTGTCACTGTCATATATCCTTACTAATATACATCGATACTCACACATGTTTAAAACATATGTACTTACTCATAAAGACACTATTGAGGCAGTCATTCACTCTCTAGCACACCCATACACACATTCATCCACCCGGGCAGTCCTGCACACATGCTGTCTTCAAAACACATACAAACAGTGAGTCAGTCAGTCATGCATCTGTGCTCTTAGTAATGTCCGCCACCAAACCATACACACAGTTATTCTGATACTAAAAAAATCAACTAACAACCCATATAGACAGTCGTGTAGCTACTCACCCAACCAATGCAGCCATTTATACACAAAGTGAGACACTGATACAGATATTTACATATTTAAACATCACTAGCTTATACATGTATTCACTAAGGTACACTTAATAAGTCAGTTATACAATGAAATTTACAAAGAAAACATCCATTTAGACACTTACTTACCCATTTATTGTTCCATCGACCTTTAGATATACATATATAAAAATATGTATTTTTCAGAAAGACACACATTCAGTGGATGGTGTCATAAGTGATGTCATCAGTGATGTCATTTGAGATGTCAGCAGTGATGTCATGAGTGATGTCACTGACCATGTCATGAGTGATGTTATATGTGACATCATCAGCAGTGCATTGCGGGCGCGCAAGTTATAGTTAGCTGAGCTAACTATAATGGAGGAATTTCAAAGGTTTTGTATGAGAGAAATGTTCAGCTAACTATAACGTGTGAAAACTAGAGTTTTTTCAATGAATTTGCATGGATTTTTAAATGCTAATTCCTAACTATACCATGTTTGAAACCTATGGTTTTTTCAATGAATATGTATATATATTACCTACTGGCGGTCGCCAGTAGGTATATATAGTTAGGATTTTTTCTCTATGGGATTTTTGAAAATTCTATGTCTAATAACTTTGGCGTTTGTTTACGGAATTGGCTGAAATTTTCAGAAAAATGGAACATTTTGTTTCTGAGAAGCCCCTGGCAATTTGGGGGGGTTTCATCAAGGGGGGGCCGAGAAAAAAGGGGGGTCCCAAAACGCGTTTTTCCCATGTTAATTTCCATAGGGCGGTTGGCCTCACTTTTAGCTCGAACGGCTGAATGGATTTGCACGAAACTTGGCAAAATTGTAGGGACTGTTAGCCCGATGTGCCTTTGCTAGGTCTCAATATATGTACTCCAGTGGATTTTGAGTAATTTAGGTTCAAAAAAAGATATATATCTGGGCGGAGCCTAACCACACATCTGATCTGATTGGCTGTCAGCACTTCATCCAAGAAGTGTTGGCAGCCATTTTGGGACCAATATACATGATAGCACCTCATTAAAAAGCATTGTAGTTAATAGAGGGTTTTAGGACTTTAGTTACATTATAAATCATTTGTTGATGGTACCATACTCGTTTTAGGAATTGTGGTGGGTTCTAAGGTGATTTTACCATGTGAAAAAACCTTCTGCTGTGATATCATGAATATTGTTTGAAAGAAAACTAATATCTCATGATTTTCCCACAGTGAGTCAGTCAGTCATGCATCTGTGCTCTTAGTAATGTCCGCCACCAAACCATACACACAGTTATTCTGATACTAAAAAAATCAACTAACAACCCATATAGACAGTCGTGTAGCTACTCACCCAACCAATGCAGCCATTTATACACAAAGTGAGACACTGATACAGATATTTACATATTTAAACATCACTAGCTTATACATGTATTCACTAAGGTACACTTAATAAGTCAGTTATACAATGAAATTTACAAAGAAAACATCCATTTAGACACTTACTTACCCATTTATTGTTCCATCGACCTTTAGATATACATATATAAAAATATGTATTTTTCAGAAAGACACACATTCAGTGGATGGTGTCATAAGTGATGTCATCAGTGATGTCATTTGAGATGTCAGCAGTGATGTCATGAGTGATGTCACTGACCATGTCATGAGTGATGTTATATGTGACATCATCAGCAGTGCATTGCGGGCGCGCAAGTTATAGTTAGCTGAGCTAACTATAATGGAGGAATTTCAAAGGTTTTGTATGAGAGAAATGTTCAGCTAACTATAACGTGTGAAAACTAGAGTTTTTTCAATGAATTTGCATGGATTTTTAAATGCTAATTCCTAACTATACCATGTTTGAAACCTATGGTTTTTTCAATGAATATGTATATATATTACCTACTGGCGGTCGCCAGTAGGTATATATAGTTAGGATTTTTTCTCTATGGGATTTTTGAAAATTCTATGTCTAATAACTTTGGCGTTTGTTTACGGAATTGGCTGAAATTTTCAGAAAAATGGAACATTCTGATACTTCACACAAGAGTTGTGTAACAACATCTCCACATTCTTTGAGGACAAAATAGACACCATTTATAATAAAATTCTTATTAAACATCCTAACAAATTGGAAGTCCCTAGTACTCTGTGTATAGAAACTCCTACCGAGACCCTTGAAGTCTTTCCAGAAGTCACGGAAAATGATATACTTACCCTCCTGAGTAATGTGAAATCAGGTTCCCCTCGCGATCTTCTTCCTGCCAGAGTAACTAACAACCTGAGCAGCTTACTATGCCCTATCATCATGAAGATCCTCAATCTCTCTTTCACAGAGGGTAAACTCCCGCAACAGTGGAAAGAGGCAGTTGTGAATCCGATACGCAAAAACACCACCTCCCCCTGGACGGAACTCTCCAACCTTCGCCCTATTTCTCTACTGCCCCTCCTGACTAAGTTGGCCGAGAAATTTGCTAACTCTCAGATTTCCAGCTTCATAGAAGCGACAGGGGGCCTGGACCAATCCCAATCTGGGTTCAGGCCCAACTACAGCACCGAATCTGCTCTCCTCTCCGTGACCGACAACATCAAGATGTCACAGGATAGAGGAGGATCAATGATTCTGGTGCTGTTAGACCTGTCTGCAGCTTTTGATACTGTGTTACATAAGATCCTGTTGAACAGACTACAAGGAGTGGGCATTAGAGGCCAGGCGCTTGCATGGCTGGAGAGTTTCCTATCTGGGCGTACGCAATCTGTCAGCTTGGGCCCCTATCATTCCATCACTAGGGAGCTCACCAAAGGGGTGCCACAGGGCTCATGTCTAAGCCCCACATTGTTCAATGTGTATGTGGCCCCCCTTGCTGAGATTGTGAGGAAGTACGGATTCACACCAGTGTCGTATGCCGACGACACCCAACTCCTCTTCCCTTTCCATGACCTCAATGCTAATGTTAGGGAAAACTTTGCGGAAGGCATGAGGGCCATCTCTAACTGGATGGCTTCCAACTACCTCCAGTGCAACGTCGGGAAGACAGAGGTGATGCTTTTCGGCAAAGCTAGCATGCTCTGGTCTCCCGATTGGTGGCCCCAAGATCTGGGACCAGTACCTTCCCCAAAGTCTATTATAAAAAACCTAGGAGTGAAACTGGATCAAAACTTAACCCTAAAGGATCACGCGAACGTGATTGCTGGAGCCTGTTTCCACACCATTGGCTTACTCAGACGTATCTTCCCTCTTTTACCTGACATCTACAGGAAGACACTGGTACAGACCCTTGTAATAAGTCGTCTTGACTATTGCAATGGGCTCCTGATACTAGCGAATGAGGATGCCATCAATAGGCTGCAGGTGGTCCAGAACACGGCGGCCAGATTGATTCTGAACGCCCCCCCTAGAACTCCTTCTGGTCCCCTGCTGAGAGAACTTCATTGGCTCCCAGTACGGCAACGGATCAAATTCAAGATCTGTTGTACTGTCCACAGATGCCTTTTTGGAAATGGCCCCAGCTACCTAACCCAACTATTTCATCCTTACAGACCGGAACGTGATCTACGATCCAGCAACCAGCTCCTGCTTAACTCTCCTTTCATTAAAAAGACCAGACAAGGTGGCCGCGCCCTCTCCTCAGTGGGGCCAACTCTGTGGAACAATCTGCCCCTTAGTCTCAGACAGATCTCCCATCACTTTACATTCAGGAAAGCACTAAAGACCAATCTGTTCACTGCTTTATAAGCCTTCTTCTTACCCACTACGCATCATCAGTTCACCAGTACTGTTTGCTATTCAGTCACCTGTGCTTGCGGCCACAGCGCGGAGATAACCCCTGGGTTCGATTCTGGCGCTCTATAAGCATTTAAATAAATAAATTTAAATAAATAAATAAACATTTTGTTTCTGAGAAGCCCCTGGCAATTTGGGGGGGTTTCATCAAGGGGGGGCCGAGAAAAAAGGGGGGTCCCAAAACGCGTTTTTCCCATGTTAATTTCCATAGGGCGGTTGGCCTCACTTTTAGCTCGAACGGCTGAATGGATTTGCACGAAACTTGGCAAAATTGTAGGGACTGTTAGCCCGATGTGCCTTTGCTAGGTCTCAATATATGTGCTCCAGTGGATTTTGAGTAATTTAGGTTCAAAAAAAGATATATATCTGGGCGGAGCCTAACCACACATCTGATCTGATTGGCTGTCAGCACTTCATCCAAGAAGTGTTGGCAGCCATTTTGGGACCAATATACATGATAGCACCTCATTAAAAAGCATTGTAGTTAATAGAGGGTTTTAGGACTTTAGTTACATTATAAATCATTTGTTGATGGTACCATACTCGTTTTAGGAATTGTGGTGGGTTCTAAGGTGATTTTACCATGTGAAAAAACCTTCTGCTGTGATATCATGAATATTGTTTGAAAGAAAACTAATATCTCATGATTTTCCCACAGTGAGTCAGTCAGTCATGCATCTGTGCTCTTAGTAATGTCCGCCACCAAACCATACACACAGTTATTCTGATACTAAAAAAATCAACTAACAACCCATATAGACAGTCGTGTAGCTACTCACCCAACCAATGCAGCCATTTATACACAAAGTGAGACACTGATACAGATATTTACATATTTAAACATCACTAGCTTATACATGTATTCACTAAGGTACACTTAATAAGTCAGTTATACAATGAAATTTACAAAGAAAACATCCATTTAGACACTTACTTACCCATTTATTGTTCCATCGACCTTTAGATATACATATATAAAAATATGTATTTTTCAGAAAGACACACATTCAGTGGATGGTGTCATAAGTGATGTCATCAGTGATGTCATTTGAGATGTCAGCAGTGATGTCATGAGTGATGTCACTGACCATGTCATGAGTGATGTTATATGTGACATCATCAGCAGTGCATTGCGGGCGCGCAAGTTATAGTTAGCTGAGCTAACTATAATGGAGGAATTTCAAAGGTTTTGTATGAGAGAAATGTTCAGCTAACTATAACGTGTGAAAACTAGAGTTTTTTCAATGAATTTGCATGGATTTTTAAATGCTAATTCCTAACTATACCATGTTTGAAACCTATGGTTTAGTCAATGAATATGTATATATATATATATATATATATATTACCTACTGGCGGTCGCCAGTAGGTATATATAGTTAGGATTTTTTCTCTATGGGATTTTTGAAAATTCTATGTCTAATAACTTTGGCGTTTGTGGACGGAATTGGCTGAAATTTTCAGAAAAATGGAACATTTTGTTTCTGAGAAGCCCCTGACAATTTGGGGGGGTTTCATCAAGGGGGGGCCGAGAAAAAAGGGGGGTCCCAAAACGCGTTTTTCCCATGTTAATTTCCATAGGGCGGTTGGCCTCACTTTTAGCTCGAACGGCTGAATGGATTTGCACGAAACTTGGCAAAATTGTAGGGACTGTTAGCCCGATGTGCCTTTGCTAGGTCTCAATATATGTGCTCCAGTGGATTTTGAGTAATTTAGGTTAAAAAAAAGATATATATCTGGGCGGAGCCTAACCACACATTTGATCTGATTGGCTGTCAGCACTTCATCCAAGAAGTGTTGGCAGCCATTTTGGGACCAATATACATGATAGCACCTCATTAAAAAGCATTGTAGTTAATAGAGGGTTTTAGGACTTTAGTTACATTATAAATCATTTGTTGATGGTACCATACTCGTTTTAGGAATTGTGGTGGGTTCTAAGGTGATTTTACCATGTGAAAAAACCTTCTGCTGTGATATCATGAATATTGTTTGAAAGAAAACTAATATCTCATGATTTTCCCACAGTGGTTTGGAAAGGGATCTATAAGCTAAACTGAAAGCATATTTTCTGTAAATTCACATTATCTTTCTCAGTCATGTGAAAATGAAGTCTGACATTCTCAGTAAAACATGTACATCCAACAAGGACAGAGACTGTCAGTTGATTCCTTTGTGTTCTACTGCAGCCTCCTAGAGTGTTCTAAAGAACAACTAGAGCGCTAACAGTCCTACTTATTACAAAGGTATGGCACACCTGAAGCCATCTTGATTGGAATAAAGTGGTAACTCTTAAAACATTTAATTTAAAAAGAAACAACATGAGGGGGTATATTTTGCCATAGAAAGTATGATTAGTGCTGCAGAATGAAAAATTAGGGCACATTTTGAGTGACTTCTCAAATCCTTTTCTATTTCATTAAAACATTCTGACATGCAGTCTCCCAAAATGGCCACCAGAGACAAAAGAGCCCAAATGTAGCCCAAATATCACCCAGATGTAGCCCAAGTATAGCCCAATGACAGAATGTCCCAGAGTGTTCTAAAGAACAACTAGAGCGCTAACAGTCCTACTTATTACAAAGGTATAGCACACCTGGAGCCATCGTGATGGGAATAAAGTGGTAACTCTTAAAACATTTAATTTAAAAAGGAACAAAATGAGGGGGTATATTATGCAATAGAAGGTATTATTAGTGCTGCAGAAAGAAAAATTAGGGCACATTTTGAGTGACTTTTCGAATCCTCTTCTATTTCATTAAAAAATTCTGACATGCAGTCTCCCAAAATGGCCACCAGAGACAAAAGAGCCCAAATGTAGCCCAAATATCACCCAGATGTAGCCCAAGTATAGCCCAATGACAGAATGTCCCAGAGTGTTCTAAAGAACAACTAGAGCGCTAACAGTCCTACTTATTACAAAGGTATGGCACACCTGAAGCCATCTTGATTGGAATAAAGTGGTAACTCTTAAAACATTTAATTTAAAAAGGAACAAAATGAGGGGGTATATTTTGCCATATGAATTATGATTAGTGCTGCAGAAAGAAAAATTAGGGCACATTTTGAGTGACTTCTCAAACCCTCTTCAATTTCATTAAAAAATTCTGACATACAGTCTCCCAAGATGGCCACCAGAGACAAAAGAGCCTAAATGTAGCCCAAATATCACCCAGATGTACCCCAAGTATAGCCCAATGACAGAATGTCCCAGAGTGTTCTAAAGAACAACTAGAGCGCTAACAGTCTTACTTATGACAAAAGTATGGCACACCAGAAGCCATCTTGATTGGAATGAAGTCGTAAGTCTGAAAACACTCAATTTAAAAAGGAACAACATGAGGGGGTTAATTTTGCCATAGAAAGTATGATTAGTGCTTCAGAAAGAAAAATTAGGGATCATTTTGAGTGACTTCTCAAATCCTCTTCTATTTCATTAAAAAAATTCTAACATGCAGACTGAAACATGCACTTTGAATACCAGCAGCAGAAGTCCCTGGTGAGCAGTAGCTTTACTACAGTGATCTAATGTGCAACTAGAGTGCTAACATTCAGAATTTATGGCAAATGTGTGACACATCTGAATGCCTTCTTGATGGAACCAAAGTAAACAAGCATTGAAAATGCAATAGATCTCGCCCTCGTTTAAGTTAAAGCCATTCTGTTTGTAATGAGGTGGCTTTTTAGCTTTGCTTTTATTAGTGTTTTTTCAACTTTCATGTAAATAACATGCATCTGTATGCATATAAGTATATGTATTGATGCATTTATGTTTGTATTTATATAGATATACAGATGATATATGTTTATATATGTATGTATATATATATATTCACTGAAAAAACCATAGGCTATAGACCATATATAGTTAGGAATTAGCATTTACAAAACCTTGAAAATTCACTGAAAAAAACCATAGGTTATAGACCATATATAGTTAGGAATTAGCATTTACAAAACCTTGAAAATTCACTGAAAAAACCATAGGTTATAGACCATATATAGTTAGGAATTCGCATTTACAAAACCTTATTTTACTCACACAAAACCATTGAAATTCCATATATAGTTAGTTGCACTAACTATATATCGCGCACCCGCAATCCACTGCTGATGATGTCACATATTACATCATTCATGACATGGTCAGTGACATCACTGATGACATCACTGATGACATCTCAAATGACATCACTGATGACATCACTGATGACAACATCCAGGGACTGTATGTTTCTGTAAAGTTAAAATATGTCTTACATCTTGAAGAATGAGTGGATGTATAAGTGTCTGGATGAAGGATTTAGTAGGTGCATGACTGACTGTATGAGTGAGTGATTAAATGTGTCTCACTGAGTGCATGGGTTAGTGACTAAACTGTCTTAATTTGTGCATCATTATGTCTGTTGTTCTGTAAACTGTTGCATGTGTTGATAAGTAGCTATATGAGTAACTATATGGGTTATTGATTGGTTGCCCAAGTATTTGTATGGGAGACTGAGTGTGTGTGTGGGTGGCTGGGAGGTGTATGACTCTGTGCATAGATGTGTGAGCAGTTGATTCACTAGATGTATGGTTTCAAAAGTGCATGTGGAAACAGCTGTATGGGTGGTTGACTGTGTGCATGAGTGTATTGGTGAGTGAATGGATATCTCAGTGATACATGTCAAAGTAAGTACATATGTAAAACACAGTACATGTGAGAGTTGACATATATAAATAACTGTGCATAAGAGCCAGTGAATGTGTGAGTGGCTGTATGGATCATTGTGAACTTGTATCAGGGATTGTATAAGAGAGTAAATATGTGTTAGTATATGTTTGTATAAGTAAAGTTTGTATAACTGTATAGTTGAGGAAATGGAGGTGTGATTGATTCTTTGCATGACTGACTAGGTGTGTGAGTAACTCCATGGATGAGTGACAGTCTGTGAGTGTCTGTTTACACTGATTGTATCTAAGGTTATATTAGAGTCTGAAGAGGTTCATCGTATTATCACATGAATGATATCATCAGTGATGTGATCAGTAATGTCAAATGAGATGTCATCAGTGATGTCATCAGTGATGTCATTTGAGATGTCATCAGTGATGTCATTTGAGATGTCATCAGTGATGTCATCAGTGATGTCACTGACCATGTCATGAATGATGTAATATGTGACATCATCAGCAGTGGATTGCGGGTGCGCGATATATAGTTAGTGCAACCAACTATATATGGAATTTCAATGGTTTTGTGTGAGTAAAATAAGGTTTTGTAAATGCGAATTCCTAACTATATATGGTCTATAACCTATGGTTTTTTCAGTGAATATACATATATATATATATATATATATATATATATATATATATATATATATATATATATATATATATATATATATATATATATATATATATGTATATATATATATATATATTTTTTTTTATATATTTATATATATATATATATATATATATACAAGATACCAAAGAGAACGACTCGCACCACGGGGGGTTCAAATCCAAATCCGATTTAATTGCACAGAAGTCAAAAGAACAGACGCTTTTCGGCTGTACGCCTTCGTCAGTATCAGTTGGCCGCCATGACGCTACAGTTTATAAACATGATAACAATGACAGTTGCTGCAAAATGTCTCGCGGGATCTGTCCCAAACAAGCACCATTTTGAAATCAGGCAAAACACAAATATCGAAGCGATGAAAGAAAGTTACACACTAAATAAAGTATGTACATTTTCAATAAATTGAGCCCTCGAATTGGCTTAAGTTAAAGTGGTACTGCGGTGCAAAAATTACATTCAAAATCACATAAACCGCACATATGTTGAATTCACAAGTAAAACTGTACTCAATCAATTGGAAAATACTAACCATGATTTAATAAAGCAAAAGCACCCTGAAGACAGTACATATAACATCGATTCACACCTGAAGTGTCATAGTACAGCAAAAGAAATTGTGAATAAGGACAATTATTTACAGTATTTACAGGTGTACTTTCAGTTCCTCCCCATGTTGAGTCCCAAAGGTGGTTTAGTTGATGAATCAATAATATATCTGGACTCCAGTCTCCTTAAGCATTTAGCTCTATCTCCCCCTCTGGGATCTCGAGGCACATGGTCAAGGCAAAAGTAACTCAAGAGTTTACGGTCACTGTTGTGGTGAATGTGAAAATGACGGGCTACTGGATAATTGCTGTCGTTGTTTTGAATTGCCCTCTGATGTTCTAAAATGCGGATTTTGGCAGGGTGCATAATACTCCCTATATATTTAAGTCTGCACGGGCAAGTAAGACAGTAGACCACAAAATGTGTCAGACAATTCATAAATTTCTTGATGGCAACTGGGTCGTGTTTCCCTGGTACAGAATAGCTAACAACTTTCCTGCTACCCGCACATGACTTGCACTTATTGCAAGGATAGAACCCACCTTGTATGCCTCTGGCAGCAGGGGGCAAATGGCTCTGTACCAAGAGATCTTTAAGTGACTTGGTTTAAAAAAATGTTATAGAAGGTTTGGCAGGGATGTCACGTCCAATGACAGGGTCAGATTTCAAAATACTCCAATTATAGTACATAATCTGTTTAAGACTCTTAGCTGCGTTGGAAAAATTTGTAATGAGCCTCAGATTATTGGTACCTTTATTTTTATCTATTTTAGGAGTCTCTTTAATCAAGTCAATTCTGCTTTTGACCTCAGCTTTCTTCCAAGCTCCGCTCAGCACCCTATCTTTATAGCCTCGTGCCCTGAATCTATCGAGGCTGGCCAGCCCTGCTTCATTATAGTCTTCAGGACGGGAGCTGTTGCGTTTGATGCGCAAAAGTTCCCCATACGGGATACTGTTCTTAAGGCTTGTGGGGGGACTTCTGTGTGCATGAAGCACTGAGTTGCCCGCTGTGGGTTTCCTAAAAAGAGCCGTCTGTAACTTGCCATCGGTTATGAATACTCTTACATCTAGGTAATTCACCTCAGTGTTACTGATTTCACCTGAGAATTTCAAATTAAGGTTGTTGCTGTTGAGATGTTTGAAATAATCTTCAACTGACTGTCTACTCCCTTTCCAGACCAGAAAGAGGTCTTCAATGTACCGCCTCCAAATTATGGTCTTGTTGACCCAATGGTCACAGGAGTCCGACCAGGCCGCCCGCTTCTCCCACCAGCCAACGAAAAGATTTGCGTAGCTGGGGGCGAAGCAGGCTCCCATCGCCGTCCCCCGTTTTTGTCGGTAGATCTGGTCCTGAAAAATGAAAAAGTTGTTAAACAAGCAGAAACGGAGAAAGTCAGTGAGCATTTTACTGTGCTCCCTATGTTCTGCCGGTCTTTGTTGCAACACCTGATTGATTACATCCAAGCCTTGTTCATGCGAAATGCTTGTATACAAGCTGGCTATATCTAAGGTCACCATTAGATAATCTGATTCCCATGGGCTCCCATCAACATAACGGAGGAAGTCCTTAGGCTAAAAGTGTATGTCGGTGCTGGCCATCAATGAGAGAGACCTGTGCACTTTTCAAATGGGTGGTGAAAAAATATGAGTATGTTGCTGGAGATGTGGGCTGCCGTGCCACCAATGTACTTACTGGGGAAGGGTAAACACCAATTATTCCGCAACTTTCTTTCCGCATACCATCACTCCGCATACCGTTATAACGCATGGTATTACATAGGGTATAGGGATATTTTTACATGTACATGTATAAGTGACTATATAGAACTGTTGGTGAATGAGTGCATGGTATGTAGATGGTGGAATTACTGAATAGGTTGTTGGTAAGTGGTATTGTTATCTCCATTTATTTTTAAATGTTTACTTTCTATTAAATGCACAGGTCTCTCTCATTGATGGCCAGAACCGACATACACTTTTAGACACACCTCCCGCCACAAGTTCTAGAATTGCGAACTTTAGAGCAGGAGAGCTACGTTCGAATCTCGACATCAGCTCAACATCCTGTGATTCCAGGCAAATCACTTTGTCTCCCCGTGCCTACCACAAATGAATGTGTTTTCTGTAATGTAAATTGTGCTCATGCCATGTTGTCGAGTTTGCGCTATATAATATTGCAAGGAAAAATAAAGTAGGGAAGCTCGAGTTCACACACTACTGAACACGCACTCTTAAGTGCATCAGCAGTGCACTGTGAATCGGAGCGTTTCACAGGCCTGTCACAGATAAGAAATGCTATCTGAACGAAATCCTAGAAACCAATATACTACTGTCCCGCAGCAATTCATACCCGGACAACGTCGGGACGGGCTGCTAGTATATATATATATATATATATATATATATAAAACCTACTGGCGGTCGCCAGTAGGTATATATAGTTAGGACCTAGTTTCCATAGGAAATCCGCAACATTCTATTGGGAATAACTTTGGCGCCGGTTGGTGAATCTCTGCGAATTTCTCAAAGTAGATGGCCCACTCCGCTCCGCTGTTTCCCTGAAAGTTTGGGGGGGATTGGTCAAGTGGGAGCTGAGAATAAAGGGGGTCCCAAAACGTGTTTTCCCCATGTTAATTTCCATAGGACGTTTAGTTACGGCTATAGCCCTAACCGCTGAACGGAATTACACCAAACTTGGCAAAATGGTAGGGACTGGTACGCAGTAGGGCCTTTTGTTTAAATGGCGTAAATCCCTCCAGTAGTTCCTGAGAAAATCAAAAGAGAAAACAATTATATATCTATAGCAGCTTACTGTAAGATTACTGTAAGCATACTGTACTCTGTACCTTTCCGAGCACGAGCTGAATGCTAAGTGGCTGCCAACTGTCTGTCAACACTCCAAACCAGAAAGTGTTGGCAGCCATCTTGTGCCTCGGTAGACTGAGACACAGGAAAGCAGAAAAACAAACGTGTAGAACTCAAAAAGGGGCCAGGGTAGAAGCACCCTGACCCCCTAGGCCTACTCAGGGGGTCCCACAAGGACCCCCCAGGCCCAAAAAAATTGTTTCTTTTTTTTTAAATCATGGGATCCGCACACCGTACACGTACCGTACACATACCGTGCATGTACGTGTGTGTACAGTGCACGTATCCCACGATTTACCCTGCTCCCTCTGCGTGTTTTGCACCTTTGTTTCACTGCTTTCTTGTGCCTTGGTTCTACCGAG
Organism: Lissotriton vulgaris; assembly: GCF_964263255.1. Taxonomy (NCBI): domain Eukaryota; kingdom Metazoa; phylum Chordata; class Amphibia; order Caudata; family Salamandridae; genus Lissotriton; species Lissotriton vulgaris. Next base: position 1,182,637,187 of record NC_141691.1, read on the forward strand.
GCCCAAAATGGCTGCCAACACTTCCTGGTTTGGAGTGTTGACAGACAGTGGCAGCCAATCAGCATGCCTTCCCGAGAAAGATGCATGCTCATTGGCTGTCAACACTTCTAACCAGGAAGTGTTGGCATCCATCTTGTGCTAGTGTTGACAGAGAGTGGCAGCCAACCAGCATGCCTTCCAGAGAAAGCTGCATGCTCATTGGCTGTCAACACTTCTAACCAGGAAGTGTTAGCATACATCTTGTGCTCGATAGACCGAGGCACAAGAAAGCAGAAAAACAAACATGAAGAACACAAAAAGTGGGGCAGGGTAGATACACCCAGACCCCCTAGGCCTGCCCAGGTGGTCCCACAAGGACAAAAAAGGCACACAATTTTTATTTAAAAAACCTGCTCTGTTTTAAAAAAAATTCCCCTCGGGGGGACCAAATCATAGCGGCATTGTGAAAAAGAAGTGTGGGGGGTCCACAATCCCCCCACACTTCCCCAGGGACCACCGCCCTCGGGGCAAAGCAACGCAGCCCTTGGCGCATACTGGAGGCTCCTGGTGGGCTAGTTGCCCCCCAGGGACCCCCAGAATGCAAGGGGAATTAGTTCCTCCTCTGAAAACATGCCAGGGGTTGCACTGCAGAGTGTTGCAAAAAGGGGACGTGCCCTTTGAACACCTGCCTGCAAAAATGTAGTAAATCAGTATAAAAAAAAGTAATACATTTAAAAATTGTCATTTAAAAAACCGTCGAAATTCAATGAAAAAACCATAGGTTTCAGGCCTTATATAGTTAGGAATTAGCATTTAAAAAACCTTGCAAATTCAATTTAAAAACAATAGGTTTCAGAACTTATGTAGTTAGGAATTAGCATTTACAAAACCTTGCAAATTCACTGAAAAAGCCATAGGTTTCAGGCCTTATATAGTTAGGAATTAGCCTTTAAAAAACCTTGCAATTCACTGAAAAAACCATAGGTTACAGGCCTTGTATAGTTAGGAATCAGCTTTTAAAAAACCTTTGAAATTCACTAAAAAAACTATAAGTTTTAGGGGTGTTATAGTTAGCTGGACATTTCACTCACACAAAACCATTGAAATTGCTCCTATATAGTTAGTTGTACTAACTATATTTCGCGCACCCGCAATTCACTGCTGATGATATCACATATTAGATCATTCATGACATGGTCATGGTCAATTTACATGTTTTTTAAATTCTATAGCCTAATTAAAATGTCCCTACATCAATTGTTTTTTAGTGAATTTCTATTGTTTTTGTAAAATTAATTTTTATTAGTGTAACATTTTAGTAACATTTATTAAAAATATTTTAGAGTAATCTTTTGCAATATGTTTACTAAGTATAACATCGCTCTGCTTTTTATAATGTTCTTTTTTATTATGTTTAATGATGTGGTAGATTGTTCACAGGAGGTCTAGTAGAACCACAATCAGTGGCCAGGCCCATGGAATAATAATAGGTTACACAGTATTGAAGAAAGAATTAATATGTAGATGCAAAATATGACAAAAAAGGTGAAAGTATTATATTTTTTGAGAAATACAATCATAAATGTATGGTGACTAAAACAAAAACAATAACCTAAAACAGTGACAATGATGAAAAAAGGTAGGAAATATAATAATACTTAAAAAACAGAAGGGAGAGGAGTAACAATGATAGTAGGATGTAAATAAAGATAATACTGTTGGTTAATTTTTAATATGTGTGTATTATAAATGTACTTTCTTGATGAAATTTGGGATCCGCAGATTTCTTGTGGAATTGCACGATTTGTCTTGTTTTTTGTTCAAAACACGTGGTAGCAGTGTACTTGCAGTAAGCAAGAGGAGCTAGCTACCTTGGTAGTGTATATTTTGTATGTGTTTGGGGAAAGGAAACCATTTGGATTTTATGAAAGCCCTCACCCACCAACCTAGTTTTGGTGGCATGCTTCATCATCGGACCCCACCCGAGGCACTGAGTATGCCTCAGGTGTGCTACAAAAGGGGGTGGTGATGAACGGAGCATCTGAATCAATCAAACACTCACACCCAGTCAAAAGATCTGGGTTTAATCCATCAACGTTCTTTAGCCCACTCTGCCACCCCAGTTCAGACATGGCTACATGCAAATCAGTCTGACCCTGTGCCTCATGGGAACAGTCCAGCCTGAACTGCCAAGCCATGTCTTCTCTGGACCAGAAACAAGCTTCCGAGGACCGGTTTCTGGCTATGACACCTGATTACAGCGGAGCAGGTTTTGTTAAGTCAGTGTGTGATGGAGGTGTTTCGAGTGAGGTTAAAATGCTGTCCTAGAGGTCCCAAAAGGTTAATTTATTAATGGGCCCTAGGCAGAGTTAAAAACAAGGCTTTGGGACATGTATGGAGGGACTTATGGTCTCCCACATCCAGTGTGGTCAACTAGTTTCAGCCAGGCCTTTTTATAATACTGGCTTTCGTCAGGACCTATGTGATGGGTTGGTAAAGAGACTTACATGTTGTCAGTGCCTTTATGTGAAAAACACACTTAGCTGGACATTTCACTCATACAAAACCATTGAAATTCCTATAACTTGCGCGCCCGCAATCCACTGATGATGATGTCACATATTACATCATTCATGACATGGTCAGCGACATCACTGATGACATCACTGATGACATCTCAAATAACATCACTGATGACATCACTGATGACATCATCCAGTGAATGTGGTTTGGTTTGATATTTAAATAAGTATTATAAATATAGGAATCTGTATTGAAGACTGAGTGCAGGCAAAAATGTGTGGATGAAGAATTTAGTAGCACTGTGATTGTCTGTGTAAGTGCCTAATTTAAAGTGTCTCACTAAACATATGGGATAATGATTAAACTGTGTGAATATCTTTATCACGTTGTCTCTTGTTGTGTAAACTACTCTATAAGTTGGTTATTACCTATGTGAAACTCTATATTAGTTTTTAATTAGTTAAGTGAGTATTTGTATGGGAGAGTAAATGTGTGTATGGTTGAGGGAGGTGTGTGACTGTCCAAAGATATGTAAATAGTTGTTTTAGTAGGTACACAATGTTAAGACTGCATGTGGAAATAGTTGTTATAGTAAGTGAATCTCTTTATGGGTGTGTTGATGAGTAAATATGTTTCTCAATGATACACGTCCAACAATGTTGAAATATAAAAGGCACTGTATGTGACAGTTGGTGTCTATAAATAAGTATATATAAGAATCAGTGGTTGTCTGAATTTCTGTACGGAAAACTGTATACTTATAATAGTGATTTTACAGCACACAAAATTTGAGTTACTTTCTATAGCAATAATTAAATTTATGTTTGTAGAGGTGTGTAGGTGAGTAAATGTATGTATGATCAATTGTTTGCATAAATGAGTAGGATGACTGCATAAGTGAGTAGGATATGTGCTGCTGTGCAATGTTGATATAGGTGTATAAGTATATTTAATATTGTTCTGTGTATGATGAGGTGTATCTCATTGTCACGTGGATGATGTCTTTAGTGATGTCATCAGTGATGTCATTGACCATGTAATGAATGATGTAATATGTGACATCATCAGCAGTGGATTGCCGGCGCGCAAGTTATAGTTAGTACAACTAACTATAATGGAGGAATTTCAATGGTTTTGTACAAGTGAAATGTCCAGCTAACTATAACACCCCTAAAACCTATGTTTTTTCAGTGAATTTCTAAGGTTTTTTAAATGCTAATTCCTAACTATAACAGGTCTCAAATGTTTTTTATTTTTGTGAATTTGAAAGGTTTTTCAATGACAATTTTTAAATGTATTTATTGCTATATTTTTTTCATATTCTTTTACTACTTTTTTTAAATCTATTTTTTTAGATACCTTTTTTTTAATTACATACACATATTTAATAAAAAATATATTTTTTAAAAAATATATATGTTTTTATTATTGTATATTCTTTTAAATATATTTATATTATTTTCATCATTTTATTTTCTATTTTTTCTGTGGAGTCATGCACCCAAAGCGCACTTTCTCAATCACTGAACGGAACCTAGCCGCCATTTTAGGATTGTTTTGTAAGGTGTGCTACGGGTAGGAATTTTCCTACGTGATTGCTGTGTGACTGGTAAGCTACTTGTGGCTCCAGATGATATCCAAACAAGAAATATTCATTTGGCACTGCTAGCATGAGGAAACACCTGCAAGCTCTGCATCCTGTAAACTATGCATACTAGGAATGCAGAAGACTGCGTGGAAATACTCCTGCACCACCGGCAATACCTAGCACCTCTGGGGCATCACCATCAACATCGGCACTGGAGAAACCTCCCCAATTTGGGAAAGTGAAAGTGCATTGCGTGCAATGCAATTGTTTTATTTGTTACGGGGAGCAGTCCGTGGACCTTGCTTGTCGCGCCATCGATAACCATCAATGCTAGGTTTTAGGGGTTTTTTACCCTCAAAGGTTTTGGTTTTGGTCGTCCTTTTGACTTTTTCTTCCTGTTTAAATTTTTTTTAAAAAAACAAATAATCGTTCAAAAATTTAAACAACAACCCATGAAACTACTAAAAGAAAAAACGAACTACTTTAGTTAAAAAAAGAGCTAAATGTGTTTGCTAGTGTGTGAAAGCTTACATGAATGCATGTCTAGTGGATAATTTGACTGAAAGAATGCATTTGTGGTGTATGGTGAATGTATAAGTGCAGAACTATAAGGAAGCGCTGCAGCATGACACTGTAAAGTCTTAAGCTACAGCGTGCTGTTGTACTTCTGAAACACAGAGATGTAACATATGTACATAAATATGCTGCAATTCTGTGCTTCCCTCAGCACTGCTGCTTAAACTGCAGCCATGTTGTGACACAGGCACCCTTGCGCCATGGTGCAGGGATATCTGTGTCATGTGGAGTTTGTTTTTGTGCAAAAAGACACACCTTTCTGCACAAAAACTATTTGTGAACGCACTTTTCTCCTTCAATGTATACTGTATGTTTTATCATACATTCAAAGAGAAAAAATGAGGCGAAATGAAAATAATTTTCCTTTTTGTGCCGTGCTACACCAATTGGAGATGAATCTGAAGATGTGTCTTGTTGTATAGGTGTTCTGTGGAAACATGCCCAGCAACACCCATAGAACGCCCTTTCAACGCAAAGTGGTATGTATAATAAGGTTGTATTTACATGGAGGAGAAAAGGTACACAGACTGCCTTTTCCTCTCTTTGTAAATATGAAACAGTGTCTTGCGCTATAAGTATGATGTACATGTATAGCATGTAAAGAAAATAATTTATATTTGGGTTAATGGCTAGGCCAAATCATATTATATGATTAATAAGTAGAACAATTTCAGTACTTCAAACAGAGGAAAAGATACATTTATAAGTACTTACGTTTTCTCAAACTTATAAGACATGTTTATAGATTACTGAAGGGAAGGGATGTGGCCTGATGTGACATGTGCAAAGACACTCAGTGATGTGTTTTAAGTTAAGGAATTTTGTCTCTTTTAATCTTGAAATTCCCCGGGCCCTGCTAGTCCACCATATCTCTCTATTGAATACCATACCATGTGTGTTGCAGACAGGTGCTGTGAATCTGTGTCCTATTTGATACCTGCCCGCAATGGAATTCTCTGGCACATATCTACTCCATCCATCTCCCCTTTTTTCAACTGTGTGCAAACACACAACATTGTGCATTTTAATACTTACTTAAACTTACCTCAACAGTAATACACCTAAAAACACTACACATTTAATTCAGTTGTTTTTTAAATCTAAATTGTGGTAAATTGCATATTTTAGAATTAGGATCTGTGAAAGAAAAGAAAAAATAGTTATAACATATAATATTATATTTTTAACAGCACAGCATAATTTGAACATTTGAAAACTATTTTCTTTGCCTTTTTTGCTGTTCTCAGAATATATTAAATTTCACTAGAAACAGTGATTTGGTACTCATCACATAACAGCGGGCAAAAAAAAACAATCAATGAGATTGTTTTAAAAAAAAACAAGAATCCATCCTCAATAAAATACCATATAATACAAATCACACATATATAAAATGCTTACTGCTAAGAAAATGTTATAACTTACATTTATAAACACTGTAAATGATGTCGCTTAAAAACTATATGCCAAGACAATATGCAGGAAAAAGTCTGTATTTCAAACATATACCTTTCCTTGAGGCCAAATGGTTTTATTGCAATCCTTTTTATTTAAATTGTAAAATAGTAATCCTATTAAATCATAATAATAAATTCCTCAGAGGCCGAATTATCTTCCTAAAACTTTGGCTTTAAAAATATTAGGTAGGAATTTGGTAATTCGCTAGGCAAACATTGTTTTAAAACTAACTGAGCATTATTACAAAGTGTCCAGCCTTTTTCTCAATTTATATAGGCAGTATAATTTCCAGATGTTGTGGAAGGACAATCATGGAAAATCATTGCTAAGTCGACAAAAGTCCTTCCTGATATTGATAGTTGAGTTGCTACAAAATGTTTTAATAAAGTGTACAATTTTCTCCCATCAGTTGTACAACGTTGCATAATTAAAATTATATATTGTCCATATCTTTGTATGAATAATGTTGACATCTTTCAGTGTCTATGTTAGTGCTACATGTATACATACAATTTTAACAATTTTAACAATTTATGTTCCCATTTATAACAAAGGCCAAAACTATTTTCAACTTCTATGCCTTCATTTTCTCATACGGTAAGCATATACATTAGAAATTCCTGAGCATCTTGTTGGGAATTCCTCGTAAATTGTGTAGAACCAGAACATACATCCAAAAGATTACGAACATCACAAACGCTTTGTATTTTACTTGTATCAGTTCTCAATTTTTCATAAATGGAAATCAACAAGGAACAAAGACTTTGTTCTCAATTCTCCATAATTTGCTGTTGCAAACCTTCAAGAAAAAACAACAACATTGACCACTACATTAGCATAGCAGTTGACACCTGAACTATTTTCGAACTGATAACCAACAATCTCTTCAACAGTGTCCTTTTTCTTTTTGCTTGCAATGACAACATTATCTTGTTTTTTCCTTCTCTATACCATCACCAAAGATATTCTCATACCTTTTTTTTCGACCTACTACAAGCTTTTCAAATACAGGATATTGACCTTAATTGGGAGCATACGTTCTTCTTAACCTATTATACTCTTTTACACAGTTTGCATCTGCAGTAACCTCAGTGTCATCAAAATCAATCAAAAACAAACCAGATACATTTCTGACTCTCGACAAAGCAACATATGCCATACCCTCTTTAAATACAGTACTTCCAATGTTCACTGTCTACACTTAAACCTTGAGATTTATGAATAGTCACTGCATATGCCAGAGAAACTGGAAGCTGTTTTCTATGGACATATAAATCTTTAACAAGCAAAAAAACGAACTGAACAACGACCAATTTGTTTCACTTCTTTAATCTGATCAGATTGAATCTTTAAAAATTCAATACCATCTCTATTCAAATAATTAATAAAATCCACAACTTTTCCCATTGCTTCATTAACTAAACCTTTTTCTATATCCAAATTAGGCCTTAAAATTACCCGACAATTTCTACGTGCATATAGATTCTTTTCTAAACTAGCAGTTTTCGATATCGATTTTTCTAAAGAATCCAATTTATTCTTCAATTTTTCTGTCAAAATAATAGTGATTCCTTCATGCTCTATTTTATAGATGGCTTCCATTTTTATTATTTCTTCATTTTCCAACTTCAAAAGTTGTTAGTTGAATATAGAACACTCATACAGTGTTGGCATTAAGCAGATTACAGATTTGTTTTCTGCAATTTTCATGTATACTTTCTCAGGAACTATATTTTCATTTGGAAACAAATTGGAAAGTAACCAACTCTGCAAAGCGTGTTTGCCATGTTCTGTGACTACTCCAATTCTTATATCTTGAAGAATACTTCCATAATCAACATCATTTGCCTGTCGCATATTTGTAATGAGTTCTTTGTATTCAAAATATGACCAAATGTTAACGTTTCCAACACTACCCAGAGACTTTCTGGTGTCTTCATGCGCAAGTGTTTTTAATACTGGTTGTCCTTTTATGGGAGTTAGTTGCAATAGATCTCCGAAAACTATGACGTTTTCCTCCAAATAACGCGTCATACTCTGTTTTAATAATTTGCTGCATTCTTAAATGCACAAAAGCAAGCATTAAGTTTGAAACCATGCTTACCTCATCAATAATCAGAAGTTTCATTTTCTTCAGCACTCTTGAAACTTCACAAGCTTAGATAGCTTGTGATATTCCAATTTGTTTTCAAGCTCCACAGGTAGCATTAGTAAACAATGTAATGTCATTCATTTAATGTTGTGTGCTGCCAACCCAGTTGGAGCAGTTACAACACAAGACAAATGTGAGTTGTTTTCTGTGGATAACTAGTGATTACTTTAACTAAGAAACTGTTTCATGTTCCAGCTTATCCACTCACATACATTCGAATAGGTTGAAATGATGTGCATGTGCATTCTTTCTTTTCATGAAGAAATACATGGTCAATCTGTTGTCTCAATTGCTGATTTATTTGTTACTGTTCAACATTTAGTTGTTCTTCCAAGTTTGCTAAATCCGTTACATCTTCATGAGCTTGATGCATTGCTGTTTCCACCTCATTCATGGCGATTGCTGCTTCATTTTCAACAATTGGTTGTCCTAGTGGATCTTGACTCAGTGCAGCAGAACTTTGATTGTCTTGAGAACTGTCTCAAGCAATCTCAGCTGCAATTGTAGCTTCTTGATCAATTTCATCGTTCAACATTTTCACATAATTTGCAAAAGCAGTGCATTCTATGGTAGATTCCAAGCATTGAAGGTATCTTCATAGCTCTGAAATTCTCCAAGTAATTCTAATTATGAACGCCACGGTTTGAACAGTTGCAAAAGAGCTAAATAGTACAATTGAATTGAAATGAATTGAAAAGGGATTTATACAACGCGACTTTGCCCATCAGGCCCATAGAACTGTCTCAAGCAATCTCAGCTGCAATTGTAGCTTCTTGATCAATTTCATCGTTCAACATTTTCACATAATTTGCAAAAGCAGTGCATTCTATGGTAGATTCCAAGCATTGAAGGTATCTTCATAGCTCTGAAATTCTCCAAGTAATTCTAATTATGAACGCCACGGTTTGAACAGTTGCAAAAGAGCTAAATAGTACAATTGAATTGAAATGAATTGAAAAGGGATTTATACAACGCGACTTTGCCCATAGGCGTCAAGGCGCTAAAGATGGTATAGGCTGTGAGGAGAAGAGAAGGAATTACAGATAAGTCTCCCTGAGGAACCATCTTTTCAGGGCCTTTCGGAAGAGATAGTAAGCCGACTGACCTTTGATATCCGCCGGAAGGGTATTATTATTATTATTATTATGTTCTTATATAGCGCCTGATTCGACCCCCGAAGGGGTATCTCCGCGCTTGCCTTGGGAACCCGTCCTGGCTTTTCCCTGTGAGATAGCCCCTACAGGGCATCCCCAAGGTGAAAGCCAGGCATCCCGCCGTGGGGGGGCCGTTGTGGAGATTAAGCAAGCTTAATGCCCAGAGTTGCAGAGTGTGAACCCATGATTAGGTCAGGCACCGAAGCGAGAATTATCGAGTCCATGGACATTACTCCGAATTGCAACACACAGTGGATGATATCAAATGGACAGTACTGAAGACAGTGAAACTCCCGCAAAGAGGCGGAAACCTGGCCCAACTCCTCAACCGCAAGGAGCTCAAGACAATCATTCAATTTGATACCATCCACACAGGGCTAAATAGAAGTGAGGGCTGGACAACTTTGCTGTAAACTGCCCTCAAGTACTTGACATTGGCCCTGAACCTCTGTCATTCTGAAAAACAATTGACTTTGGCCCCGAACCAATGTTATTCTGAAAAGACAATTTTTTGGCATATATTGTGCAAAGTATAACTTTTTTCTTGTAATACTGAAACTTGATGTTATTTGTAATTTTTCTTGAAAAATGTTGACCCAAAAATGTTCACTATTTGAGCACTCTTCTATGGCACTCATATTAAAATTAATTTCACATCCCATACTACCACCGGCTCCACCTAACTGGCCCGAAATTCATCTCAACTCGCCTCCCGAATTCACTTCCATCTCTCCATGAGCCTCACCCCAGCCCAAAATGTCCACCCTGTTTCCACTAGGAAGCGGCCATGGGCTCGTTTTTTTTCCCCCGTCACATGCCGCGCTGCAACCCAATCACAGCGCGCGAGGACTTTCCTTCCCCACTCACGTGCCCTCCGTCACATCCAATAACCAGGGAGTGTTTCCAATTCAATGTAGCGTTCCAGTGCGAGCAGCTCGAGAGACCGACGCCTCGGGGAATTTCTCCCTCACTGGTAAGCTCCGTGAACCACTTTGGGTGTACTACCGGATACCAACACCCCCCCAAAAAAATGCCTAAACTACAGGCGTTTCCCCTTTTTTACCTACAGCGGACCAGTTATTCGTCTGGCCGCCTGTCCAGACTCAGCGCTAATTTCGAGACGCTGCAGGACGGCGATCTGGCACAGAAGGCAACCGGTAATATAGCGAAAAACGGCAGCGAGTTCCCGGCTACCTTACTTTACCCTACCCCGAGACAATTAATTAATTCTTGTCTTTTTCCCTACCGAGGTTCCCTCAAGCGTACCACCTTGCAGTTTTATCCTCAGAAACGGACCTTTTTGTAAATCCCTTATAGTCATCAACATACCACGGTAACTTTGGTTGCACAATACCGTATACTCCTTGACTTGACTAGAACACTGTATTGAATTTAGCCCTTATTTACTCCACAGTAAAATAATGTCATAGGACCAGATGTCCCAGATTGATCATTTACAAGACCAGTTATTGCAGTTTCACATCATCACGCAAACCTTAAAGGTAATTGTTTGCAGCTCCCCACCTAGACAACATTAATAGCACGTAAATAGAGTATAATTAGTAATATTAAACGTCTATTTTAGATCGGGCCTCTTCAATCCCAGCACCAATACAGAATCGAGTGACCAACACCTCGGAGAGGTTTGGTATTCTAGATTGGGCTTCATCAATCCCAGCACCAACACAGAATCCATAACATCCTATGGAACGTTTTACCCCTTAAGGTAAATAATGGCCCAAATGATATATTTCCTCCCACTCTGGATGTTGACGTCTCTTAACCCCATTTATTGCCAACAGAATAACTTGGCTGACCCATTAAGAAGTCTCTCATCTGAAGACAAGTCCGTTTCAAGCCACCACCTTGGTAGGTCCATTCTGATAAGCTTCATGAGCCCCCAAAATCCGCGGCCCCTATAAACACACCTTAATTCTCACCGTCACAAGCCTCACCAATTGCACGGCTCACTTACAGATCCAAAAATCACCTTCACTCACAAGTCCAGTCAGTACCCCCCACACCAAATGGATGACTTTTCACAATACAAACCTTTTTTTAAATTGCATGACTTTCAAAGTCTGGGCACGGAACAGTCACGCCTCACGGCAACACCGCGTTTCCGAATGCGAAGTCTGTAGTAACAATGTGAGCCCTGACTGCATAAATAATGACTGTACATATATCTCTTTGCTTTCTCCCTTTGTGATTTTTCTCAAAACAGGTGTGTTATATAACTGTGTTCAGGCAAAATTATTTCACTTGTCCTGGTGATGATCCGTGATACCCGAGCTGGGGATCGAAACGTCGACCTTAGAGTAGTTCATACATGTACTTCCCTGATACTATTGGTTGTATGAATGACTCCAGGATACACTGTTAAATGTATATCTTATACCAGTGACCTGCAAGCTCACACTGTTTGCCTGATAAATTTTCTTCACTTACCTCTACTTTCCCACCTTTCTCCTCTTTGCATGGCACAGGACTGTGCCCCAATGTAACCCGTAACTCTCGGGTTATTTGTTGTATCTTTGAGATCATAAATTTATTGAACCAATAAATATCCTTTGGCCGGCTGGTCAAGGAACCTTGAACTATATAGAGCCCCATTGTGATCTATATATATCAATTGTTTTCCCTATTTTCGTATGCTCAGGACCACTTGTTGTTTTGTTGAATACTTGCTACCCACGGTCCCGAGCGATCTAATGGGTTCCCCTTGTCCTTTCTCAATGACCATTGTGGTGAAAGCATCATTTCTGTTGGTAGGGACAAAAGATAGTCCATGGCTAAGTACCTCAATTTCTTTTCTGCTCAATCAATCAATCACAGGCATTTATATAGCGCACTACTTACCCGGAGGGTCTCAAGGCGCTAGGGGGGGGAGTGCTGCTACTGCTCGAATAGCCAGGTCTTGAGCTTCTTCCTGAAGGAGAGGTGGTCTTGGGTCAGGCGCAGGTCGGTCGGTAGGGAGTTCCAGGTCTTGGCGGCCAGGTAGGAGAAGGACCTGCTCAATTCATATGCAGATAAATTGAAGATTGGAACCACTTCCATATTCAAATTACCAGTATTAGTCAAAATGACCTCAGGCAAGGTATCTACCACACGTAATAATTGTTGCGAGTCTGTCGGAACCCCGGGGTATACTGGTTGCGATACCAGCCTCTCCCGGGGTTCCGAGCTCACCCTCTTGGAGGTTGTAAGTCCCTTGATAAAAAAGGGGAAGAAGAAGATGAGGCACTAGAAGGGTTGTGTCCTCGTATTGGTCTATAATTTGGATTTCCACCTCAGTGATTGCTATCCTCAGAACTAGAAGAACCTGTGTCGGAAAAAGTGGTGTGTTTGGGCGCCCAATTCGATTGGCTATTAGTCTGTAGGAAAAATCTTTTTTCAGGAATGGGTAAGTACGTTCCCTATGATAGTTCTTAATGTCTTTTTGTAATTTCTCGGTTTTCTTTAAGATGTTATTCCTCCGGAAGTCGGTTATCACCGTATCTAATTTCTTTAAGAAATCCTCTGTATCTGTTGCTACAGGGTCTTCACTGACTTGTTTCTCTAGTTCAGCGATTTCAAGTTTTAGCTTCTGAATGTGTTTTAACGCTGTTTCTATGCTTAGGACCATCCAACTCCTAGAGCATTTGTTGGAGACAAAACTAAAGCCAACCTTATAGTCTTCATCTTCCACAAAGATAACCAGAGTATTACGTACTTGAAGCCCAATAGGGATGATGTTATTATTAAGGCAATCTGTCAAGAATTTTGCTGGCAGTTCTGTCCTAATAAGTTTTTTATGAAGTCTTTCCAGATTGTTTTGCACTATACTTTGTTGTGTATTTAGACCTGAGTTGCTGGTCTGGGGACCCAACAACAAGGGACCTCCAGCAATTTTGGCTATATAATCATTAGTATAAGTCAAAGTCTCTTGTTAAGGCATCAGGACACAATAGTATACTTAAGTAATATACTTTTACAACATAATATTCACCAACACAAATTGTTGAATGCACCTTTGGTAGAACATTACCAACAGATGTCTCATATGCCTACACAAATGCAATAGTTTGTTTTGGATGTTGTAAAAACAATAGGAGGAACACTAATGTGGAAAGTTTGTTGACTTAAAAAGAAAACAAATTAATAGGGACCTGCAATACAGTTCAAAATGGTTTAAATTCAGTTGTTGAATGGCATACTCTAGAGACTTTGTAATCATATTTAAAGCAGGTATCATATTTAATGCAGGTACCATTGGATCGAATAGTTGTGCTGATATTCAACTTTTACCTGGTGATCTGCTTAACCTTTGTGATTCTGTTTTAGCTTTTATAACAATAGGTTCCATCTAGATGGTGAACATATGACTACATTATGATATTTCAACATGGCCACTGAATCCGACTTTCCATTGACTGTTGTTTCCACGGTTGGAGTCTTTTGTAGTAGTGCTATCAAGTATCGTGGTCGTGATGGACAATTGAGTTCACCTTCATTACTGCTCCATGATTCATTATACCTGCGTCATGTATAAAGTATGCCAGGTGGGTGTTCTCCCGTATAAAAAACCTCGTAGAAGTGGCGCAGTGAAATCTATCTGATTTCACTGCGGCACTTCTATAACGTCACTGCGTGAACACCTTACGCCTGCCTCACAGCAGGCGTGAGACTGAAGCAGGCCCTTTCACATGGTGCTTGCCCCATGTGAAAGGGGACACATTGCTGGAGTTGCGTCTGTTTTCAGACACACCCCAGCAATGCATCACTTTTGAGCCTGCATACGTCAGTAATACTCACGTATCTGTAACTCCTTGCGACGTGGCGCACCATACATTAAATACGACGTATCCATCGTGTCATAAGGAGGGCGCAGTGAAAACTGTTGCATTGCTGTTTTGTTGCAGCAATGCAACAGTTTTCATAAATGAGGCCCCACATTTCTAACAGTAATCATACTAAAATGTTAAAGGGCTGGAAATAAATAAGTGCTGCTTTAGGTTAGCCTAACTCTCCATGTCAGAAAGGCCTGTTTTTCACAATAAATAGTTGTTTGCAAACAATGTTTTCTTACAAATTTTGTATTTTTCTAGACGTCTTCTACTAGCTAGTGAATAGGCATTTGTTATGTATTAGACAATCGATAGTAAGTTTTAACCTGGAGGCGAGGGGACAACTGGAAGTAGGATTCATAGTAAGAACTGTCTGGACTGCAAAATGTTAGCAAATGTAACTTTTTGAGGCTTAATATCTGAAAGCCTGTTGTGCCCCTATGAGAAAATTGAGACTTTACCTATTCTCAGAAGTTTGCTGAACTTCTATTGGAGAGCCCAGAAAAAGAAAAAAAATAATGTTGTAACATAGAATATTGTGTGCTTATATTAGTGCGTGTTCCTAGAGTAGGCTCTGGATTCCTTTCCTGGCACCTTGACTAGAGCCTCATCTCTTAGTTTATCAGACATCTCCTCATGAGTGTTTATTTACCCCATTTCCTTTATTTAGCCTATTTCCTTTATGTCTGCTGACTAGGAAATTTTCCAGTCTAATATGCAAAGGATTTATGCTTGTGCAATTATTGTTACAACAAGAGGGGGTTGCTGAACTGTTCCTAAAGAGCATTAAAGGAGATTAAACAGATTGGCTTGACCGGAGGTGTGTATGTAACACCGTTGGGCATCCATTTTGTTGGACTTGTTTGCCTCACACACCCCGAGGGATGTCATGCTTCATCATAGGCGTTGCTCCTCGTCGGGGAGGCGGTGCAATCCCCGACGGGCTCACCTCAGAGAGGGGCTCTTTGGCGGAGATCTTTTTGTCCAACTGCCTATTGGTGTCCAGGATCTTCTGGGAAGATGGACAGTTTAAAATTGAGTGGTCTCAAGTAGCATGGAAATGCACCCATGACCTTTTGATCCTCATCGTGAATACTGCAAAACGACTAGCAGATGCCCTCTTAGTCCGCATTCAGGAGGCCGAGGCAGCCCTCAAGACTACGGCCCAAAACACGGGTTTCAAAACCAAATTAGCCGAACTGAACAAGGAAATGGCAGAACATAAGGAGTACCTTATGAACCAAAAAGTGGCCAAACTCCAAAAGGACATTAAAAGGTTCTCAAAGGAAAAAGTCTATCCTTACCTCAAAGAAGATTATGTCCCCCCAGGAACCAACTATAACTCAGACTCTAGCACAACCTCATCCAGAAGAGGTTCTAACAGTGGATCTGAGAACAGCGATGAAAATGAAATACCAAACATACCACCTAGGGCCAAAAGGGGCAGGGGTCGAGGACAACAGAACTTCCATAATTACCCTAACTTTCCCCAACAAGGGCAACCTGGAGTTCTGGACTTTTTGGTTCCGTCCAGAGGTGTCAGGGTACAACACCCAAAGACCCCGGAGTCCCACCTGCCTTGGTGCACAAATGAACAGAAACACGGGCTTCTCGATGGTGGCGTCAAAGACCAAAGGTTTATTACTGCAGGGACACAGAAGTCACAGAATCTACACACGGGCAGAATCTAGGAGACTGTTCGATTTGTACATTGAGGGTTGCTCCTTATATACCAAAAATTGTGCTCTAGGCAAATATTTCACATGTCGGTACATTCCCAAACCTTTTGTGTCTCTAAACAATAAATATTTGGCGTTACACAGGAACTGTCGATAATATCTGATACCAAACATCACGAAGAGGGGTTCCCACCAGTCCATCACAATCCCTTGTCAATATTGCATTCAAGACCCGGACCGCCTCATCGTAAAGTTCGTTACCTCCCCCTAATAAAGGCCCAGAAGGAAAAGGAGCAGAGCCAGGTGCAGAAGATAGAAAACGGGATAAGAGATGTTTGTGGGTTGTAAATGGGCAAGGCTACCGGCTTCGGCCGCCTAATCATGATCAGGTACAATGGACAGGAAAACCAGTTCAGGTGGGCTGGCCTCGGGCAGAGGAGGCAGCCTTTGTCGAGTCATGCAGCTTCAGCGTGATCTGGTTTAAGGTGCACGTGTCATGTAAGAGGTGAATCTCCGGCTAAGGCTACGTGTCTTTAATCAAAGTGAAGTGAATGAAATGATCAGAGGCTATTGCATATGTGAGGGCAAGGAACCACAAAAATGGCGGCCACGATCTAAGATGGATGCCGTGTGTATATCAGAAATGTGTCAGTGGAAGGAGTGCTCTTGCTCGTAGCGTAGCGAAAACACTAGGATATACTAAATGGATCATTTGCGGTTCGCTGATACTAATTTTATGTATTTCCGACAAACTTGAAAACACGGGTTCAAGTCGTCACGGAACCGTCACGGAACCTCAGACCCTCCTTTTGCCCTTACATAGGCAATTACTCAATCTATGTCTGAATCTAGTTCTATGCTCATCAGGTCAGTGACATGTTGTTGTATCATCATCCTTTCTCGTGTCTTTTCTCCAAATGCAGGTGGTTTCCTAAAACAGGTTGTAGCACAAAGACTACACAGAGCAGGACCACACTGGATAATCAGACAACATGAGAATAGTAATATTAAGATGACACCAATGACCATTAGAACCTTCCATCCCCACGCTGAGATCAGAGTCCAAACCCACTCCATAAAGGACCAGTTTCCCTCATCTACATGTATGGAGTCCGAAATCTTGTGCAACTTAGAGATCGCCTCGTAAACTGTTGGAGCATTATTAGGAATAAAGACACAGCAGCTCGATTGGATCATTCTGCATACCCCACCTCGATCTGCAAGTATAACATCTAGAACCATACGGTTCTGCAATGTCATGAGCCTATCCGCCTGAAGCTCAGCTGTCAGATTGCTAAGGGCACCAGCAGTTTCGGTAATAGTAGATTCAACTACCCGTGTTAGCTGACGTATGTTTCTACTATTGGCCATAGGCCCCCAGAACGGAAGGAAGCCTTTGAAGAAGTCTCCAGCTTCCTGACCAGCGGTATCTTCCTTACTGAAAACACCTCTAGCTACTCTTATTCTGTGGTAATCCGGTGAAGCAGTGTATGTCGGAGGCAACAATCGAGCAATATAACATGAACCTGAAAAGTCAGCAGGCAACCATGTATAAGCTCTGTCTCGACAGATGAAGTAGGTACCCCTGGCAGTAAGGAAGGCAGGGGAAGAGTTAGCCGGAAACACATAAGTCTCTACGCACTCACTCCTCCCTAGCTGAGCTCTCGGATTTCTCCCATTACCTTGCAAACAGACCTGACCTCGGTGAGGTACGACCCAGATTGGAGTTGAGCTTTTACGCTTGCTTTCTCCTAAACTAAGGCGATACTCTGAAGTATTCCAACTTAAATATACTCGCAATTCGTCTCTAGGGTAAGATGGAGTATTATTGACGTCTTTGATCATGTCAATAATTCCCTGGACTAAAGCTTTGTTGGCAGAGTTATATTTAGTGGAGCGTGGTGGGCGTGGAGGATAGGTCTCAAGAGCATAAGCAAAGATGGTTTGAAGGGCCTGAAATGATCCATTGTAGCTGAAAGGCAAAACCAGATAGGGAATACCTTTATCCATAGTGTGGGGTATCAAGCCACACACCCAACAGTCTGTCGTGTTAACTACCAGTTGGTGTTGGTGCAAGAGCTGTACAAAAGTATTATTAATGAATTCTGAGCGTCGAGCTTGCTCATGTTCCGGAAACGAGTGAAAAGAGTGTATAGAAGAAACAGTAGAAATAGCAGGATCAAGGGGAGGTACTGTAGATACTGGCACAAAAATCAAATTTATGCTAAAGACAATTCCACCCACCAGTGTTGCTAAAACAATCAAAAATGTAATGGCACATTGCATCAAGAAACATTTGCTATGAAGAATTCTATTTAGTCTGTTTCTGCGAACGTAAATCACATTTTCTCGTTGCAGCGCAGGAAGTTCCATCTTCTACAATCCGCTCGCGACCACTGATGATGTGTACGTAGATGAAAATGCCTCTGTCAGCCCTGGGAGTTCCCAGTACTAACAGAAAGATCGACCTTGTGTCAGACCCCTGCAAATTCAAACTAGGCACACAGCCACGACCCTACGGCTACCCAGACGGCAAGGCAATTTATTAAAAACAATAAACAATAGCAAACTTCCTGGCTGAAAAGCAAAAAAGTCCAATGTATATAAATATCAAAATCACAATATGCAGTTGCCTGCTTTATTAGTTCGTTTTATGGCTTCTAAGGTTGTATCTTTTCCTTGCTGGTACTGTTTGATCGGAAAATAGTGTATCACTAGCAGCTGTTGCAGAGTTTACGTTCGCAGATGGCAAAGTTTCTTCTGATGCTGGAGACAAATGTTCAATGTTCAAAGTAGTCTTTTCAAGAGGAGAGTCACGTTTCAAAGTGTCAGAAATCAAATCGGCATCGCTGAAAGGGACAAATTTTGGAGTTATTTCAGATTCGGAGGCACCAATTCCCTTCTTCACCCAGTCGTCGTAGGGCAGCGGCAGTGGAACACGCTTTACGTGAGAAGCGTGGATCCAGTTCTTCCGGCCAGCAACACGTACAGCTGTCCTCGTTGCCAGCAGGATTTGGAAGGGGCCGATGTAGCGAGGCTGAAGATTCTTTGTCCTCGCGAAGTTCCGGACCACTATGAAGTCACCCGGTTTCAGTTGATGCCCTGGACTCTCCGGAGGCTTTGGCAAAGCATCAAAAACCTGTTGATGAATAAGACTTAATTTAGCAGTCAAGTCATAAAGATAGTCTATCAACATAGGATATTCAATGGAGCAGAATTGTTTAGGCCTTGGCACACCCCAGACATTTGCCGGGCGGCCAAATACAATCTCATATGGAGAAAGCCCTATTCTAGAATGCACTGTTGCTCTCGTTGATAACAAGGCCAAAGGAAGTGCGTCTGGCCAAGCCAAACCTGTGGATGCTTGAATTTTGGCTATTTTAAGCTTGAGGGTGCCATTGTAACCCTCGACTAAACCAGCAGACTGGGGATGGTTCGCACTATGAAATTTTTGTTTCAATCCTAGACCAGCACACACACTCTGCATAACTTTCCCTATAAACTCACTTCCGTTATCTGACAAATACAATCCGTGGCATTCCATACCTAGGGAAAAATTCTTTGAGAAGAATTTTGGCAGTTGATAAAGCAGTGTTGTCCTTTAGTGGGTATGCTTCTATCCACCTGGAAAAAGCACAAACTACCACCAGGACGTATTTTAAATTGTTGCAGCGTTCCATGTGAATGAAGTCTAACTGTATTACTTCAAAGGGACAGGAAGGAGGAGCAAAATGACCAGCTGGAGTTGGAGTTCCCTTGCCAGGATTATGCATCAAGCACACCATACAATTTTTCACCACTCTCTCTGCACACTTACTGATTCCCTCATTCTTCCAAACCGGAGCTAACATCTTACATATCCCTTTAGAACTTATGTGCGCCACTCCATGCGCCATCGTCACTACTGCAAGCACATACGCATCAGGCAACATCCAACGCTGCTGTTCTGTCAAATCGATCCAACATCCATTCGAGTCCAATTTGCCCGTACTTTCTCTCCATACGCGTTTCTCTTCCTCAGTCGCTTCTTTCTGAATCTCTTTCACACTTTCCATTGTGTCCTCACACATTCCAGACTCAGCAATCCATCTTGCAGACGTAGCAACATACATTCTACTCATCATGTCTCTAGCTGTCTGTTTAGCGGTTTCATCAGCAAAGGCATTTCCCCGACCAACATCATCCGTGATTGCTTTATGAGCACTGCACTTCACAATCGCAACTTCAGTCGGTAAGGTTAGAGATTCTAACAAGTCGTTAACTAGCTGACCATGTTGAATCTTAGTCCCATGGGACGTAATGAAACCCCTTTCTCTCCACAACCGGCCAAAACTATGGGCCACGCCAAATGCGTACTGACTATCTGTAAACACATTCACTCTCTTTCCCTCAGCTAAAACACACGCTCTCGTAAGAGCTATTAACTCTGCAGCTTGGGCAGAATTCTGACTCACTCTTGCAGTCTCCACAATCGTCTTCAAAGTCGTTACCGCGTAGGCAGCAGTCACATCACCATTCTCCAATTTAAAACATGACCCGTCCACATACAGCGTACCATCTGGGTCGGATAGAGGAGTATCTCTCAAGTCGATACGACCTTTTGTCTCTTCCTCCGTTTTGAAATAACAGTCATGTGGCTCAGAATCACTCGACTCTTGATCAGTCGGCAACAATGTTGCTGGGTTCAATACATTGCATCTTTTGATCTGAATATGACTCGCTAATAACGTCAGCTCGTAACCAGATAATCTCGCACTAGTAAGGTGTTGTGTCTTCGTTCGGTTCATGAGTGTGTCCACTGCATGAGGAACCATGACCACTAGCATATTGTTCATCACCAAACCAGCAGATTGTCGAATGGAAGCTGCAGCTGCCGCTGTAGCCCTCAAACAACTAGGCAATGCTCTAGCTACCGGATCTAATGTTGATGAGAAATACGCACAAGGGCGTTGTTTATCACCAAACTTCTGTGTCAAGACACTCAACGCGCAACCTTCTCTTTCGTGAACGTAGAGCGTGAATGGCTTACTGTAATCAGGTGTGCCCAATACAGGAGCTGAACACAAAGCTTTTCGTAATTCAGCAAAACTCTTTTGACATTCATCAGACCATGGCACCGGACTCGGAACATTTTTCCCAGTCAAAGCTACCAATGGCTTTGCTAAAAGTGAAAAATTTGGGATCCATTGCCTACAGTAAGAGGTAATACCTAGAAAGGCACGTACTTCCCTCTGTGTGCGTGGAACACTCATCTGCGTAATTGCTTTTATTCTTTCTGGGGTCAACTTCCTTCCCTCCTTTGACAAGAGATGACCTAAGTAGGTTACTTCTTGGCAGTAATATTGCATTTTGGAAGGTGACACCTTATGATTCAAATTAGACAAATGATGCAATAGTGAAATTGTAGCTGCCTTGCAAGTTTCCTTGTCATCGGCAGCCACCAAAAGATCATCTACGTACTGTACTAGGGCAGAACCTGGAGGAAGGACAAAAGAATCTAACTGGCTTTTTAAAGCTTGACTGTAAATAGATGGACTTTCACAGTAGCCTTGTGGAGCGCGTTTAAATCTGAAACTGCGACCTCCTAAACAGAAGCCAAAAATATCTCTGCTTTCCTCGGCTATCGGAATGCTGAAAAAGGCATTCTTCAAGTCGATGACTGAGAACCAATTGGCTGTAGCGGGAATCAATGTTAGCAAGGCAGTAATGTCTGGCACTACAGGAAACTGCGGAATTACAATCTTATTAACTTCTCTAAGGTCTATGACAAACCTATAGACTGGAGGCTTTGTAGGATCTGTTCGTTTCAAAATCGGCAATACAGGACTATTACAAACATTTCCTCGCGTTTCTTCAACCACACCTTTTTTAATCAAATCTTGCACAATCAATAAGAGTGCACGCTCACCTTCATTCGATATTTTATATTGAGGAATTCTTGGAAATTTCACATTCGCTTTCAAAGTTACTACATACGGTGGAATCTCTAGTAGACCTACATCATTGGGACCAGTCGCCCAAAGAGAATCAGGGAGTGAACGTAGCTCCGGCGGGAGTTTGTCCATTGACAAGTACATCGGAGAGGTGAGTCTTTTACCCAAAGTAAGCTGTACTCCTTCCGGAGAACAGTACAATGTCGCATATAGTCGTTTTAACAAATCTAAACCAAGCAGATTTTCATTACAACCTGTCGTCAAAATTAAGGGTGCTTTCAATTGACACGGTCCAACAGAAATAGACAAAGGACCAGATATCGGGTTGTACACAGGGGCGCCTGAAAAACCTACGGAAACATTTGTTGAGCCAGACAAAGGTGCGCCAGGGAGTTTCGCATGCATGATAGAACTTTTTGTGGCACCAGTATCCAACAGAAACGGTTCGACTACACCTGATGTTGCTACTGCGACATAAGGCCCACTCTGATCCACTGGAACTGATACTACTCCCTCTCTCTGTCCATGGCTGTCCTAGTACCCATTTTGTTGAAATCCCTCTTCAACTTCACAATAATCCTCAACAAGATATTGCTGAGATCTATTCTGTTGAGCTGACTGTACATTTTGTTGATCAAAGTGATTAGAAGGACGATCATTCGTTTGTGGAGGCATAGCACCTCGTCCCCGACCTCTAGAATTCTGTGCAAAACCACCACGACCTCTCTGAGCTGCTGCCGCATTATTTTGCGCTAAAATCTGACAATCATTTTTATAGTGACCCTCTTTCTTACAGTACGCACACTGATTCCACTGGTATTGAGGCCTGGTCGAATTATAATCTGTCTTTTGATACGAATTCTGTTGCATATTAGTCTGATTCGTGCGAGGCGGATACGCCTGCTGTAAAAGAACTTTAGTCTTTAAATCTTTCGTTTTCTTCTCTGATTTCTCCTTTTCCTCTTTATCCCTATTTTCATAGTACTGTGCAGTCGCAAGTATTTGCGCTGTCGTAGATACAGCCCACGCACTTTCTGAGTCTTTCAATTTATTGCATAATTCGGGTAACAAATTATGCACAAATTTATCGACAAACAATCTCTGTCCTCCTTCAGTGCTCATATCCTGACCACTATGGTCTACAAAAGTCTCTTCGAACCTCGTGAAGAAGTCGGAGACACTTTCGTCTTTCTTCTGCTTGCATGCGGATAATTTATCCCAATTAACACGCAATGCTGGCATCAGAGTCTTCATTAAATCTATTATTCTGCCAGGAAGATTAGCAATTAGGGGTTCGGGTTTCGCACCACCTGTTTGTTGAGCATCTGCTGCAGTGATAGCTGCCCAATCACCACCTAAAGCAGCCTGATGATCCTCTCTACGAATTTTAGCCCACACTGGTTGTGGAACTACATTACCAAACAACATATCAATGTCGGCTAAGTTCATTATACAAGCCTCAACTGTCTGTGTCAATTCCTTGTAATATCCGGCTGGATTCTTACGTGGATCTGGCAAGGCCTATTTCACTGCTAACACTTCTGCTCGCTTCCACGGAATATGTATCCATACTCTTTGGAACTGTGCTGGAGCAGCTGCAATACCCGCATTATCATCACGTTGTACTGCCTCGCGCCAAATTGGAGGAACTTCCCTCATAGGATATTGGCGACTTGGCTTCATTCTACCTTTCTCTAAATCTCTCGGGGAACGAAGAGATGGATCAATCCTAAAACTCAAAATGAGTTCCATCGCTTCCTTTATATTATCGCCCACTATCATTCCAGCAGCAAACTCTTTTTGAATTTTAATTAAATCTTCCAAATCTGATTCGACATCGTCTTCTTCTATTTCCTCACGCAACAACGAGCACATCTCGTCGAAGACGTATCGCTGCGTTGGCTCTCCCCATTGCATAAATGTCTCTAACACATCTTTCGTACTATATCTTCTAACTTTTGTAATCCATCTGAGAGCTGTGGAGTCTAAAACTCCCCGTTCCTCAGTACTTGGAAGCTGACTCCGTCTCTGAACAGAGTCAGGAGTAGGAGTCTTAATCAAGGTTTTATATATAGGCGACAGCATATTAGTAACAGAATCAGTAATTCTTCGACGAACAGAAAGTGGAGTTAGTACACTCGCAGACATAGAGAACGCAGTAGAGGTAGGAATAGATGACGAAACAGTAGGAGTATCGAGGAAAATAGTTTGAGGACCAATAGGTACAGTGGTAGGTATAGGAGCGGGCAGTGCGGGAAGAGGAGGAGCTGTAGGAACATTTACATTCACCACAGGAGGTATAGGAACTTGATTCTGAGGAACAAGAACACCAGGTTGTCCAGCAACCGGCAATTGAACATCCGGTATAAGTGGAGCCGCAGCACCTTGTGCGTACGGTGGAGGCGACCGTAACAGATAAGATAGCAGAGGATCGTTTTCGGAATCCTCCAGTATCTTAGCCATTTTCGATGGCAAGGCAGGATAGCACTTGTCAATCGCTAAGTTACGCTCTCTAATGGCTACATCTATGGCTTTCTCACACTCGTCAGCCTGCAACTGCTTAGTCGCTTGCTCTAGAGTTAACTCTTCTAGTTCTTTTTGCTCTTTTTTCAACCTTTTCATTTCTCTCTGTTTGGATTCTTTCCGCCAATAACGAAAAGAGTCAAACATTGCCGGCCGGGCTTTCTTCCTAAACAATTTCGCTTCTAAATTGTCGAGAATCTCTTGTTCAAAACTACCATGCAGTGGCCAGCTAAGGACACCATCCTTCTTACAATAACGGACCCATATCTCATTATAAGTTATAGGACCCACACCATACTTACAATATAGGTCATATAGGGGAGTCCCAATCGGAGGAACCAGACAGGAATCCTCTAATTGTGAGTCACTGTTGCAACTAAAACAAGACAACATTTTCCGACTTACCATTCTCAGTCCGGAACACAAAACAAACAAACACGGAACAAATTGTGCACTTGAACCAAGAACTTAGGCCTACCAAAAACGAACTGATGTATCGATACCCAAAACTGAACCAAATAGATTATCGTAACCAGAACAACTAGTGATAATCTTACGAAACCAAACCAAACCAAGAACCGATCAAGGATTTTTAACAATCCTCACAAAAGTAACCAGCTAGCTATCACTAAATACTTAACTGAGTCACTGAAGACGTCACCAAGGAGAAACCCGTCACGTTTCGCTGTACTAAGGACTGCACCACTTCGGGTCCAAGACAGGGCGACGGTCAAGGCAACGGCCCACTGCAGCCGTCCTGAACGGGAACCCTCGTGGAAGAGAACTTCAGGGCCACTTTTGCGATATGCCGGGATCGATGAAGTGGGGCGCCTCCCTCAGGAATCTTCACACGAAGCTTCTCGAACTCTTCAGGCTTTTGGACCGGTACCGAATGACGTCGCCCCACGTTGGGCGCCAATTGGAGTTCTGGACTTTTTGGTTCCGTCCAGAGGTGTCAGGGTACAACACCCAAAGACCCCGGAGTCCCACCTGCCTTGGTGCACAAATGAACAGAAACACGGGCTTCTCGATGGTGGCGTCAAAGACCAAAGGTTTATTACTGCAGGGACACAGAAGTCACAGAATCTACACACGGGCAGAATCTAGGAGACTGTTCGATTTGTACATTGAGGGTTGCTCCTTATATACCAAAAATTGTGCTCTAGGCAAATATTTCACATGTCGGTACATTCCCAAACCTTTTGTGTCTCTAAACAATAAATATTTGGCGTTACACAGGAACTGTCGATAATATCTGATACCAAACATCACGAAGAGGGGTTCCCACCAGTCCATCACAATCCCTTGTCAATATTGCATTCAAGACCCGGACCGCCTCATCGTAAAGTTCGTTACCTCCCCCTAATAAAGGCCCAGAAGGAAAAGGAGCAGAGCCAGGTGCAGAAGATAGAAAACGGGATAAGAGATGTTTGTGGGTTGTAAATGGGCAAGGCTACCGGCTTCGGCCGCCTAATCATGATCAGGTACAATGGACAGGAAAACCAGTTCAGGTGGGCTGGCCTCGGGCAGAGGAGGCAGCCTTTGTCGAGTCATGCAGCTTCAGCGTGATCTGGTTTAAGGTGCACGTGTCATGTAAGAGGTGAATCTCCGGCTAAGGCTACGTGTCTTTAATCAAAGTGAAGTGAATGAAATGATCAGAGGCTATTGCATATGTGAGGGCAAGGAACCACAAAAATGGCGGCCACGATCTAAGATGGATGCCGTGTGTATATCAGAAATGTGTCAGTGGAAGGAGTGCTCTTGCTCGTAGCGTAGCGAAAACACTAGGATATACTAAATGGATCATTTGCGGTTCGCTGATACTAATTTTATGTATTTCCGACAAACTTGAAAACACGGGTTCAAGTCGTCACGGAACCGTCACGGAACCTCAAACCCATGGGTCCCCCGTTTTGGCAATACCCTCAATTTCCGCAGTTCCAACCACCCTTCGCTCCACAATACCCACCATTTTTCGCACCCCAAGGGTCTGCGCGCCCCCCTTTTTTAGGCAGAGGTTGGGGCAGAGGGCGCGGGGGAAAGCGAGGCAACGCTACAGAGAAGAGAGTGCAATGGGAGGACACACGCCCCCACGGGATGGACACACGGAGCACGAACAGGTCAGGGCCAAAATGAGCCTTGTAGTCAACCTTTCGGATCGTCCCCTGACTGAGAGTGAGGAGAAAGTCCTTCAAAAGGGACTTGGCTTTGTCCCAACGCCCAGAATTGATCTGTTCAACCAGACCAGAGAAATTCAATCATTCTTTAGAAAAGTCAGACTAAAGGCCTTTTTTGATGGTAAGCCCTGTGAACCAACAGAAGACTCAGGTTTACATAACCCATCTACTTTCACACCCCACAATGGGATGGTTCCTAATGAGGTTCTAACCTTTGAGCAAGCAGTACTCAAAGACATTGATGCTCTTGACCGACAAACCAGACACTCCAATATTTCCCGCAATGAGATGGAGGTGTTAAAATCACTGGCAAACAACCCCCTTGTCACCATAAAACAAGCTGACAAAGGAGGCGCCACGGTTCTGATGAACACCAGAGACTATGAACTTGAATGTTCTAGGCAACTGAATGACCAACGATACTACACTCCCATTCCCAGTGATCCTACCCCACGCCTACAAACTGCTATTACAGGCCTAGTGGAAACTGCAGAATGCGAACAATGGATAAGCAAGAAGGAGGCAGAATTTCTAAATAAAAAAGATCCAAGGGTCCCATATTTTTACATACTGCCCAAAATTCATAAGGGAACGAGACCAGTCCCTGGGAGACCCATAGTCTCAGGTATTGACTCGGTACTGGAACCACTCTCGCAGTTCTGCGATCACTTTTTGCAACCTCTAGTAAAACGCATTCCCTCCTACATTCAGGACACCAGCGATGTCTTACGGCTTCTTAACTCACTCCAAGATGTGGGGCACATTGATCTCCTGATTACTCTAGATGTTGAGGCCCTCTACACCAACATCCCCCAGAGGGCCACACTAGAGGTAATTGAGTCACGTCTGAGATTGGAGGAATGGAACTCAAACACCCGACCTTCATTCATCATGGAATGTGCCACCCTAGCACTCACCGAAAATTTCTTCGAGTTCAAGGGCAAATATTTTCACCAGACCCAAGGGACTTCGATGGGCAGCACCTTTGCCCCGTCAGTGGCATGTCTGTACATGGCCGATTTCGAAGATAAACACATTCACCATCAATCTAACCCTTTCTCAGACAATATCAGAATGTGGAAGCGCTTCATTGACGACATTCTCATCTTATGGACAGGCCCTCCCAGCTCGCATGAGGCTTTCTTTGAATGGGTCAACACACTCAACCCATACCTGCACTTTACCATGTCTTCCTCACCAAATGAGATTGCCTTCCTTGACTTGACGATTAAATTGCTAGAGGGCAGACTCCATACCACAATGTTCAGGAAGCCCACAGATCGTAACAGCTTGCTACATTACGATAGCCACCACCCTAAAGCTTTACGTTCGAATTTACCCTTCGGGCAATTCCTCCGAATCAGGCGTAACTGCAGTGGCATCGCAGATTACAAAAAAGAATCCACCATCTTATCTAGGAATTTACTCGACAGAGGCTACCCAAAAAGAGAGGTCGCTAAAGCTAACAAACGGGCCAGAAATAATAACAGAGATGCCCTACTGGAGAGACGGGAAAAAACACCCACTGAGAACCAGCCAATCACCTGTGTCACTACTTTTACCCCCGTATCAAACAGAATTAAGAACACAATCAAACGTCATTGGGGGATCCTCAACACAGGTGACATAAACTTTGAACAGTCAAGGTTCGCGTTTAAAAGGTCACAAAACGTGAAAGACATTCTTATCAACACCAGACCCAAAACAACCAAGAAGTGCTCCCAACAGACCCTATGGAATTTACCCCCGGTCAACGGCCATTACCCATGCGGCAACTGCGGGGTTTGTAAATACACTACCCCCCAAAAAACAATACAACTCACTGATACCTTTAAATGGGAAATCCGGGGCCATACTAATTGTAATACCACCAACTGCATCTATATGCTCACATGTCCATGTGGTCTCAAATACATTGGGATGACAACCCGACCCATTAAGACACGGATCACTGAACACCGCAGCAATTTTCGGTGTAAGAAAACACACACCAAGATGTGTAAACATTATCTGGAAAACCAACACAGCGCTGACTCTATCCGGTGGGTGGTCCTTGAATCAAGTCCCAATTGTCCAGAGAATGCACTATTCCACAAAGAACAAAGATGGGTCCACCGCCTCTCCACAGACAAACAAGGGCTGAATGAAGATATTCCCTGGCACTCGTTATAAACTAGCCATTGTCTATCACAATCACCAACTGGCTTGTTATAACCCAGGACTGTCCAGACTGTACAATATAATACCTTTTTTCCAGTTCCTATGAGTTTTGCCTATATGAACCACCTCGATACTACTGCCCCCCCTTTTATTAACCGGACTACATAGCTCAACTCTGTTTACACCACTCAACTATGGCTGTCCCTGCCCCAACAGTTAACACGTGATCCACGCAGTGGGCGTCTACTGACGCAACCCTATGACGAGGTCGCCTATAAATAGTCCACGCCCCCGAGCTCCATTACCTATTCGAGCTCGGCGGTGATGGGTAGGTGACTCCGCACGGACACGGGTAACTTGAGGTAAGACAATCCCCTCCCATCCTACACCTGGTAACACTTTGTACCATATTCACCAACTCCTCAGCCTCCACTAGAGGTTTTCTCTCACCTATACCCTCCATAGCTAACAGTTCCTTTCCCTCCCCCAGCCAGAACTATAGGCAAACCCTGTTGTACCGACCCGCCGACCACTCAGGTGGCCAATAGTCCAAGACCTTTAGGTGAGTTCACGCCAATAGTCCAAGACCTTTAGGTGAGTTCACATCAAACCATCAACACTGTTGACGTTTACTACTCTATGGCCAAGATACTCTCCTTGAGACTGCAGCTGCGTTTTTATTACACTGGTTTTAATTCACTACACACTAGTCACGCACATAGTGTGGAAGAGTGTTCACTATACATTGCACCCGACGACAACACTGGCATGTTTTTGGTTGTGTGATATTCTACACACTACCGCTAATTCACTGCACCTTGTTGTTGTATTGGCTGTTACCGTTGATACCTTTGCTAGAGAACGTGACATCTGTTTAACCATGTTCCTTTTTCTCTATTATTCAGGCATAGGATTATCCCCTGAGGTAAACCACACGAGACACATGACACCAGCATGGTTTCTTTTAATTCTTCTTTTTAAAAATTTCACCTTCACTAGGTCCTGACGAATCGCGGGAACTTCCCATGCGAGAAACATGTTGACCAACCCTCACTTTAGTCTCGTTTTGGGTTACGCTACCTAATCTGCCGTCACCCAACGAGCTAATTTCACCTTTTAACTGCAGTAGGGGGACCCCCAGAATAAAGTGGTTTTCCGGCACCCCCTGCTACATTTTAAATCACCCTTTCTCTTCAGGATACTGATTGCCCTGACCCACATACCCGCACTTCACCAATAGGCAGTTGGACAAAATCTCCGCCAAAGAGCCCCTCTCTGAGGTGAGCCCGTCGGGGATTGCACCGCCTCCCCGACGAGGAGCAACGCCTATGATGAAGCATGACATCCCTCGGGGTGTGTGAGGCAAACACGTCCAACAAAATGGATGCCCAACGGTGTTACATACACACCTCTGGTCAAGCCAATCTGTTTAATCTCCTTTAATGCTCTTTAGGAACAGTTCAGCAACCCCCTCTTGTTGTAACGTGTATTCTACACGGGCACACGCTGATACTGGACCTTCCACCCTCCCCCTGGGTGGTAATTGGTGCCCGTCTGATCAACTGATCTTCCTCCCTCCTTCTTGACGACTGTGCAATTATTGTCTCATCAGAACACTTTGGGGCTGATTATGATTGCGGAAGGACCGCCCATGCCAGCCATGCAGTGGCAGTCCTTCTGCAATCAGACTGCGATTTTCCCAAGCCACATTATGATGGTGGTGGGAATTGCATTCCGACCTCTGCGGACGCATAGACCATCTGCTGCAGAACCACCACAGACAATCGTTGCGATTGCCTGGCGGAGCGGTCTGCATCCATGAAATGGTGGCGGTGCCTAGTAGGCACCATCCGCCAAATCATGATGCTGTATCCAGCCAGCCTTTCCGCGGCAGGTAAACCACCATTGAAAGGCTGGTGAGGATTGGTTTCGGGGGCCTGTTGTGGTGGGGGGAGGTGTGGATGCACTGGGGGTACCCATGGTACACCCCTACATTTCACTGCATCAAGTGGCAGGCACCATGGTGCCTGCCACGTAGTGCAGTGAAATGCACAACATGCTATTTTAATATTGCGGCGGGAGATGCTGTCAGCTGCACCCGCTGCAATGTTAAAATGCTAAATGTGACCGCCATGGTGGCGGTCACATACTGGTTTGGTGTGCGGAACAGCTGCATGTATTGCAGTCCGTCCGCCTTCATAATGAGCCCCTTTATTCGGTATCTGAACTGATACTTTAATCCCATATTATTTCCACCTAAATCTAGATTAGGGAATTTCCTTTATGGAACATATTTGTTGTAATATGACTATAACTGCTATATTTTTGACAAATACATTATGTCATCTTATACTGAAGCATCAATTATTGGACTATGTTCATTTCTTATGCTAATGGCTAAAAGATTAATTATTACTAAATAAAATTGAGATACTTGAGAATTTTAAAAATACAACTTGTAAACTCACACCTATTCTCTTTATTGATTGCACTGAAATCTTAAATAATAGATTGGTATGTAGATGCTCGCCCCATCTTTTCTCTTTGTCAATGAACACAGTTCCATACCACTAGTAGCAGGGGTTATTTGATTAATATACCCAGAAATTCTTATGTAGAAAAGCCCGCTCCCTCACTGGCTCTGTATCTGTATGCATGCTCATGCATCATGACATGCTCCTCTGCCCTGTGATACACTGGCAAAGGACACACAATGATGGACGGAATGCAGAACAAATCAAAACATTCATCCCCAGTCATGAGATCTGGGTTAAATTCATCATTCTTTTGCTCACCATGCCACCCCAGTTTTGACATGGCCATATGCAAATCAGTCTTGACCCTGTGCCTCATTGGAACAGTTCAGCCCGAACAGCCAGTGCTTAATTTGCAAAAAAAAGAAGTGTCGGTGCTCAAATGTTTTCATAGGAGGCCACCACCTTTCCTGGCTCCACCCGATCCTCCATTGGATCAACCCACTTTTACCTTTGGCTCCAGTGATATGTACCTCGTAATGTGACCTAGATAAGGACTGATGAAGCAAAATAAGCTAATAATGCTAATAAGTCAAAAACAAGAGAGGCTTTGTGCAGCGCACATTCAGAAATCAAATATTTACCTATTATCACAACATTTGGTCAAGCATGAAAGCCAGGATTGACCCCAGATTCTCCACTTTCACACTCAGCAATTCACCAATTATAATTAGATGTGTATTTATTTCTGTCATCAAAGGTTAACTCTTTATCCTTAATCCAAGAGGGCATACAATTAGTGCAGAGGTGACAAGAGGAATCCGCATTTTATTTATTTATTGCAGTTTTATATGGTGTGAACCATATCGTGGATAGACAGAGGAGCACTTTACAACAGTAGACACGGACTACATTACACTTTTATCCAGGCACATCCAGATATGCTAGAATTCAATGGGTGCTGCTAAAAATGAGGTATTTCAACCTGCTTCCTTATATCTCTCCCTGGCCTTTGCCTCCAGTGCAAGCTTTTCGGGCTTGTTTTTCATCAGACGTTGTCACTGAACATGACTGAGAAAGCATAAATTGGAACGAAAGAGAAAGCTAGTAAAGCAGAGGCCAAGGGAGGAAGTAGAAATGAAAAAGAACCTTCAAGAGCGAGGGGATTAATAGACAGGGGCAGAAACAGGCATTTAGTGGAATTAAAACAAGGCTGCCTTGGTGTTTGTCGAGCCCCAACATTCGCAACCGGCTCTTAAGAAAAACGTTAAGCCCTACAAATTCAACGTTATACTGGTGTTATTTGGAGCAGCCAAATCACCTCCTACATTACTGCAGTGAAGTCAGGCTCTCACGTGCAAACCTTTTGGAAAGGTTTTAAAATAGCACAAACCGCACGCCTCACCATCCCAGCCTGGGCATTGCAACTTTTAAAACTGTACAGTGATGCACATATTTGCATATAATCTTTCGAAATGGGACTCATTTACATAATGAATGGCTGTCCTCTATGCCTGACAGGGTCCAGCCATGAGCAGCCCTGCTTTAGACCCTGTGAAGCAGGCACACTCAGGAATGCTTAGTGACATGTGTACCTGTCCCTGTGCCTTAACCTTGTGCACGGACAGGGCAGGAGCAGAGCCGGTCGAGGAGGGGGGTATGTTCCTGCACTCGGGTTGGAGGCTAGGCTGGGCACGAGGTGTTGTCTCAGTGACAGTCCCTTTCTCTCCGAAGCTCTGACCCCTCCCTGTGCCCCGTAGGGTGCACACCATCCCTGAACTGCTGGAGAGGAGGGATAGAACAGAGCAGGCACTAGAGGAAGTTCCACACGGGCATACTAAACGAGGGAGACCCTGGCCATTGATTATGAGGTCAATAAGGAATACAAAATGAGCAAGAGGAAAACCTCCCAAGAGGGGCCAAGTGGAGAGTATGTGAGTGAGGACTCCGAGGAAAGGCCCGGATGAATAAGGGCTCTGGTGGTAGACAGAAGGTGTGATAAAAGGGCCACTGTAGAGGAAAGGAGAGTCCAAAGGAAGACTCAAATAGAGGTGCAGTAAGAGAGAGAGCGCGCTCGGAGGAAAGAAACCATTACTTTCACTGACGCTCTGCAATTGCTCTGCCCCTCCCCGCCCCCTGCACTCGCACCCACAATATATCCCTCATCGTCATGGACAGAGTGAGCCACTGGGGGCCCTAATCTCCCCATCAAAATCCTGTGACTGTGTCACATGGTGTGTAGCCAGGGACCCTGTACTGGGGGTCTGTGGTACCTCTCAACCTTTGGCTCAGTTCAGGTAACCGGGCATCACCATGAGCAAAACAAAAGCAGCATTGGGTTCTTTATTACTTACTGTGATCGGGTAATGCTGGTGGCACTGCCAGCCTTAATTAAGAGGCCTCATGCGCAGCTGCTTTAAATCACCCACCTCGACGTTCTGCTAACTGGTACTCTTCCATTACAGTGTGTGTGTGCGGGGGCATGGTCCACCATACGTGAAAGGAAAAAACGTACGCACGGCACGCGCTGCCTGCCTAAGCCCTCTACCCTCAACCAAATGCAGCCCAATTAGTGGCCCGCCCATCGGCAGACACTGAAACGGAAAGCAAGCTTATTTTCATAATTGATACAGATTTATTATCGGTTTCGATGCACTCTCAGCAGCATTGCACTATCAGCAACACCCTTCTTCGTCACGGAAGGACAATGAAACTGTAACAACGTGTGAACAACATTGCAATAAGCCGGCAATCATATTCCATTTACTTTTACAGATGGCGTGTAGACACTGCAGTGATGTAAGTTGGCAGTGTAGACCCGGCCCTGCTTAAAAGGTGCCGGAGCTAAGCACCAGAAAGCTCTGGCACAAATTAAGCACTGCGAACAGCCAAGCCAAGCCTCCCTGGACCGGAAAAAAGCATCCTAGGACCGGTTTTGGGGTTTCACCCCTCATCAGCCAGGATAGCTTGATCCCAGTGGCACAGTGAACCCAGGACCCACGTCTGGGCATACCCAGTGCCCCTAGGGTTAGAAAGTAAAAGACACCCTATTGATGGACGGAATGCAGAACAAATCAAAACATTCACGCCCAGTCAAGAGATCTGGGTTAAATCCATCATTCTTTTGCTCACAATGCCACCCAAGTTTAGACCTTGACATATGAAAATCAGTTGTGATCCTGTGCCTCATGGGAATAGTCCAGCCGAACTGCCAAACTAGGTCCTCTTTGGACCGGAAACAAGCATCCTAGGACCGGTTGGATTTAGGCCCAGATCTCTGTACAGGGGTGGATGTATCTCATTGTTCTGCATTCTGTCCATCAATTGTTCCTTTTGCTGGGATACACTGGCAGCCATTTTGGTATTAGTTAATGGCAATGCAATAATGCATTGGCAAAGCCATCAGCTATCCCTATTAGAGACTAAAATTATTGGCTTTGCCAATGCTTGTCATCTATTTTTGCGATGATGTAAAAAATGGGCGCAATTAACAGACAAAATAACAAGTTGAAATTGTTTTTGTGCAAGGAGTTCTTTTCGCTCTTTTTACGCCAGCCTACAAATCTATCATGATATAGAAATGTTAAAGACTATTTAGCATTACTTGGAGAAAGGGCTAAGCAAAAGCAAGAAGGAGGACAGAGCTGTGGTTATTGCCAAAGAAATGTTTAGCTTCAAGCTGCAACATCTCCAAGCCAGGATGGTAGTAAAATGTCAGCGCAGTTGAGAGAGTTAAAGATGTGCCTGAATTGGAGTGGATTGTAAAGCTGTGTGATGCTGGGATCACAGTGAGCAAACAAACCATGCTTGTGTGTAACATCAGCAACCGGAGACATGTAACGAATAAGAAAGCAAGGCCCGCAAAAGAGAGCCTCGCTGCACAAAAAAATAAAAGGCTTGTTTACGGCGTGCTATTAAAGTTAATGCCCTGGGAGACGCAATGACAAAGGAGATTCAGAGTTTGACAAAAAGAGCACTGTTTATGCGGATTTGAAAGGTCTCAGTGATAGCTTGACTGATGTGACAATACCCCCGAAGGTATTCGAAACAGAACCCTTCTAACAGTTCTGCACTCCATTATAGCTTCTTTTATGGATAGTATAAAATGCATAAAGAACGGCTAATAGAAATGTCAAACTAAAGAGTTCCTCTCACCACCACAGCCTGCCGAACCAAGAACTGCAGCCATTATTATCAGACAAATAAAAAAGAAACACTGGAATCTGGTGAAACTTATTTTATCTAACGGGCAAGTTCACAAAAAGACTTAAAATTGTTTGAAAAGTCTCCTCTAAACATAAAATGTGTCATACAGTTCCATTGGAGCACATTTCAAACTAAAGCAGGAACCAGTAAAAGCAGCAATAGTCAGAGTTGTTGCGAACACTTTTGCCAGAAATGTCTAATGCGCCACCTGACAGTCTGGCAATTCATAGGCAAGCAGGTAGTATAGGGGGCACCAAGATTTATACCGCTCTCCCCCTTCCCAGATTATGCCCCCCCCCCCCCCCCCACACACACACATCTCTGTGCCTAAGCGGCAAAGACAGAAATGTATGGGAACCCCTTGGACATGCCCTCCCTCCAACCTCAAATCCCTAATGCCCACTAGAATATGAACTGTGACCTCAGCTGTGTGTTCTTGTAGTTGGTGTATGGAAGGAGGGGCACTGTGAAAGTAAAACTACCACCAGCAGGACAGAGCCTTACACACTCAGCGACCCCAAGGGTACTAGGAAACTGGCTAGGAGACTAAAGTAACCCTTTTCCGTCTCCTGGTTTGACAACATTAATGCCTTTCCCACTGAACTTCCTAAGAAAAACCTGGCACGCATAAATGCTGGCGGTATTATATTCTTCAATTCCCAAAAATGTGAGATTGTCACACTGGTCCTTAGCTCCCACAGATGGTTTATCATCGAGATAAGAAGCACTGATAAAACTGCCTCAAGGCCATTCCCCTAAATATCTTTTGCAGCCTTTCACCGTTTTGTGGGGATTTCACATAACTAAATCACACACTCGCAAACTGAATAAATGTATTGCAACTAAACTATGGAACGGTCTACCCGGTTCCATAGAGACTTTGGGCCCGATGTGGGTGGCCCATTACCGGTCGGTAAACCCGAAATTCGGTAAATGTCAGGCGTACAGACCGGTATTGAGCCATTTCAGATGTAGGGGATGATTAGGTAAATACCGAATCGGTATTTACCGATTCGGTATTTAACTAATCATTATTAATGGATTCGGTATTTACCAAATCGGTAAATGGCATGTATGAAGCACTTTTAAGAGTGCTTATGTGCTCTAAGGATTCTTTATTTACCACCAACTATTAGTTGATGGGAAATACCGAATACCTTTGAAAATGCAAATCTGTGCATTTTCAACAGTGCCATGTGGCAGACATACATGCCCTTAGGGCATGTATGTGTGCCACATGTGCACACAAGCACTATTCAGGGGTGCAACAGGGTGTCAATGTGACACCCTGCCACCCTTGAATGTTTCCTTATTTTACTGAATCGGTATTTACCGATTCAGTAATTTCCATTCATTCCTATGGGCCTCCAGGCCCATAGGAATGAATGGGAATTACCGATTCGGTATTTACCGATTCGGTAATACTTACCGAATAAATACCTACATCCCATTTACCAATTCTAAAATACCGAATCGATAAAATTCGGTATTTTTAAATCAGTAAATCTTCATTACCTACATCTGGCCCCTTATGTCCTTCAACCTATTTAAGTGCTCACTGAAAACACCCATACATGGGAAATACCTTCACATATCATACCATATTACTCTATCACGAAATTACCATGCCACCAATGCAGGCCAATTTCAGAGCATGTACCCACAAGAGTGTTGATGTGCATAAGAACAAGATGGCAAACTGGTTGTTATGCATTTGAATTAACTTTCTATCTGTGACGAACCCGTACAGCCATTCTCTCTGCTTCTTCCAATTGTTTTGAAGCCATTATGCAACTATAAGCCTTAGTTAAATATTTTATTACTGCCATCCAATATATGCAAATGACAGTGGGGCCGTAGATTCATAATTCTACGTACCCACACAGATTTACACTTGGAATACTGCTTATTTTATAGATGAAAGTCACTGGTGCTGTAAAAATCTGATGTACAGTTTCTGATATCATGATTTTTTTAAACTCATGATATGATTTTTGTAAAGTAGACCCACTTCTTGAGTCCACTGATAAGTGGTATACATGGATTTTAAGTTAATATTTAATTAGCAGAATACTCATCTCTTCTGTACATGTGATAATCCCTATCATGGTGCTCCTTGTAAAATGGCTCACTGACATCCCTGTCACCTTTCTTCAAATCAACTAACTAATGGCCGGAAAGTTTATTAATAGTTGTGGTCCTGAGTCAGTTTTACCTGCTGAGAGCTTCCAGTTGGCCATTTCAATGTAATCCATGTCTTCCACTACTCAGAGAAGGCCGCATTCCCCCAGTATATGAGAAATGTGTGCGTGGCATGCTTGTGCAGTACATGAGGGTCTGGAGTTCCCCCTGAAGGGGTTCCCCCAGTTTATTCTAAGGCTGAAGAAGTTGGGTTGCGTACTGGCCCCCACCCTTTTCAGCTTGTACGTTAATGGCCTGATAGATAAACTTAATTGTGTCAGGGACATCGATGCTCCACGCCTGGCTACTTGCAGGGTACCGGCTCTGATGTTCGCGGACGACACTTTGTTGTTGTCGCGGACATCATCGGGCATCCAGCGGGTCCTGGACGGGTTTGTCTCCTTTTGTGCCTCGCGGGGATTGGAGGTCAACTTGGAGAAAACCAAGTTCATGATCTTCAACCCCCCGAAGCACACCCGCCCAAATCCCACACTGAATGGAACCCCACTAGAGCAAATCAAGACCTGCATATACCTGGGGGTGACTTTGACTGAGCACTTTACTTGGGACCACCAGGTCTCTAAATCCTCCCTGAGACTTGCACAGATTATGGGAGGCATAGGCAGACTCCACAGAGCCTCAACTTTTAAACCTGTTACCCCTGTCCTTGAGATATACAAAACACAGGTCAGGTCTGCAGCCTTGTACGCTGCAGAACTCTGGGGACACACGAATGCATGCAACTTACTGAAAGTCGAGCAGGCCTTCATGCGACATCTGTTAGCTCTTCCACAAAGTACGCCCCTCGTACCGGTACTCTTGGATTTGGGCTTGGAACCCATTAATGATTTGGTAGCTGCACGACCTCTGCTCTACTGGAGAAGACTCTGGTCTGTGCCGGAGCTTGTATCCTTTAGAGCAGAATTCAATGCTATTTGGGGTCAGTTAAAGAACAAGAACATACCCTGGCTGGTACATGTAAAGGCTCTCCTCTACCAAATTGGCCTACCCCAAGTTTGGGATACACCGGAGGACAGCTGCATGAGGATGCAAAAGACTGTACTAGTGGCAGCTGTAAAATCGCATAACCTCAAAAGGCTACATTGTTCAACTTCCCTGGGCAGACTGTCTACTGAGTACCTTCTGATGAAAGCCGAATCCAGGATGGAGGTGTTTCTGGACCTAGTGCAGCCTCCACTTGCAAGAAAACTATATATCCAACTGAGGCACGGCTCTGTACCAATTGGGGCACTGACATCCAGATGGGCAAAAACGATGGAGGCCAACTGCCCTACCTGTAAATACTGTAGGGAAGACATTGTACACATCTTCTTTTTTTGTCCGGCATATAGTGAAATTCGGAAATGCTGGATTATTCCACTATGTAAAAACCTGGGTTTCAGACATTGCGTACAAGCCTGCAGAGTATTAACTTACGATACCGCCCCTCCCATTGTTTTTGCTGTCTCCCGATATCTACTTGGCATGTGGCGGACAAGAACTGCTTTTATTAATAAGAAATAATGGACTATTGCTTCTCTTTTTTTTGCATATCTTTGATAATCAAAGTTTAATAACTTTTTAATCTCTATGTATTTATGTTTTATTTCTGTGCCTGTATATATTTTATTGCACTTTTATGGTCTTTGACCGAAATAAAGTTATCAAAGTGAAGTGATATCCACAAATGGATGACTGCACTTGAGAGAGCCTGCAAAGTACAGCAGATCCCTCAGGAGTAGTGGGCAGCAATCTTGTGGCTCTCTTTTGAAGGTAGAGGCCGAGACAGACTCCTCACAGTTAGTGATGCGGATTCTAGAAACTACCTGGTCCTGAAGAGTGCTCTGATTGATGGGTTAGGCTTAACCACTGAACAGTACAGGTTAATGTTCAGAGACACCCAGAAGACACAGACTCAGGACTGGTCTGAATTTGTTGAATGTGCCACTAAGGCTCTGGAGGGCTGGTTGCTGAGAAGTAAGGTTACTGACTATACAGGATTGTATAATTTAATTATGAGAGAGCAAATCTTAAGTAATTGTCAAAATCAGCGTCTACAACATCAGCACCTGGTTGACTCTGATCTGACCTTTCCAGAAGAATTGGGTAAGAGGGCAGACAAATGGGTCAGAACCAGGATCAGGCCTAAGAACCAGGGTGGTGACCAAAAGAAAGAGACTACCAAGCCTCAAGAGAAAGGTGGGGATAAATCCAAAGAGAAGACTTCCCCAGGGCCCCAAAACTCAAATGGAAAGGGTGGGCCCCCCAACACTTCCTCTACAGAGAAAAAAACCTTACTGCCATGCCTGTAAACAGGTTGGACATTGGAAATCAGACAGCTGTTGTCCAAAATTGGTAATAAGAAAAATATACCTCAAAGTAAGGCTCCAACACCTCCTGTCACTGTTAGCAGTGCCCCCCCAGGTGGTGGGAGCACCCCCAAGAATTTGGGTGGATTTACTTTTGGAGCTCAGGTTGATTCTGGCCTAACCAGGTCCCCTGCCTCAGATACTCTTGTCTATGAGACTGGCATGGGGTTTGCCAATTTCACTGCTTGCGCAAACACTTTGTGCAAGTATAGACAGGAACCCCTCATCAATGGCTTGAAAGTTGAGGCCTTTAGAGACACAGGGGCTAGCATCACCATGGTGGCTGAATGTGTAGTCCCCTCAAGGCAACTTTTACCTGATGCCACATATCAGGTGACAAACATTGATGGAATAGAAACCAAACATCCCATGGCAGTAGTCAATCTTAGCTGGGGAGGTGTCACTGGCCCAAAGAGAGCAGCAGTGTCAGCAAACGTGCCTGTAGATTCCCTACTTGGCAATGATTTGGAAATCTCAGCCTGGGCTGAGATTGAACAGCAAACCCATTCTAACATGGTAATTCTCCATGGAAAGGTTAGTGGGGCTGTGATGGCCACAGCCCCAATCCAAGATGTCCTTCCTGAAATAGTTGGTCGGGCTGAGCAAACCTCCACCCGATCTTTAGCTAACTTCCCTCCTGAAAAGATTAGCAGGGCTATGATAGTAACAGCCCATACCCAAACTGAGTCTCCTCCTGAAAAGGTTGGTGGGGCTGTGATGGCCACAGCCCAAACTCAAACTGATACATGGGTAGTGAAGCCTGAAATGATGGATCACTCCACCCAAACTGAGAGCATGGAGGAGGGAGAGAAATCTCCCCCTCACCAGACGTTAGGAAAGGATCAGCCTCCTCAGGGAACTGATCTTACCCCTGATGAAGGAACTGTCCCAGAGGTTGTTAGGCCTGACCTGACAGAGCCTCTGATGGCAGTGGACCCTTCTCATGTGGGACCCAGTCTGGAGCAGGTAACCTGCCCCTCTCTACCTTGCCTTAGTCAGCCCAGGGCTGCAGAGGACAAGAAGGATAGTGAGCCCCAAAGGGCCCCCTGTCAAATAAAACACCCCATCAACAGATTAGGGGCACCGAAACTAGTAGCCCTATTGAGGTGAAAACTTTAAAAACTCCTGAGGGAGCCCCCTTAAAAGTAGTTAGAGACCTCCCACAGATGGATTTTGTTGGGCACAGCCAAACCTGGGACCCCAAGGGCACAAACCAGAACAGTCCCTCCAGTAAGCCAACAAGAGGGACCCAGCCTCCAGCTTTAGGTAGCCAGAGGTTGACCCTGAGAGCACAGTGCAACTCAGTCAAAGAAAGAAAGGCACACATGGTGGAGCGTGATTGGAGGAAGTTGAGTCCTACAGAGGAATCTCACTTCAGTACTCCATCCCCACACCAGCCTTTAACTTTGCAAAGACACACCACTGGTAGAGATCCCTATGGTGGAGACCCTCAGATACCCTTGGGGTGAGGGATTGCTTAGTGTACCATGACACAGGGGGTAACTAAGCCAGAGCTGGTACTTCCTTATATGGCCACTTAGGCAATACAGGCTTACCTGGCCAAGGATAGCCTTATCTCCTTTCATTGGGGGGGGGGTTGTGTAGGAAGGTGGATATCTGACTATGGTTACCCCCAAACTTTTTGCCTGGTGGTTAGCTGGTTTTTGACATAGTTGGCCTGGGATCCTGCTATTCAGGGCCCCAGGCTAATTGCTCTCTCCTTAAAATGGACTCCATGTACCTTAGGTGCATATACAATTGGAACTGGTTCACCTTATAGGCCCCTGTAACAGTGTACCATAGGTACCCAGGGCTTAGGTGTAGCCAAGGCCTACCGGGGCTGCAGCATGTATTGTACCACCCCTGGCCTGGCCTCCATAGTTGACACAACTGGCTGATCACTCAGCTGGGGTAAGTTGGTGTAATCACCTCTTGCTTAGATATAGTATCCCTATATCTAACCTTAACTGGACACATGTTAACCTGTAAGCCATTCCTATGGAAGGCCCCTGCAATCCTGGGGGCAGAGTGCGTGGTTTCATGTGAGATGGTGCTCTAGCATGAGCTGAGCCTGTCTGCAGCTGTCGGGAACAACTCCCTTAGCTGTTCCAGGATATTGCCATACCATATACTCTTAAGTGCATTATAATCCTCGCGGTTATATGCTAACTTTGGTTTGGCATGTTGAGTAAGGTGTCATATGATTTGGAATACTATCCCCTCAACAGTTCTGTTGACGGGGATAGCATTCCACCCTTCTAGAGGGACACAACATGTACATAGCCTTAACCCCGGTTAAAGTTAACCAGAGCCTCAGCATCACAAAATGGATGCTGCCACCACAGACACAAGTCTGACCTCCTGCTGCTGGGAGTCCTTCCAGCGAGGGAGGCGTGGACAAAGGGTTTCCTGCCTTGTTAGGTGCGACCACCACCCCAGACAGGATTTTGTGTATTGGGTAGGACATGGCTGAATAGAATCAGACATGCCCGGGGCACACAAGGTGTCCTCGTGCATAAGCCAGTCCAAACCGGTCCTGGGGCTATCTAGCCACAGTCCTGGCGAGGAGCTGGACAAAGGAAAGGGGGTGTAACCGCTCCCCTTCCTGGTCCCACCCAGTGGAGGGACCTAGCAGGTGATCCACCCCTCAGATTGGGAATAAGAGTGGGAGCAGTGCCATAGCACCTCAGATCATCCTGAAATCAACTTAAAACTAAGAAGACGCCGGACTTCAACATTCTGCTGCACAGAAGACTGAAGAGCATCTCCCTTGTGGCCTAGGAGTGGCCACTCTGTGAAGACAGGCACCATCCAGCAACTCAACATCTGCTTTGCCGCTGCCTCCTGCCGGAGCCCGAGCCCAGAGCCTGACGAGACCCAGACTCCCAGACTTCTCACTGCCTGATCGACAGTCCTTGCAAAGAAGGGACCCGTGGAGGCACCCAGAGACGTGGGACCGGACATCTCGGAAGACCCCCAAAAAGCTGACTGGGCAACACCCAAGGCACCCTCGATGCTGTGCTTTGGGGATTGAGAAGCCCCACAACCGAGCAGCCCTTGCACCGAAGATCAGCCCCCCAGCATCTCCACGATCTGCGTGGAGCCCTTTTGCATTGTGCCACTCGACGCACCATTCCGGCCACTTGCCACGTGGTCAGCGGCCATTTTGGCAACAAAACCCACAATCTACACTGTGGGTCTGGTTGCTCCTGACTTCCCTCACTCCTGTAAAAAGGAGCACCCGGTCTGACCTTGCTGGTCCGAGTGATAGGCCTTTTTTACTTCCTGCATGGCATGCATTAGCCAAGGCCTGTTTTCTCCGATCAAGTTGCCGACACCGCCATCAGCTAGAACCTTCATAGGATAGCTGGTGATCGACTCCTGGCTGTCCTCGACCTCTTGGTGTCCACGTGGCTGCAGAGAGAAGCTATACCTCATCGCCTGTTTGCACCCGACATCACCTGGTCCCTTCCTGGTTCCACGGTAGTCACTGGCTAGTGACTTTGAACATTGTCCCCTCTGCTTTCAGGTCTTCATCACTTCAGATCCACCCTTGGATCCACCGGAACTCTTCACATCGAGCAGCCTGCAGCATCTCCAGCTCCAAGCACCATCGACCTGCGTGACGAAACCCGGCACTACTTCGCACCTAAGCACCCGCTTCCTGTGGGTGAGGTAACAAAGCAACGCCGGTGTTCCTACACTGGTACACACCTTTAGTGCCTGTGTCTAAAGTTTCATTCCTCTAGGTCACTCGGAAGGTTCCTTAATAGCTAACTTTGTAACTTTTACGCACCCTTGACTTACATTGGTATATGCGTGCACTTTCCGCACTGCACCCGAGTCCCGCGGGCCTTTTCCCGACTTCATCACTGTTAGTCCCGAACAGCTCCAGCGATTCCCCAGGCCCTAGGCCTACTTCCTTTCAGCTAGGTGGTTCTTATACCACTATTTTAGTATATGGTTTAGGTGGCCCCTAGAGCTCATCCATATTGTGCAACTTTTGTATATTTAAACTGTGTTTTGTTTTAACGCATTTGCTTCTGTGCTCATAAAGAGTGTAGGGGATTTTGTAGTAAATAAATATATATATATATATTTTCAATATATATCTGTGCGGTGTCCTTTCATTTGGTATTCAAGGGGATGGTAAAACAGCTTGCTTCACATGCCTTTACAGAGTTTAGCCTACGACTGCATTGTCCACGCTACTAGGATAGCTGGTCTATAAGGTTGACTTACAACCAATCATCATAAGGGTTGCTTGGCATGGTACAAGGTGATCACCAGAACTAGTGAGCATCATATACCAGGCCAACCTCTCACAACTGTGACAAATTGTATGGATTTATTTTACACCCTGGATATATCTGCCACCTATCATCAAATACCTCTTCATGAAGAGAGCAAGAAATACACAGCATTTGTTACTCAAGTAGGGTGCTTCCAGTTTAAAAGAATGCCTATTGGCTTAGTGTCTGCAACAGCAGTGTTCCAATGCCTTATGTTTAATCTGTTTGGAAAAATGAAAGAGGTTTTCTTTTTGAAGAGGACATACTTTTTACAGGATGAGTCAAAGAGGACCATGACAAGTACCTAGAAAAAGTAATAGAAGTTCTAGAAATTCAAGGGCTTACAGTTGAATATGCAAAATGTATATTTGCTAATAAACATGTAACCTAGGTCATGAGATCAGCGGATGAGGAGTCAAACCTAAGATAAATGGGTTACTAGTTATTAAAGAGGCTTTATACCTTGGCTTTTTACCTATATTAAAGAGGATTTGAGGTCATTCTTGCCACTATTGGATTTTTTTTTTTAATAATGTAAGGACTTTTTCCATTAAAACTTTCAAAGTGAGGAAGTTTCTAAAAAACAAGTGCAGAGTTTCTGTGGTA
Source organism: Lissotriton vulgaris (assembly GCF_964263255.1). Classification (NCBI taxonomy): domain Eukaryota; kingdom Metazoa; phylum Chordata; class Amphibia; order Caudata; family Salamandridae; genus Lissotriton; species Lissotriton vulgaris. The sequence goes on from NC_141691.1 coordinate 1,182,682,043, forward strand.
AGGTGAATGTAACTTGACAATTTGATAATATCAAGGAAGCAATTTGTTCTGCACCTGCTCTTCAAGGTTTTGGTCCCCAGTGTACTAGCACAGTGACTACTGATGCCAGTAGCAAAGGTCTGGGGTCAGTTTTTTCCCACATAGTGCAGTAGTTGAAGTCATTATTGTGTTGTTTCACAAGCATTAACACCTTCCGATGACAAATATGCTGTGAAAGAGAGAGAAGAACTAGCCTGCATATTGCCTTTTCAACATTTTCACTCGTGTATATGGGGAAAAGAGGTGATTGTTAGATGTGACCATAAACCATTAGGAATTATTTTGAACATCACTGGAATGTCAATGTTATCATCTAGGTTAGCTCAGTTATTTGTGCGCTTGTTGGAATTCTTGTGCAAAGTTGATTATTTACCCAGCAAGAAAAATGCAGCAGCAGATTTTGTTTCTAGGACTGCCACTAAGAAATTTAGGAGAATTTATTGGAAAGTGAAAGTATTGTGAGGGTGGTTGAAACAGGGACACACTAATTAAGAGAAATGACAAGCAGAGAGTTTGAAAGGTCAAGAATAAAAAAAAATGACTTTGTGAAGGAGGGATGGCCCAATAAAATGGATATGCGAGTACTCAGGGCATTCTGTAAGGGATGTAGTGAACTCTCAATTCTGAAAGGATTCGTAGAGGGAAAAGATAATTCCTCCTTCTGCTTCGAGGAAAGAAAATATTTCTGTGAGCCATGAGGGGCACCTAGGCATAATACAAATTAAATCAGAAATGACAAGTTTATATTGGGTGCCAGTTATTGGTCATGGGGTAGAAAGGGAAGTCAAAGAATGCCATATATGAATTTCAGCTGATAAATCTCTGAATATATTGAGCTCTCCTATGAGAAATACATTCAAGTGCCCAAACTTTTCTTGGGAAAAAGTGGCAGTGACATTATGGATCCAATTAGGTTTACTCAAAAATATATTGTAGCATTGAGGGATGTATTTTCCTGTTGTCCTTGCATCAACATTGTTATCAAAATAAAAACAGATTAAATACTGGGGTTCATAGACAAGGTTTTCCACAATGAAGGGATACCCAACATTTTACTGAGTGACTATGGAGTACAATTTGTCTCAGATAAAGCTAAGGAATATTTTATTTAATGTGGGGTTTGCCACAGGACCATATCCTTCTTTCAATAAAAGTGGAACAGGAATGGTACAACACTTTAATAGAGTTGTCAAGGGAGTCTTTCAGTTTGCAGTAATAAACAATTCATGTTGGGTAAACAAGTGTATAAAACTATGTGGTCATATAGATCAACAGAATTGGCATGCAAAAAGTTCTCCCACTTTTAATTAATGAAAGGAACAACACCTATATCAAATTTTAACCAAGGATGGTTACCCACTCCTACAACTGTGAACTGATCTTTGGGAAAGAAAATATAATAAACAAACAAGAATACAGAAAATACTATGGCAAGAAACAGGGTTAAAAACAACAAGTTAAAGGTTGGGCAGTGGGTTAGAATTAGGAAACCAGGCATAGTTCCCAAGGGAGTTGGGGCCCGATGTAGGTAGGCCGTTACCGATCGGTAACGGCCGAAAGAAATGATTTTGGGCCCTTACCGATCGGTATACTGCCATCGAGATGTAGGGCAAAGAAAAACGTCCTAATCGGTCCAAAAACCGAATCGGAATGACTACCGAATCGAAAATAATCCGATACGTACATACCGAAAATCGGAAATGTAACGAATCGGTAACACACTGAATCGGATTAAAATACCGATTTGGTCCATGTACCGAATCGGTAGTGACACCGAATCGGAAAATATCCGATTCGGTCCATGTACCGAATCGGTAGTGACACCGAATCGGAAAATATCCGATTCGGTCCATGTACCAAATCGGTAGTGACACCGAATCGGAAAATATCCGATTCGGTTCATGTACCGATTCGGTAGTGACACCGAATCGGACATAAGCCGAATCGGATAACCTACCGAATCGGTAGAATCACCGATCGGGAAAGTCCCTGATTCGGACAGATGGGGAGATGTAGGGAAGCACAGAAACACCGATTTCGGCTCAAAATCGGTATTATTCACTCGGTATTTACCATGGATTACAATCAGGTGGTAACCAACTCCAACCCATAAAAACAGACCCAAAATGCATTGCAACTTTCAGGATGGCAGCTTTTTATGTCATTGCGAGGCGGCTACGGCTACAGCAGGAAGGACAGAGGAATGGCAAAGAGAGGAACAGGTCTACAGACAGAGGATCACCCTGTTCATGCTCACAGAGGCAGAGATCCTACAGAGGTACAGGCTGGACTCAGACACCATTCTGGAGCTCATCAGGGACCTCAAACCACTGTTGGACCACCCCACCCCAAGGGCACACGCCATCCCAGCACACGCCCAGGTGCTATGCAGCTTACACCTGCTTGCGTCTGGCAGCTATCAAAGTGGAGTTGCGGTGGTAGGAGGGGTGACCCAGAGCAGCCTGTCAAGGTTCTTCCACACATTCCTTGACGCCATGATACACAGGATGGACCAATACATCTCTTTCCCTGTAACCCACGCAGAACTGCTACAAACTAAAGCTGACTTCTACCAGATGGCACAATTTCCACAAATCATTGGCTGCATAGGTGGCACGCACATTCTGATTTGCCCCCCAGCTGACACAGAATACATATACCGCAATCGGAAGTCTACGCACACCATCGACGTGCAGGTGATCTGCAATGCGAAGTGCACCATCACAGACCTGGTAGCAAAATTCCCAGGGAGTACCCACGACTCCTACATTTTTCAACAGAGCAGCATCTATGCACGGCTGATGGCTGGCAAATTTGGTGAAGGATACCTCCTAGGTGAGACACATCATCAGACCCCCATAACACAAAGCAGCTAGGTGTAATACATGTATGCATGTGAGTAATGTTACCCCTTTTCCTTTCAGGCGACAGTGCATATGCCCTCCGCTCTTTCATACTCACCCCCTACCTCAACCCCTCCACACCCAGCCAAAGGAGGTATAACCGGGCCCACAAAAGCACAAGGAATGTAGTTGAACGGACCTTTGGCATCTGGAAAAGTAGATTCAGATGCCTGCACAAGAGTGGAGGTGCAAGGCAGTATACCCCCATCACCTGCTGCAAGATCATAGCGGTCTGTGCAATGTTGCACAACCTTGCGGTGAAGAAGGGCACTGAGGTGGAGTTGTCTGACTATGAGGACCATGACGACGACGATGCTGTGCCACTAACACAGCCTGCTGGGGTGTCTACGCCAAGTGATGGCAGATACAGACGTGAGGAGATTACAGAAAACTATTTCTGAGTGAGTACAGATGCACAGACAGGTAAATGGTTGTGGGGAAAAGCAAATTTTAATAATGTTGCAACACTGTTACTGCGCTAATGTGCAACAAAATAATATGTAAAAGTAAAGAAAACAAATGTATAAGGTCCAGGTTGCCTCACCCGCCCTGGCAAGCCTACTTCTTGGAGCGCTTGGCAGCCCCACTGGGGTGTGCCTCACCCCCTTCCGCATGTCCTGTGGCTTCTGCGGAGCGCCTGGTGCTCCTGCGCGGCTCTGACGCAGCGCTGGCCGGGCTGCTGCGGCTGCTGCTGTCCCCAGCATCCCCCAGGTCCAGGGCTGGATTGGCGGCAGTGTTGGAGATTATCATTGCCTCCATGGCTGTAGTGATGCGGGCCATTCCCCTGGTGACCTCGGCGGTGTTTTGTGTCAAGCTTGCCTCCATATTGGCACCACGCTGACACAGTTGCGCGGTTGCAGCAGCAAGGCGGCTAATGGATCGGTTTTGCACGCGGGCATCCCGCCTGCGCGAGTGCTCGTGCTCCTCAAGTCTTCCGCATAACTGTGTTATGGCTGTGGTCAGCCTGCCAAGACCTGCAGCAACCTCCTTGTTTGTGTCTACAAATGCCTTGAACCCTTTCACCATCTCGCCCATCTGCAGGTTGTGCTGGCGGAGCTGGCGCTGGCAGGCCATGATGGACTTTGCCTGCTGGCGTTGGATTTTTACCATGCTGCCTTCAAGGCCCTGGAAGACACTGCCCTCCGGTGCCGGCGCTGCAGTGCTGGAAATGGCACGCCTCCGGGTACTGCTGCTGCCGCCCTGCTGTGTGGGCTGGGGTGCCACTGGTGTGGGTGTGGTGGTGGCCGGGGCCTGACCCGCTGCTCCCTGGATAGGGTTGACTGGAGCCACAGCCATACTCGTGGCAGGAGGTGGTGTAGGTGCAGGGTGGGCCCTTGTCGGAGAGTTCTCAGGGGAGAACAGCAAGGGGGTGTGCCTGACATTTGTGGGGAGTGAAGGAATGCATAGTCGATTACCAGGTCTCCCTCATTACCCTGGCCAATGCTGTTGTCCTCCTCCTCCTCCTCGGCAGCCTGACTCGTGCTAGGCCCTGCCACCGCACTGGTAGTTGGTGCTGGTGCCTCTGTAGCTTGTGGTCCTCCGCCTGATGGTGCCCCTAGGTATAAAGAAGCATTTGTAAATTGAGTGCCGATGTATTACAGTCACTACAATTAAAGCATTGCACATGTCCTTGCATCTCCTTTGAATGTGTTCCACTCTTTACTATCTTGTGGTTCTGCACTGCCATATTTTGCTAACTTCTGCTGACTACATATACCATGATGCTTTTCTCTTGTATGTTGGTTACAGTACTGGGCTGGGGTTTGGCTGTGCATTGTGTCTAAAGGGGAGGTGTCTGGTAGAGTGTGTCATGATGCGCATGCTTCTTACCTGTAGCTGTAGCTCTGGCTGAGCTATCCAGGGTCCCGATTCCTGTCACACACTCCCTCTCGATGGTGCTGGACACCAGTTCCTCCAGCTCAGTGAGGGGTGGCGCCGGGTTCCTGCCTCCACCTGTCAGTCCAGCTTGCCTCTGGATCTCAGCCATCTTTCGTTTGGTCAGGCTGTGGATGTCGTAGAAGCGTTTTTTAAGGTCATCAAGGGACCTGGGGGTGACACCTACTGCGTTGACCTTTTCTGCTATCTCACTCCAGAGCCTCCTCTTCGTGCTGTCCGGCACAGTGAGGGACAGCCTCCCAAAGAGCTGCCTGTGCACCCTCACCACCTCCTCCACCAACAACTGCAGCTACATGCTACTGAACTTTGGCTTTCTCTTCTGGACAGCCTTCTGGCTCTCACTGGTGTTTGCCATCTTGCTATCCACAGTTCTCTGCCTCCTGCTCCCACTGCTGCTCACTGTGAGTGTTCAGCTCAGGCTGGCTCTCCAGAAAGTTCTTAATGAGCTGCACCTGCCTGGGTTGCCACTCCCTGCTTGGGTGGGGGAGGGTGGATCCACCTCATTGGCTGTATCGGATTTTACCGAATCAGATTTTACCGAATCGGATTTTACCGATTCGGATTTAACCGAATCGGATTGTTCAATGCATTCCTATGGGCTTTTTGGCCATGGGGGTGTATTCTGACCTCCGAATCGGTAATTGCCGAATCGGATTTTGCCGAATCAGTAATTTCCGAATCGGTGGTAGCCGATTCGGTAATTTCCGAATCGGTCCGTGCCGATTCGGTACGTATCGAATCACAATACCGATGCCGACCGATTCGGTATTTATTCGGTGTTTTTTTCCTACATCTCGTTTTCCAATTTCAGAATACCGATTCGGCCCGCCTCGGTATTTTGAAATCGGAAAAACCCATTTACCTACATCGGGCCCTTAGTTCTTACTTTTAACCTGAATGCATTAAACAAGTGTTAAATATTGCAGTCAGATTAGAAGATGGTATGGTGTGGAATTTAAATAGAGTAGCTGTGTGTTCTGAACAATGCAGATGAGAAATTCCAGAGAAATAAAATGGTAGGACACACAATCTGGAAGAAGATATTGTGACAAAAGAGCACCAAGAAAGTGGTGTGAACATTGAAATAACAGATGAGTAGACTAGACAAGGGGTGGTAATGAAAACCTGGGAAAAGAAGATTGTGGAATTGATTTAAATACCATTCTTGTGCCTTCTACTTATGTTTTGACTAGAAGTTCAAAAAGATTAATTAAGCGCCCAATGAAGTTAGGGAATTATCTTTGTAATAGATGAATTAAACTGGATTACATACCTGCTTTTTTCCACACAGTCTATATGGTAAATTTCACAGTTTAAAATGCAACAATGCAATGATTTAACTTTTTGAATGTGATGTATATTAGGGCTTTTAATTGTGTTCAAAAGGGGGCAGATGTGTAGAGATGATGTGATGGAAGTAATGAAGTAGAACATGGAATATTGTAGTTATAATGTGAGAAATGGCAGTCGGAGAAATCATTTCCCTGAAAGATGCAAAGCATTTGGTCGCATAATGAAGGAGCTTATTTAACTTTCATTTGTGTAGCATGTTACTACAATCTGTCGGGTATTAATTTCAGCAGAGGCTCTGTACCCAGCCAGTGCAATGACTGCACCAGGGATTGGGAAGTTGAAGCTACGCCCACAATTAAGGCCAGACTTGAAGGCCAAAGGAAAAGGATTGTTATTCCGATCTGCAGGAGAGAAGGAGGCTGAATTATTTGTGTGCTGAGAACTTGCCTTATTCACTCAAGTTGAATCCAAGATTCACTTGTCTGAGTGCTGCTTTGGGACTCATTACCCATAATATGGTGCCTGCCAAGACCAGAGACCTGTGCCACTAGCTACCTGACCCCATGAATGAGATCTGTTGTTAGCAATAGCTGAGGGCCTGTGAAGAGAAGATTTTAATGTGATCACAATGAGTGAGAGGGAAGAGTGCATATATCTTCAGACAAACAAGTACATTTTGTGGTTTGGCCAAGACACAGTACTAATACTGAGGATTATATTGAGGATCCTTCATGTGGTTACTTGGAAACTGGATATCTGGCCATGATGAGCTTGCCACCCCTCTGGAACCACACATTCCTTTATCAGCTGTGCTACAACAGAGGCAGGGTGTGCTGCAAATCATAAAGCAAAAAAGGGCAATCACCAGTCAACCTGTCTATCTCAGTAGAATACCTCTCAGGCTGAAAATAGGTGGTCTGGTGTGCCTGCACCCATATTTACAGAGTGTAACAACTCTAGCATCACAAAAAGATGATGGGCGGAATGTTGAACATTGTCATAGATCTGGATCGAATCCATTGATTTTTCCTCATCATGCCACTCCAGTTTGGACCCAGCCATATGCAAATCAACCTTGACCCTGAATGCTGGGATCAGTTTCAGTGTCTCACCCCTCATCAGCCAGGCTAGCTTGAATCAAGTGACACAGTGAGCACCGGAACCACGTCTGGGAATATCCTTCTCACTTAGGTCATTTATAGCAACACAAAACAATGATGGACAGAATGCTCAACATTGTCATACATACACCCCCAGTGACATATCTAGGTTAAATCCATGCTACGATCACCCTAAGTGGGCAATAGTATGCCAGAAGTTGGTACCTTGCTCACTCTGCCACTTGATTCAAGCCATCCTGGCTGATGAGGGCTGATGAGGGGTGGTACCCAAAAGCCAGTCCCAGGATGTTTGTTTCCCGTCCAGGGAGGACCCACCATGGCAGGCTGGACTAGATTGCAGGGTCAAGACTGTACAAATATGGTATCCATATGAACTGTATAAAAAAGTATTAAAAAAACGTATTAATTATTTTAGACCTAAAAACCAACAGCGGTGTACATATCATGAGGCACTTTAAAAAAATGTGTTTAAAATTCTACTGCATCATATTATTGTCAAATTATGGTTTTTGCTACTAAATGACGCATAAACATTTTAAACATTTTTATAAAATTGCAATAAAGTTCTGAACATCATTGTTATTATGTTCCTTTAGATTACTAAACATTATTGATCTTGTAGTGCAACATTATTTTTCTCATAAAACAATAGGAATTTCATCATTTTACAAGTCAGCTGTGGGTCTGTAGTGCCAAGTCCTCTAATGATTGCAGATCTACAAGTTTGAATACCTCTATCATTAAAAGCCTTTTTAGTAGAGCAACGGGTTTCATTTTTAGGCAGGGGCAGATACATAATAAATGGATAATATCTTGCCTTGCTACGCCACAAAGGCTACATGATTTGACACCGGTATGCTTCCATGATGGTTGTTCAGCCAGGCTTGGTAATACCCCAAATATATTTGCCATTAGTTTGCGTTTCAAGTGGGGCGAGTATGTTACGCCGAGATATTCCGCCGGTCGGAGTGATTATAAGATTGCAGAACCATCCAGGCGTGAGATCTTTTTGCTAAGGTACCTTTATCTTCCAGTAGTGATTGTAGTTTTACCGCCGTATTTGTTAATCTATGGAAGACTTGGAAGGAAGGGGTTTTTGCCCATAGATCCCTCGTCTCGGTGTTGTTCAATGCCATTTTCAAAAATTTGCCATAACTTGAGTTTGGGTTGTCCTGGGCTTGCCACATGGCGCCATTTAGTAAATTGGATCGATTCTGCCACAATTTATAGCAAGTTTTAATCACAGCATATTTTCTCCCAATTTCCTGCTTGATAAGGCCGAGTTCCAATCGGACTTGTGCCGGTCACGACTGACTTACATATGGCTGGATCCAAACTGGGGTGGCATGTTGAGCAAAAGGTCAATGGATTTAACCCAGATCCCTTGACTGGAGGTGAGTGTTTGAAATGTTTCAGCACTCCATCCATCATCATTTTATGTTTGCTATGTTCACCATAAGTGGCCAAGGGTATGCCCAGACGTGGCTAACTTGCTTACTATGCCGCTTAATTCAAGTTAGCCTGGCTGATGAGAGGTGATTCCCTGCAACTGGTCCCAGGATGCTTGTTTCCAGTCCAGGGAGGACCTGGCCTGGCAGTTAAGGCTGGACTGTTCTCAAGAGGAGCAGGTTTAGGACCGATTTGCATATGGCTGTGTCTAAACTGGCGATGCATGGTGAGCAGAAAAATGATTGATTTATCCCAGATCTCTTGACTTGGGGAGAGTGTTTATACTGGAGCAACTCTAGGTCAGATTTTGCCAGCTTGAAAAGCTGACGAGAAAAGTCAGATGTGGCTCATACAGGGCATGTAGGCACAAGTTCAGCAAGATTCCATCCCACCCCTTCCTATGACATAGAGGGGCCATGAAACGTTATGCCCTGTCAGCCCACAGTCTGCCCTGACCCCTGGCCCACCCACATCAAACCTAAATAGTCACCTGTGCACAATCTACTCACTGCTCAAAGCAGGTTGTTAATGATATGAGCAGAATTGTCCCTAGAATGGGAAATCCATATGAAAAAAAGGACACAGTAACATTGGTCTTCATTATTATTCAACATTACAGGGAAAATGTGTCCCAATTGCATGGTGTGGGGTGTAATTACTGAACAAACCTGATTATCCTTGTCCCAGTAATGTTGGCACCTCTGCAGCATGTAACTCCTAAATAGAGCCTGTTAGAAATTGGGGTCTCTACTTGGCAATGGTTTGCACCATTGTTCAGGAGGGACACTCCTTCCTAGTCAGGGTAAGGGGGTACACTTCTAAAATAACCCCAGCTCACCCCTTGTTAGCTAGGTATAAGCAGACAGGTTTATCTCAGAGGCAGTGTCTAAAGTATTTGTGCACACATACAGTAATACAGTGAAAACACTACAAATGGACACCACACCAGTTTAGAAAAATAAGAAAACGTTATCTAAAACAAACAAGCACAAAACAACAAAAATCCACAAAACAGGTATGAAAATATGAATTTTAAAAGGTGGAAACAAATCTGTCCATAGCAAACTATAGATGCAACACTTTCAACACATGTACCTTGGATGCATCAAAATCATAAACAAAAACAGCTGCAGGGCAGGTGATACGTTGGTTCCTTCACACAGGGAAGGTGATGCGTTAGTTCCTTACTCCAGATGAGATGATTTGTCTGTTCCTTACTGCCACGCAGGGGAGGGGATGCGTTGGTTGCTTACTGAAGGGGAGGTGAAGCACCGGCTTCTTACTGTGCGAGGAAGTGATGCGTCAGTTTCTTACTACAGCCATAGAGTTGATGTAGACTTGATGCCCCGGTGTGACGCGTGAGGGTCAGGGATGCAGCTGTTCTCAATGCGGCTTTGGCAACATCGCTCCATTGTTTTTTCTCCAGCCGCTGTCCCACAGCAGGGCCTGCGTTGGAATAGGTCCAATGATCTTGCTTCATAGATCGGTGCACACAATGCGGCTTGCGGAGATTTCTCCTGCCGTGGCAGGCGCTGCATCAGTTTCTTTGGTGATGCATCAGAAACATGTGCTTCTTGAGTTACTTTTCCAGCTCCCAGAGACCCATAACTGACACGGGCACCTCTTGGCAGGTCAGAACTCCCAGCAAGGAAGTTCAGGGGACCGGGGGGTGAAGTCTTTGTATCCCTGAGACTTCAAAACTGAAGGCAAGCTCCACTTCAAGTCCTTGGAGATCTTCCTCAAGCAGGGAACACAGCACACAGCAAAGTCCTTGTCCTTTCCTTGGCAGAAAGAGCCATGCAGGCCAAACCCAGACAGAACACAGCAAAAGGGCAGTACTTCTTCAGTCTCTCCTGCTCTTCTCCTTGGCAAAAGGTTCCTCTTGAATTCCAGAAGTAATCTAAAGCCTGGGGTCTGGGCCCCACTTGTTATAGCACAGATTACTTTGTTCTCTGGTGGCAGAGAAGCTCTTTGACCAACCAAAATCAGTCCTGTCTTCTCTGGTGCAGCTTCCTGGCAGGATTTGGAGACAGCATTGTCCAAGGTAGGCCAGGCCTATTCAGGTGTGAAGCAAATCTCTAGCCCAATTGAATGTCTGAACAAAATGCACATTCCCAGCCTCTGTCACGGCAAAGCTAGACAGTCAATACACAGACCTAGCAGGGGCGCACAGCATGGCTAAGCAAGGAAATTCCCACTTTCTAAAAGTGGTATTTTTAAACACAGAATATAACAATCATCCTTACTAAAGAATGCATCTTTAGATTCTGAATTCAGGTATACTAAACTTCACCTTCCCATCTTGTTCCAATGGAAAGCTATATTTATAGGATGTTATAAATATTCTCCCATTCCATCCTATTGGACAAATAGCATTTCAATACTGAAAAACAGGCTGTATTTCACTATCAGGAGTTGCCACCCATATCAGGGAAGGCCCGACCTTTCGAATACACTGCCCCTGCCCAAAGGGATACTTTGGGCCAACCTTAGGGGTGACTCACATGTAAGAAAAGGGAAGGTTAGGTCCTTGCAAGTGGGTGCACTTGCCAGGTCTACAGGGCAGTACCAGACTGCACAAAGACTCTGTAATGGCAGGCCCAAGACCAATTTTCAAGGCTGCTCGGATGGGTGGCACAATCAATGATGCAAGCCCACTAGCAGCACTTGGTTTACCGGCTCTGGGCGCACACGGTACACTGTACTAGGGTCTTATCAGGAAACCAAATCAGCCAATTATGGAAATACTAATCCATAACAACAATTTACAGGGGGAGCACTTGCTCATTGGCACTGAACAGCATTGGCAAATTAGCCAAAGCAACTAGACCAGCAAAAATTATCTCCGGCACACAGTAAAGTGTTACGCAAAGAAATGGGATGGAATGCTGAATAAATCATACATTCACCCCCAGTCAAGATATCTGGGTTGAATCCATCATTCTTCTGCTCCCCATGCCACCCTAGTTTAGACCCAGCCATATGCAAATTAGTCTTGACCCTGTGCCTCATGGGAACAGTCCAGACCGAACTGCCAAGCCAGGTCCTCCCTGGACCGGCAACAAGCATCCTGGGACCGGTTTCTGGGTATTACTCTTCATCAGCCAGGCTTGCTTGAATTCAGTGGTACAGTGAGCAAGGCACTAACATCTGGGCATACCCATCCCACTTACTGTGAAATGTGCTACGCAAACAAATGATGGACGGAATGTTGAATAAATCATACATTCACCCCCAGTCAAGAGATCTGAGTTGAATCCAGCATTCTATTGCTCCCCATGCCACCCCAGTTTAGACCCAGCCATATGCAAATTAGTCTTGACCCTGTGCCTCGTGGGAACAGTCTAGACCGAACTGTCAAGCCAGGCCCTCCTTGGACTGGAAACAAGCATCGTGGGACCAGTTTCTGGGTCTTACCCTTCATCGCCCGGCACACAGTAAAAGCACAGGAGGTCAATGCAAAACATAGATGCCAGGTCTAACAGAGCCTGACTGTTTTTGGCTAATCAAAATACTTATGTGGAGGACAGGGCAGGTGACCTTAACTGAAAATATTCAATTCAGACCTCATTGTATTTAGGGGTGTGCAAAGTGGCTTAATTTTCATTTAGGAAATTACACAACATTTCTCAAAATGATGTGAAATTATGCATAGTTATGCAATTATGTGTAATTCATATTTGAAGACTCTCAAAATTACACCACAGACACATTTCACCTTCAAAACATAGCACAAAATGGCATGCTATGTTGTACAAACATGCTGCCACTATGTTCACTACAACCTGCTCTTTCATAGATGCTTCCCATGTTTCCCTAATTCTTAGTCCTATCCACCTTCATCCATCTCTTTCTTGGGCTTTTATTTTTAATGTTTTGTTTCTGGTTGTTTCCAGGCAGCTGCCTTAGCAGGTGCCTAGAGCAGTGTAAGCTCCACTGGGGAAGTGGTGTGCAGCAGGCAAAGCTACTCTAGGGTATCTCACACCAAGTAGCAGATGATGCATGGCAGGTCCCCAGACTGAGAAAAATCCCCCAATTTCTTTTTTTATTTTGTCCCCTGGGGTGGGAGGTCCCTCTGGTACCCTCACACAAGGGTGAGGTCATCAGGGTATCCCCACCCTGCCTCCTTATATTTGCTTTAAAAAAAAAATCAGGAATCACAGACCGAGCCCTCGATTCTTGCAACATTTTTCTTTATGTTGTAGCCACCAATCACATTGATTATTCCTGCTGGACTCTCAATGGCATGACCAATCAGAATTCATTTTTTGTCATTTTTACCTGCAGGGCTCCTACAGACGTTTGGCAATACATATATCTATCCATTTTTGTCCTTCATTTCTCTAAAACTGCAGAACAGAATCATACCATATAACAAAACACACACTTTTGAGATAAAGATCTAGCTTTCTGACAAATTTGCTGTATTTCTGTTCAGTAATTTTTTTCTGTATTGTTATATATTTTCCACATAGAATTTGCACCCTGTACTTTTCTCAACCCCTACTTGATGGATTATTCCCAAGCTTTTCAGGATTATGTTGAGGTGGATGAACTTCTCGACAAACTTGTTAGAAAAACTAAAAAAAACTCTTCTTATGAAAAGTCTGATTTAACTCTAACTACACAGTGACGACCACCGCTGAGTTTATTTATTCATGGTCTTTATATATAGCCCCACCGCAGTACCAGGGGAGGCAGGCCCAGGGGGATGCCACAGCCGCCCACCAGGTGTTACTGCTGGTATATTGTGTTTATTATTTCTTACTTCTAGCAAATTTCACCTAATATGCGCTCTAGTTGACTACATTTTCTATTTTTCCCAACTTTCCGTTACCTACTTTATTGTCCCTTAACCCATCAATACCTCATTGTTTTCTTTTATGTTTCCTATAGTTTCAACATCTGGCTAGCTTTTCTCTGTAGCTTTCTTTTCCCTCTATTTTGCTACTGTGGCTGAAACTTCTCCCTTACTTCTTTTTTACATTTCTCCTCCTTATTCCCTCCCTCTTCTGTAATTATTATTTTTCCCGAACCTTTCCCAGCCATTTCCTCTACTATTAAACATTTGTTAAAGCTTTGAATTATTGACTACTTAATTCTTAAAATGTCAAGTATACCTTTCAAAGTGATACTTTGACTGCAATATTTTCAAATTTGTTTTTAACTTGTGTGTGGAACCTTAAGCATTCCAGTCTGTTGAGCATGGCAAGGACTATCCTGTGGAGGGGGATCATGCAGCAGCTGGGATGAGTAATAATTCACTTTCTGTTCTCAATGACAACTGCTGTATATGTTAAGGTATTCCTTTTTAACTGCCAAGCCCAGATACCGATTTTTTTAAGATTATTCACCTTCCTATGCTTCTGTCCCTACCTCTCTCATTGAAATTAATGAGGAGAAGAAAAGGTATGTTACTCAGTGCCCACCCATACCTACTAGTTCCTCATTCTGTCCCAGTCAGAGAACAATGCCATCTTGTAATTGATACGTGTCACATTTCTCCCACAATTTCTGCCCGAGTGTCTTCTTCTCATGGGTTCCATTATACTGTTCCATCTCTACCTTCCATTAGTCACATACCAAAACCTACTATATATGATCCAAACTGCTCATAGCCAAACCTGAACCTAACACAAGCCCTGATGTTTTATACCTTATTAAACCATCTGCTTTATAGTCAAGGATTAAAATATTAGTTCCACTCTTGGAGCTTGGAGTAGCATCATTTTGACGCCACCCTTTCATGTTTAATTAGGCGCAAATATGAATATGTATGGCCTTCTGTACTTGTGTGATATAACATTATTAGTGTAATGCAGTGTACAGTTATAGAAAGTGAACCTACTGTGTAATCTCAACATTTATAAGAGTGTGTATATTAAGGTTTCCTTGACAGTAATAATGAGTTGGAGTTCTCACATATATCTACATCTGTGTGGTTTGAATAACATTGTATTTATTTATGTTAATGTATTCCTTTGAATAATAATCTCTATATATTATAACTGAAAAAAGCATTCTTTTGAATAATGCTCTACATCCATAATGTAACTAAATATGAGGCTGCAATCATGCATTTAAACATGTACTGAAATGCTTGCCATGTCCAAGTTGACAAAAGGCCTTAAGTTTTGGATTTTGTAATAATTACCTTTTAAAAAGAGTGCTTGCTTTGGATGCAATATACGGAAATATGGTAAATTCCTCAAACTGCAGTGTATTTTATTAACATGCAGGATGGTTTCACAATAGTTAATTAGTAGATCAGATATTATCATTGTTTTGAGAAGTATTATTGTAAAAGTGATAATTTTCAAACATGAATTTAGAAAAATGTATGATTCCCACCTCACCCTGACAACAATGCCCACAGTGAACTAAGAGGCAAGTCAGTTGTTATGTGCACCCTTTGGGTGGCCTAGGTTATAATTATACATGAGCAACATTATAGTTTATAAAATCAAACATAGGAAAGCTTATTTTACAGCAAACATCCTGAAGTTATGTATTTCGAGGTCCTCTTATATATGAGAATGAAGAAAAAGGAGGCAAAATGAAATAAAACTATTTCCTAGGATGACACAATTTGGTCAAGCGGGGAAGTCAATATTGATCCTAGGTTTTATGGTTCTATTAAGTGCAATTCAATATAGCCACTACATGTACATGAGTTGCTGTCCCTATAGCCACCATAATTCCACCCTACCCTTCAAACACCACCCTGCCGGCATTAGTAAGGCCCTCGTCACACCCCCACCAAATATTTTGGCCCCTGAGAAAATGTTTGTGAGCACTCATGCTCTAGAGCTACATACATCTTTGCAACATCTCTGCTGCGTGGCTTCATGCTATACAATATACTTTATTTAAAAACTTCTAAAGCAGTTCTGCTATGCTGACAATTTTTTTTACTTCCCTGGTTTATTAGGGTTTCCCTGATTATCAATTAGAATAGGGTTTAATAGATCATATTAGACTATGTAATGTATAGACAAGAGGATCAAAAACTTTCAATCTACTCTCCAGACCTTATTTCTTATTCTTTGCATAGTGATAACTTAATTTCTCATTTGCTTTCTTTCATTTTCAGCTATTGTCTAGTGATTCTGCATTTGTATACTATGTTTCTGCAATTGATTTGTATCAGCTTGCCTTTGAATTTATAAAAAGTCCATACTTAATCCCACCAATCAATTCTGAGCTTTACTGCATGATCAAATGGGTTACACTATAATTGGAAAATTGTAGCTAATGCTAACTCTTTTTATTCCTCAAGGAATTAGAACTTTCCATTGCAGGGGGCCAGGAAGAAGGAGTCCATGTTCCATGCTTTCTCAAGTATGTAGGGTGGGACTCAGTATAGACTCAAGGAAGTACTCAGGAATGATTAGGGTAAGCACAGGGCCTTAGAATTATTACGAAAAGCTATTAGCTGTCCAGAGATACATGTTGCCCCACCAGGTTGGCTCAATTAATGTTCCACTATACATCTTTAGTCTAATAAATTGTTCTGCAGAAATATAATGCACCATATATTTCTTAACTGTGGGTGGTAAACTCCACTCTGCCGGGGGAGTTGGCTGAGTTTTTGTTACTCCGCGCTCCTCTTGATGCGCGGACTTCAGCAAAAACTCTGCTGCGTAGCTGAGTTTTAATGACACCCATCACTAATTTAGTAGGCCCAATGACATGCTGCTGACGTGGCTCCAGCCCAACTCCTGCAATCACAGGTACAGCTGCTGCAAAACTACTAAATTGACTTTGGCCCTCTGTCAATCGTTGTTCGAGCACATTCCGCAAGTTCAGAGATAACCATCTCCACGCCAGACATCGATCCTAGACCAGACTTTCTCTCCAGCTGCCTCTGCCACTTCATGCGGCAGTGAATCACATAACGGGGCAAAATAAAATAAAAGGGGACAACTGATAAAAAAGAGACCCTGCCTGCTTAATTACATCTAACATTTGCACACCAATACAAATTACTCAAATGCATAAAGCCATTTTGGGAATATAAATACAAACACAAAAGGGCAGGTCCTACCTCTGCTGTCAATGTCTACTTACAACCTTCCAATTGAATTAGGTGCTCAGCAACCCTTCAGTCTTCTCTGTACATATAGGCAGGAATCTCCGGCTCATAAACTACAAATAGGAACCCACGTAGAGGTGGCACAGGCTCAGATTAGGAAGGGCATAGGGCTCATGTGAGTCAGAAGACTGAGGGATAGGCGGGGGACAGTGCTGTTCCAGGCAGATGGCAGCCAGCCTCCCCGAGAAGAAACCAGTCACTGCACCCTACTGCTGTCGGCAGAAGCCCCTCTGGCTGTGGCCAATACCTAGGGGTGTAAGGTTTACAGCAGCAGAGAAGCTTGCATCAGTCTCTGCCAATACGTCTGTGTCAGGAGCGCAAATACTTCCTGGGACGTCACCCAGCTGAGCGACAACTGTACTCATTATCCCGGCATGCTCCAAATGTCTCCCTGACTCTTGCTCCCTTCCAGCATTCCTCTGTCTCCATGTCCGCTTTGAGTTCCGGTGGGGGGTACACTGTTGTTCGACTCCTGCAAGCTGTAGGCACTGCGGGAAAGAACATGGATGTGAGCAGCCAGGAAACCACCTTCTTACGGAAGCTGGTCAGCCAAAAATGAGTACAGGGAAACCAGGGCTTAGGGGAAGAAATATATGATGCAGACAGATAATTAGGGGGAGGGGCATGCAAGAGTACAGCAACTACACCGCTTGTGGAACTCCATGGTATTCCACAGAGTTTTGATGCAACTCTGTGGAATTCCACGCAGTATAACTCTGCGAGCTCCTCCCACCCCTAATATTTCTTTTGCAATACATATATAGTCTATAGCTCAGTAATTTTTTAATAACACATTCAAGGTATTGTAGGAGTGTACTTCCCATTTTAATAATCACTCATGATCACTTCCATTCCTATATGGCTCCATTAGTTATTAAAAAGGCAGTTATTTCAATGTTCAATGAAGCAGGAGAACAGCCAACACATGTTTCACCACTTGGGGCTGTTAAGCCTGGGTATTTCTCAAGGCTGTGTCAAATAAGGAAACAATTAGAATAAAAAGTCAAAGTGATCATTTCTAAGTTCCTCGAAGGACTGTCACTGAAAATGAATACAAATTTCCCATTTTATCCAAAGCTTCAAGAAGACGTCCAGTGCAAGAGCATTCATAACTTATTTATTACTCAGTTATTTGAGAGTTTATTAATGAGCGTAAGATCAAGAGTTAGATGATGAGTAAGGTGAAGGTGTGAGAGGAGAATAATAAAATTACTCAAAAAAATAAATTGCATGCCCACTCACCCCGCCACATCACGCTCGGAACCTCTGCATAATCCTCGACTTCATCCTCTCCATGAACCACCAGATCAACGCCGTTGCTACCACCAGCCTCAACTGCCTCCGCATCCTCCGCAAGATTTTCAAATGGATCCCACCCGACTGCAGAAAGACCGTCACCCATTCACTCTTAACCAGCAGACTAGACTACGGCAACACCCTCTATGCCGGAATCAACAAAACTCTTCTACACAAACTCCAAACCATCCAGAACGCCGCAGCCAGGCTCATTCTAGGGACTACATAGGGATGTACGTTGTAACAACGCATGCTTTTAGCACGCATGCTGTAACAACGCGGTTTTTATAACGCATTCTTTTACAACGCATAATACAAAGGGGTGTTGGATAGTGAATATTTTAATTTACTATTCCAACACCAGTCCCCGTTGACACTAGGGAAGGTGTTGGATAGTAAATTAAAATTATTCCCTATCCTTGAGTGCCCCCCAGAGTCATGCGTTGTAATAGAATGCGATTTAAAAACCACGTTGTAATAGCACTGCGTGCTAAAAGTTGCGTCGTTAACGACGTTCCCCCTACATAGCAGCCAAATCCCGGAACGAGCTCCCGGTCAACATCAGATGCTCCGCAACCCTCCACACGTTGAGGATGGACCTCAAGACCTGGTTCTTTGACTGACCCGGAGCTGCTTCCCAATCCCCAGCGCCTTGAGACCCTCACGGGTGAGTAGCGCGCTCTATAAACCACTGATTGAAATAGGTTTTGGAAGAAATTACAAAGTGGGGGTGGTTTATTTCATGCAATGTTATCTTTAATAGTACTTTGTGTTAATAATCTTTTAAATGAGTACTCTATTGATGATTGTGCCATGCACTTAACATTAGAAAATCAGAAAGTCAGAAAATGGTGTGTCATTGCATCAGGGCATACCTTAAATATGTAGATTAATATCATTACGTTCTTCGGTAAATTAAAGTCATAGCTCTGTATACATCTACAACTGAATACCACGGTTTGAATACTTTTCAAACTGCATCCTTTTTCATACAGTTTATCTTTGTTATATCTTGCTTAACATCTATATAGCATACTAAGAATGAAATTGGAGAGCTGGAATGGCGGGCAACAGTGGCAGAAATAGCTGAATAATTCACCTAGTTACAACACTCAGGCTTGTCTGAATTCTTTATATGCTCATTGTCAGGGAGAGCTCTTATCACCATGTGTTGATTTGCTTAAGTTTAAATTTCCTGATGCTTATAAATGGCACCTGTGTGCCCCTGTGTGTGAAGTAAAAGTAAGCTCAAACAGTTTATGCTACATCTTATTTCCTGAACATGTCGTCCTTACATGAGAGACCCACTGATCTAATAAGACTAACTAGTTGGAAGTTTTCAGATGTACCGCAGCATTAAAATCCAGAAAGTCTGCTTCCAGGCATTGCCCTATCAAGTTCCAGACATGTGACAAGGGGTGACAAAGGTATATTACCCCTTACACGTATCCAAGTAAAGGGCTATCTACAGCAGATCGTTTCTAATATTAATACATTTGGGCTCAGGAGTTCTAGGGCTCTTTGCAGTCACAAAGGATGTGATTTACAAAATAGGACTGTTATGTAGTGTAGTTCCTATATTCCCAATAGGCTCTGCGCATTGGAATAACATAAACAGCAGTGTAGACGTAGGACTGAGGTCATCTAGGTCTCTACTGACTATGTTAGACTAAATTAGTTTTGCCAGCTAGCTCAGAGGTCACTAGAAACTTTCTCGAATGTTCAGGAAAGGGTTAACCGTCCTGATTTAGACAAGAAGGGATTAGTTTCTGACAACCGCATAAACATGACAACTTTGCTCCCTCAGAATAAAGAGTGTATCTCTAGAGTCATGTGAAAACAATAGACAGCTATTTCACTCAGTCAGTCGTGCATGCTTAGTTTCACCAGAGTGCAGAGAAATAGAGACGGGCGTTTTCAATAAAAGGTGTTATTTTATCGAGCAGTCTTCTTTCTCATGCAAGAGAAATGAATTGCCACAATTGCAATACTTATCATAAAGTAAAGTGCGTACTGTAAAAGTAGTATTATGAAATAATACTCTAAAAGCATTGATATGGTTTCTTAGCCATATGATACTTTAAAATTGATAAAATATATACATACATAAAAACATTGACTAACAGACTCAACTGATGCTTCTAAGATACACCTACCCCAGTGTACCTGACCTAAGCCTAATACGTGGGAAAGAGTAAGTAAGTAGCAGTTTTAAGTTAAAGTTAGGTTTTTGTCAAGGATCGGAATCAAGAATTCTCTCTAAGGTTTTAATCAGCTCCGTACCTTGGTTATACAATGAAGGAGGTCTTGTATCTAACTTCTCAGGACTCAATCTCCCAGCAACCCGCGAGAGTAACTTGGGAACACCGGAGCTGGATTTCTTAACATGAGAAAAGGCAGCTTCTCCAGCGCATCAAAAAGGGAGGGGCGGCTTCCTTCGGCTCTGGCAACAGCTGGGCTCTCTGACAAGTAGAACGTCGCTCTGCTCCCCACCACCGTGTTTTTGCTTAAGGCAACATTGGTATATTTATACCTGAAAGGTGCCGGGTTTGACATAAGGTTAGACATAAGACGACACTAAGAACTAACAGTTCTTTCTGGACTCCAGGAGTTCTTGTGCAAATCAAAACAAAAGCAGGGGGAACTCCCGGGCTGCTGGAGGCTTGGTTTGTTTAAAGAACACGTTGTGCTTTCTAGGAGTCTATGGGAGTAGCCTTGCCGTGCTTTGGACTGCATGGGCTATTACTAAATATGGATATGTTTCTTATGCCTTCATAAGGATATTATTTATTATAACCACATAAGGGCATGAATCGGGAATATCGAATTAGGGTCCTAGATAGAATTACAACACCCACTCCACGTATTAATGTCCATCATTACTAAAAAAAAAGCAATATTAAACATACGATGCATGTGTGTTTTCCAACCCACCCCAAAATACATAATTGCTTTTGAAATGGTGTATGGTTTATACACGAAAATGAGTATTGGTACTGTACGTTTTTTTAAGCAGGGATATCATTCAGTTAAATGCATATATATCAGCTGAACGAATTGCGAAAATTACACATGAAATGGCTCTGTATACAGAAAAGAAGGTCGAGACCATTCCAGCACATATCTATATGATACTGTACATGTGCTAGAGGCTGAGGTAAAATATTGTCTCTAATGTCTCTAAAAATAGAAGCTCTGTTCTCTAAGAATAGTTCTACTTTAAGCAAAGTACCATGTGCCGGAAAAAATGGTAAATAGTTTTGAATTGAAAGAAAAATAATTTCGCTTTTAGGGGAAAAATAGTTCCAAATGCTTTCAGTTTGCTTTGTTTAACAGAACTGAAGGCCAAATTCAGAGTTCAGGGAACGCTGTGTGCTTGTTGTTTTTAAAAGTTATTCTCGTTGTTCAGGGGAGAACATCATATCAGATAGGCTTGCAAAAAATTGGTCTACAACATCAGGTGAAAGTTCGACCAAGTTTGAAAATACTGAAACTGTGCAGCTCTGTGCGCGATTGCTATCATCAATGTTTGGATCAGCAATGCTCACAGAAGGTTGTACCTGTTTGGTGCTGCTTTCCTAT
Organism: Lissotriton vulgaris; assembly: GCF_964263255.1. Taxonomy (NCBI): domain Eukaryota; kingdom Metazoa; phylum Chordata; class Amphibia; order Caudata; family Salamandridae; genus Lissotriton; species Lissotriton vulgaris. Next base: position 1,182,703,717 of record NC_141691.1, read on the forward strand.
CGTACTTCACTGCCACCTACTCGTAGTGGTGAAGTCTCAATAAATGCCGTCATCAGAATAGGTAGCCGCTGGGGACAACACGTTGCATGAGTCGTTACAGGACAAAGCAAAGTATCGATCAATCAATCAATCAATCAAAGACATTTATAGAGCGCACTACCTACCCGTAGGGTCTCAAGGCGCTTGGGGGGGGGGGGTGCCGCTACTGCTCGAACAGCCAGGTCTTGAGCTTCTTCCTGAAGGAGAGTTGGTCTTGGGTCAGGCGCAGGTCGGCCGGGAGGGAGTTCCAGGTCTTGGCGGCCAGGTAGGAGAAGGACCTTCCTCCTGTAGTGGCTCTGCGGATGCGTGGGACAGCGGCGAGGGCGTGGCTGGCAGATCAGAGGTGGCGTTTGGGAGCGTAGAAGTTGATGCGGTTGTTGAGGTAGCTCGGGCCTTGATCGTGGAGAGCTTTGTGTGCGTGGGTAAGGAGGCGGAAGGTGATTCTCTTGTTGACCGGGAGCCAGTGCAGGTCTCTTAGGTGTCCGGAGATGTGGCTGTGTCGTGGGATGTCGAGGATGAGTCTGGCTGAGGTGTTCTGGATGCGCTGGAGTCTCTTCTGGATCTTGGCGGTGGTTCCGGCGTAGAGTGCGTTGCCGTAGTCCAGTCGGCTGGTGACGAGGGCCTGGGTGACGGTCTTCCTGGTCTCTGTGGGGATCCACCAGAAGATCTTCCGAAGCATGCGCAGGATGTTGAAGCATGACGAGGAGACGGCGTTGACTTGCCTGGTCATGGAGAGGGAGGAGTCCAGGATGAAACCCAGGTTGCGTGCGTGGTCCGTCGGTTTGGGTGCGGTGCCCAGGGCGGGGGGCCACCAGGAGTCGTCCCAGGCGGAGGGCGAGGAGCCCAGGATGAGGACCTCCGTCTTATCTGAGTTCAGTTTCAGGCGGCTCATCGTCATCCATTCGGCTACCTCTTTCATCCCTTCGTGCAGGTTGGCTCTGGCGGCGGCGGGGTCGTTGGTCAGGGAGAGGATCAGCTGGGTGTCGTCGGCGTAGGAGATTATGTTGAGGTTGTGTTGGCGTGCGATGGCCGCGAGGGGGCTCATGTAGACGTTGAAGAGAGTAGGGCTCAGCGAGGATCCTTGAGGGACGCCGCAGATGACTTCGGTGGCCTCTGACTTGTACGGTGGTAGGCAGACTCTTTGTGTTCTTCCGTCGAGGAAGGAGACGATCCATTCTAGTGCCTTCTCCTGGATTCCGACGTTGCTGAGGCGCTGCACTAGGGTGCGGTGGCAGACCGTGTCGAAAGCCGCGGAGAGGTCTAGGAGGATGAGGGCCGCTGTTTCTCCGTTGTCCATCAGGGCTCCGATGTCGTCAGTGGCGGCGATGAGGGCGGTCTCGGTGCTGTGGTTGGCACGGAATCCGGACTGCGATGGGTCGAGGGATCCATTCGTCTCGAGGAAGGCGGCCAGCTGTTTGTTGACGGTCTTTTCGATGACTTTGGCTGGAAACGGGAGTAGAGAGATGGGGCAGTAGTTCTTGAGTTCGGTGGGGTCTGCTGTAGGTTTCTTGAGTAGAGCGCTGAGTTCGGCGTGCTTCCAGCTCTCGGGGAAGGTGGCGGTGTCGAATGAGGTGTTGATGATGTCCCGCAGGTGGGGTGCGATGACAGCGTCGGCTTTGTTGAAGACGTGGTGAGGGCAGGGGTCGGTCGGAGATCCGGAGTGGACGGAGTTCATCATGTGGACGGTGTCTTCGGTGTTGACCGGGGTCCAGGCGCGGAGGGTGGTGGTGGGTGGTGTTGCTGCGGTCGTGGCGTGCGTTGGTTGAGTGCTGAAGCTGTTGTGTATGTCCGCGATCTTGTTGTGGAAGTAGGAGGCGAGGGAGTTGCAGAGGTCTTGCGATGGGGTGATGTCGTTGTTTCCGGCGTTGGGGTTGGAGAGCTCTTTCACGATGTTGAAGAGTTCCTTGCAGTTGTGTGCGTTGTTGTCCAGTCGGTTCTTGAATGCAGTTTTCTTGGCGGTGCGGATCAATTGGTGGTGTTTCCGGGTGGCGAGCTTGAGGGTGGTCCTGTTGTCCGGCGTGGGTTCCTTTCTCCAGGCTTTATCGAGGGCTCGGCAGTTCTTCTTGGAGCTCTTGAGTTCGTCGGTGAACCATGGGGCTCTCTTATTGCCGGGTCTGCTGGGCGGGATCCTCAGAGGGGCGAGTTCGTCTGCGCATTTGCTGATCCACTTCAAGAGGTTGTCGGCGGCCTGGCTGGGGTTCGCTGAGCTGGCCGGAGGGTGCTGGCTCAGGGAAGCGGCGAGCTGGTCGGCTGTGATCTTGTTCCAGCTTCTTCGGGCAACCTGTTGCTGGTGGTGGTGGATCGTCGTTCTTCTGAAGGTGAAGTGGATGCATCTGTGGTCCGTCCAGTGGAGTTCTGTGGCGTGGCTGAAGGTGATGTCTTTGCTGGATGAGAAGATGGCGTTGAGTGTGTGTCCCGCGAGGTGGGTGGGGGTGGACACCAGCTGCTTGAGTCCAAGGTTGGCGAGGTTGTCGAGCAGGGTGCTGGTGTTGCAGTCGTTGTTGTTCTCCAGGTGGAAGTTGAAGTCCCCCAGGAGGATGTAGTCAGCGGAGGGGAGGGCGTGCGGGCTGACGAAGTCGATATCCATTGGTACTGCTGATGGTAGTGTAAGACAGACGTCCAACACGCATTCTTCTCCCCATAGCAGACATCGAAGCACAGGTAAGATGCAATCCTGCCAGATTGGTCTGAATGAAAGAAACCAAGTTGTACTCAGATCTCTTAGCCGGGCCAATTCTAGGACCTTAGTGATACGCTCTCGGTATCGTATTGGTAGGATCGTTTCTTCCATCGTTGCCGGAGTCTTGTCTGTGGATTGGCTTGCGATATCGGAGCAGAAGGAACAAAAATAAAATTCCTGCTACGAGTCCCAAAATTAAAGGTAGGCCGCCAAAGACAGAATGGACAAAATTCGGGAAGATGCCCAGAACTGTTTCAAATGGTGTTAACAGTCCCGAAAAATTGTCTTAAATACATGTGCGATGCCACTGGTATCAGACATGTTTAAAATTTGGCTTAACATTTCTGCGAAATGCACAGGGCAATTTGTCGATAAAAGGGTATGTATCTCTGCCGCTGTCCTTGCAACTTGCAGTTCATACAATTCATTGAATGAGGTCAAAGGCACAGTTGTCTGTAAAAGAATAGACTTCATTCTGCTTAAAGTATCAATTTGAATAGAAGAGATATTCACATGAGGCCATATTGCTGCCTCCATGTCTGGATTGCTGTTTGGACACAATACTTGCATACAGCAAACGACCCTGGAAGTAACAGTTACGAGATAGCATTCTCCTGGCACCATTCCACAACAGCTGTTGTCAGTTCTAATAATGTAGCTACCGTTGGAGAGTTGTCTGAAGAATGGTTCTATCTGTGTTGCATGAGTGCCTTGCATGTGACATGAAAGGTTATTTGAAGACCCTTTGCAGGCTCCATGCAAGTTAATACCTTGACACAGAAGTGTACCGCTTAGTGATTTTTTACAATTATTGCCACTAAGGAATACCTCCATTTTTCCCATCACTATAACATTTGTGTGTGTAAGGTAAATCCCAGGTTGATTTGATGTAACCATTACCCAACCTTTCATACTGGCCTGCTGGTATATAATCTTGGCAATATTTAAACTGGAAAGTTGTTATTGGAATTGTAATTGTTCTGTGTATTATCCACTCAATGAAAGGTCTTTTTGACATTGTCAATGGTAATCTCTCAAGTTTTTCAATCCTCAGAATCGTATAATCTGCTCCTTTTTGTGCCAAACTGATTTGTTTATCAGTAAGGTTAAAGATAGAAAATAATGACGTTATGTTGATTAGACGCCATGGCACGTAGCCTGAACGTAGGCTTTGCAACGTCCAGCCAAGCTGTACAATAGAACGTAATTGGGACTGACCATGTTGTAACATTAGCAAGTCTTGCTCTATTATATCAAAGGCAGATGATACAATACTGTTCAGTGAACCTATTCTGGAAGACAGAGTCGTTAACCCATTGTTCACAACAGAAAGTGATTTTTCCAAATTTATACGATCAATTTCTCGTATTTTTTCTGCTGTTTCATTTTGCATACTTTTCAAGCTTCGATGTATGCAGCGTATATGCCGGACGCTATGAAACATTTTTGACGCTGTTTGCGAGGTCCCATTATGAAATCTCGCAAGTCAGCACCTTCTTTAAGTAAAGTCAAGTGTTGCCTAATTTCAGCCATTGTGGATTTCTGTAGCCACTCAGGGCATAATTTCCCTACACTGTATGTTGTAACTATCCCTGGATGTTGTCTCTGGGAATATCTTGGGGCTGGTCTGGTCATTTTGAACCCCTGTCTTTTGTTCAGGAATCTATCTTGACAGTTGTTTGTGTCTGTGGGCCAGATCAACCATTTTTTCCAATCAGGAGTCCTTCTGTTTTGGTGAAAAATATGAGATACGTCTATTTCCATATCCGTAGTACTATTGTCATCAGGTATGGGCTTCGGAATAGACTGTTTATTTAAGTCTTTTATCTTAGCTAAACCAAGACAAGTAGTTTGTTGAATGGTATCATTCAAGAACATTATTTGTTCTGGGATCATGCAGGCTCTAAATAATGATTCTAGACCTTGTACCTGCCAGTCTTTTGTTCCCCAGATGGTTTTTGTTTCAATGTTGTTTTTCCAAAATTCAAAACCAAATGTTGACATTTTGTCATCATTTTTTTTAGAATAAATCAGTTTAGTATTTGTCAACATTGTTTTCATTCTTGTCTTATTTAACATGTTAAAATAAAACGTTTCTGGATCACTGGTATTAAACCCTGAGAAGTATGGAAATTTCTCATAAAATGTTTTCGAACTTCCTTTTGGTGGAGTTGGACAATATTTCCATTGATTATAAGTAAAAACATTTCTAGGTTGTGCAGATGTATGCAAATAGTGATGACCATAGTGATTGTAACAGTATAATTCTTCATAATTTGATGAACCCTGTAAATAATCATGTTCTGTAAATGTGGCTGACATTACTAAATCTGACATCATATTATTAATATTTTCAAAATCCCAATCATCAGAAAAAGAACTTGGTTTCACAAAATCGCTTAAGGAAATCTTAAACTAGTGTGGATACTTCAAGGGCTCAATCGGGCCATTAATATCATGGTCAGCTCTGTCCCATGCAATACCCCCAGGTATTGGGTTGGCTGTGATGTTTACTGATGATAGTTCTCTTTTCTCGATGTGAGAGGATCTGTGAGACTTTAGGCCCAAGTTGATGTTCTGACTTGCTGTGTCCATTGTACTATATTTTCCATCAATGAATCTACCCAAACATAAAACCATGATGAGCCAAAGCAGGAGGGAAAGTACACCTAACACAGTCCAAAATTCATTCCATGGTGAAATCAGATATGTCTCTTTTAGTTGGTGAAACTGCTCGGTCATTTTTTCTTTGAAAGTTTTTGTTGCTGGCTTGTCTCCATGTTCACTTGGATCATCGGAAAAGTTATCAAGGTTGATAAAATAGCCAGATGCAGTTCTGTCAATTGGTGGCATCTCTTCCGGCTTTCCATTGATCTTTGTATTTTCTTTTGATACATTTGTACATTCTGATGCTACATCGTTGTAGATTGGTGTATCATCACGCATTGTTGCAATTTGGGTTTCAAGAGGCACAAGTTCCATGGCTTTGCTGCATAATCCCTTTTTATTTACTGCAGGTTTATCGAATGTGATTAGTCTTTCAGTTTGAACCTCTTGGATTGTAGCAAAGTTTGGTCTTCTGCTATTTCTTGGTAGTCCACTGGGCCTGCTATTTATTATCGGCCACATGTTTGTGGTTTCACCAGATCGATGGAAACAATTCTGTTTTCCTTTTTACCAGCAAGTGACGGTAGTATTACTGATCTTGTTCCGCTGACAACTAAGACAGGTACTGCTTTTCTGTAAGAAGTCTCAAATTCCTTCTCCACCGCGATCTTTTCTCTGACCAATCCCCAATTTTTGGATTCCAGACAGGTCTTGCTGGGACAGGTGGTTCTTCAGTGGTTGTTGGCTTACTCTTTATGTTACTTAGACTCTTTCTTGTTTCATTCAAGTCCTGTAAAACAGCCAAACGATCTTTGATATCAAAAGTTTTTTCTTGTACCACTGAAGTTTGACGATCCAGATCCTGGATAATCATTCTAGTACCAAACAAAAGTTCGTATGGACTGATACCTCCTAGAGAATTTCTTGGCATGTTATTAAGACTATGTTGGACACTTATAAAATGTTTGACCCACCTATCACCCGAACCTAATACCCTCGCCGTTATAGATTTCTTTATGTCACGGTTCTTTCTTTCCACTACCGCATTTCCCTCAGGATGGAAGGGAGAAGAGTACCGCAATGCAATGCCCATGCTGGTCATGGCCTCTTTGTAAGCTCGAGAGCTAAACACAGGAGCCTGGTCAGAATGTAGCATGCCAATTGCGTATGTGCATTTATAGAGAATCAAGTCTTAATAATTATGGGACCCCATTAGTCCGGTGGGACTTTTGCGCATAGATAGCCTGATGCTATCCAATAGTGGTGTCTGGGCAGGTGTCTGGTCCGGTTCACAACTGCGATCTCTGTTACAGTCAGGACAATCCACTGCAAATTTGTAAATTTGCAAGTTCATCCCGGCCACCAGTATTCTGATTGTAATTCTATTAGAGATTTCAAGATCTCTTGGTGCCTTGGACCCAGTCCCATGTGTGCGTCTTCAATCAAGAAAACCCTCCAGTTCGTGTTTGGAATTACTCTATCCCCCACTCCAGGAATTTGAGCAAAAGGAACTGAGTTTGCATCAATTATGTATGTATTACTGAGTGGATAGTTGAGAGGTAATGCTGCATAATCGCCTTTTAACAATGCTTTTACCGCCAGCATGATTTCTCCATCTATGTGTTTTTCTGATAGTTTTTTTGTGGCTACGGAAGCAGGTTGAACCGCTGCGGCTCTATTAGCCAATGAATTCCCTGCAACATGAAAGCCATCACGTCGATGACTCAGTGCGTGTATCACGTGAGTCTTTTGTAGTTCTTTCTGTAAAAGAACTACTTGTTCCCAAAGCTTTTTATGTTTTATTGTGGCACCTGTGTCATCTTTGTAACCGTTTTTGCTCCATGTCTGCATGTCACTGTTATATGACTTGACGCAGTAATGCGAATCGCACACTATTAGTGTGGGGAATTCGCGATCGGCATTTTCAAGCTCCATCTTTAAAGATCTTATTTCATCTCGCTGAGCTGAACAGTTTCTGAGTGATTCAGTTTTGGTAATCATTGGTTTGAATTTACCACAGCGCCAGCTAGCTTAAACAATCGCGCACGCTGCACTGTAGGATTTTTTCTCTACATCGTAATGGCGTGCAAATCTGTCCATATAGATCACACATGTATATTGTTCGAGAGGCAGAATTTCGATTGGCAGAGGATATTCTTGTTCATATTCTAGATCATTAAAGGCCAGATGTAGGTGGCCGTTTGAGGCCATTTACCGAGCAGTAATGGCCGATTTTGGCCATTACCGATCGGTAAATGGGTAACAGGTATGTAGGGGCCATTATTTTACCAAATCGGTAAAATTACAGAATCGGTAATTTTACCGATTCGATAAAATAAAAATTCGGTAATTTACCGATTCTGAGGCACCCAGATGTAGTTGGGACTCTTCAGAGTCCCAGAGGCCTTACCGAATCGGTATTTTACCATCAAATCCAAGGTGATGGTAAAATACCGATTCCGGTGTGCATGCACATGTGTGCATGCACACCTATGCCATGTGACAGGCAGACCTGCCCTTAGGCCATGTATGCCTGCCACATGGCAACCGAGCCTGTTTTGGGGGTGCCAGAGGGTGTCAAAGTGACACCCCCTGCACCCTTGTGAAAATCGGTATTTACCGATTTGGTAAATACCGAATCGGTAATGCCCATTCATTCCTATGGGCTTGAAAGCCCATAGGAATGAATGGGCTTTACCGATTCGGTATTTACCGAATCTGTAAATACCGAATTCTTCCGAATCGGTATTCCAGCACATCTGTAATACCTACATATCCACCCCTTAGATTTACCGATTTTTAATTACCGAATCAGTAAAATTCAGTAATTACAAATCGGTAAATCTATTTTACCTACATCTGGCCCCTAGTTTTTTCAATTTCGGGTCAAAATAGTATTTCACGTCTTCTGTAGCAAGAGAATTTTCCCATTGTATCCATTTTGGATCTAATGCCACTGTATTCAGATTACATGGACTTGTTAATGCCTCAAGGGCTGATTCTGCTGTATAAACAGTTATTCTCTTGCCTTGGGCTAGGGCTCTTTCTTATGCTACAGCAGTTTGAATCGCTGTCAGAATTTTTTCTGTAGAGCTGAATTTCATTTCAGTTTGAGTGTACAATTGTGATTTGTAAGCTATAGGTACCGTTTCTCCCTCATTAGAGGTCAGGTATACGAATCCGCATCTTCCTGGGATGACTCGGATTACAACGTTGCGTACGTTGTCGCAAGTTTGCAATTTTGTTTTAGTTAACATGTCTGTTTGTAGTGATCTCAAAATTTCTGTGTGTTTTTGAGTCCAATCTATTGGTTTGAAATCAGGTTTTATTAATTCATAGAGAGGTTTAACCCTCTCCGCATAATTTAGAATGTATATTCTACCGAAATTCAGGAAGCCTAGTATTGATTGTAAATTTTTCTGCGTTTTCGGTGCTTGGAGTAGTGCACACTTCTCTAAGAAGTTTTCTGCCAGGCTTTTGCCTTCACTTGATAATTCATATCCTAAAAATAGGACTGTTAGATGGGCAATTCTTTACTTTTTAAAGTTGAATGTGTAACCCACTGATGCGAACCCAAGAATTATGGTGTTCACTCTTTTTAAGTGAGTCTCCAGGTCACAGTCTGTAAGATAGGTGCCATCGACATATGATATTGCCTCATCGTCATATATTTGTAGTAATTCTATTACCCTAGCTGAGAATAAACCTGGGCTACTCTTGAATCCCTGTGGGAGTCGGCAAAATTGTTTTTGCGACCCCATTATTGAGAAAGCGGTCAAATACCTGCATTCAGGTGCAATGTTTTGACAGAAGAATCCATTAGAGATATCTAATGTTGTTTTATATTTTTTGCGCACAATGTTGTTCATTAGTGCTGCACTGTTTGAATTTTGTACTGCAAAAGTTTTGCAGCAGGAGTTTAAGGGGTAGATGTATCAAGATTCACGTTAGCGATTTCTTAATAGCGAGTAGTAGCGAATCGCTATTAAGAAATCGTTAAATGCGATGTATGTATGTTTCTGCGACTTTTTTGCGATTCCTTAGAAGTCGCATTTTATTCTTAGAATTTTATGCGACTTCTTAATTTGCGAATTCGCAAATTAAGAAATCGCAAAAAAGCGTGAATCTGCTGCTGCCAACTACAAAATAGCTGAGTCATACTCAGGGAATGGGCTTGATTAGTTACACCTGCATGCCTGAGCCACACCCAGTGGCAGTTGGAAACCTGTTTGGCTGGAGAGAGGAGCTGCTTGACTACAGGATGGAGGCTGCAAATTCTGAAGGAGGCCCCTCTGTTGAGAAAAGAAAAAGGAAGCAAAAATTTTCAGAGAGGGAAGTGGAGACACTGGTGGAGGAAATGGCCTGCCATCATGAACTTTTGTTTGGAAAGCAATCCAAATATGTTCCTGAAGTCAGGAAGAGGAAGTTATGGCTGGAAATCCAGGAAAAAGTCAATGCAGTTGGTGTCATCCCAAGAACAATTGATGAAATAAAAAAGCGTTGGTACGACATGAGGCTGAGGGCAAAGGAAAAACTTGCTGAAAGACTAAAGGATGCCAATAAAACTGGTGGAGGATCTGGAAATGTGGACCAACCTACCCCACATGAGGAGCTCATAGAATCTACAATTCAGCACGAAAGTGTTTCCGGAGTCTCAACAATTGACAGTTCTGATCACCCAGTTGCTGAACATGGTAAGCAGGATGCTTAACTTTTTCATTGCATAATTTGGAAGCATGAGTGTATGAGTGTGTGAGCATTATTCCATGTGATTAATACTTAACTGTACTTAAATGTGAGAAATGATCCCCTTTTTTGTTCCACATTACTGCATACTTATGATTTGCAGTACATTTAACCTGCACCAACATACATGCTTCTGAATAAGTACACAATACTACCTCTTTAGTTAGCTTTATTTAATAGTTATGAAGCACACAGACAGGCAAGCATCTCATGTGACTCTTTCTTTATTCCCAGATCATGTTGTAGATTCACATGATGGTGATGGGGGCCAATCCTCACAGGAACATATTACTGCCCCAGAAGAAGAAAATGTTAGTGATGACCAGGATTCATTGTCTTTTATGAGAAGAAAAAGAAAAGCAGTTGCACAACTGCAACCTTTTGAAGAATCTGATGATGAACCTGAGGGATCAGCAAATAACATAAATGTGTCAGAACAGGAAGTCATACATATTGACACAGTTAGTGATTCTGCTACAAGAAGGTCATATTCCAATAATAACACCAGGAGAAGCAGGGGAGAAGTCACAGAGGCAGCAAATGTTTTTGCTGGTTTGGAAAGCAACATGCTTTCAGTGCAACAAAAACAACATAAAGCATTAAGGTCAATTAATGCCCAACTAAACAAACTAAACAAGAGCAATGATAAGGTGGGTGATGGTATGGCCCGGATGGCTGACTCCATGGACAGACTTTGTGAAGCAATTGAAAGATCAGAGTCCAACAGATTGAGGGATTCTCGCACACATAACATCAGACTAAAGAAGTACTATGCAGCTATAAATAATCTGTGCTATGTCACAGCACAGAGTAATAGAAGAAGCATTGCCATGCAACGCATGGTTGGTGAATGCAGTACAAATGTTGCCAAAGGCCTGGATAAAGTATCCCATTCTTTTGAATTGTTGAAAACTTGTCAGAAAGGGGCAAGTGCGTTCTTTGAGGCCACTGAGTCTGAGGACACTTCCAGTCGAACCAGCAGTAACCCTACACCCACTTTGGACACCCCTGACATGAGTAGTGGAAGCCTTGGTAGCCAACCAACATCTGTGAGGAGAAGTGGGCCAGGCCAACGTAGGAGTAGCAGAAGGGGAAAAAAATAATAAGAAATATCAACATATATCTTCAAAAAAGAGAATGAGACTGAGAGCAAACATTCTCACATGTATGTCCTGTGGATTAACAGGTTCAAGGTTTTTGTTACACATCTGATTTTGAAAAATCAAAGGTTTACATAATGAATACAAAGATGTTGTGTTTTTCTTTCTTACCTAGAAATAATTGTTAGTAATTTCTTCACGCCTTTGTCGCCCAGCCACAGCTCCTAAACCTGTAGCACATCTTCTTGGTGGAGGGACATCATCATTGTCTGAAGATTCAGGGTCACTCACTTCACAATTTGTTCCCTTTCTAATAGCCATGTTATGTAGCATAGCACAACTTGTAATTATTTTGCAACACAATGCTGGCTTATATTGCAAGGATCCACCACTTTTATGGATTCTTCTGAACCTGCTTTTCAAAATTCCAAAAGTTCTTTCAATGACTCCACGTGTTTAACGGTGTGCCTTATTGTATCTCCTTTCATGAATGTTAGTTGGATTTAGATAAGGTGTCAAAATGAAATCACGAACTGCATATGCGCTGTCTCCTACATTGTAATTTCAGAAATGTGACAAATTTAAAAATAGATTCACAAAAGTTTCTAAAATTGATTTTGTGTTTTTAAGTGGCACTTACCAAGCAGAAATCCATCTCCAAATTCACCAGCACTCAAACGTCCATGTAATCCACTGTGTCTAAATATATATGAATCATGAGTGCTACCTGGAAATTTTGCAACAATGTCAGTAATAATATATTTAGCATTACACACCATTTGAATGTTTAAAGAGTGGTAACTTTTCCTATTCCTATAAACATGCTCAGTTGCAGCTGGAGGTGTAATGGCAATATGTGTCCCATCTATACATCCAATTACATGTGGAAAATGGGCAATTTGATAAAAATCAAATTTAGAAATTTGGATATCTTGAGGTGTGCTGGAGAAGTAAATATGATGTTGCAACCTGTTCATCATTGCATCCAGAAATACCCTAAAAAACCTTGAAAAGGCACTCTGAGATACTCCTCCCACCTCTGCAATCACCCTTTGAAAAGATCCTGAGGCAAGAAGGTGCAGGGAACATAAGACCTGCACATGAGTTGGTATAGAATGTGTCCTGTGTGTCTCATGCTCCAAAAAAGGCTTTAACTCCTCAATTAAGTCCAAAATGGTATGTGGATGCAGTCTATATTTCTCAAAAATGTCTTCTTCAGTCTGTTGAAATAAGGTAATCCTCAGTTTGAAAATCCTTTCCTGCCTCTGTCTCATCTGTGCAAGAGCTTGGATGCGCAGTCTTCTAGCTATCAGGTAAAGTCCAGCCATGGTTGTGTTGAAGAAATCAGTTGGAGCTGTCTTTTAAAGATTCAAAAAAAATTACACCTGGTTTGATTTAGTGTTAATTGCGAATTCTTATTTTGCGATTTACCGTTTTTCGCAATTTGCGATTCTTTGATACATTTCATAGCGACTTCTTAAAATGCGATCATGCAAAATAGAGAATCGCTAAGACATATTCGCATAAACAAGAAAACGCAAATAACGAAACGCAAAATATAGCGATTTCTTATTTTGCGTTGCGAAAAAATACATACATCCCGAAAAATGCAAAATAATCAATAGCGATTCGTTAAGGCCGAAATTCTGCGAATTTCGGCCTTAACGAATCGCAAAATGCTTGATACATCTAGGCCTAAATGTCTGCAGGCCAAAACTAGACGATATGAATCGTCTGGCTTGGAGACAGGAAACAAAGGATTGTTCATTTGTGAGGTGCATGTTTCAATCACCCCTTGGTATTCAAGTTGATCTAAGATCTCCCTGACTTGCTTTTTTGCTTCTTGTTTAACTGGGTACTTACTGCCTTTGTGCAGTGGCTTGATTTTTAACTGGATTTTGTGGGGAGGAGAGTCCTCATCCCATCCTACATGATTTTTGTACAATGCAGGGGCTTGGGCCACTGCCCATTTTCTTGCAAATGTGTATTTTTTATGAATCGGGATATGATTTGAGAAGGCAGGCATAATCATTTCTTCGCCATGAGGGCACTCCCTGACAAACTCTGGTGGCCAGTCTTTTTCAGCTAACAGAGACCTTTTATTTTCCTAGTTTTATCTCCCTCTATACGTAATATTATTTCATATAGTTTATGGGGCACACTAACTAGTGTGTCTGCAGTTTCCACCTGAATGTATTCATTTGTGTCCACTGTCTCCAGAAGATTCATCAGGATCTTGCGAGCTATGGTCACTTCTGCTGCGCTGTCTAGCATTGTCTGGGCCCACTCTCCGTTTTTCAGTTGTGTCCTCAGAATCCTTGGCATGTTTAATTTTATTACTTGCTACCTTCTTTCTGGGAAATTGTGATTTTTTACTTTGATGAGCAGGTTCTTTGTCATTGGACTTGACGTGCTCTTCCTTGTGTTCTGACCATCCTCTTCTTTCCGATTTCTGTGAGGAAGTCTGAAAAGAGCTAGAGGGAGGTGTATCAATATCTTGATATCTATCAGGTTTTCTCAATTTATCCCTATCTCTAAGATTGTACCTTCTTTCGGAGGGTTCCCTTTGGGGAGACCTGCCTCCTGGGCCAGGAGATCTTTCTCTCCATTGAGGAGACCTTCCTCTGGACTGGAATTGTTTTTACTTGGGAGTGGATTGTTTATTACCATCCCAACTCTTTTTTGGAGTATATAGATTATTTTTAATAAATGTTTTTTCAGGATTTTCAGTTAGTTGGGGTTTTATTGGTTTCCCACCCAAACTATCTCTTCCTAGCTCTTCATAGGATTTTTCTATGATTCTGGCAAGTTCAAATGGTTGGTCTGTTATATCTGTCTCGTTCAATTTCTGGAGGTGCTTTATACCGTCCCTTGCAAATTGAACTAATTCTCTATATGCCTTTGTTAATTCTTTTAGTTTAACTAGGAGCTCTTTGCTTGACATCGTTTCAATGTCTGGGTGTGTTGTGTAGCTGGCTAGAACCGGCCACGTGGCTCCTGGTCTACCTAGTGGACCATGCCTTGTGATGTGATGTGATTTTGATGTTTTAGGGTGCCTTTAAACCAGAGCAGGTGCTCCTGGTATGTTAGTGAAATTTCAACGTCCTCGAAAGGAGTGTATATATCCGGGGGTTCCTCTATTTTGTAATAGTGGAAATCTTTTGTCACAGCGTGTGCTGCTGGAAAATGTATCCATGAATAGAATACCTCTGTCTGCCGATATTCATGTGCCTCTATCACGAATATGACTGTACCACCTCTTGGTGATAGTCCATTTTCTATGAGTTTAAGAGCTATAGTTTTTCTTATATTGACCGGAATGATTATAGCATTCGGGTCACCTTGCAGGAGACTTGTGTCTTCCTCTAAGAGTCGAGTTGCTAAGGCTTCTCTTTCTCTCTCTTCTTCACTATCCGTCATGTTATTGAAAGAAAGTTTTTTTTTTGTTGCAGATCCAGCTTCAAGGAAACAAAGATTATGTGCACAATATTTTGGAACACTGTATCCTTCAACGTTGACTAAACCAAGAACTAATACATAGGATTCTCATCTTACTAAGTTCCGGCGGATATTAACCTTTCACCCACTCCAGACGTCTATTGGAGTTTTTACAGGAAAAAAGGGGTCTGTGTGAAAAGCACACCTGAGTTACTCTAGTGTCTTTCGTTAGATTATCGCTGTACTAAACCTTGGTTGCCATGTAGTGTAGTTCCTATATTCCCAATAGGCTCTGCGCATTGAAATAACATAAAAGATGTTATTTTATTGAGCAGTCTTCTTTCTCATGCAAGAGAAATGAATTGCCACAATTGCAATACTTATCATAAAGTAAAGTGCGTACAGTAAATGTAGTAATATGAACTAATACTGTAAAAGCATTGATATGGTTTCTTAGCCATATGATACTTTAAAATGGATAAAATATATACATACATAAAAACAATGACTAACAGACTCAACTGATTCTTCTAAGATACGCCTACCCCAGTGTACCTGACCTAAGCCTAATACGTGGGAAGGAGTAAGTAAGTAGCAGTTAAAGTTAGGTTTTTGCCAAGGATTGGAATCAAGAATTCTCTCTAAGGTTTTAATTTGCTCCGTACCTTGGTTATTCAATGAAGGAGGTCTTGTATCTCGCTTCCCAGGACTCAATCTCCCAGCAAGGGTGACTTGGGAACACCGGAGCTGGATTTCTCGGCATGAGAAAAGGCAGCTTCTCCTGCGCATCAAAAAGGGAGGGGCGGCTTTCTTTGGCTCTGGCAACAGCTGGGCTCTCGGAGAAGTAGAACGTCGCTCTGCTCCCCACCACCGTGCGTGTGTTTGCTTAAGGCAGAGGTCTTCAAACTTTTTGATGCTGAGACCCCCTTGTAAAACCTTTTTAGGGGTAAGGACCCCTTCTGACAAAAGTTTTTAAAAACTGGTACTCCTCATCATCATCTTTTGACAACCATAAATGCGCCTGTTAGACCTCATCACATCCATCCATCATTCATCCACCCACACTTTCACACATCCATCCATCCTTTCATCCTTCCATTCATCCACCTTTTCATCTTTCCATCCACCCATCATTTATCCCCCCACCTTTTCACACATCCATCCATGTATCATTCATCCATGCAATCTTTTATCCATCCATACATCCATTCTTCATCCACCCACCCTTTCATCCATCCATCCACCCATCATTCATCCCCCCACCTTTTCACACATCCATCCATGCATCATTAATCCATGCAACCTTTTATCCATCCATACATCCATCCATTCTTCATCCGTCCACCCTTTCATCCTTCCTTCCATCCATCCACCCTTTCATCCATCCATCTTTCATCCATCCATCCATCCCTCATCTGTCCACCCTTTCATCCTTACATCCATACATCTATCCTTCATCCATCTATCCTTCACCCATCCAACCTTTCATCCTTACATCCATACATCCATCCTTCATCCATCCACCCTTTCATCCTTCCATCCATACAACCATCCTTTACCCATCCACCCTTCCATCCATCCACCCATCATTCATCCACCCACCTTTTCACACATCCATCCATCATTCATCCATGCAACCTTTTATCCATACATACATCCATCCACCCATTCATCCTCCCATCCATACATCGATCCATCATCCATCCACCCTTTCATCTATCCACCAACCCACCCTTTCATCCATCCACCCATCATTCATCCCCCCACCTTTTCACACATCCATCCATGCATCATTCATCCATGCAATCTTTTATCCATCCATACATCCATCGTTCATCCATCCACCCTTTCATCCATCCATTCACCCATCATTAATCCACCCATCTTTTCACACATCCATCCATCCATCCATCATTCATCCATGCAACCTTTTATCCATACATCCTTCATCCAGCTACCCTTTCATCCTTCCTTCCATCCACCTTTTCATCCATCCATCCTTTCATCCATCCACCCTTTCATCCATCCACCCTTTCATCCACCCATTCATCATTCATCCACCCACCTTTTCACACATCCATCCATCCTTCATCCTTACATCCATCCATCCACCCATCATTCATTCACCCACCTTTTCTGTGCCTTTCTCATGGGGGAGGGGGGAGGGGGTCAGTATCTCTCTGCGTGCTTTTCCTTCTTTCCCGATCATGGGAGGGCATCTCTGTGCCTCCCTGCTGGGGGCGGGGGATGTGTCACGGGACCCACAGCTCCAGGCGCCAATATCCATTGAACTCAAAGGGCAGGCTACACTACAGCCTGCTCCCCCACTTCCCCCAGCTCGAAACGGCTTCAGGGACACACACAGCCACACCCGAGTACTCGACAAGTCTTTTACTTGTTAATGAGGCTTCAAAGTTTTTCACACCTCGGTGTGAATTAGGCATCGCCATGAGCACCCTCATCAGCCCAAGCCAGGGACAGAATCTGCGACCCCCTTCAAAGGACTCCACGACCCCCCTGGGGGTCGCGCCCCACAGATTGAAGACCTCTGGCTTAAGGCAACGTTGGTATATTTATACCTGAAAGGTGCCGGGTTTGACGTAATGTTGGACATAAGACGTCACTTAGAACTAACAGTTCTTTCTGGACTCCAGGAGTTCTTGTGCAAATCAAAACAAAAGCAGGGGGAGTTCCCGGGCTGCTGGAGGCTTGGTTTGTTTAAAGAACGCGTTGTGCTTTCTAGGAGTCTATGGGAGTAGCCTTGCCGTGCTTTGGACTGCATGGGCTATTACTAAATATGGATATGATTCTTATGCCTTTATAAGGATATTATTTATTATAACCACATAAGGGCATGAATCGGGAATATCGAATTAGGGTCCTAGATAGAAATACAACAGTTAGTGACTGCAAAAGGGCCTTTTAGTATGTACTAAAACTAAATTTTGATTTAATAACATGGTATTCTTATTTCACAATTGCAAGGCCTTCCTCTTCTATATGGAAACACTGGAGTTGCTTTATTACATTACTAAGCTGTAGCTTCCATATGGGAACTTGTAACCAAATCATGTTTGGAGTCTTTGCAACTGTAATGTAAAAACCTCGCTTAAGTCGGATTTTAAAATGCAATTTTGAAAATACCAGTTCCAGTAAGTTGCCATTTTCTGCTACAGGCTTTACAGTGTCTGTAGGCTGCCTCTAGGTCACATGGCTGGGTGTAGCTGACCGTTTTTGCTTTGTCTATTCCTCCTAGATAGCCATGCACAAACAGGAGCTCATGTGTGCCTGTATGGGCCATCACTGGCAGGGTGGGAGGGCGGATCTGGGAATAGCCCTACTTACACTTGAATAGGCTATGTGCTGCCTCCACACAAAGGACTGTATACCACCTGTAGTTAGTCTGGAGCCAGTATAGAGACAGTAGGAAGCATGTGCACTGAAAATAAAATTTCTGCAAGCTTCTCCCACCTTCCATAAGAAGGGCACTAAGCATAAATACTTCATCTCAGACACCCTCTCTTCAGTAAATTTCTGGACTTGATGAATCTCTACCAGGAAGGAGGACTGCTGTGCTGCTGAAAGGACTGCTCCCCTGCTGGACTGCTGGTCTAAAGGACTGCTGCCCTGCTGTGCTGATCTGCTGCCTGCTGCCCTCTTGCCTGGGTGTGAAGGAATGGATTTACATCTGTTGAACCCAGGACTCCAAAGTAACTCGAAGAGCTAGTTGATGGTCTTCTTACTAGAGCCTCAGAAACAGAAGGCTCCAACAACCTTGAGCCTAGCCCCTAGCCTCATCTCTCTGTGAGTCCTACCCTGAAAAAGTGGTGCCATCCAAGTCCTGGGCCTTTGTAGTGGGCTTGAAAGTGCCCTGCCAACCCATATGTGGATCCACTAGAACTGACACATCTCCTCTGCCCTGAAGTGCATCCCTTAGCAGAACTGAGACATTGCTTCTACTGTGAATATTCGCCCAATGCAAGAATTCTGTATTGACTTCACATCCCGCATCAGAAATGCTGCCTTGCAAAGCTTTCATGATGCAGGCACTTGCATCACAAATCCCTGATTGACAGAAACCTCAATGATGGTGCAGGGTCACACAGCTCTTCAGAACCAACACATTTGCTTGACTGGGCAATGCACCCTCAACACTGAACTTAGCAGTGCAAGCTCTCATCAATGGGGTCCTCGATGATGACGCAGCACCTCGCATCACAGCTCTGCAGCACCTCAGAACCAATGCATTGCCTGGGCTGCATGACACATACTCAGCATGGGACTTCGTAATACTCTGCAACCAGGACTTAAGGTACACTCATTCAGTGGGCCTAACTAGGTCACTGTATCAGGCCAACACTCCATCGCCTTCAGCATGAACCTATGACTTTGTACCGTCCAGTGAGACCAGGCATCCACAGTTGGTGTTTCGTTTTTTTTTACACTATTTTCCTTTACTTCAAACCTGCAAATCTATGGTCTTGTTTTTTTCTATTAAAGAATAATCTATGTTCCTCAATCTCATGTGAGATCCTGTTGTAGTGTGTTTTCACTGTGTTACTGTTTGCAGTTGCACTAATACTTTACTCATTGCCTCTAAATTCACCCTGACTGCTCTGTGCCAAGCCACCAGGGGGTTGTGCACAGGTTAATTTAGGGTTTGCTTGTGAATTCACCTGACAAGGATTGTGGTTTCTGCTTCCGCAGGGTGTTGCTCCTCTTAACCAGAAACACAATTTCTTGAAGCCCTCATACACAGTGATTCTTCCAGACTCTTATAATAATTGGGTATGACATCTTTTCTAAATTTTAATCACAATCAGTCTCTCCAAATTTTGAGGAGAGAGACTGGTCCTCCTGATCACAACAACTGCCACATCTGCACTGAACCCATGTTCCAAAGAAATTCTGGCTAGTGGACATGCTTATTTACTTTACTGCCAGCCTGCTGAGTCCTGTCCACTGTTCTGTCTTCCCATGCCAATAATTCAATGAGGCAGACAATGCACTATTGAGTCATTCAGATAGTAAGATCATCTTCTCAATTACCATTTGTATTGACACTTACTGTTTCTCTGTTGCCTACTCATGTGCACATGATTTAAGTCTTGCAATATGAAACTTACTAATTGCAGATTTTGGAAATGTCTGTGATTGTGTTTTCTGTTTCTGCTGTAGTTGTGCCATGCTCATGGAGGACTCAGTTCCAACAGCCCAGCCTCTCTGGAGGATAAAGGTTGCACTTCAGTTTTGCCATGGGCTTGAATTTGCAATCACTCATCCTTTAGATCACCCGTTACAATAATGATCCTATTCTTTTACAATGAATCATCCAATGGTGAGAAAGGAATGAATGCGACCAGTGTTTTCTGTACCCTAGATCCATTATTATGGCACAGGTTACTCTTGGGAGGACACAGTCTTTTTTTGCAGTCTTTCATTTGTGTTCATTGAAAGGAATAAGATTATGACCAAAGCAGCTGCTTCTTCATTGACAGTGCCAAACATTTCCTTCACCTTTTGTAGTAGGTGCAACATTGGTATCTCTTGGGACGTGGTACTTTCCTCCTTGATGACTTCTTATGTCAAAATTTCACAAGGCGGTAGTATTTGGGTGTTAACCCCCATTTTTCTACCTCCATCATCTTCTTTGTCATCTGTAATTATTGATAAATCTGTACTATCAATCAGGCTTTGCAGCATGTATTAGGTGGAGTTTCGACATCTTGGCACCTCCCGTATTAGGGCTTTTGCAGGGACTCTTTTAGTACGCTAAGTGATCCTCAACTGCTGCCAGGCGTTAAACAAATGATTTTAAATACGTGTAAATATCATGACAGTTGACCAGCATGTTCTTGATCACTTCTTTTTTTGGTAAGTCTTGCACAATTACATTGATATATTTTTACCATTAACAGTGGCAGCAAATCCAATGATTAGACCTCTGGGTTGAAGTAATTTGCAGACTTTGGTATTAAATTCTTTCAAGAGGTTGGCAACTGCATTTGATTTCTCCATGAAGTACACCATCATTGCTGCATGCTGCTAAATGCCTTAAAATGTATCTTCGGCAGTGATAATTGGCCTTGCTTCACTCCCTTGAAAGACAGCCAGTGTGCAGTGATGCACACATAACCTGTTATTTGATAACATGCCCACTTGTCTAATCTTCTGTGGATGGACTTCATTTCTTTTGCAACCAAATCCAGCATTTTATTTGCAGAGATGGCAGAGCACCAGTGGGGAAAAAGGTCCAGCTTGATCCTTTTATTTTGGATGTAGGCTCTCTACAAGTTCCAGAAATCCCTTTCCTTCCAAGAATGGAAAAGAGAGGAGGTCAAGAGGTAACATTTTTGCCACCTTCCCATTGTATAAATAAATATTCTCATGGGAAATTTCTTGCTGATCTTAGCCTTGTGATTTGGTTGTAGTGACAGTTTTGTTTGTGATACCTCCACTAGTGACCAATAGGGCATGGGTAGGCTGCTCGGGTGCTTTTGGATGACTGTATCCATCTGTCCCTTGTGCCTTTCTGAAGTTCCTTTGAGTGATCACCGTGCAGTATGAGTGAGAGTCACAGGGCTGCTTCACATGGTACAGATATCCTCCTCTTCCTCATGGCCACCTCCTTCTATCAGTTCAACGTTTATCTCTCATCAGCAGCTATCTTTTTGAGGTGAGAAGAAAGGAGGGGTAATCTTCCTGGAGCTTTGGTAACCTAATAATGCCTATGATTTTTATGGTACCTGAGTTACCTAGTTGTTCTAAGAACCATTAATCCCATTTGTATATAGTTATTATGCGAGGCAAAGGGGGAATCAGACTCAAGAATGGCTGTTTTTCAAATTTACTGACTTACTTCAGTAAAGACAAGTTTAGAGTTCAATCAATAACCATTGATTGTATTGGCATTACATGAATCAATTTTGCAGCTGATTCATCAAAGAATGACAATGTCATAAGAAAACCAGCCAACACATGTTTAGCCTATTCTTTGGCTTGCAGGTAATGGGCTTTTCCAAGGCTGTGCATATTTACAAAAACGTTTTAAAAAATAGACGCTAAATCAGATAAATGAAGATACAGTACATAAAAGAACATAGAAAAAAAATAACAATATAAAATGAAGGGATATTTAGCAAAATAGAAAAGGAACTGAAAAAAAGGCTGTTAATTCAAGTATAGCCAGACAAATTTGAATTTTAAGAATACTACTCTGGTGGATCCAGGTGTACACTAAAAGCTGTACCTAATGCGCGCAAAGTATCAATTGTAGTATGAGGAAAAGGTAGAGAAAGTAGTTGCTAGCCGAAGAGGTGAGGTGAAAGTGAAAGTGGAAGTGAAAAAGCTTTTACTGTTCGATTAATTAAAATCATTACAATATACTAACATTCTAAAATAATTATCTAAAAAACAAAATAGGTTAAAACCCCTGATTATTGCCACAGTCTAATTTGACCTGAAACATTCGTTACAGTTTCATGTTCTAGTAATACTGTTTTAGAACAAAGAGCGTTCATTTTTAAGACAGAGGTTTGTCCACCTCTCCCCTGCTTCCAGTCCTACAGATTTATTTCTGCGGCTCAGCATTTGCGGTCAGTCTTGCACAGATTAGGTCTGTAAATTTCCCCAGCCGTGCTGCTATTTGACTTTCTGTGGACAAAAAGATTTCGCTGCATCGAGTGAGGCTCTGAGCTCTGCAGATTAGGATGACCAAGCGATGCTCTCACTGGCTAGCTTTGGGCAGCAACACAGCAAATGATACCAGGATTCCTGATGGTAGTCACAGAGTCTGCATGCTGCTAATTTGTCCGCACGGGCCCAACTTTGATTGAACTCCACAATGGGTAATGCTAAGAGCCTCATATAAGTGATCTTTTTTCGAACTTGAACTGATAGTGCTTGTTCAAAATAAGGCTGTGCTTTTCCCACTTTGTAAGAGGCATCCAGTGTGGAAAGATTTGGATGGTTATGCAGACTTTCCAGATCTCTCGCGAATGAAATGTGCTTCACCTGTCTGTTCACTGCTTTTTTCCATGCGGCAATTGAAATATTAATATTGACCAGGTTTTGCTTCTCTATTTCTAGCGTTTGAATAGCTCCTGTCAATTGTGTTTGCCATGGTGAACCATTTTCTTCAAAGATTGATTTAATTTGATCTTTCAAGGCTATTGCTGGAGCTCTCAAAGTGCTGATATAGTATTTTATTGTATCCCCCAGGCAAGAGATGTCTGGGCGAGAAAGCCCCAGCTCCAGCCTTACTCTGGCTCTCCTGGCCTGTCGTGGGATTGCCAGCCCTTTCTTGTATATGGAAGATTGAAAGCTCATGTAGAAATTGTCAAAGGCGCCGGGAAAGGTTAGGTGGCCGTAATTAATTGAGGGCACTGTTTTTGCTTTTAGAACTTTCAGGATGGGTTCCGTGAATGGGCTGTGTAATTTTCGATTGAGATTTCTCAAGCTGCAAATTATCCCAGCACCTTTATTTCTTAGATATTTCAAATGAGCAGTTGATTTTGCCCCTACCGTGAGCCTGAGACCCAAGTAGTTGTAATTTTTGCAAGATCTAATTTGCTGATCCCCTAGGCGCCATTGAGCTGTCTGTTTTCGATGGTACTTTCCAAAGATGAGGATTTTGGTCTTGTCCTGGTTTACCAGTAGGTTGTTCTTTTGATTGAAGCTGTATAGAGCATCTAAGGCTTTCTGCAAGCCAATCCTGGTATGATCCAAAATTACAAGATCGTCGGCATATTGAAGAATTTGCAGCCTCACGTTTCCCATCTTCGGGATGACTAAGTTTGCCCCCTCCAGTGCTTGACCCAGGTCGGATGTATAGATGTTGAAAAGCAGAGGTGCAAGAACACATCCTTGTTTAAGGCCACTGTTGGTGTGGACCTTGTTGGTCAGTGACGTTTGACTGGTCTTGATCCTTACCCAGGTCCCTTCATATAGAGATCTTATTGCCTTTAGCAGCTTTTGGGGTATACCCCAATTGGTAAGTTTTCTCCATAGTGTGCCACGGTCTACCCGGTCGAATGCTGCACTACAGTCTACAAAACAGCAAAACAACAGAGGTTGAGCGGGCTGGATCGCCCGCTGGACAGGTATCCCAGTGCTATGATGTTGTCTACTGTGGAACATTGTGGTCTGAATCCTGTTTGCCTCGATATCTAACAGGGCCAATAGCCGATAATTTTCAGGTTTTGTGCGGTCTCCTTTTTTGTATATAGGAAATAGAATTGAACCTTTCCACAATGATGGAATGGAGGCCGTTTCAAAGGCATGCTTGAAGAGAGGGGTTAGCTGATCTGCCCAGAATCTGTATGCCACTTTGAATACTGCCGCTGGCACTCCATTGGGGCCTGGTGCACCATCTGACCTCATTTTCTTGATCAGGCTGATTATCTCTTTTGTGTTAATAATCGAGCACATGTCTTCTTCTTCTTTGTCTAGTAGATTTTGTTGTTCTTGCATAACCTTCCTTTCCAGATCTGTTGTATACAATTGTAGTGCATACTTGACCCACTCCACTGCTGCCACCCCATTTCCTTTACTTTGGCCATTATGGCTTAGTTTACTGATGTAACTCCAAAGTCGAGACTGGCCTTTTTCTTTGAGCATGTTAAATATTTTCAACCACTCCGCCTCAATTTTCTTTCTCAGAAGTTCCCATATTTTTTTCCTATGTTCGCTTCGTAGCACTTTTATTTCCACACTGAGGTGATTTGTCTCTACTTCTCTTCTGGCCTTCAATGCCTTTGTAAGTCTTTGTTTTGTTTGATCTAAGTCCCTGGGGTTTAATTGTAGTTTGTGGTTTTGCGGGTGTAGGCCTTGAGCTTTCCGGTTGCCCCTGTCCTGTTCTAGAACCAATTTGAGTTCCTCCAGTAGATCCCTCCAGTGCTCCATGGGGGGAGCCAAAGATTGGCACTGCTCTTTATGGGTGACCAATTCCATAAGAACTGGACTTAGTTTTGTGGTCCATTTTATTCTGTTCAATAATGTATGAGGCTCTTCCTCGGTTGATGTTCCCAAAGTTCCGGGGTGTTTTGCAATTTTCCCCTTTATGTCGAATGTGACCCTCAGTGGCTTGTGATCACTTTCCTCTCTATCTCCCACCTCAAAGTCTTTAAAGAAAGTTCCAATTTCTCAACGATAAAGATGTAGTCAATTGTTGACTTGTTCTTGAATGTGGGCAAGGGCAGCCATTGAGAGTCCACTGCCTTCTTGGGAACCTGAGTGGAGACCATGTTATGCTCATTCAGCAGCCGATGTAGGGGCACCACTTCTGTTGCACTAGGTCTGTTCCTTATATCATCTCCTAGACCCCTGATGTTCATGTCTCCTGCAATGATTGGGAGATGGGAAGCGTGTTTGTTTATCAAACTGTCCATTTTTTCAGATAATAGTTTTATAACTTGTTTTTTTTGCTTTGTGGCAGGGTTTATGTAACAGTTGATTATCAACAGATGGATTGCGCTGTTATTACTTTTAAGACCGGAAATCAAAACTGCTTGGAGATTAGCAGAGTTAGTTTCTATTGAGTTTACCTCTAATTTGCGGTTGTGATTGATGTAAATTGAGATCCCACCTGCTGCTCTCCCGAAAATATTACTTTTTATTGTAGCAGTGTGAACTTCATAGAAACCTGAGAGAATTAGAGGTTCAGTGGCCCAAGTCTCTTGTAGACAAAGTATGTCATTTTCTCGTAGATATGAGCATGCTGCTTTGCAATTGAGGATTCTTTTTAGCCCTGCGACGTTCCATGATACAATTGACAGGCGCGTGTTATTCCCCCCTTGTCGGTTCTTATTCAAAATGCCGTGACTCTAAATACTGTTGGGTATGCCGTCGCAGGCTCATGTCTTCCGGACCCCTGAGCTTGTTTTGACTTGCAGAGTAATTTGGAACAATGTGGAACACAGCCCTTTGCTCTGCTGAGCTTATTATCTTATAGGCATTGAGGAGACTCTGTTCCCTTGCAGCGCTTATCCCTGTTTGTTTGACTGCCGTCCCCTTTAATACCGAAAAAATCTCCTTTGTTGGCGAATTTACCGCTAATACATGTGGGTATTTCTCTGGTATGGGGAATGCTATATCAATCCCCCAGTCAGCCATTTTTGCTGGTTCCTCAGTTGTGAGCACCACTTGGGCGTGTCGGCTTAGTCCGATCGAGGTTGATTCTCCATGGGAATCGCTGGTTAAACTTATGAATTTAACCCAAACTATGTCTGTTGATTGTATTTCCATGAGAGACGGAATATGCTTGAAGAGTCTGAGTATGTTGCCCCTGTTTAGAATATCATGCTTGCCTTTGATTTGGTATCTAAGAGTTAGGATCACCTCGTGCGTTAGTTTACTACATTGATTTGTATAGCTCTGGGCATTAGGTTCTCCTTCACTGTTGCTTGCATTGTGTCTAGTGCCTAGGGACCATTGGCCTAAGGTCTGCTGCTGTACCAAACTTTGAGTCGGCTGTTCTGATTGTTCGCTAATTTTCTGCCCACTTGGGGCAAGGTATCCCTTATTGATACAAGCCTCAGGCCTGGAAGCTACGTCCTTTCGTGCATCCTCAGAACTTCTTTGCTCTCTCTTTTTGTTGTTCATGTCTGGGGGTGACAGGGCTCTAATTACCGTGCTTGTTGGGCTTTGGGTGTCCTTTGTGTGAGGGTTTGACTGTTTGGATCTATCCCTCTCTTCTGCCTTCCCCGGGGAGGGTGGAACTGTGCCTGTTGAATTCTTTGAGGATTGATTTTTTATAAAGATCGGGAAGAGACGTCTTGTCTCTGTGGTACTTTGTGATGTTTGAAAGTAAGTTGGTAAAAAAATGGCGCGCTTTTTTGCTGTCTTAGCTTTTTTTTCCTGTTTCCTTAGCTTTTTCTTAGCCCTCCTTGACAACTGGTTCTCCATCCTTGTCTGGTTGACGTTATTGTCTTCTGGAAGCGTTCCCGGGGACAGATTACTGCTGTTTGAGTTGCAGCTGGAAGGTCTACTAAAGGAATTGTTTGGTTTCGGAACGTCTTGTGCCTCAGAGATTGCTGTTGAATCCACAGGGTTGCCTCTGCCTGCTATACCTGACTGGTTTTCTGAAATTAAAGCAGGACTAGAGCTGTACTTGTTGCTTGGAGTTCCTGATTGCGTTTTTAGTGCTTCTACCATACCTTTAAGAATTTCTGGCAGTGTTGCCCATGTGTCCATGAGGGCTGCACACGTGCAAGTGCCTCTACAATTGATCTGGATGTCGCTAAGCTTTTGCTCCAGAGAGTCCGCCTTGTTGTACAGCTCCGCTAGGGGTTGCGCGATGGTTGCTAAGAGATCAATTTGTAGCCCTATTTTCTTTGATTGCCAGAGCAGAGATCTGGCCATATTTTGCACTGTTTCACCGGAAGGGGATCCACCTTGTTCAAGAGTGACGCTACTCTCCTGTAGCTTTTGACTTTGGGAACATGGTGAAGAAGAAGGTGTGCATCGGATCTCATGGCAGCTTCTATAGCAGGTTGGTGTCAGCGCTAATGTTCTTTGTATCTTAGATTCCAAGTTTTGGAGGAATATTGGGGATAGATATCCCGCATTTTGGAACTGCCCTGCACTCCTATGTTTGTTAAACCAGAGTCTATGATTCTTGGTGATTCCCTCAACACCGGAGAATACGCCGTTGATTGACCCTGACAGTGTATTTGGGCTGTTGTAACTTGATCTATCTTTCTACTGTCTTGTGCAATGCGGAAGCTTACTGAGTCACTTATGTGTCTGATTTTTGTTCCAGATGGATGTCCCAGCCCAGAATAGGAACGAGAGCGTCTTCTTTCTGGGCTTGAGCTCCCTGTAATTGCGCTTTGTATTTGAGTGTTTGGCAGCGTTAAAAGGAGCTGGCTCCCTGGACTGTTGTCCAACTCCTCACTGCTCTTAAGTCGTTGTTGTGCTGCCCTCTCTAGTGTACTCTCTGGGTTGGGCGTAGGTTTTACCAAGAATTGTGTGATGAGTCCTCCTGTTGGCGATTTCAAAAAGGGCTTCTTGTCTTGAGCTGCGGACTTTGCGCTCCTCAAGTTTCTCGGTGTAGCCTTACACAGGTCTGATGACTTTGTATGGCCGTTTTCAGATTGCTGGCTGCTTTTTTCTTCTCTTTTTTTTGCCATCCTTTTATATGGCTGATCTTCCGTGGGAGCTGTGTGTCCCTTGTTAATTCCTCTTCGTACGCTCTTTGTGCGGTCTTAACACGCTCTTTTGTGGATCTTGAACAGGACTCTGTAGACACTGTGATCTCACTTGGCCCCTCGCAGCTCCTAGCTCCCGCTGGCGCCGGGCAGTTTCCCCTGCGCTCCGACTCTCAGTCTGCCTGCCACGCCTTACCCTGGTTCTCCGTGCTCTCCCCACTAATCGCGGACCGAGGTGACGGGGGCCAAGGCAGGGCGGTATGCCAAGCCCTGCGAGCTGCTACTGCTACTGCTGCTTGGGCTCCTAGCTGACACTCTGCCTCTATGCTAGTGCGTGGGAAACCACAGATTCCACGCCCTGGGTCTGCTGGGACATGACTCGTTAGGAGCCTATCTGCTGTTTTTCCCCGCAGTGTTCAGAAGGAAGCTTGGGTGCTAAAACCGGGCCTCCACTCTTCTGGTGAGCAAGGGCCAGGTGGGGGACTCTGCTGTGCTGCGGTTGGTCACGAGTCCCAACTACACCCCACCTCAACACCAAAGTCCAGTCGCTCACCTCCAATGCCACTTCGGCTACTTCCACTGCTGCTTCTGCGAGCGCTGCTGCAGGTCAGTTCTGGCAGCCGGTCGGAATTCACGCCGCAGCACTCAACCGTTTCAGCGCTGGCGTCGGCGATGACAGGGGCCAAACAGGTTTAGCGGTCCGACTGGTGTACTTGTTTCGCCTCTGCCGTGGGTTGGCTCCGGCAGCGAGCCGGCACTTGCACCAGTTTGTCGCACACACACGCGTCTCCTCTGGGATGCCTGCCGATCCTGGACTGGAGTCCGTGTGCAAGCAGGAGATTCTCAGCTGTGACACACCGCCTCACCTCCTCGCGCTAGGCTGCAGCGGGGGCATGAGCTATGGGCTGGGACAGCACTCCCTCCTCCTTGTCCTCGGTCGGACAGGCGCAGGGCAATTCCGGGCAATTCAAGGCACTTCCAGGGCAGCTCCGAGATGTTACTATCAGCCGCAAGCAGCGACCGTGGCTCGGGAGAGCAAGGCTACCACGCTTGCTGCCCGGCTGCTCCTGCTGCTCCTGCTAGCTTGCTTGCACCTGAGCGAGAGCATGAAAACACGGACTGGAACAATGGATCCACCAACAGAGTCTGACACACTGACACACCGGAGCATGCGCAGTGTGCGGCTGAGTTCGGACATGCGCAGTGGGCCGAAGAGGTGAGGTGTTCATAATTGACTCAAATTTTTTATAGGAAATTCGATAAAAATGTAGTGATAGTATTACAATACTTTATTCATCTGTGGGCCATTAAAGTAACTCAATAAATCAATCAAAAATATGATAGATTAATTTAACAAAAAATACAATAAATAGCAGCAAAATATTACAAAAACATATTCCACTGTCGCTCTGATTGTACAAAAGATAATCCACGTCCACCAACCATAGACAGAACTCGAATTGGTCCAACATGCCTAAAAGTAGGGTTCATGCGTATCATAATATAAGTAGCATAGCAGCTTAAGCTAAGTGCAGTAACAGACCTGTAAACAGTTGACAGTAAGGGAAATATACGAATAAATTAATCAAAAACATATTACTGTGAAGGATAACATTAATGTATCATTTGGCTAAAATATATATACATACACAAAGCATAAGTTGGCAGGTTGCGACAATGGCCTCACACTGAAGCAATGATGTGGATGCAAACCATGGACAGTGCGGCGGGCATAAATAATAGATAAAGTGCAAGTGCTCTGTTACTCAGGCAATAAACCTAGTTGCATCCTGAACCCTCCCACTGCCAAGATAACTATGATGTAAAACTCTAGCATTAAAGTGGAAGGCCAAGTCACTTGCTGATCATGGCTGTTGCCAGTAGAAATCTGGGTACACAGAAGACAGTTGGTCCACTCGTGTCAAAGCTCAAGATTGGAAAACCAAGTAAAAACAACAGGCCCCAGATTCTGACACTAGGGTTTGAGCCACTGTGCCAGTGCTGCAGAATGCAGTGGAAAGCACAGTGATATATGTTCTATGGTCTCTACCCTGCCCAGACAAGTAAACATGATCGCTTGTCACTGCGTTGAGGCTCGTCATGTTCCATCTATGTGTGTAACTGTTTCCCACTAGCGTGCCAAACCTGTATTTGATAAAAAGCATCTTCGCTTGCTGCAGAACAACCTCATTAAGATAGGGTTCAAACTAAGGAGAGAATTTTATAGACAAAAACCTTGCAGTCAGGCTATCACTATCAGCTTTCCGTGTGCACACACTTTTCATGTGCCCCCCAAATGCTTTCTTCACAAGACCCTGTTCGAGGAGTTGATGACAGAGGAATTGGTCCACAGGACTTCCAAATCCAGCTTTAGGAGCTAATTTTTTTATGTGAGCTACCCAAGGAACAATTGTGCCATAATCAAATAAGATGTGTTGAGTTCATGAAACCCTTGCCTATACGACTCAAGCTCAGGGCATGACCATAGTCTATCCCAGTATACCAGAGCTTTCAAAGTGGCTAGGACACCAACAGCTTTAAAGCCAGATCCTAAAACATAGAGACGAATGGTGGGGATTGGGGAAATGGATAAGACGGATCTTATGAAATGATTTTCTCTAAATGAGAGAGTATCCATAGAAACTGTACCTCAAACCTCAGCCCGCACAGTACAGCTGACTGGATGACAACTGTATAATTCACCACAACTGTAGAGACTGCTCTCTGTGAGGAATCCCAGTTCATCCTTTCGAAGGCAGCTGATTTGTGTAATAGTATAAAACTAGATTTCTCAATATGGGATGTCCATGTCATAAACTGCTGAACCTTATACCAAGGTAACCGAATGGTTTTACTTTCTCAAGTACCTCAGACCCCAGTGTTAAGTTACTGCAAAAGGTCCTATGCAGCCTTAGAGTCATGAATTTAGTTTTCTTTGCCTTAATTTCAAGTCCCCTATTATCAAAGAACTCCTTGAATTTGTTTAGCAATTTCTGGCTCCCCATGGGTGTTCCAGAGAACATCGGCAAATAGCAGGCAAGGGAAGGGTATACCACCAAGTTTAGAAGTGTTAGCAATATGATTGTAGAGGTAATTAAACATGCCATTGATGTAGAAGGAAAACAGCGTTGTTGTCAGTACGCAATCCTGACGAACCTCTTGTGTGACCATAATCTTCTCCTTTAGTGGCCAGTCCCTACCCAAATAGCAAAGTTGTTCCTGTGTAACCTCTTCAAGATGCCCACCATGTTAAGAGGATTCCTCATTGACCTGGGAGTGTCCCCGCAACTAGCTCTGGGGACCAGATCAACTGCTGCTCTCATAGGGAAAAAACCTTTACAACGTAGTCATTACATTGCACTACACTTACAATGAAGTCATTACATCGCAACATCCTTTCCAACGCATGTCACTACAACGCAGGCATTACAACCTATACCATTACAACGCATGACACTACATCGCATGTCACAACAATGCAGGTATTACAATGCATACCATTACAACGCATATTACCCTTACACTATCTAACACTTACCCTACTGTTGCACCCACCTGAAGTTAGAATAGTAATTTTAACCCCTACACAATCCAACACTTACCCTACTGTTGCACACCCTGGAGTTAGAATAGTAATTTTTACCTCTACACTATCCAACACTTACCCTACTGTTGCACCCCCTGGAGTTGCAATAGTAATTTTTACCCCTATACTATCCAATACTTACCTTAGATGCAATGTAATGGTATGCATTGTAAAGGTAGTATGCAATGTAATGGCATGCGTTACAAAGGTAGGTTTTTAATATGCAATGTAGTTTCATGCGATGTAATGGAATACGTTGTAGTGGATGTTGCGATGTAAGAACTGCGTTGTAGGTGCACGCATTGTAAATGTACACGTTACAACTTCATACATTCTTCTCATATCAATGAAGGCAACATAATGATGGTCCTTTAAAATATAGTATACTTCCGAAGTATCAACGAGAATCTAAATCTTCAGTTTACAGTTCCTACGTTTTTTACATTTTATTTCTTGAAATTTTAAAGATACAAACACACTATAACATCATTAGCAATACTGTTTGAGAATACAGTTGAAAAAGGCATCAGTTACCATTTACATATTACACCTATTGTAGACTCCCAGCAGTATTACAATTATTTTTCCTGTAGCAGTCCAGAGGGAGAGCAGAATAGCAAAAACTATGGCCAGCACACAACCGAAACAGATAGAAGAGTAGAGAGGAATGACACAACATTGAGTATGCTTCTATACAGAGTTAGTGATTCCAGTTGATGGCGATGCCCACGTATGTCCCGGTGAATGTGTATTACCTGGATGGAGAGAAGTACTGAAGGGTTCCCAAATATCTTAAGGGCTGGATCGTGATGGCACGAAATACCAGTTTGTGAAAAGTTGCTCTTAACAGTAAGATGTGTTATTAACCCATGCATAGATAGTCGGAGCTGGCCTTCTGCCCTGTGCATAACAACCCTGCGTTTTGCTAATAGGAGTACCATAGCTTTGAGACGGCGGTATGTATTGGGCATGTCTTTTATGTAGCCAAGTAGGCACATTATGTGATTGAGAGGGGAGGGAATGAACAAGTGATTTCCTGTAGTGTAGTGGCGAACCTCGCCATAGAAGTCTGTGATTTTAGGGCAACTCCATGCTAGATAGAGCAATATGGTCTGAGGTTCATGGCATCGCAATGACACTACATCGCATGTCACAACAACGCAGGTATTACAATGCATACCATTACAACGCATAGTACCCCTACACCATCCAACACTTACCCTACTGTTGCACCCCCTGGAGTTAGGATAGTAATTTTTACCCCTATACTATCCAATACTTACCTTAGATGCAATGTAATGGTATGCGTTGTAATGGTATGCATTGTAAAGGTAGTATGCAATGTATTGGAATGAGTTCTAAAGGTAGGTTTTTAATATGCGGTGTAGTTTCATGTGATGTAATGGAATGTATTGTAGTGGATGTTGGGAAGTAAGAACTGCGTTGTAAGTGCACGGATTGTAAATGTACACGTTGCAACTTCATACATTCCTCTTATATCAAGGAAGGCAACATAATGATGGTCCTTTAAAATCCAGTATACTTCCAAAGTATCAACGAGAATCTAAATATTTGGTTTACAGTTCCTACCTTTTTTACATTTTATTTATTGAAATTTTAAAGATACACTACGGCAAGTCCAAATCCTATCCGTTGGACCTGGGGGTCCCACAGGGTTCATCGTTGAGTCCCACTCTATTCAATCTCTACGTGAGGCCGCTGGCTGCGGTCATCAAGCAATGGGGCTTGACGATGGTCTCATACGCAGATGATACGCAGCTGGTGGTCACGTTGAGTGGGGACTCTGATATGGAGGCTCCCAGGTTCCGTGAAGGTTTACGGGCAGTGGCCAACTGGATGAATTCCAACTGTCTCCAGTTAAATACCAAGAAGACTGAGGTTATGGTGGTCGGCAAGCAAGCGGGGCTGTGGGGTGACAAGTGGTGGCCTTCTGAACTAGGTGTGACCCCCTCTCCAGTATCGGAGATACAAAATCTTGGGGTCTGGCTTGACCCGACACTCAGTTTCATCTGTCACACCAAGAAGGTGGCGGAATCTTGCTATGGCATTATTAGAGGACTTAGGCCTATTTTTAGATTTTTTGATGCCTCCACCAGACAACTGGTGGTTCAAGCATCAGTGTTGTCCCGGCTGGATTATGCCAGCTCGCTCCTGGCTGGGATTAATCAGTCAGAACGTATCCGGCTGCAGCGAGTTCAAAATGCTGCAGCCAGAGTGGTGATAGGTTTGTCTAGGCGGTGCTCGGTCTCCAAATCTTTGCACTCGCTCCACTGGCTCCCTGTGAATCAGAGGATCAAATTCAAGGTTCTCTGCTGGTGTTTAAAATCCTCAAGAGTACGTCTCCCCAAATTCTGGAGAATCTGCTGACATCGTATGTACCCCCGCGAACCCTCAGATCCCTGGGTCAGAATCTGGCTGTGGTTCCGCGCTTCAGGTTGAGTAGAACTGGTGGCCGCTCTTTTCGAGTGCTAGCGGCGAATTGGTGGAATTCTCTTCCTCTTCAAATTCGGGCCATTGATGACCTCCTTCAGTTTAGACGTGCCATCAAGACCTTCTTATTTGCTTAGCCTCATGCTGTTCCTGTAGTCTCTCTATTTTATCGGTGTTGTGTTGTGTTTGCCTTGTCAAAGCGCCAGGACGCCCCTTTGCTGGGGCAGCTGTGCGCAGTATAAGTAAAAATAACATAACATAACATAACATAACTACAACATCATTACCAATACGGTTTGAGAATACAGTTGAAGAAGGTATCCGCTACCATTTACATATTACACCTATCACCTTTTGTAGCCCCCCAGCAGTATTACAATTATTTCTTGTAACATTCCAGAGGGAGAGCAGAATAGCAAAAAAATATGGTCAGGCACACAACCTACAAAGATAGAAGAGAGGAGAGGAATGGCACAACATTGAGTATGCTTCTATACAGAGTTAGTGATGGCGATGCCCCCGTATGTCCCGGTGAATCTGAATTTTGCTGGATGGAGAGAAGTACTGAAGGGTTCCCAAATATCTTAAGGACTGGATCGTGATGGCACGAAATACCAGCTTGTGAAACGTTGCTCTTAACAGTAAAATGCGTCATATAACTCATGCGTAGATAGACGGAGATGGCCTTCTGCCCCGTGCATAGCAACCCTGCGTTTTACTAATAGGAGTAACATAGCTGTGAGACGGTGGTATGTATTGGGTATGTCTTTTATGTATCCAAGTTGGCACACTATGAGGTAGAAAGGGGAGGGAATGAACAAGTGATTTCCTGTAGTGTAGTGGCGAAAATCGCCATAGAAGTCTGTGATTTTAGGGTAACTTCATGCTAGATGGAGCAATATGGTCTGAGGTTCATGGCATCGCAAACAATGAAAATCAGAGGACGATCCAATTTTAAATTTTAGTACTGGTGTACGATACAAACGGTGTACATATTTGAAACGTATAAGACTCAACCGATAGCTCGAGGACAGCATTTATAATATTCAGCAACAAAAAGTCCATTGCCCATCCGATAAAGGAGAGTCTAGGTCTGAGTTCCAGGCCTCCCGAGCTTTCGAGAGGAGTTTTGGGGAGAAACTTTTCATGTGATTATTTAGGAGCATGATCAGTTTATGCAGTGATGCACCAGACGCATATGGGTTCCAGCGCTGGGATGGTTGGAGGTGGGACAGGACATGAAAAGCACATTGTAGCACGCACCCGGCAGGCAGACCTATTTAATAATATAATAGTGAGTCCTAGAACGTGGGGGCGGGGTAAACAGTGTCCCCAAATGGGTAGAGGAAGTGGTCAGCAGGATATAGATCTGAAAAGGCTCTCAACCCCCTTTCATTGCGTGCCTAGTGACACTTTTATCTAGTAACAGGGAGAGAGTGTAGTTACTGATGAAAGAAACTGACAGGGCATATAGAATGAAAGGCCGGCGCGCCTCCTAAGCCCATCCCATGCCATCACACGCACTCCATGGGATTGATTTCCGCTTTGGGTGCCTTGTAAGGCAGGAACAGTTTTTACCTTAGACATAAACCCAGCCTGGAACGGTGAGAGGACATCAAAGTTGAATGGCCCACGCCTGGAGTTTAGCCAAGACCTGGTGGCAAAACAATCTTCTGCAAGATGTCAATAAGACTGATAGGTCTGTAAGTACTTGGGTCAGATCTGGCTCCTTTTTAAAAAATTGGAAAATTCACTTCTCCTCTACATGAATCAGGGAGAGCGGTGCCTCACATGATGGAATTTGATATAAGGGGCTACGATCTTGGTCTCACAATGATAGAGGTTGCCAGGAATAAGGTCTAATCCAGTGATTTCTCTCATTTAGAGACAAATTCCCTTTATAAGTTTCCCCTAGGGGAAAGTACAGTATCAAGCATTGATGATTCTGCGATATCCTGCAGGTGCAAGGCAGGGCTAGAAGGCAACTGAGTTAGGGAGAGTGTAGAATAAATATTACTAAAATGTTTGACCCAGATCTGTGGCTGAAAATGATGGGCAGAAGGAGTTCAAGCTGCTAAACTGCTATGGGCAATTAAATGCCGAAATGAGGAAACATCCTTGCTTTTGGAAGCTTCTAACAGATTCTGCCAAATGTTCTCATCCCAACTCTTCTTAGTGGCCTCTAACACCCTTTTATACAAGTGCCTAGCCTCACGAACCTGCTGGAGGCACGAAGATCTGATAGCAGTCAATAGACATGGTTTATCCTATCTACAGTCTTTAGAGAATCTGGAGGCAGATTCATAGGTGGCTCTCTTATGTTAGCCAGCAACTCACTTCCACCTCAAAAAAATGGCTTAAGGATGAGAAAAAGGGACCATGATTGGTAGTAATGGGAATGTCAGCTATGTCAACATCCTCATATGGAGAAAGAACTATATCATATACACTGTAAATAGAAGCAAGCCCTGAGGGACGAGAATACTTTTTTGGGCCCTTGAGGGCGCTCCTGGAATTACTAACGGTTACATCCCTGGGTAGTCTGAACTGATCCAGAATCTCATACAGCTCTTCCTTAAGTTTTAGATGGAAAGGATTTTGATCACTCTCTGGCCTAACAGTGGCACAGAATTTCACCAAAAATTCCCATAAGTTGAGATATATCAATATGCAGTCAATACTACTTTTGGTTAGGCCCCTGGTGAACATATTAGCCCTAGTCTGATCGGAATCTGTCCCGCCATTACATGCTGAACCATATGTGCACTACTGAACAGAGCCAATTGCGTGGTCACTGCAGGGCAAGTTTATAAGGGGTGGTATTTAATCCCTGTATACCCAGGGCTGAGTCCTCCACTATGCTTACCAGCAAGATGTAGTTCAACGGCTCGAAGGTGGTGTTGAAATCACCACCGATGATAAGCTTTGGTTTATACAGAAAAGACTCAAGGTGACTGTCGAGGACAGACAGTATAGGAGGGGAACAATTGGAACCCACACTTTGGATGTAGATGTTATAGATATTAATAGGGGGCCCTTTACTAGCTCTGGAAGACAACCCTTAGACATCTGGTGACTCAATTTGAAGAAGTTCAATATTCAAGTTTAGAGAGATTTTGGCCCATATCAGAGGGACGGCAAGAGGAGCAAGAGAGTGTGTCTACTGAAAAAGTTGGAAAGGTAGATCTATGAAGTGTCTCTAAGGTCTAAGGGGCATATTATCAACAACTAGCGATATTTATCACTAAATATGGGCAGGGAACATTTTTATATTGCCATGCAACCCCGGATTTTATCGCAGAGATAACGTGCCATTAGCAACGTTTATCTCCAATGCGATAAAATATCCGGCGATAGCGGCTTTATGCATGAATATCACTGGAAATCCAGGGATATTCAGGCATTAACGCCAATAGAGTCTTAACCTGAATATCCAACTCCCATTGGATATACAGGTTAAGATGTGGTCTGAGCAGGGGGCGTGGTGTAGCCGACGACCGGAATGGCTGCGCTGGGTTGAAACTCTCCTGGACCATGTAATCCATCCGGACACTTCCCAGTCATTAATGCGGCCCAAACTTTTTGAAAACCTGGCGGAACAGTGAGGCACCGGCTGGGCGGACTGGGGTCACACATTCGACCCTCGAGGCGAAAATATCCCTTAAGCTGTGCGGTGGCGTGGGAACGCGCTACACAAGATAGCAGCCTAACGGGGACTGCCATCCTCGTTCACCGGTAGCAAAGAAGAAAGGCGATCGACCCCGGCTGCTGAAAGGTGTGGTGAATGAAGAGGAGGGTCGGGATAGCCAGAGCTGAGCCCTGAGCAGCGGGTGGTGTCTGGCGGCACCGCAGAGTAATCGGACCACCGGGTCAAGATCCGCTCCCGCGGCCACCGCATATCCCGGTGAGGGGGGCCTCCATATCGGCTTTCACGGGCACTGGCTGGTCCGGAATTGCACAGCCTAGCATACAAGGGCACTAGCGCTCCTGAGTCCTGGAGACTGTTGTGGCTAGGGGCCTTCCCCGCACCGCTCCTCGAGATTTTTAATAATGGAGGAGCCACCAGACTACATTTCCCCTGCTGCGGCCCCGGAACGCCCGCCTTGCCGTGCCACTGAAGGCCTCCCCACCATCACGAATTCCCCGCTGAGTCCCTGCGACACATCTTAGCTTTGGGCCTTATCGAAGACGCTGCATTGGCATCAATTAGGGAACGATTCCGAAACAGGCTGGAGGGCCAACAAGGGTCAGAACACCTCTCCTACACACATAGACCCACAGTTGTGTGTTATTTTTACATGTGCTATGCCGTTACGGGAGGCGGCTGGCGGGTGGTCTGACCGGGCTGGAGCTATGCTTACAATTGCTGCAGAGGTGTCCTCACAGACGGCTAAACCTCCGCTGAGGGTGCTCCACTGAATCACCCCACCTAACACTTCTCCTAAAGCCCTCCAACACTCGCGCGGCATGGGCCGCAAGACTCTGAAACAACGCCAACTCCCCTTTGAAAAACGTACGGCGCCAATCGAGACCTACCTAGCGACATGGCGACTGGAGGGCAGACACCACAGGCACCGACGGAAGACACCAGTCAGCTGGGCCCCTTACTGCTAGAAATGAGGGCGGGATTCAAGTCCATGAACGTTCACTTTGATACCCTGGACAAGCACATGGCAGACCTAGGAGCAAAGATCCAGGTGCATGATAGGCAACTGGACGTAGTGGAGTCCCGAACAACAGACTTGGAGGACGGAATGTCTCAGACCCTGAAAACGGTAGATCGTATGGAGCGCATACTAAAGGACGTTGCAATAAAAAATGAGGATTTATAACCAAGGAGTCGACGCAACAACATCCGCCTTGTGGGCGTTGCGGAATCCACGTCCACTGGATGCATGGACACTCTAGTGGAAACTATCCTGCCATGCCTTTTTGGCAAACAGGCATTCACCCCAGGCTTTGTGGTAGAACGCGCACACAGGTTGCTAGGGCTGAGACCCAACCCAGGCCTCCCGCCCAGACCCATTATAGCCAGGATAAGGAACTTCAGAGATAGAGACCCTGCACTGCGGCTGGCCCGTAAAATGGGTGACCTCGCCTGGCAGGGCTCCAAACTGTCACTATACCCTGACTTCACCGCTATGGTACAAGACGCTAGAAGAAAGTTCCAGGGAGCCAAGGCTACACTCAAAAACTTGTTTTTAAAATATGGCATGCTTTACTCTGCCATACTACGGGTGGAAGTTATTGGCCGTTCCCGGATATTTGAAAACCCTACGGAGGTGCAAGGATTCTGCCACACACACAAGCTTAATAATAAGCGCAACTCCGACACTGAAACCTCCCCCCCCCTCATAGTTGGTCAGATGCCAAATCTGACCTGTTCTTAAGCTCAGGACATGGTTGATTGTTCGCTTTACAAGTACTGCCACTACTTTGTTGGTTCACAATTGTTATTGGGTTTTGTGGGAAAATAAGATAGCATATTCTGTAATTGATTGCTGGTCTGTGGATAGTATAGGTCCCCACCCTTGGTGTACATCTCAGATCGTTTTGGTTGAGACAACATGTACCCCACTAGACTGGATTTACAAATGTTTCAAGATTCATGGGTATCATGCAATGTAACTGGAAAAAGGGGATTGCCTCTCCGAATGGGCGGGAAGGCTGGGTGGGGGGTGGGGGGGAAGGGAATTAGAGTTTAAGCTTTGCACTGAGTTTAAGTTATCTTTCATTGCAGACGCTTATGCACGGTACAAACCTGGGTTATCCGTCATTATTGTAAGAGAAACGCCGTCATGACAAACTTAGGTCACAACTCCGGCCCCTCAAGTGTGACTTTAGCCAAAGTCATAAAAGACTTCCCTTCAAATGCCACTCATTCATATCTGATGATGCCAGTAAATTTGTGATTGCGGAGGGCAAACTTTTCAACCACAAGTTTGCGATGGGGTGTGTCTATGGTCCCAACATCGACTCTCCTGATTTCTTTCACGCCCTCCACTCAAAATTGCTGCAACTAGTTTCCACACCTCTTCTCTTGGGGGGGCGACTTTAACATCACACTCAGCCCGATCTCTGACAGCACATCCACAGCCCCAGAACCTAAACCAAGGGTACGCAGAGCCCTGCACTCTTTGTGCGATCACCTTACAGTACGGGACTTGGGACGAGTCCGCGACCTGGTCCACTACACGTATACACATTACACCAGTGTAAGGGACACTTGGACACGGCTTGATTATTGGCTGGCCTCCCCTGAAATGTCTAGATGGTTCCACAGGATACAGACATTGCCCAGGTCGTATTCTGATCACTCCCCAGTCTGCTATTGGTTTCCTTATACGCCGAAGACACTATCCTATACGTCCGGGATCCCCAAACTAACTTGGACCCTCTCCTCAGAGAGATCCTCCGATTTGGCACCTTCTCGGTGTTGGGGATAAACTGGCATAAATCAGTCATATTTCCCCTCACTGCTAGCACACCCAGATGGGTCTCGGAATTCCCTTTGGAATGTGGTGAGGACTCTGTAAAATACTTGGCAATTCATATCCATCTTGACACTGACCAGATTATACGTCGGAATTATGGAGTGTCCATCTCCAAATTGGAAGCGCAAATTGACTCTAGGCTTAAACTTCCCCTTTCCATGGCGGGGCGATTTGCACTGGTAAAGATGATTGTACTTCCAAAGTTTTTATATTTGTTTCATAATATACCAATCCCACTCTCCAACAAATTCTTAGCTACTCTGAGATCGTACCTGATTAGACTAGTCTGGGGCGACAGGACATCCAGAGTAAAATGGCAGGTGATGACACTCCCCTGTGACCGAGGAGGTTACGGGGTCCCGGATCTTCAGTTGTACTTTCTGACTGCACAGTGTAGTTTTGCACAGACATGGTACCATCTAGACGCAAGGAACATGAGTTAATCTGATGTAAGTTAAATGGAAATGGTAGCATAGAATCAGGAATAATGGAGCCTGTTACAATCAGCTACATATGTAAGTTGACATGGAATCACAATGTCTCAGTGATACGAAAAGGAGAAGAAAAGTGGGAGATAATAGGCTGTAAAGAAGTCAAAGTTTACAGCTGAGGCCTATCTAAAATATTTATTTTGAAATTCTTATGAGATATGCAGCAGCAAGTGGTCTGAAACCATAAAAAGGTAGATCATCATGGATAGAAGGCCTTTGAAAAAGACTTTTTCCTAGCTGTCACATGGATAAATAATATCATATTATGGTAGTGTCTTGTTGTGTATGAAATACCTATCTAATTGATTGTAACAAAGATAGGGATACCTGATTGGAGTCAGGTGTGCACACCTCCCTATTGGAGTGCTTACCTTCACCATGAAGGCCAGCCTATGCAAAGGGGGTACTGTGTACTGCAACTGTCGGGATGCAGCTTACTGGATACTTCCCAGCACCAATTTACCCTCACGGGTAAATTGTAGCACTCTACAAATCTACTGATTGATTGATAGATTGATTGAGAGTCAGGTGTGCATGTCTCCCTATGGAACTGCTCATCTTAGGATATAGGGCCTACCAAATTGAAGTTGGTATTGTGTGCAAGAGAAGTTCACTGTGAAAAGCAAGTTCAAAGTGGCATAACGGTAATAGTGTGTGGGGGGAAAAAATCAACATACCTGATGAGTCATCTAAATGAATTGTCTATATATTGTGGTCTATCAAAAGTACAAAAGGAAGGACCCAGAGCAGGATTTCACTATAAAGAAAAGTTAGAGATGATCATGCAAATTAGCTTCAAGCAATGCCTACCTCCGCCTTTAGTCACAAGGACTGTCTCCCAGGTCCACAAATGTGAGTTTCTCAGAAGAGGGTCAGTCAGTGGTAACACAAACTCCTAATTAGTGTGTTTCACAACCAGAAGAAGATATTCTGAATGTCCTTCCTAGGTCAGGGGTGTGTAGCAGGTGGAAACTCTCACGTGTTCTCTATGTGCTGCTATATTGAAAAGAAAATGTCTATTTACCGAGCGACCTGTCATAGAGTACAAAATCTCTGCCAGAAAAGTTGTACATATCTCTGCTGTTTAGCCGGCAGTAGACAAGTTCCTGGTTAAGTAGGGTCAAGGAGATGTTCATTTTGCCCGCCATAATGAAAAAAGGGACTCTAGGCAATCAAAGTGTGGTAGCCATCTTGTAATTGGGATGCAACACGTGTGGAGCATTTGAAACTAAGTGCATATACACATGGATGCCAGTTTGTAAAAAGGTGAGTGTGTAAATTAATCTAAGCAGTTTACAGATGAAAAAAACTTCAATTTTAAATAAAATTGTTTTTATTATTTTAAAATTCAAATAAGACGTAGACATCAAACAGAAGCTTCAGGATATGCCACTCAGATATTTTGCACTTCATTCACGGAATATTTGGCTGTCAACAAAGAATAGTGAGTATGTTACATAAATGATTGTTTCACTGGTGCGAATGCATTGTTTCAATAATGTTCACAATGTTCCTTTGTTGATTTTTGAGGGCTGGGCTCTTACTAAAAGGATGACAGCTTTGGTTGCTGTGCCTGATTAAAGGTATTGTGATGTGGTGCTGGGGAAGGAAGTAGTAAGAGGGGGACAGTGAAAAACAGGAGAAGGGCCAGATTTGCAACACGACGAGGGCTAGAATGACCAGAGCCACAAGGACCAGAACAAAAAGAACCAGGCTCTGTGAGATGTAATCAATGAGGACCAGGGTTACCAATACCCAAGGGGACCCAGAGCAAGTGGACGAGGAGGAACTGGACAATGAGAAACAGCCCTAGGGGCACCAGGACTAGGGTAAGAAGAATCAGAAGGGTCAGAAGAATGTGGAACACGGGATCTGGTCCCAGAGGACACAGAATTAAAGGAACAGAAGGACCAGAGGTATGAAAGGTGGAAGGAATAGAAGGCCCTGGAACAAAAGGAAAGGGAGACTATGAGGACCTATATGCACCAACCAGAAGGACAAGCAGACCCAAGTAGACAGAACATAGAAGACCAGTACCAGGAGACCAATGGAGTGTAGTACTAGAGATAGGAGGGCAAGATCAAAGATTTCAGATTAAGGAGGACCAGACAGCCAGAAGCAAAATGATCTGGACCAGGTAGACTGCAGTCAGAAAAGACAAAAGCTATCTAGACCTGGAGACCTGGGTTATAATGACCAGGGGGTTATAAAGGATTAGAAAGTCTAGATCCAGTGAAACCAGGATAAAAAGGGCCATGAGTGTTAGACTCAGGAGGTTACTAAACCACAGTTACAAGAACTACATGACCCGCATTGACCCACTACATATAAACTAGGAATTCCAGTGCCAGAGGAATGAGGAAGACCAGACCCAATAGGACCATTACCAGGAGAACAATAATATAAGGTCCCATGGTCAGATGGACAAGAACAAGGTAGAATAGGTAAACAAGGAGACCTGTAGGACTAGTAGGTGTCTAATAGAGTAGGGGGGCTGGGGACTAGGAGGGCTAGGGAAACCATGGCCAAAGGAACTTGTATCATAAGACCTGATACATGAAGGCCAGAAAAAGTAGTACCTGAACCAAGAACATGATTACATGGACAAAGGTGACCAGGATAAGAAGGATTAGGAACAGGCAAATGAAGGGACTAGATAAACCAGGGGAGTGCAACCAGGATGACCGATGGACGAGAATTTTGGTCGAGAAAAATGACTGGGATTCAGATGTTTGACGTTACAACGCATACAATCACAACGACCTACCATTACAACAAAAGTATTACAATGCTACATCCATTACAATGCATGCTATTACAACGTATGACATTACTTCCCAGATGCTCTTACAACACATACCACTACAACATAAGTATGGGTAAGTATTTAATTTAATTTAATTTATATTAATTAAATATGAATATTATGTTTTTAAATAATTTACTTAATTTGTATTCATAATCTTAATTTTAATTAAGGGGTTAAAATTACAATTCTAACTCCAGGTGATTGTAATAGTAGGGTAAGTGTTTGATAGTGTGGGGGTTAAAATTACTATTCTTAAAAAAAAAATACTATTCTAACTCCAGGGGGTGTAATAGTAGGGTAATTGTTGGATAGTGTAGGGGTTAAAATTACTATTCTAACTCCAGGAGGGTAATAGTAGGGTAAGTGTTGGCTAGTGAGGGGTTAAAATTACTATTCTATCTCCAGGGGGGTGTATTTGTAGGGTAAGTGTTGGATAGTGTAGGGGTTAAAATTACTATTCTAACTCCAGAGGGGTGTAATAGTAGGGTAAGTGTTGGATAGTGTAGGGGTTAAAATTACTATTCTAACTCCAGGGGTGTGTAAAAGTAGGGTAAGTGTTGGATAGTGTAGGGGTTAAAACTACTATGCTAACTCCAGGGGGTGTAATTGTAGGGTAAGTGTTGGATAGTGTAGGGTTTAAAATTACTATTCTAACTCCTGGGGGGTGTAATAGTAGGGTAAGTGTTGGATAGTGTAGGGGTTAAAATTACTATTCTAACTCCAGGGGGTGTAATTGTAGGGAAAGGGTTGGATAGTGTAGGGGTTAATATTACTAA
This sequence comes from Lissotriton vulgaris, assembly GCF_964263255.1. NCBI lineage: Eukaryota > Metazoa > Chordata > Amphibia > Caudata > Salamandridae > Lissotriton > Lissotriton vulgaris. The sequence continues at coordinate 1,182,748,082 of NC_141691.1, forward strand.
ATTAAAATAATTTTAATAATATTTTTTATAACTATTAACAATTTTAAATATTTATTTAATTATTTAAAATAAAATAAAATAATTATTATTAATTAATTAAAATGCCTACCCATACTTACATTGCAATGGTATGCGTTGTAATAGCATCTGGGATGTAATGGCATGCGTTGTAATAGCATGCGTTGTAATGGATGTTCCATTGTAATTGTCAGGCGTCAGCACACAAGGCTCCTGTTGTTTTCTTCTTGATGATGCTAGCTCCCAACTCCTTCGTGAATCTACCAGCAGACCAAGGAAATTACACTTGATCTAGCTGATTTACCCACAAGGGAAAGCGGAAAGGGAGCGAGAGAAACAAAAATAAACAACACTGGATCTCTTCTCTTGGAGATATCAGATGCAGTTTCTCTATTGAGGTGATCTGGACTTCCTGTATTGACTCATGAAATATCAAGACACTGTGTCTGCATAAACAAACATGTACATGAATCACGTGAACCCAATTAGATAATTCTCAAAACATATCTCAAATGTATCAACAGTACATACCAAGTTCTTGTAAGCCCATTCAAACACCTCTGCAATTATTAAGTGACCTGTGTTCAGCTTACTGTCATAAAATGATAAAAGGAGAAGAATTCAGTATGTTATCCAAGAGCGATTGCGCAGCAAAGAAAACTGGTTAGTGATTAATAACGAGTTTAACTCCACACAATTTAACTCGTCCTACCTTACAATTGCTTTTGATGATCCTTAATTCGATTCTGAAAAAGAGAAGCAGAAAAAACAACCTAACCTACACTCCTGTACTTATGTGTTACTCTAGGACTCATTAATTCTCTGTCCTATTCAGCATTGATTCTAGAATACAACAATATCAGGAATTATCAAATAGTTTACAAAATATTATGAGCAATCTTCAAGAGATATTAACAAGGTTCGCTTCAAAGTGTTCCCAAACTGAATAAGCAAAAGTCCGCTTTTAAAACACTGTCTTTTTCAGATTATATCACTATTGTCTTTGCCAATGTTTGTTTGGTTATCTTTTGGGTGGCGGGAGGTTTCTGAGCCGCAGAACAGGAGCGCTCGCATAGATGCAGAGTCAAGAAGCGAAGCTTCTCTGTGAGAAGGAACGGGGCATTTATAGTCTTGGCTGGGCGTTAACTCTTCATTCACGTGCGGAACAAGACAGTTTAGACATGTGCAGCGAGTGCCAAGCCAAACCTTCTGGAAAGGCAGAAAACGGGCATTGCTACTAAAATAAGCATTGACAAGTGCAATTCTACTTAGTGCCTTGATTAACTTTAACAAGTGCAAATGCTGATAATTTACAGTGCCATGTTAAATTGTTTTCAGAGCATACCTGAGCATTTAGTGCCATGATTAACTTTTGACAAGTGCTAATGCTGACAATCAACAGTCCCATGTTTATAAATTGTATTCAGAGCATCACTAAGCATACCTAACCATGTGATTCCATAACAGTAATAGTTTTGTTGTAATGGTAGGTTGTTGTAATAGTTGTGTTGTGAAGGGTGTTTCTCCTGGGATTCTGTGAAACAGGAGACCAATGAAGCAAAGGACAGGAGTATGTGGGAATGGTGACCAGTCAAACCAAGACCTGTAAGTACAGGGCCAGGAAGTTCTTATTCTAGCATGAACCATACGTCAAGGAATATCATAACTGGAAAAAGCTGCTACAGGACACGTTATTGCAGAGCCATGTGGCCAAGGCCCAAGAGCACAAGCTCATGAGGAAAAGGATCAAATGATAGGGGGCTAACATGATCAGGACCTGAAGCACAATGTCCAGAATGCTAGGATAAGTAGGACATGTATTAGGAAGACCAGGGGGGCAGTACCAAGGTCACCCAGAAGACCATAGCAAGAGGACTAACTAGGATCATGACCACAAGAACCGGAATCAGAGCTGAGAGAGTCCTGACAATCAGGACCTGAGGCAAAAGGTTTTGGATTACCAAGTGGGGAAGAGCAATCAATACAAGTAGCTAAACCATGATAAGAAAGATCTGAGGTATGTAGGCAACCAACATCTGCAAGACCAAATGGAATAGACAGTGGTGGGCAAGAGGGCCAGAACAAAAATGACTAGGCTCAGGAGGACACGACCAAGGAGAATCTGGATCAGGATGACATGGATCAATGGATGCAGTACCAGTAGGACTAAATGGACAACAAACCATTCCAGGAGAACAAGGGCAACCCAAACCAGGAGGACAAAGACTAAGAGCACCATAACACGAGAAGCACGATTGATCAGGACCTGCAGTACCAGGGCTATGAGGTTGATGGACAAGAACCAGGACAAGGTGACTAGGACAAAGAGGATCAACATGTAACATGGCCAAATTGGCTGATACTGGAGGAATCAGGAGGAGCAGGATGACCAAAAGGCAAAGTTTATGATAAGAAGTACAATAGAACAAGAAGAACCAGAACATACAGGACCAAGGTGAACAAGACTAAGATAGCAAGTGGGTCAGGACCATGGGAACTGAGTCCTAGAGAACCCAAACTTCAAGGAACCGGAGTAAGAGGATCAGAGACAATGGGCCTAGAATGTCAATAAAGACAAGAAGTATGATAAACAAGAATTACATGAGCTTGGCCAGGAGTTCCAGATAGCCAAATCCACAGACAAGGCAGCTAGAGTCAGAAGAAAAAGTTTATGGAGGACCAGGAAACAAAGGACTAAGGGAACTAGGAATATCAGGGCAAAGAGGACCAGGATCTTGAGTACCAGCAACAGGAGAACAAGGGAAAGAAGGATCAGGACAAGGAACATCAGGACCAGGATGACCACAGTCTGGAGGCTAAGGCCACAAGGCCAGCAGGGTGAGCAACAGGATTGGTCAGGATGGTCAGGCCCAGGAGGACCAGATCGAAGAGGGCATGGTGAGTGTATGTAGCAGCTTTAAGGCAATCAGAAGGAAGACCAGGGTGAGAGGATCAGGACCAGGTCCAAGAAGACAAGATCCAGGCCTATAGGACTGGGCCAGAATAAGCAAGCAAGACGACTGAATCAGTACCAAGAATACTAGGAGGACCAGAGCCAGGACGACCAAGATCAGAGCAAAGAAGATTCGAAAAATAAGCATCAATAGTACCATGAACAGGCATAGAGGTGCCAAGGGGGGTCATGACTGTAGGACCATGGCCCAGAGTAACAGGTGGAGCAGAAATACCAATACCTGAGGTAGCAAGACCATGGTAAAGAAAATAGGAGGAACAGAGCAGCTGGAGCCAAGAAGACTTAGGGGAGTAGACCTGGATATCTAGGAGAACCAGCACCAACACGACAAGGTTCAGAAGTACACAAATAGAACCAGGACCCAGAGGGCCTAGACAATTGGGTACATTGTCAGAAGGACCATTAGAACAGGGCACAGGGACAGGAGGAGAAGGATGGTCCAAAGCTGGAAGACAAGATATAATATTGTAAGGCCTAAGGGGGCCAAGACACAAGAGGCCAGGAAGACTGAGGGGACCAGCAGGAACAGAAATGAATCTACTGGAAATCAGTTAAGCAGGGGGAGAAGGATGAGAATGGACAGATTCAATCGACGAGGGTCAAGAGCATCAGGAAAGAAAAGGAAGAGCTAGGGAAGGGAGCCTGAAAAAAACAGGATGGCTAGAAAGACCAGAACCAAGAGTATCAAGCATACAAATAGCTAAACAAGGAGGACCATAAACAAAAGGATCAAGTTTAGTTGGCACAAAACCAGAGAGAAATTGTGGGCTATGAGGACCAAGAATAGAAAATACATTTCTTGTCCAACCCGACTGACAGTGAGGAAGACTAGGAGAACAGGACCTACAGAATTAAGAGGGGATGACCAGGCAACCAGAGGCAGCAGGACCAGAGCTAAGAGGACCAGGTGCAATGAGGTCCAGTAGGACCACAACCAAGAGGAAAAGGACGCTTAATTTACAGAGGTCCACAGTATCAGGAACTGGCATGCTGAGAGAAGCAGGACAAGGATTAGGAGGAAAAGGTGGATCAAGACAAGGAAAGCCCAGATAACGAGAGCAAGAGGACCAAGCTGGGTGGCTAAGAATGGCTATAAGACGAGGGCCTGAATAAGAAGGATGAGGATGGAGTGGACAAGCTAGTCCAAGATGACAACAAGCAGGAGGCCCACAACCAAGATTATCAGACATGCAGTGGGGACCAGCGAACTTGACAGGTCAGGAGTAGGTGGACTAGGGCCATTAAGACCAGGAGCCAGATGGGGAGGATTAGGTGGAGTTGAATGATTAGAATAGGCAGGACCAGGCTGAGAGCTAGTAGGACCAGAGAGTGGTCAGAGCCAAGGGGCCAAGAACTGAAGTTCCAAGTGGAGAAGGAAGGATAGGCACTGGGGTATTAGGACCTGACTGTTGAGAATTAGGAGAATCAAGACAACCAGAGCCACGAGCACCAATGGGACTAGACCAGGACTCAAACAATCAGGGCCATACTTTGTAGTTATGCATCTTTTATGAACTTGTTTATAAATTTGAATAAAAAATTACTCAACAAAGGGGATTCTTGACTTCATCAGGGCCCCCTATACATAATGGGGAAAATATGTGGAAAAGGTTAGAGGCTTTACAAATGCCTGACCAGATCACTATTGTCAGAATGTTCTGTTTACTGTAAAGGAAACAATTATGTAACTGTTGAAAATCGTTATGCAGATAAGGTCACACTGTACTCGCACTCTGAATGTCTGCACTTTTAATGGCAAATACACAAATGAGGGAGCAGATGAAACCAAGTTCAAACATTTGATGCCAAATGCTGATACATGGCATTAAGTGAAGAGATTACAAGAGGAAGTTACTGAGGAGGAGCAGCAGGGTTAGACTAGAGCTAGAGGTTTGAAACAAGATGATGGCATTTGAGTTTCAGTAGATAGAAGACCAGTAACGCCCAATAGTTATTTGGCAACAATAGTGAGGCACTACGCTGGGTCAATGCATGTAGGAAGGGATACCATGGTAGGTTGTTCAGGAAAACTTGGTTTAACCCAAAGTTTTGAGCGATGGCTGAGGCACTGTGTTGTAGGTGTTGCCATGTCCTTTAGGCTTGTCCTGTCATGTAGACCCCTTTCTACATACATGTTTCCATCCACACAACAATAACGATTCCTAACTGGTGACCTTTTACCTTGAAGCTTGCTCCTGTCTCTTCAACACCAGGCTTTTGGTATTCTATCATAATCCATGTACCTGACGAATATAAACATGTCCTCAGGCATGGCATAATTATTCTTTACAAAGGTCACCACTTTTCTCTTCCTTGGCCAACAGCCCACTGTGCATGGTCGTATTTGTTTGGGGAAAACGTATGATTGTTTTTCAAACATTTATAATTGTTTTAAAAACATATTGATTCTAGAAATAACCCTGGAGTGACCACTTTAGTATATAAGGCCATTGTTTCCCCCTACAAATCAGAGGAGAACTCCTTCCAACCTGACACAGGGTCCTGCATGCTGAATCTTTGACACGCAGTGTTCTGACATCCCTTGCGGGATGTCATCTTCGAAGCAGAGACGGGGTCCTTCATTCTCAACCATCAGGTTAGGGAGCTGGTTCTTCCCTAGGACTTTCTTGGCTACACACATATCTTTATATAGCTACACGCATATACATGCTACTCCTACAGATTTAGACTAGGTATATTTAGGCAAATTACTTAGAGCACGCATTTTAGGACTATGCAAGTGCTACTGTTCTTATCTGAACTGCTTATGTTCACCTTTTTAGCACTATAGTACGAATGTATCTACTATTTACTATATTGGTACTAGCAATCTCTTTCATATGCTTCTGTTTCCTGATTGTCACGGGAAATACATTTTACACAAGACTGACTCTTGACCAATAAATACTTCTAGAAATGTCCTAATCGCCATCCTGTGTATTTTCTGAGAATAAGTGAGCATAAGCGACAGAGCGAAAAGTACTGTGCTGTTTTCCATTATCCCTGAGGAATCAGGGGTATCATATTCAGTGGTTGCCAGAAACTACCTACACCACTGTGAGATACAGGGGGTGATAGTGGCACTGTAGAGCTAGCTGGTCCCGGGGCTGACATATCCTGTGTGGGTGTCCAGAAGCGGTTGGGACACCAAGCCTTCAGTTTAGGTCATCCAAAATGTACATGTCCTCGGGATTCATAGTCACTACACAACATGGCGCCGCCGACTTTGGTTTGGCTCTTATATTAACACTGAAAACCTGAGCAGTTCAGTTGTGCTTTCTCAGAAAGCCCTACTCACACCTTTCGGAGATGTCTGAAGTGGAGAGGGAAATCCGCCTCAGCTGAGTAAACATATCCTGTGTATTGGCTGAAGGTTTAACAAGCTTGTAAGGATAAAAGGTTCCCCACATTGTGCAAAACTCTCAGGGGCATATTAACAAGGAACAGGGAAAATTAACGCTAAGGGCGCTTAGCATACATTTTTTTAACGCCCGCTATCGCTGGATAATATCGCCTGGTTATCGTGTTATTAACAACGCTAACCACCTAAGCGATAAAAAATCCAGTGATAGCGGCATTTCGGGAGGTTATCGCTGGTAATGCAGTGATAAAACTAAAAGGATAGGGATATCCTTGTTGATAGCCCATGGTGGACTTAGCCATGTAATCCACCTCCTATTGGATTACATGGCTAAGTCTGAAAACTAGCAGACATAAAAAAGCAGCGTTAACCATGGTTAGCGCTGCTTTTTTTGTCTCTCACAGTGAAGCTTGATAATAGGAGAAATGTCGCTTAGCGTCATTTCTCCTATTATTTTTCTCTGGAACGCAGTGATGCAGTGATAAAACTAAAAGGATAGGGATATCCTTGTTGATAGCCCATGGTGGACTTAGCCATGTAATCCACCTCCTATTGGATTACATGGCTAAGTCTGAAAACTAGCAGACGTAAAAAAGCAGCGTTAACCATGGTTAGCGCTGCTTTTTTTGTCTCTCACAGTGAAGCTTGATAATTGGAGAAATGTCGCTTAGCGTCATTTCTCCTATTATTTTTCTCTGGAACGCCCACTTAGCATCTCATTAGAGATGCAGAGGAAAGCGTAGTGAAAAAAGGGTGCTAACATGCGATTTTGCATGTTAGCACCCTGTCGTTGATAGGATGATATTTTTATCTCCGCTTCTTTGGCTTTTAAAGCCAAAAAAGCGGAGCTAAAGCCCTTGTTAATATGCCCCTTAGTCACCAAAAACTTTTCTTCTCTTCTATTGAGAATGACTAAGTCATCGAGTGGTGGTTCAGGCTTAGAGAAAGATGATTTTGCAATGATCTTAACATCACAGAGGACTGCAGACATGCAGTAACTATAAAACTGTTTGAGCACTGCATACATGTGTTGCCTTCATGATTGAGGCACACAAGGTGTTCACATCAGAAGTATTCTATTCTTGGGTTCAGTTCCCACCTGCATATCCACAGACTAAATTGTTCCACACATACATTGTAGTTGTATCACTGGAAAAATATATTTGATACAAAAAACATTGAAGTTCCGTTAACTTATCAGCAACACAGGAACTGCTTTATAGACGCCCACCCACACACAACATTTGTCGTAATACTCGGTCCGCTCAGCATAGAAGGAGTTACCTGGACGGTTTTAGTGACATACACTGCACATCCAGATATAGATGCACTATCAGTGTATGAAGTCTATACAATGTATAAAGACATAGTCCAGCTATACAGACACATTGTCCAGTATGTCATGTGAACATTACTAGTCCAACCTGCAGGAAATGCTCTAGCCGGTCCACAGCAGACCACAATTACAATTAACCCACAAACACCAAAATCAGTAATAGGGACAATTCCTTCCAAAATGGCGCAAATTCCATTCTGGATCACACAAAAAATTGTACAGCTGGAAGCCATATTACCCTCCGCAGGAAAAACATAGAATGCTAACCATTTGCTTGCCCATGGGAATGGTTCAGTTGATTGCAGAGTGTACCACTTTTGGAACAATTTTTGCTGCTGGATACATCAGAATACATGATACCCATCCTTAGCAGTCATACCGGAGGTATAGAAACTAATAAAGAATGAGTACAGGGCAGAACCTCCCCTGGATTTGGGAATGAAACTGTTGAGTAATTTTGCCCAAGTCTCTGCAATCTTGTTGAGCAACATAAAAGGGGAGGCAGCAGCAGTGGCCATATACAGCCACCTAAGGAAAATAACACATATAAATAAGGAGTGAGAATTACCAAAAATGACCAAAGAAACCTAGGCTGCATTAGGTAGAGATGAATTGGAAACCAAAGCAGAGAAGCCACAAATGTTGAATAGTCCTGACAAGGACAACTCGAAGCATGCACCCTCTCCTTCTAAAAAGAAATGGGAGAACAAACAATCTAAAACCAAAAATACAGAAAATAATTCACATTCAAGGGGTGGGTCTTCCCAGCGGGAGACCTCTGAAAAGGAATTGTAATAACATTAGGAAACCTGACAGGTATCAGGACACTGATACACGTTCCTTTTGCTCCGTTCAGGGTTCATCAAAAAACTCGGAGAGTGATTGGCGATCAGAACAAAAGCAAGATCGACCAAAGACAAAAAGGGAAACACATTGAAATTCAGATTATATTATCAAAGAAGAAGATCAACCTAAATTAAAACCTCAATTCAAAAGGAAGGAAGTAGCTGGCTTAAAAATGAGATAAGCCCAGGTTACTGAGGACTAAGTTTCTGAACGGAGAAGGGGCTCTGGTGATGCTAGAAAGCATGGCAGAAGTAACAATAGCTCGCTGGAACCTGAAGGATTTTCTGGTGACAGCAGCATTGAATGAACACATCACAGTGAAAAAAACCTGATACAAGAGATAGTGTACTATATCTAATACACAAAATCAAACTCCAAATAGAGGGGGGCATCTCTCGAAAGGTTAAAGGTCTTTTTTGGGAGAACTTGACATATGGATATGACATACTGCTGGCAGGAAAAAGAATTGGCTGCCTGAGTTTGTGATGGAATGCCCAAACGGGAAAGCATGATTTTGCCTGCTTTCTCAGACCTCATTCCAGAATTTCTAAAACATTCATATTCGCAGGAGTGGGCTCTAGCGCTAACTCCTGCATTAAACTGCAACTATGTAGGGTGGGATGTGGAGTCTACTCACCACAAAATCCCATTAAAATCTACTCCAAATCCAGAGAGACTGTACCCTATTAAAAATTATGCAAAGGGACGGGCAAAAGAAATCTTAGACCAACTTAAATACCAAGGTGTGATTGAAATTTTCACCTCCCCAATGAACAATCCTTTGTTTCCAGTAATGAAACCTGACAACACATATCGTCTAGTTTTGGAATACCGATATTTAAACACATGTAGAAAAAATTTGCAGTCCAAAATGCCCATAGTGCCACATTAAATAATACGATTGTGTGGAAGAAATGCAAAACAACATTAGATATCTCAAATTGATTCTTCTGCCAAAATATAGCTCCAGAAAGCAGATATTTGACAGTATTTTCTGTCCTCAGCACTCAGTGTCACTTCTTTCATTTGCCACAGGGGTATAAGAACAGTCCAGGGCTATTTTCGGCAAGAATGTCAGAATTATTGCAACAATGCAACGAGGAGGCAGTGTCCTATGTAGATAACATCTATCTGATGGATGATGAATTTCTTGAACACTTGAGCAGGGTGAACAAAATAATTGTGGGATTCGCCAATTTTGGCTACAAATGAAATCAATGTCCTATTCTTGGGATATGAGCTGTCAAGTGAAGGCAACAGCCTGACAGCCAACTTTTTAGAATCGTGTGCACTGCTCCAACCTCTAAAGAATCTCAAAGGTTTGCAATCCATTTTAGGATTTTTAAATTTTGGCAGAACATACATTCTAGATTATGCAGAAAGAGTTAAACCTTTCTACGACTTAATCAGACCTAGTTTCACAGCACATCAGTGTACGCAGCAACATACAGATACTCTCCGTTCAGTTGAGGCTGAAATGATAGCATCAAAACATTTGCACACACGTGTGAATACCACTAACTTGTTCATCCGGGTAGTCCCGGGTTTATCAGGATATACAAACATCACTTTCAATTAGGTTGCATACTTGTCACATTTATACACAAATGATGAAATGTGATTTGTGGCCACAAAAAAAAGTATTGACCGCAGTACGCACTGCTGTAGTGAGAGAAAGAGCACTGGCACAGGGAAAGCGCATAATAGTTGTTACCCCGGTACCAACTTTAGAAACTGTTACCAAACCGAGCATTCCAAATGCAAAAGCACTGCATCCATGATAGATACAATGGCCTAATTCTTTCACTGCAACAGATGTGGATTACAAATATGATCCTACACTGAAAACACAAGGGTTCCTGCAGTATGAACAGGAATACTCTCCCCCAAGTATAATCTTGCCTCTAGAAAAGTATGAATACATCATTTATACTGATGGTTCTGCTTAGCCTGCCATTGGAAGTAAACAACAGTATAGTGCAGCATGTGCTATAGTGAAGAGATGTATGCGGGACAGTAGGTTCCATCCCAACAATAACACTACACCATATCTCAGAGATTGTACAGCACAGTTGCTAGAACTGAAAGCCCTGATATTAGCACTAAAATTTACAGATCAGGATTTCGTTTTACTGTATAAAGTGCTATAATGAATATCTTCATTACTGGGGCCAGCATGGGTTTAGAGATTCCAATGGTTTCACAATTAAACATAAATTGTTATGGGAACAAGTGGCAAAGCTGAAAGCATGCCTGCCATGGGCTCAAGTTATTCACACATTTAGTCACAAGCGTGTTGGCATACACGTTGAAGGGAATTCACTGACTGATGAAGCCACAAAGTCAACAGTGCGAACTGCTGCCATTCCTGCAATCACTTGTTCTAGCACAAGGGTAGACGCAGACATATTGAATGCTGTCAATGCCCCAAAGAATGTCTCTGCTATTCCAAATGGCTTTCCACTCAAATATTGCTATATATTAGATGTGCAAAATACACCGTATGCCAAATTTCAGGAGTGGGGGATAGAGTTAATTCTAGCTGCACACAAGGGTGTTGGCTCAGCACATGCAGAAGTCACTGCTAACATTTCATTACTGAAGTGGCAATACTGGTGGCCAAATTTTTCTAAACAAACAAAGGCTTATGTCTTACAGTGCGACATCTGTCAGCAGATGAAGGGTTCCACCGAAGCACATCCACCACAAACACCATTACTAATTTCAGACAGGCCTCTTTCATGTGTCTATTTGGATCACTGCCGTCCCTTAAATTCAGGGCTTACAAATACATCTTGGTGGCAGTAGATATATGTTTTAGATTTCTATAGGTTTGGCCTCAGGGCTGGGCTGATGCTCAAACTGTTATAAAGGATTTGCAAGTCTTCATCAGGACATACAAAATTAGAACATTACATTCTGACCATGGCCCTGAGTTTAGATCTTGGGCTTACAAGGAAGTCATGGAAAATATGGGTGTGACCTTGCAGTACTCCTCTCCCTACCATCCAGAGGGAAAATCGATGACGGAGAAGAAAATCCAGCACCTAAAGCAATCCTTAACAGTAAGGGTATTAGGTACGCGCAGTAGTTGGGTCAATCACCTTTATGGGGTTCAGAGGGCACTAAACAATATGCCAAGAAAGTCTTTGGGAGGGCATATCCCCTATGAGATCCTGTTTGTGACAAGAATGTGGGTACCTGATCTTGGTTGTGCCAGCACAGTGGAAGTACTTTTAATTGAATGATCGTTTGGCTGTTTTACAGGAATTAAACGAATTCCGGGCATTACAAAGCACCGTCCAAGTAAAATGCACTGGCACTGGGGAAGTGAAACAAGTACTAGCAAGACCTGTCTGGATCCCGAAGATTGGAGATCTTGTCATAGAAAAGATCATGGACAAGAAGGATTTTGAACCATCTTACAGAACACCTGTACCTGTGTCCTGACGGATCAAAGACCAAGAACAAAACTTCTTCGGCCTCTTGCCGGCAAAAAAGATTTGTCTCCATTGATCTGATCAAACCACATTATGTGGCCGTTTCTCAACAGTAGGCTGCATGGAATCCTGGGTAGCTGCAGATTTCCTCTCACAACTATACTATCCAGGAAGTTCAGATGGAAAGATTGATAACGTTTCAAGACACCTCTGTGCGGGATGCCAGGGTAGCAAATAACAGAGTACAAATTACACCTGTTGAATCTGAACAACATCCAAATACAACTGAAACACAAATTGCAATTCTGCCCAATCATGAAATTTACATCGATATGCCTTCACAAGCAGCATCTGCCAGTTCTATTTATACATCAGAGCTGCGAAATATAGATCAAACTGTTTCTGGCTACTTCATCAACTTCGATGACTTTTCTTTAGATCCAAGTGAACCTGAGCAAAAGTCACACATTTCCAAAAAAGAAAAGTTTGACAATTCTATCTCTGGCTGAAAAAGACCTCCTTAGTTTACCCTTGGTTGCATCTTTAGTTTGCATTAGGGATCCTTTTGCTGTTAGTTTGGATTGGTATAGTAATTGTCTTTTTGCTTCTACTGAATTGACATTACCTCCCACAATGCTCTGCCGTGCAATCTGTGAACTTGGTACTGTAACCACATAAGTCAACAAAGAGACTTGTCCCTAGTGAACATTACAGTAGTTCCAGCACCGGATTGTATAGTTTGGGATAATGATTCAAATTAAGTATTTGGTCCTACTGAACATTTGAAAATTCCAAATGTATTTAAAATTTAATTAAATGATTTCATCACCCCAGTACACTCTCTGATGATTGGGACATTGAGATTGTAAACACTATGCTCTCAGATGTAGAACAATCTGCTGCATTTTCTTACAGGAAATTGTATGAAGATACACCTGACTTCGACAGTATGTATTGTTACCATCATTATGGTCATCACTTTTTGCACAAAACAAGTATCCCACGCACTGGTAACACTTACCATCAATGGGAACATTGCCCAACACCACAGAAAGATAGTTCTGACACATTAGCACAGAAACTTGCATACTTTACAGGGTTCAATACATCAGACCCAATATCACACTACTATAAATTGGTATAAAGTAATGCAAATGCGAAGAAAATGATGCTGACAAACACCAAGATGATATATTCAGCACCTTTTATCTCCCAACTGTCTCTACAGGGTTTTGACTATTGGAGGGTCACAACAGATGCAAAGTCCATCTAGGGGACAAAATAATGGCAAGTTCAGGGATCTGAGGCTTTAATTAGAGCTTGCCTCAACTCATTACAGATAATGTTCCTGATCAGAACAGTGCAACAGGCTACCTGCTACAGGTTTGCAAAAACAACGGACCTGAAAATTGGGTACAGAGCTTTCTCTCGGAAAGATCTCAATGTGTTCAACTGGACACCTTTGTGTCTGGGACCACAATTGTGGATAAGGGAGTTCCTCGGGGCTCTGTGTTAAGTCCCACACTGTTCAATATCTACGTGTCGTCTTTGGCTTCCATTATTAGATCATGCGGGTTTCATACCATCTCATACGCAGACGACATGCAGATTATTGTCCCGATAGGGAAAGACATAGGAGGAACTAGAGACAGATTCAAGTCATGCTTGTCCAAAATTGCAGTATGGATGAAAAAGAACTTCCTGCAATTGAACTCAAATGAAACTGAGATCCTACTGTTCAGCAAAGCCGAGCAGATATGGACTAAGGATTGGTGGCCGGAGGAAGTTGGAGAAGCTCCCGTCCAAAACATTGGGTAAAAAATTTGAGTGTGCTAATCGACTCTAAACTATCCATGGAGGAGCATGTGAAAACATTATCTGGTAAATGTTTTGGACTAATCTGCATGCTAAAGAAGATCTTTCCCTGGATTCCGCTCTCCACCAGAAAGGTCCTGCTACAGGCACTTTTAGTTAGCAGGCTTGACTATGGAAATGTCCTGTTGGTAGGGAAGAGGGAAGATCTATTTTCCAAACTTCAAGTCGTGCAAAACACGGTGGCCCGCCTACCTCTCAATAAACCTGCACGCACACCCCATCTGCCCCATTATTGAATGAGCTGCACTGGCTACCAATGAGAAAAAGAACAGTTTTTAAGCTCCTGTGTCTGGTTTTCAAAGCTTTGGTTGGGCTAGGACCAGAATATCAATGGAAAAAATTAATATGGCACATTCCATCCGTCAGTTAAGATCCAGTGGCCATAAGCTTCTCCAAATACCTAGAATCAAAAAGGTCAGGATGGGTGGACGGGCTTTCTCGCATGTTGCTCCTAAATATTGGAACGCATTACCAGAAGACCTGCGGATCTGTCCTACATTTATGGCTTTAAAATATTTTTTAAAAACATGGCTATTTTAGTGTATTGATGTTGTATATGGTTGTCTGCATTTCTGGGTGACAAAGAGATCCCCCTGGGGATGATTCGTGCGCCATATCAATAATAAATAAAATGTAAAAAAAGAATAAAACACCATGCTTTCCCTTGCCTACACCTATTGAAGGTATATTAAATGACACACTTATAAGTGAAGCGATGCTGGGTGAAATGATACAGAATGTTACCTACAATTCATCAGCTCCAAATTGGAAGGTTTGGGTGGTTTGGCTTATCAACACAAATAGGTGCCAGTCAAGATTCAAAGGTACCACTGGAGGGTTTAGTATCAATGGGCCCAACCCTCGCTACGTACACATAGATAACCCAGGGGTAGTTAATTCTCATGTTGGTGGGACGTTGTGCTTACAGTGGCTAAAAACATCAACACTTTTACAGGTGTAGCGACACTTGTCCCTTCTATCAGATAACATGGATCTTAGGGATTTCTTTTAGGTCCAAAGAAAAAGCATAAAAAACACTTCCCATATGCCATCTACAATGAACTATGGAAAGTCTCCCAACAAGATGCTGTTGAGAGATTACTTTAGATTGATAGAATAAGCAGTAGATGTGGTAAACGCTGGAATGACAACACTTTCCTCACATATTTATTCACTGGCAACATTGCGTCCTCAGCAATTGACATAGTGGAACAAGATTTGTCTATTTTACAACACAGGCAATCTCAATTGCTCTCCTATGATGCTTTTAAGCCTGACGCCACAATCAATGCAGTCTGTCCATGTGCTATGGTGGTACATTAAACGCTAAAATCTGTTTTCGGCTTATGATCTGACCAACAGACAATTGACCATGGCATGCAGGGATACACAAAACACCATGCAGTTCATTGAAACATTTTAGAAGTTTCCTTTCACAGTAGCAGAGCCACCGTCTACAGAATGATTAATTAATGGATATATCACACTGCCGAGCACGAGATTCCAGTTCCAATACTACCTTAGATACCTCAAAACAGGCAGGTATGAAGCGTTGGGTGAAGGGTATATGCATGAAACCTGGGAGTTACCATACAGATATAGGTATAGAAGTAAGGACACTGAATTTTCCTAAGTGGAACAGTCTGTGAGAAGGAATTAAGAAGATCTTTAGTGTGTAAGGAAGTCTCGCTTTAAGGAGCGTGTAATGCTTCAATAGTGAACTTATCTTACTACTTGAAAGGCTCCCCAGATGCAGTGATTCATCCAGTTTCCAAGTTACTTTTGAATAGGAGTTATTTAATGCTGAATCATCAAGGCTGTTGGAGGATGGCACCAGGCATCGCATATCTAGTCACAGTAAACCCCAGGGTTGTTTGTTGAAAGCAAGTATTGCTTAGCCTAGCTCACCTAGTTAGGGAAGTACGTTATACTAGTTGGTCGGAGTAGCTAAACATTCTGAAAACATTTATACAAATTAAAACACAAAAAGGAAGAATGATCACCAAAGATTTCAAGAAACCATTTTCGAAAGGGAATTTAATTTCCTAGTATTTCAAAACACTATATGCAATTAATATTCAAAGCATTAGTTAATGGGTTATGAAAAACGTATTGGTAGTGCTCATGGGTGTAAGAAGAAGGACAGGGTAATGGAGTAGTGAAAGTGAATTGGCAAGTGGGGGATAGGGTAAAGGTGTTTGTGACACAATATACAATACACACTATGTAAAAATAGACATTCACAGCCTAATAGCGGTCAAATAGTTCATGTATATACATTACTCATGGGTACCATAAACTTATGACATTTAGTACTATGAGCATGTGAAAATCAGTAGTTCGGTCTACGTTTCGACCCCAGTTGGAGGAGAGTGAGTGGTTGCCTCACAGCGGGGTCTTCATCAGGACAAAAAGAGCACCTAGTAAAACGGACAAACAAGAATGGGTATCTGGAGGTAATCTAAATGGTGATCATAATTAGTAGGTTCTGTAATTGAAACCTACTTGAAAGAAGAAGAGACGGTGTACGTTCAGGTCATGGTAGGGCTCTCATGGGGCTCCTGGATTACTAAAAAAGTGAGACATGTAATTGTTATACATGCCCGAGCGCGTTCTACCCGGAATAGGGACAAACCATGTGGTGAAATACTCACTAATGTTAGGACAAAAGGGGTATGAATCTCCTGTTGTCCATAAGAATAAATCAAGTCAAAGAAATCTAAAAAGAAAGGGATATCGGGCGGGTCAGAGCGATGGGCTGAAGCTAAAATACATTATCATGCTAAAGCTAAAATACATTATCGTGCAGTTATCACAGTGATCCTGTTGTTTGGGGGGGCGGGGATATGGATCCAAAAAATCGACATAGCATAGTGCTTCTGAATTAGCAATAACAGAGGATTATAAGCGCAAGGCATGTATGCGTGGCCCCCACTGTGAATACAACAGGATCATGAATAAAACCGGCAGGTTGTAAAAATCGGCATGAGCGCTTCATCGGCAAAAGTGGGGGGTATCGGCATGTCAAAAGAACAGGCGGGACCGCTCTTAAAAAAGTGAATCTGTACGCAGAAATGTAACTAGGGAGTGCTTTCGCTGCCCTTTAAAACGTGTGTTGGTGATCGCGTTACATAAAAGTGGATGAAAGAGTCGAATCACTAAGTAACAAAAGTGCGGACCGATTCCATGCCTAGGATTGCTAAAGCTGGCCTCTAAAGCGCGTGTTTGTGATTGCGTTACACAAAAGTGAATAATAAGCTCAAAGCGCTAATAAAGGTGCGGACCGATTTCGGGTTAGGCAGAGTTTCACTCTCACCTCCTTCATTATGGCATGTAGCTCCAAACGAAAGGCTCACGAAGGAACACTCTCAGTGATTATAGAATGGGCAGTCACGGCGTACGTGCACTCGTGGTGCAGCAGTGTAGTGCTTCCCGGGGGCTCGCCTTGACAGATACCAATGGGTGAATAGTAGGCATGGCTTAGGACTTAAAGCGGCATAGTAGTGCTGTTCAACATACATCGGCATTGGGCATTATCATTAAACAGTTGCAGAATATTCCACCGTGTAAGTTAGCAGTTAACATAGTTCTAAAACATTTAGTTACAAAATACTTCAAAGATGTATCGCGATCCGGTGCATAGAAAACAAAATTCATTAGCAAAATACATCGCATTGGTTGTAATGCATAATCGGGGGGGTGTGAACAGCCTCGCACATTACAATACAATAAAAATTCTGCAGGTAAACCCAAAATTGTGGACAGTCGAGATAACAGTTTGGAGACAGAAGTGTTGTTAAGACACATCATGAGATGATACCATTTACACATCTTACTTCATCATGAAAAAATGGCTAATGGATGTTGTTGTTAACAATTCTGGATGTAATATGATGGTAACCATGGGGAAGTAAGAAAAGATTAATGACATATTCTGGGACAAGCAATTGGATAAAGTCATATCATGTGGGATTGGTAGCTCAGAGTTAGGAGAGCGAGTGTATCTGCTCTATATGTTATAGGTCAAGTGAAAAAAGGCAACTAGTAGTCTCTTCGGTATGTAGGCCAGCCATCTGTGCATATGTCGCATCCTGTTCATTTAAGCCATTAGCCACAGTATCAAGTCTATTCATCCATTTGCATTCTCTTGTTATGAGAATTTGACAAAGGTCTCCTCCACGTTGGCCAAGAGATACTTTTTCTAGTACCAACCATTTTATAGATTCAGGAGTA
Organism: Lissotriton vulgaris; assembly: GCF_964263255.1. NCBI lineage: Eukaryota > Metazoa > Chordata > Amphibia > Caudata > Salamandridae > Lissotriton > Lissotriton vulgaris. The sequence continues at coordinate 1,182,766,165 of NC_141691.1, forward strand.
TGTAGGGCAGTGCCAAAATCTTCCACCAGTGGGGCTCCAGCTGTCTTGCATCGAATCCTACTGCAATGTTGTAGTATTCTTTTCTTTATCTTTTGTCGGGTTTGGCCCACATATTGTTTGTTGCACGGGCATTGGATGACGTAAATTACGTTTGTACTGTTACAGTTAGTGTGATCTTTCAGGGTCATTGTAAGTGCATTGTGTTCAAAAGTCTTGGTCTCTATGCACATAGGACAGGCTTTAGAGTTGGTACATCTGTAGTGTCCTACTATTTCGGGTAAGTTCCACATGCTTTGGATGGTCTGGTTGGGTGGTACATCCAGTAATGAGCGGACCACTTGTTCCTTAATGTTTTTAGCTTTTTTGAAAGCATGCATGGGGGGGTCTTTTTTATTCTATGGTGTCCGAGATCAACCCACAGTGTTCATTTATAATACGCTTGATCTCATTGCTCCTAATGCAATACGTTGTGACACATATCATTCTGTTCAATTGATCAGTCCATTGTTTGGGAGTGAGTAGGGCATTTCTGTTGCAATACCATGCTTGCTTTCATGCCCTTTTTACCAGTCTCTACGAGTATCCTCTTTCCATGAGGCGGTTAATCAAGTTGTCTGATTCTTTAAAGAAATCTTCCTTTAGATAGCAGTTTTTCCTGATCCGGAGCAACTGGCCGAATGGGGATTGGCACTAAGTCCTCTTGTGTGGTGGCTGGTATATCATAGTAGGGTGTTTCGTTTGACTGGCTTTCTGTAAAGAGTTGTATAAAGGTGATTGTCCTAGGTTTTGATGCTGATGTCCAGAAAATCAATTTTGTGTTTGTCGTATTGCATGGTAAACTTGATATCCGTTGAGCGGGTGTTAAGCCAAATGAAAAACTCTTTGAGTTCAGTTTCTTCACCAGTCCAATTCATTAAGACGTCGTTGATATATCTACGCCATTCAGTGATGTTGTTCCTGAATGAGTTATCTGTGGATAGTATATTAGTTGTTTCAAAATTGTCCATATAGAGGATCGCCAGATCTGGGGCAAATGCAGCCCCCATTGCTACACCTTTGCTCTGTATAAAGAATTCATTTTGAAAGATGAAAAAGTTTTTGGTCATGGCATCTTCCAATAGATCAATTATAAATTCAGTAGGGTCTGGGTAGGTTTGGGTCTTCTCTCAATGGCTGTTGTCATGGATTCCAATGCTGGGTTTTGTGGAATGCTCGTATAGAGAGAGACGATATCCATTGTCACCAGTAGTTGTTTGTCCTCTTGAAAGTTCATGTTGTCTATTAGATTGACAACTTGTATGGTGTCTCATAGATATGTTCTGGTTGATTCAGTTAAAGGCTTTAGAAAGAAATCCACATATTTACAGACAGGTTCCAGAAGCGATCCACAGCCTGATATAATGGGTCGTCCTGGTAGTTTCAGTGGGTCCTTATGCACCTTAGGTAGGGTGTAGATGGTAGGTGTGCGGGGTTGGTTCACGTTAAGGAAGTCATATTCTTTTTGCGACAATAAACCCAATTCTTTACCCCCCTCGCTGATATCTTTAATGGTCTTGCGGACATCTTTGGTAGGGTCCACATTAATGTGAGTATAGCTGATCTCATCTCTCAGCTGTGAGTAGATCTCGGTCTTATAGTCTTCTACGTTCTGCATCACAATCGCTCCCCCTTTGTTCGCCGGTTTAATGACAATTGATTTGTTCATCTTCAAATTGTGAAGTGCTTGCTGTTCGCCTTGTGTGATATTGTATTTGACATATGGCTTCTTTTCACACATTTTCATAACGTCACGTAACACAATGCTTTTGTATGTAAGGATCCTGTGGGCTACAGAGTGTGCTGGAGGCATAAAAGTAGATGGCAGACGCATCCCTGTGTATGATGTTGAAGATATCGGTAGGGAATGTTTGAAGAAATGTCTTAAACGGATCTTTCGGAAAAAAACCTGTGGAGCTCTGCCTTTATGATGAAACGTTTCACATGGGATTTTGGCACAAAAGACAGGCCTTTCTTTAGGATACTGGTTTCTTCAGGGGAGAGTGTGTGGGATGATAAGTTGATGATAGGGTTTTTTTGGGTTACCATCGATATGTTCTCCTCCTGGTGTCGATCTCCTCGTGGTCCTAGGGCTGGATTCTGACTTGCTTGGGGTTCTGTCCCTGATGTTGTTGGCGTCCTGTGTCCCAATTCCGTTGGTTCTGTCCGCGACGTGGTTGTCTGTTCCATGATTCATCCCCCTTTTCCTCTGTTGATATAACGTCCCTGTTGAACCTGCTTGAAATAGTCTTCTTGTAGGTAGGGATAAGTTTTCTTCTTATCGTAATAGCGGATGTCCTTAGCCAATTTGTCCAATTGTTTGGCCTGTGTCTCTACATCAAAATCCTTAAATGTTTTTGCAAGGCGTTCCAAGGTCTCCTTGGCGTTGGCAATGGCGGAATTCCCGCTAATTTCTTGTCTGAGGTCACTTATTTCTTTGATTCGTTTTTCAACCTGTTCCAAAGCTGTCTCCACACCCAACACCATCCAGTGGAGGGAGCAATTTTTAACCACAAAACTGAACCCTTCTTTGAATTTCGGATTGTCAACGAAGATCGCCGGTTTGTTGCGCACTTGAAGGCCCATTGGTATGATGTTTTCCTGGAGGTATTTAGTTAGCAGGTGTCCATGAAGTCTGGTGCGAACCAATTTCTTTTCAAGGCGCTCCCTTTTGTTAATTTTTTCATTTAGTGAGAAATCAGTTGTAGGAGCACTAGATGATAAGAGTGCAGACCCTGAGTCCCTTTCAATTAGACTCTTTTTATATTCTTCAGTGTAAGAGAGAGTGTCCCCTGTATTCATCATGGGGCACCCAAGATACAAACATGCACAAGAGGAACCCTGGCAAGCGGGTGCTTGCACTGAGAGCATTGAGTTTTTACGGGGTTATGCCCAAGTAAAATCTACCCGGCCTGGGTCAATAGAGCAGTACGCTTTACTAGTTGGTCGGAGTAGCTAAACATTCTGAAAACATTTATACAAATTAAAACACAAAAAGGAATAATGATCACCAAAGATTTTGAGAAAGCGTTTACGAAAGGGAATTTAATTTCCTAATACTTCAAAACACTATATGCAATTAATATTCAAAGCATTAGTTAATGGGTTATGAAGAACTTATTGGTAGTGCTCATGGATGTAAGAAAAAGGACGGGGTAATGGACTAGAGGAAGTGAATTGGCAAGTGGGGGACAGTGTAAAGGTGTTTGTGACACAATATACAATAAACACTATGTACAAATAGACCTTCACATCCTAATAGCAGTCAAATAGTTCATGTATATACATTACTCATGGGTACCATACAAGTTTTGACATTTAGTACTATGAGCATGTGAAAATCAGTAGGACGGTCTACGTTTTGACCCCAGAGACGAGGAGGGTGAGTGGTGGCCTCAAAGCGGGGTCTTCATCAGGACAAAATGAGCACCTACTAAAAGGACAAACAGGAATGGGTATCTGGAGCTAATCTAAATGGTGATCATAATTAGTAGGTACTGTAATTGAAACCTACTTGAAAGAAGAAGAGACAGTGTACGTTCAGGTCATGGTAGGGCTCTCATGGGGTTCCTGGATTACTAAAAAGAGAGGCATGTAATTGTTATACATGCCCAAGCGCGTTCTCCCCGGAATAGGGACAAACTAAGTGGTGAAATACTCATTAATGTTAGGCCCAAAGGGGTATGAATCTCCTGTTGTCCAGAAGAATAAATCAAGTCAAAGAAATCGAAAAAGAAAGGGATATCGGGCAGGTCAGAGCGATGGGCTCAAGCTAAAATACATTATCATGCTCAAGCTAAAATACATTATCGTGCAGTAATCACAGTGATCCTGTGGTGGGGGTGGGGATATGAATCCAAAACATCGACATAGCATAGTGCTTCTGAATTAGCTATAACAGAGGGTTATAAGTGTGAGGCATGTATGCGTGGTCCCCCGGTGAATACGGCAGGATCGTGAATAAAACCGCCAGGTTGTAAAAATCTGCATGAGCGCTTCGTCGGCAAAAGTGGGCGGTATCGGCATGTAAAAAGAACAGGCGGGACCACTCTTAAAAAAGTGAATCTGTACCCAGAATTGTAACTAGGGAGTGCTTACGCTGCCCTTTAAAGCGTGTGTTTGTGATCGCGTTACACAAAAGTGAATAAAATCTCAAAACGCTAATAAAGGTGTGGACCGATTTCGGGTTAACGGAGTGTCACTCTCATCTCCTTCATTATGGCATGTAGCTCCAAATGAAAGGCTCTCGAAGGAACACTCTCTGTGATTATAGAACGGGTAGTCATGGCGTGCGTGCACTGGTGGTGCAGCAGCTTAGTGCTTCCCTGGGGCTCACCTTGACAGTCACCAATGGGTGAATAGTAGGCATGGCTTAGGACTTAAAGCGTCATAGGAGTGCTGTTCAACATACATCAGCATTGGGCATTATCATTAAACAGTTGAAGAATATTCCACTGTGTAAGTTAGCAGTTAACGTAGTTCTAAAACATTTAGTTACAAAATACTTCAAAGATATTTTGCGATCTGGTGAATAGAAAACAAAATTCATTAGCAAAATGCATCGCATTGGTTGTAATGCGTAATCGGGTGTGTGTGAACGGCCTCGTACATTACAATACAATAAAAATTCTACAGGCAAACCCAAAATTGTGGACAGTCGAGATAACAGTATGGAGACAGAAGTATTGTTAAGACACATCATGAGATGATACCATTTACACATCTTACTTCATCATGAAAAAATGGCTGAAGGATGTTGTTGTTATTAACAATTCTGGATGTAACATGATGGTAACCATAGGGAAGTAAGAAAAGATTAATGACATATTGTGGGACAACCAGTTGGATAAAGTCATATCATGTGGGATTGGTAGCTAAGAGTTAGGAGAGCCAGTGTATCTGCTCTATATGTTATAGGTCAAGTAAAAAAATGCATCTAGTAGTCTATTCGGTATGTAGGCCAGCCATCTGTGCATATATCACATCCTGTTCATTTAAGCCATTAGCCACAGTATCAAGTCTATGCATCCATTTGCATTCTCTTGTATTGATATAGGGTTCTTGTCTGTATCTTTTGTCTGGTTTTGCCCACATATAGTTTGTTGCACAGGCATTGGATGACGTAAATTAAATTTGTACTGTTACAGTTTGTGTGATCTTTCAGGGGCAACAGGGACTTTTTTTCAACAGAGGAAGAGGGGGGTACAGAGGGGGAAGAAGATTTACCACCTTCTCCGATTCCTCGTACAGTGCAGGAAGTGAAAACGAACAGCCAAGCACAAGCACCACCAACCAGTACCAGCACGCATGGTACCAAACACCAAGAGATCAATACACTGGACCACCGCCTTTTTTAGAGGAAAGCAACTGGCGTCCATAACGAGGCCGGGGTGGATCATGGAACAGACAACCACGTCGCGGGCAGAACCAACCGAATTGGGACACAAGATGCCAACAACATCAGGGACAGAACCCCAAACAAGTCAGATTACAGCCCGAGGTCCCCGGGGAGATCAACACCAGGTGGAGAACATGTCGATGGTAACCCAAAAAGACCCTGTCATCCCACACACCCTCCCCTGAAGAAACCAGAATCCTAAAGAAAGGCCTGTCTTTTGTGCAAACATCCCATGTGAACCGTTTCAACATAAGGGCAGAGCTCCATAGGTTTTTTCGAAAGATCCATTTAAGACATTTCTTCAAACATTCCCTACCGATATCTACCTCCAGCACACTCTGTATCTCACAGGATCCTGACATACAAAAGCGTCATGAACTTTGAGGGAGGCAAATAACTACTAGTGACAATGGATATTGTCTCTCTCTATACGAGCATGCCGCAAAACCCAGCATTGGAATCCATGACTACAGCCCTTGAGAGAAGACGTAAACCTACCAACATCCCTACTGAATTTATAATTGATCTATTGGAAGTGGCCATGGCCAAAAACGTTTTAATTTTTCAAAATGAATTCTTTATACAGAGCAAAGGTGTAGCAATGGGGGCTGCATTTGCCCCAGATCTGGCGATCCTCTATATGGACAATTTTGAAACAACTAATATACTATCCACAGATAACCCATTCAGGAACAACATCACTAAATGGCGTAGATATATCGACAACGTCTTAATGATTTGGACTGGTGAAGAAACTGAACACAAAGAGATTTTTACTTGGCTTAACACCCGCTCGAAGGATATCAAGTTTACTATGCAATATGACAAACACAAAATTGGTTTTCTGGACATCAGCATCAAGACCAAGGACAATCACCTTTATACAACTCTTTACAGAAAGCCAGACAAATGAAACACCCTACGAAACACCCTACTACGATATACTACGATATACCAGCCACCACACAAGAGGACTTTGGGACAATCTCCCATTCGGCCAGTTTCTGCGGATCAGGAGAAACTGCTCTCTAAAGGAAGATTTCTTTAAAGAATCAGACAACTTGATTAACCTCCTCATGGAAATAGGATACCCAAAGAGACTGGTAAAAAGGGCACAAAAGCGAGCATGGTATTACGACAGAGATGCCCTACTCACTCCCAAACAACGGACTGATCAATTGGACAGAATGATATGCGTCACAACGTATTGCACTAGGAGCAATGAGACCAAGCGTATAATAAATGGACTCTCGGGGTTGATCTCGGACACCATAGAAATAAAATATCCCCCCATGCATGCTTTCAAAAAAGCTAAAAAACATTAAGGAACAAGTGGTCCGCTCATTACTGGATGTACCACCCAACCAGACCATCCAAATCATGTGGAACTTACCCGAAATAGTAGGACACTACAGATGTACCAACTGTAAAGCCTGTCCTGTGTGCATAGAGACCAAGACTTTTGAACACAAAGCACTTACAATGACCCTGAAAGATAACACCAACTGTAACAGTACAAATGTAATTTACGTCATCCAATGCCCGTGCAACAAACTATATGTGGGCCAAACCAGACAAAAGATAAAGACATGAATCATACAACATTGCAGTAGGATTTGATGCAAGACAGCTGGAGCCCCACTTGTGGAACATTTTGGCACTGCCCTACATACTCCTGAATCTATGAAATGGTTGGTAATAGAAAAAGTAATTCTTGGCCAACGTGGAGGAGACCTTTGTCAAATTCTCAATACAAGAGAATACAAATGGATGCATAGACTTGATACTGTGGCTAATGGCTTAAATGAACAAGATTCGACATATGCACAGATGGCTGTCCTACATACCGAATAGACTACTAGATGCCTTTTGTCACTTGATCTATAAAATATAGAGCAGATACACTGGCTCTCCTAACTCTTAGCTACCAATCCCACATGATATGACTTTATCAATCGGTTGTCCCACAATATGTCATTAATATTTTCTGACTTCCCCATGGTTACCATCATGTTACATCCAGAATTGTTAACAAAAACATCCTTTAGCCATTTTTTCATGATGAAGTAAGATGTGTAAATGGTATCATCTCATGATGTGTCTCAGCAACACTTCTGTCTCTATACTGTTATCTGGACTGTCCACAATGTTGGGTTTGCCTGCAGAATTTTTATTGTATTGTAATGTGCGAGGCCGTTCACACACACCCGATTACGCATTACAACCAATGCAATGTATTTTGCTAATGAATTTTGTTTTCTATGCACCGGATCACGGTACATCGTTGAAGTATTTTGTAACTAAATGTTTTGGAACTATGTTAACTGCTAACTCACACGGTGGAATATTCTGCAACTGTTTAATGATAATGCCCAATGCCGATGTATGTTGAACAGCACTCCTATGCCGCTTTAAGTCCTAAGCCGTGCCTACTATTCACCCATTGGTGACTGTCAAGGCGAGCCCCCGGGAAGCACTAAACTGCTGCACCACCAGTGCACATACGCTGTGACTGCCCATTCTATAATCACCCAGAGTGTTCCTTCGCGAGCCTTTCATTTGGATCTACATGCCGTAATGAAGGAGGTGAGAGTGAAACTCTGCTTAACCCGAAATCGGTCTGCACCTTTATTACCATTTTGAGCTTTTTATTCACTTTTGGGTAACAAGATCACAAACACGCACTTTAGAGGGCAGCTTTAACAATCCTAGGCACGGAATCGGTCTGCACTTTTGTTACTTAGTGATTTGAGTCTTTCATCCACTTTTGTGTAACGCAATCACCAACACACATTTTAAAGGGCAGCGTAAGCACTCCCTAGTTACAATTCTGGGTACAGATTCACTTTTTTAGGAGCGGTCCCGCCTGATCTTTTGACATGCCGATACCGCCCACTTTTGCCGACGAAGCGCTCATGCCGATTTTTACAACCTGGCGGTTTTATTCACGATCCTGCCGTATTCACCGGAGGACCACGCATACATGCCTCGCGCTTATAACCCTCTGTTGTAGCTCATTCAGAAGCACTATGCTATGTCGATTGTTTGGATTCATGTCCCTGCCCCCCACCACAGGAACACTGTGATAACTGCACAATAATGTATTTTAGCTTGAGCATGATAATGTATTTTAGCTTGAGCCCATCGCTCTGACCCGCCCAATGCCCAATATCCCTTTCTTTTTTGATTTCCTTGACTTGATTTATTCTGATGGACAATGGAAGATTCATACCCCTTTGGTCCTAACATTAGTGAGTATTTCAGCACTTGGTTTGTCCCTATTCCGGGGAGAACGCGCTTGGACATGTATAACAATTACATGTCTCTCTATTTTAGTAATCCAGGAGCCCCATGAGAGCCCTACCATGACCTGAACGCGCACCATCTCTTCTTCTTTCAAGTAGGTTTCAATTAAAGCACCTACTAATTGTGATCACCATTTAGATTAGATCCAGATACCCATTCGTGTTTGTCCTTTTACTAGGTGCTCTTTTTGTCCTGATGAAGACCCCGCTTTGAGGCCACCACTCACCCTCCACGTCACTGGGGTCGAAACGTAGACCGTCCTACTGATTTTCACATGTTCATAGTACTAATGTCATAAGTTGTATGGTACCCATGAGTAATGTATATACATGAACTATTTGACCGCTATTAGGCTGTGAAGGTGTATTTGTACATAGTGTGTTTTGTATATTGTGTCACAAACACCTTTACCCTGTCCCCCACTTGCCAATTCACTTTCACTACTCCATTACCCCGTCCTTTTTCTTACACCCATGAACACTACCAATAAGTTATTCATAACCCATTAACTAATGCTGTGAATATCAATTCAATAGTGTTTTGAAGTACTAGGAAATTAAATTACGTGTCGAAAACGCTTTCTCAAAATCTTTGTTGATCAGTCTTCCTTTTTGTGTTTTAATTTGTATAAATGTTTTCAGAATGTTTTGCTACTCCGACCAACTAGTAGTACGTACTGCTCTATTGACCCAGACCGGGTAGTTTTTACTTGGGCATAACCCCGTAAAAACTCTATACACCTAGTTAGGGAGGCACCACTATTGCCTTTGTTGAGTGTTTCCAGTCTAAGGTTTGATTCACTGACCAGACTGAAAGCTATGTTGTCTCGACAAAATGTGGCCTTAACTACAGCCAGAGAGAACTTTGATCTCCAGATTGCAAGGTCTTCAGCAGAAATACCAGCCCTGGCATTACAAACTTCCCAATGCATTTCAGAGAAATGGTTCATCGTATCTTTAACATGTCTGATACGAGTGGGATTATACAGTTATTGATATTATATATCATATTATAAAAGTGTTGGATCAGGTCTCTTAACCATCTTTCAGACCTTCTTCACAATAAATATATCTTTCATACACTCTGTACTTGGAAGCATTTTTGGAGGCTTTCATCTGGTCCTGCTATCAGTGGCAGGCAATCTGATTTTAATTCTATTGTTTTGTGATGAACGTCCCAATCCCTCAAGACATTCAGAGAACACTACTGGAACAACATTGTTGTGAGAGTATGGTGGTCTACCTGACTACACCTCGGTTTCAAGAGCTGGGTGAGCATTGGTTCCTGTCTTTTATACCTGTCTGGCTAGACTGTGTCCTCCCTGTGTTCCACTGCCTCTTCGGCGTAGTCGAATGCATATTGGATTTATGTCTGACACTTCCATCGGTTGCGCCACAGTACATACACATGCTCCTGGAGCCCTTGCAGGCCCAAGTCTAGAGTTGTCCACAATGTATTCATGTTCATGATGGCATTTCAGGAGCCTCCAAGGGATGCTTCACCTCCTGTTGGAAGGGAATTCGGCTCTGCTCCAGAGGTTCAGGCATTGGTTCTAGGCATGCAGGCATCCAATTCTTCAGCAGCAGCTGCTGTGGGAACCTGAGATGACTATCTTTGCTCACTCTATATTATCTTGGAAATTTTGGAGGGATTGTCACCTGCAGATGCAATGTTCAGTGATGTTGAGTCTTTGGTGCAGGATTCATATGCAATCTGGCCTTTTCTGTGTTGGGAACTATTCTGCATTTTTTAAACATTTACAAAATTGAGGGTCGTAACTGTCTTTTTTTTTCTCCTACTCTGCTCTATCTGAGTGTACTGGCTTTCAAGGTGCTCAGTGTAATAATAACTACATATACAAGTTTAGAGGACCTTTTGAAAGCTTAAAGGGAAGAATGTATTTTCTGTTATGGACTTTTTTTGTTCTTTTAAAATACTTTTTAGTACTTATTATTGTAAATGATTGTTATGCTTTTTAATAGCCTTAGATTTATCATTATCTAGCTGACCCTGCTGACCTTTTGATGAGGAGTAGGTGTCATGTCCTTTAGGCTAGTCTTCTCATGTATACCCCTTTCTACGTACATTGTCCAATCCACACGACAATAAAGATTCCAAACAAGTGACCTTTTACATTGTAGGTTGCTCCTGTCTCTTCGACACCAGGCTTTTGGTATTCTATCATAATCCCTGTACCTGATGTACCTAAACATGTCCTCAGACATGGCATAATTATTCTGTATAAGGGTCACCAATTTTTTCATTCTTGTCCAACAGCCCGCAGTACATGATCACATTTGTTTGGGAAAACATTTATGATTGTTTTTAAAACTTTATGATTGTTTTCAAAACATATTGAATCTAGAAGAAAACCTGGAGTAACCACTCTAGTATATAAGACCCTTAGTTCCCCATACGAATCAGAGGGGAGTATTTCTTCCAAGCTTACACAGGGTCATGCATGCTGTATCTTCTTCATGCAGCGGTCTGATATCCCTTTCGGTTGTCATCCTCAAAGCAAAGATGGGGGTCGTTCGTTCTCAACCTTCAGGTGAGGGAGCTGGTTCTTCCCTAGGAGTTTCTTGGCTACACACATTTTTATATATAGCTACAAGCATATACATGCTACACCTACAGATCTAGACTAGGTACATTTAGGCAAATTCCTAAGGGCGCACAGTTTAGGAGTATGCAAGTGCTACTGTTCTTATCTGAACTGCTTATGTTCATCATATTAGCACTATGGTACAAATGTATCTACTTTTAACTATATTGGTACTAGACATCTCTTTTGTATGGTTCTGTTTCCTGATTGTCACAGCAAATATGTTTCAGAGCGGTGGAAATTGCCTCACTGCATGCCAGGCTCTCTCAAATTGAAAAGTCCTTGGGGAAAATCCCAGAATGTCTGAACGAGGTTGAAGAGCGAGTATCCAATCCTGAAGATAAAATAACAAACTATGATCAGGAAATTTCCCAAATTAAACATATTTCTGAAGTCCTTGAATATCCAAATTGCAGGACCAGAATGTCCAATTTACAGGTGGTAGGTGTCCCTGAGGCTTTTGAAGGTCCCCAGATACGTGAGTGGGCTGAGACTTTACTGAAGACAGCATTCCCAGAACTTGAGGGGGACCTAACCATCACCATAGCCCACAGAGTCCTCTTTCAGTGATTTACAAATGCAAAATTCCCTTGTACAATTCTGCTAAACTTCGCCGATTTTTTAACTAAGGCGAAAATTCTTTCCAAAGCCATTGAAAGAAGAACACTGGCCATACAAGAAGTACCGTACTTTAGAATTTTCTCAGATATATCTGCTGTGGTGGCAAAGTGGCGCCGGGAATTTGTAAAAATTATCGACATGTTTAAATCAAAGGGCGCACAGGCATCTATCGACCAACAATTAAAATTAAAGGTTCTGGCAAGAGGAACATTTCATATGTTGGACAATGTAACGAGGGCACAAGAACTTCTACAGCAGCTCTGAACTCTAGGATAAGGCTGTCAGAAAGGAGTAAGCCACAATAAACAGAGGTGGGGTCTATTAGGAACAGCAGGGACCTTTAGAATAATGATGTTTACATAGTATGGAAGTCTAGGGGCCGTGGTCGCTAGGGGCAAGGAGGCCTCACCGCTGTCACGACTTGCTCCCTGTGTTTTCTTGTCCACCACCATTGGGCCGAGCTGTGGGACTCTCCAGTGTCATAACACTTCTAGACCCTCCCCTTCATTTACATATTGACTTCCAGACATTTGGACACTATTTGGGAATTGACATCCATTCCCAAACCATACCGGGTTTTGTAGATGCCATCCTGCTCATGCCTGAAACTCCATTACCTAGAGTCCCCTGCTCACTGCTTTGTCTCCACCCCTGCAGACCAAGGATGGGTGGAGGAATTCAGCTCACCTTTGGCTGGCTGCTGCTAGCCTGCTCACACCTGATGTATGTGACTACTGTGAGCTCTTTTAAGCCACAGCTCCCTTCAGGCCAAGGTTGGTCATTGTAGCTGTTTTCCAGTGAGACTGATCCTTGTTTCATGAGCTTTGATATTCTTTGATTCATGAGCTCTAATTAATCCTTGTTCCTTGATTACTGAACAATAGCTATTCCTTGTGCCTGAATTAGCACTGCCTGCAGTGCTACCTTGGTTCCTGAGCTATAGCTATTCCTTGTGCCTGAATTAGCACTGCCTGCAGTGCTTACTTGTTTCTTGTGTTCCTGAGCTATAATTATTCTTTGTTCCTGTTCCTGGGCTTTAGCTATTTCTTGTTCCTGATTTGCACTGTTTGCAGTGCTATATTGACTCCTTGTTTCATGGGCTGTAGCTATTTCCTGTTTCTTTGAACCAGTACTGCTTGCAGTGCTACCTTGACTCCTGTAGCTTAGTAATTCTCGGTTCCTGAACCAGCACTGCTTGCAGTGCTACCTTGACTCCTCAAGCTTTAGTAACTTCCCTATTCCTGAACTAGCCCTGCTTGCAGTGATAAATTGACTCCTGAAGCTTTAGTAACTCCCTGTTCCTGAACTAGCACTACTTCAGTGCTACCTTGACCCCTGAAGCTTGAGTAATTCCCAGCACTATATTCTAATATACCCTTGTAGCCTTCTCTTCTGTATATCGTTTTTCAGTTGCTGCCTTTCTTCCCATTTCCTTGATTCCAGGTCTAGAATGCTGTCTTCCTATTCTGCTGTCTTGCTTAATATCTTGTATGTTTATTACCTCCTTTCTGCCAAGTGTGCCCTGTGATTTCCTTCTCTTCCTGTTAAGCACTCCTCCTTGATAGCTCCTTGTCTATTGTGCTTATGTTTAGTTCTACCCCTTTGCTGTTACTGCCTTGCGTGTTAATGTTTCATTGCCAGGAACCGTGGGCACACCTAGGTGGTGTTTCTTGTTCACTGTGAGTATTGTCTTTGATTTACAGTTATAACATCACCATAAGTATAAGCTCCACAGACCCTGCCTTTGCATACATATACTATATGTGGGTATTTTCTGTCAGTATCTGTAACAACAACCAGGGTGAGGAACTTACTGAGCTTCAGTCTTACCATGTGTAGCTCCTGAGTGCTGTAGCCCACATTCCCTTTATTGTTTATGTTGTATTATATATATGTCTTGCACGTCCGTCCTGGGTGTAGTTAGTCTGAATGCTAAATTGACTTGTTAGTGCCCTTCCTTTGTGAGTCTTAGCCATCTTGTACAGGCTTCCCCTTTGGATCCCTTTTTCTTCTCTGACTCCTTGTGTGATCCTGGGCAGCACAGTACTACTCTTTCTGTGCACAGTATGTTTTCTACCCAGTCTTCAGTCCTTGCTCAAGTCCCTGACTGTGTTCCTGACATAGTCCAGGACAGTCCCTGACAACTGCCTCCAATAGCAGAAGCGCACAAGTTAGGGAGTCCAGTAACATGGCACACAGCAACCAAAATAGGGGGGTGGGAGGAGATGTGGGTAACTCTTCCATACACACAGGGAACACGGGGGGCTTCTTTGAAGGTCGAGGGGGCAAAAAATAAGAGATGGTTCCTTTAAATCTGGAGAAGACCACAATATGACGTGGAAAGTAAAATATAATAAGCAAGCTAGAGTACAACGCAGTACTGCAACTTGGTTATGCACAACAGGCTCTATTTGCACATTAAGGTCATGCATCTTGGACTGTTTAGCCTAGGGTGCTTTAAAATTATTAATACTGTAATGTATGCTTGTCACTTGCCACTCACTTTTTAGCTATTTGCCATTGCCAAAAGCAATATTTTGACTATTCTCTGTAGCGGCATATTTACAAAATCAGATTCTTCGCTCAGCTATATGCCTACTTTTTCCTGTTAAGCACTTTATTAGCATTGTCACTTTATTTTTACATGACTCATAGCTTAACCATCTCGTTATGGCACTCTTCATATTGGTACCAGGCAAAGATAGTTGAGTGTCAAAAGTTAACGTTACCCCAGGGAGTCTTGAATTACAAGTCGCCATTTGTACTTTTCCTGCATGTGCACTTTTCTAACTTTTCTGGTTTTATCATTAGCACGGTGTTATATGTTTCCTATTATGAAAGCGATTCCCTGGGCCTGTTTTCAAAAAAGAAAAAGCACTTTAATTATGATGATGTCATGTTTTCCAGCTGTTTGCAAATTATGTGTGTTGCCCAGTGGTTTGTAACCTCTTTTTGATGAAGAATCCATTGTTTACTTGTGTTAAGCACTTCATTTGCACTGTCACTTTATATTTATATGAGCCAAGAGGGTGTCCGTTTTCAGGGCATCTCGAAAGTGCCCGGCTCAGAGTCTTCCTGTCCCGGCGGTGTCTGCGCTCAGTTCCGGGGATGCGAGCGGGCCCCGGCAGGTACATACTCCAGAGCACGGACGCACTTTTTGCTGATTGAATTGCTCACAGCAGCACTTCCAAGGATTCCAGCCACTTCTTGCCGCACCCGCTCCGCGGGTGCCGCTGCGTGTCATTGAAAACCGGGAAACAGGCGAAGGACTGCTGCAGGTTACCGGGTGAGTGCGGTCAGCGGGGCTGCGAGCGTGCAGGGGACTCCATTGCCCAGGAGTCCCTGCAAGACCATTTACCAACTTCCGGTCCGCTCTCCCCGCTGCCGCCCCCCGCCCCTTGCAGCTGTGTCAAAAACCCTCACCACTTCTCCTCCTGCGGGACGCCCTCCAGAGCACGGATGCACTTTTTGCTGATTGAATTGCTCACAGCGGCACTTCCAAGGATTCCAGCCAC
Organism: Lissotriton vulgaris; assembly: GCF_964263255.1. Taxonomy (NCBI): domain Eukaryota; kingdom Metazoa; phylum Chordata; class Amphibia; order Caudata; family Salamandridae; genus Lissotriton; species Lissotriton vulgaris. The sequence continues at coordinate 1,182,781,646 of NC_141691.1, forward strand.
TTCTTGCCGCACCCGCTCCGCGGGTGCCGCTGCGTGTCATTGAAAACCGGGACACAGGCGAAGGACTGCTGCAGGTTACCGGGTGAGTGCGGTCAGCGGGGCTGCGAGCGTGCAGGGGACTCCATTGCCCAGGAGTCCCTGCAAGACCATTTACCAACTTCCGGTCCGCTCTCCCCGCTGCCACGCCCCCCTGTCTACCCGATCTCCTATTTATTGACCTAGTTCTCCCGCAGTGCGGGACGCAGCTCGGGGCGAAGACCGGGCAAAGAGCGGGCCATTTGAGGCCGTTCGAGTACGGGAGAGTCCGGTCCGGGCCCCCCCTCTTTGCCTGCCCCTCCAAGACCACTGACACCCTGAACAATGTGCACACGGGAAACAAGAAGTAAAACATCTTCCCTTGCTGCAGCCGGAGTAGTTAAAGGTCCTATTGACACCTACTTTGCCAAGGCTGGCTCACTCCTGATCGAGGAGATCCAAGTCCTGGAGCGAAGAATTTCACAAGAAATTGATTGGGTAAGGAGATCGTCTATGGGACCGATGGCACTAGCTAGAACGCCTGAAAATAGCTCGGGTAGGCCTATTATGCATAGTTCCGATCAGACATCATTTCACCCTACGGACACCATAACAAACAGCCCAGAAATCACTATTGACGTCCCAAGCGATCTAGAGGACATGAGCCTAATGGTGTTACCCAATACTCAAAACACCCAACCTATACCACCACAGAATACTGAGGTAGCTCCAACCGTAGAATCCAATAGCGATAACAATAAGGGAGCCAGAGAGGGAGCGATTCCAAAGAAAAAGCAAGGGCTACTAAATCAAGAAGAACCTAGGTCCAAAACCCCCAAATCCAAACAAACTAGAGGTAAGGGGAGGAAATTAAATGCCCTTGCCTCAATGGGGGTTAGACCGGGAACCCCATCCACTCCCAGACCACCAAAATCAACCCCACCCTTACAATCTACTGACAATCTCCCATTAGACACCTCCTCGGATGACATCACTTTGGAGGACATAGGTTCACTGCTTAGGTCTCTATTAAGCCCACTAGAGGCAAGACTGATTAAGATCGAAGCAAGACTAGTGAGCATCGAAAAGGCAACGGTGCAATTCGCTGATGCTAGGAAAACCGACAGCAATATCACTAAGACATTAAAGGAGGGTACAGGCTCTAATTCTGCTAAAAACAACAACCTGCAGGCTGTACCAAACTCCAAAGCATTAGATCCAAAACTTAGATCTACACAACCTGCAAAAAACAATGCATCGAAACCTACTGTTACACTTACAGTCCCGACACCCTCACAGCAACCTAATACTACTACTCCCAAACCGGCCTCCTCATCAAAACCAAACCCAACTCCTCTGACTAAAGCCAAGGACAACCCCCCACTTGAGGGAGAGAAGCCACACTTCAAACGAAAACTACAGTTTGTAAACCTCCCACCAGAAGCAGCCCCCTACACTGTAGTTTTGGCTGGGGTACCAGAACTTGACCCCCCCACATTTGAATCATACACCTCACTCAAGAATAAAGTAATAAACTGGCTCTCGGTTAATAGACCACTACCGAGAGGTACTGCGAGTGATATATCCACGACAAAGAGAGTAGCATGGGTGGGGCATACTAGGAAGTCCATCAGAGGAGATTGCATTTTGGTCTCTTTTAGAGACCCCAACACAGCTGCATATATTTGCTCCTGTGCTACTGATGAGGACTTCGGTAATACCATCCAAACACTTCCCCTCTCATTTTTCTACCCCTCCAATCTTTATGACTCTGAGGATCACAGGTGGGGGCACCACCAAGAGTTATTGGAGGGTTGGGAAACTTGTCACAGAGACATTAACACTTATCCTCCTTATAGGGGGAGACAACTGAGTATATCTCTGGTTACGGGGATGAGGCGGGGTGGGAAACCGTCACCAGGAGGAGGAGGGGGGGAGGTGGTCACAGGAGGGGAATACCTGGACCATATAGAACGCACTACCCTGCCTATCTACCAACACAGAATCGATACAGCAACTTAGATATGGTAGATTGACAGACGGCCGGAGAGGGGAACGCTGCTCCTGCAACCTACCCAACTACCACTAACACACCTGCAGTTTCCATATGCGATATAAATTCACATACACTGGCGGGCACATTAATAACAAGTTTAGGTGAATCGACCCAGATCCCAGCCACGGTGAACCCTCCCTCACTCATTGCCACTAGTCCATCGGACATCACACATTCATCCTTAACTTATAGGGCCCACCCAGAGCCCATTGATATTGTTGCGAGTCCGCCGCGCGCCCAAACACCACATATAACAGCAATTTCATGGAATGTAGCAGGGCTCTCTAGTAAATTAGACTGTCTAGAATGGGCCTCCTACATTACATCTAAGAATTTAATACTCCTGCAAGAAACCTGGGCGCGAGAAACAATAGACATAACTGGCTTTGCCTCCTTCTCCAAAACAGCCAAGTGGGGGGGAAAGGGGAGACCATCTGGGGGATTAATGATAGGGGTAGCAACGGATCTAGGTTGCCAAGCCTCTGATATAGAGACCACTTCCGACGATCTGCTGGCTGTCCTACTAGAATGGCCGGACTCAACAAAGCTATTAATTATTAACATCTACTCTAGGCCGACCCAAATGCATAAAGAGTCGCCTACCATAGATGAGTTAGCTAGATTCCTAGAGGGCATTCCGTGCGATCTCGCCTGTCTGGTCGGGGGCGATTTTAATTCCCACTATGAACCCCTGCCCGGATTACGCGACGGCCCCTCCCTAGATGAAGATTCCTGCTGGCTTATACCTGAGACGGCGGCGCCACCGCCAAGGGCCTGGACTCCACTAGCCCTACAAATAAATGCCCTTACTCTTAACTTCGGTCTTAGGGCATGTAATGGCCGTTGTAGCTCAGATATACCCAGTAACCCGACCTACAACAAACCTGGTAGTGAATCCAGACTTGACTATATCATGGTCAAAACCTCCATGTGGCCAGCATTAGTTGACTTTAAAGTGTGCCCAAGAAACGATAGTGATCATAATTCCCTGGAACTGACTTACTCCCTTCCCGGCAGTAAGGACACATCACAGGGATCTGGGATTGATAAGTCGGGTCTCCTACTTGAAACTAACCGTAGGAAAGTGAAGTGGGAGAAGTTGGCTAGCAGTACAGACAAACTACCCCGCCTCTATGAAAGGTTAATTCCCTTACTAGAGAGTGCCTTTGATCTGGGCATTAAAAACCCAGACGAAGACACCAGAAGGGAACTAGCAATAATTCATAAAAATATCACAGATTCCCTCGAACAAGACCTGTTTACAACTTCCATAAAAAGGAAGGGCTATAAGCCAAAGACCTCCTGGTATAATGCTACATGTAGGAAGGCTAAGGCCCATTTGCTATCTGCTATAAAGGGACGCCTTAGCAGGGAAGTAATTCGCGAGAGAAGAAATAAGTACAAGTCCCTCCTAGTGAATGCTAGGGCGGAATGGGACTACGACTATTGGGAGAATCTCGTGAAGGCATTATCAACCAGAGACTCACGCAAATTTTGGCGTGTAGTAGCGAATGGTACGGGTGAGTTATCATCAGCAATAGAACCCAACATAGCCGCCTCGGTGTGGCAGGCCCACTTTGAAGCATTATATGCTGAGAGAGGTCAGGATTCTTGTACCGTGAGTCTTCTGCCCGCACCTACCCCTTCGGGGGCTGTATTTACTGAAAAAGAGGTAAGGGAGGCCATTAAAGGTTTAGTTGCTGGAAAAGCCCCGGGGTTGGACGGGGTCCCCGGTGACCTGTTCAAACAGGAACCAGGGATCTGGGCACCGTACCTCACACTAATATTTAATGCCATCCAGGAGGGAATGACTGTGCCCGATACTTGGACGGGAGCAGAGGTAGTCCCAATCTACAAAAAGGGATCCCCCCTGCTCCCGTCCAACTATCGACCTATCAGTCTGATAGATATTTCTCAAAAACTTTTTGGCAGACTGATCTTAAATCGTTTGCAAGCGTGGATCCAAGAAATGGATATCCTGTCCCCATACCAGGCAGGATTCCGGGAGGGTGTTTCCACCACAGACCAAATATTTAGGTTACAACTGCTCTATTGGAGAACAGCGATAATCGAAGGCGGTAGTCTCTATACCATCTTTGTAGACCTACGTGCCGCCTTCGATTTGGTGCCTAGAGCTAGGCTGTGGAATGTCATGAAAGAACTCAATGTCCCCGCCGACATTCTGGCAATCCTGATGAGACTCCATACTAACAACTATGCCCGCGTTAGGTGTGGCAAAGGTGGGAAACTAACTGAGCGGTTCCCCGTTCGCAGAGGTGTAAGACAGGGTTATGTACTTGCACCCACCCTGTTTTGCATCTTCGTGAACGGGGTAATTGCCCACTTAAACAGGATTGCCAACTCGGACGCCCCCAAGTTGACTGGCAACAGGGTGCCTGCAATTATGTTTGCAGACGACACTCTGTTGCTGTCTAAATCCCCTATGGGGATTCAGCGCATTTTGGACGGCTTCCTTAACTTCTGCTCCGACCGGGGACTGGAAGTTAATCCCCAAAAAACAAAATTCATGATTTTAAATCCCAACTCCCGAAATAGAACCCCTCCCAAGCTAGGCATGGTTCAATTAGAACGGGTGCATAATATTGAATACCTGGGGATTACTATAAACGAACACTTAACTTGGTCAACCCACCAGGCCAAAGTGACTATCAAACTGGCACAGTTGGCGGGTGGCACTTTGCGTCTGGCAAACAAATCTAGTTATCGACCACTCACCCCAGTTATTCACATATACAAAACACAAGCCAGGGCAGGGGTCACTTACGGGGGAGAGTTGTGGGGATACACCCAGTACCCCAAGTTACAGACCACGGAGAACAAGTTTTTGAGACAGGTAGCTGCCCTCCCCCAGAGTACCCCACTACTACCACTAAGGTTGGATTTGGGAATCAGACCCATTACAGAGGAGCTAGGACTAAAACCCCTAAAATTCTAGAGGCGATTGTGGTCTAGCCCAGATCTCGCAAGCTATAGAGAAGAACTACAAGAATTCCTGGAACTACGGAGCACAAAGAGGATTCCTTGGTTAACTTACGTCAAGGGAAGGTGCGAGGAAATGGGATTCCCGGAACTATGGACAGACCCTCTCAATTCTTGTACCAAGATCCCAAAAAAGGCACTCGCGAATACCTACTACGCCATGATGCTCACCAGAGCCTCTAATGACACTCGTGAGGGGTCTCTGACAAACTTATTCTTGAAAATAAAAGATACCTATTCCCTTGAAAAAACTCTAGATGAGATTTCCCCTGCATTAACCAGGAAACTGTTTTTACAATGGCGTTATGGATGCCTTCCTCTAGCTTCGTTTACAGCATCTTGGTCAACTTGCTCCACTACATCAATTTGCCCAATGTGTGCACACCCGAAGGAGGACGACATGCATGCGGTCCTTTTCTGCAAGGGCTATGAGCGGAGCAGGAAATATTGGCTTGTTCCGATGCTCAGGAACTTGGGTTTTAGATCTCACCAAACCGCTTATAGAGTCCTAAAATCTGATCTCTCCCCTCCTATCGTTTTTGCACTGTCAAAATTTTTAACTTCACTGTGGTTCACCCGTAGCCGAATGATGAAAAGTCTGGTATAAATGGACATGACCAGCGGCTTTCCACAAATGTCTTATCTACATTTTAACGACTTCTTATAAATTTGGATCACACTATGTTTAATAAGTTTTTAAATGTATGTATTGTTCCACATCTTTTATGATCTGTGATCGAAATAAAGATTAATGAAATGAAATGATTGTTTATTTCAAATGCATTGCAATTTTAGTGGTTAACTGTCTTATAATCAGGTTGCATAGTTCTGAGTATTGCCTAATATTTTTAACGGCTTTATTCAGATCTTTGTTTTACACTCATCTGAACCAAAAAAGATTTATTCCACAGATTTGCCAAGGACTGCACAGATTCACTTTAGATCAACTTTTTCATAATACTAGCAATGGCACTTAACCAACAGGGAGCAAGCAATGGGGTAAGAATTCTTTCCTTTAATTTTAATGCCAATGGCCTCACTAATAAAATTAAAGTTTGAGACAGGGAAGAATGGCTAAAAGGCTACCCACCAGATATTGTCCTCTTGCAAGAGACCCACTATGTGGCTAGTGGAAAACTTTAATTTAATATGTTCCAGAAGTGGGCAGGCAATTGCTATCTCTCTTCAACGGTCACGGCGCAAAGAGGGGTAGCAATTTTCTAAAGCAATTCTTCCCACAGGCCACATACTCGCAGATTGACAAAGACGGTAGCTGGGGACTGGTTAGTGGGACAGTTAACAATACTAAAGTCACTACAGCAGCAATCTACGCCTCAGTAGAGGATAATCCCGCTCCCCTGATGGATCTTTACCAAGTATTGCTGCTAATTCCAGGTTTGATTATTCTGGAAGGGGATTTTAATTACCTACAGAGTCCTCATATTGGCTTATGGCACAAATGTATTTCTTCCTAATAATTTCTTTTGTACTCATGATTTATGAACCATCTCTAAATGAAAAATTCACTAAGAGCCGAATCACAGGATTTCTTAAGAGCGCACTATGGAGCAAAAAATCTTTTTAAATTATTCTTTTATTGTTCGTGCCCGAAAATCAGATTTACAAACGCGTTTCAGCGTAACTTCCTTCTTCAGTGTCAATAATACATTTAAATTCAGTGTTTAAATAAATTTGTGCTGTATAAACTGACCAAAGTCAGTGATATAGAAAGTGTCTTAGTGCAGAAAACAAAATTACTCTCTGCGTGGCAGACATTTTAAATTAGTCATTTCATACACTTTAAAATTTGTAGATTCCATCTTTTATACATTTATTATCGCAGTGATTGTTTCATGTTTAATAACATGTTCACCTTTCTTCCTTTACGTTATTCTATAGATATAAATCTAAATTAAGAAATGTATACAACATAATCAGTTATAACGCAAAAGGAAAAGAAATGGGAGAGACTTAATTGCTTTGAAATACAAACACCGTATAAACTTACACAATGCTTTCTCTCTCTTCAATACGATAGAATTCACACATTTCAGTTAGTTTGCCTTACCATGTGTCTCAATGATGGCCTGTATGGGCTTTATTGCAGCAATATAGTCCTATGTTGTGTTGGATTACATCATTCCTGTGACAAACACCATACTTTAGTTATTCCTATCTTAGTCCATGACAAACCAACCTTGATAAATACTCAGTCACAAACTGTATTATTGCGATAGTCAAATTGCAATATATCAAAATATTTAAAATATTCACAGTTTTGATGCTAAAATAGGGAAGGGGAAGGACTCAGTTTCATTATCAGTCAAATACTTTGTATAGATTTCTACAATCTTTTTCAATATTTCTCACCCTCATTTATCTATTCTTCATAAGTTTTTGTATATCATCCTGTTAATCAGGGATAACCTCCTCTAAAGACTAAGGCGGTATTATTAGAACAGGTTGGTTTCAAATATTTTAGTGTGCTTGCCACATTATCTACTTACATCAAGCCATGTATGGGCTTGCTTGTAAAAGGGAGATTCTCTCCTGTGTGTTTTTCTTAGTTATAAGTATGAATTTCACTTCCTTTCTTTTTTCTGTCTTTGTTATTTTATTTTCAGCCTATCTTTTTCTTTCAGTGATTAGCCTCCGTCGACCCACTTCTCCACTTCATTATTTAACCCTCTTGGGGCCTTACTCTGTAGTTTGACTATATACTTTGATTCAAGGGTGCGTAGTCTCTTCACTCTGTCTCCACCCCTTTCAGATTTTTCTAATTGGTCCAGGCAAAAAAATGCCAATAGATTGCTGTTACTATTGTGCTCGATCTAAAAATGCCTGGCAACCGGATAATGTTGATCCTTATTATTGATTGCCCGAAGATGGTCTAAGATTCTTTTCTTCGTGGGGTGGATCGTGCTTTTGACGAACTGTTTGCCACATGGGCACTGTAAACAGTAAACTGTATGATCTGAATTACAGTTAAGAAACTTTGATATTGTGGTCTTAGATTTCTTGCCTGGTATAAAGTATTCTTTTACTTTGGTGCTATTTCTGCAGGCCTTACATCTCGTGCAAGGAAAGAACCCCTTAATTGTGTTCAGTTGTTTCAGTTTGGATTTATAATGGCTTCTAACTAAATGGTCTTTGAAAGATGTTCCACTCCTGTAGGTAAACAAGGGTTTGTCTGACATCAATTTCCCTATCACACTGTCCGATTTAAGCATCCACCAATTCCTTCTCAGGATTTGGAATACTTCGGATGATTTTTCAGTGTCATCTGTAATTAACCGTATTATCTTCTTGTTTCGTGTTACTTTCCTCTTTGTCAATTAAAAGTTGGCTTCGCTATGTTTCATCACTTCTGGATTCCGCTTTTTGCAGAACCACCCTATAGTATCCTCTTCTAAGGAATCTCTGTTTAGCTGTTTCTTTCGCTTTCCTATATTCTTAAGTTGTGGAACAATTTTGTTTCTTCCTCAGAAACGCCCCAAGGGGATGTTGTTAATCACGCTTCGGGATGATAGCTGTCAGCATTGTGAACCTCTTGGTCCTCGGGGTCGACCTGACGCTAGCGAGAACAGCCACAGAGGAATGTTTGCAGTGTACCAACCACTGCCTGGCTGCGGAGTTCCTGTGGGAGTGAGACAGAGGCAAAGACCTAGAATGTCATCCCCTACTCTGCACACGAAAGCAATTACAAACGCTCAGACAACAACGAGATAAAGTACTGTTAGGCGGTTTAATGCATTGCCAAAGTAAAGATTACACATCCAGGAAATGAACAATAATGTAAAGTCAACGATACCCTTCGCAGTTCAGCAACTCCAGGCGGAACCCCTCTCTGCCGACAATGCTAAGCGAACCGTAGGGACCAACCGTCCTCTGCAAGAGCCCCTATCCTAGTAGCTCACCAACGGAGGACACCGTGCAAAGCAGCGGCCGAAAATGCCGCTCGAGTTCCGCTTGCTGCGGCAGGGTATGAAATTATGCTGTAGGGTTACTGCACCAGCGGTTAACAACACCGCTTTGAACCCCTTAGCACTTCTTAGGGCTTGCCTGCTCTGGAGGGCTTCCCAAGGCCCCAGTCGATGATTCCTGTTCCCCCTTATGAGGCAGCTGGCAAGCACTGAAGCCAAACGAGGCAGGGCGGATGAACGCAGCTACGCTTTCTGTGGAACATTCCTAAATGCTCTGAAGAACCTGCAGTGAAGAAAGGGAAACAAAAGCCAGCCTCACGTTTCTCCCGGGGTATGCTAACTGCAGCTAGTGTCCGGCAATATCCGACGCCGCTACTGACTGGCGGCCGCCATATATGCCGTAAATGGGCTGCACATGCATCGCGCACGGCCTGCTGGGCATTGTAGTTCCTGTGGTGCGGCGGAGATGTCATGCCTGCACCGCCGCTCGTAGGTTGCAGGCTCGGAAGGGGGCTGCCATGAACGCCGTTCGGTGTCTTCTTATGTCTGGCCATATTACCAGGTACGGGGGGTCTCGGGGAGCGGTCCTGACAGTACATCCCCCTCCCATCAAAGGCCAGCGCCGGGCATGCCTTCGCAGGGTGCATCCTGTGGAATGCATCCACGAGTCGTGGAGTGTGCACCCCTGAAGCCAGTTCCCATGACTGCTCCTCAGGGCCATAGCCCTTCCATGCCACCAGATACCACAACTTGCCTCTGCACCACTTAGAGTCCCAAATTCCTTCCACTTCGTATTCCTCCTCCGCGTCTACCACCACCGGGCATGGGTTCTTCTGCCTGAGTGTAGTCACCGGCTTGAGCAGAGAAACTTTGGAACACCGGATGGATGCGCATATGAGAAGGCAGGCGCAGTCACATGTTTACCGGGCTGACACATTCCAGGATGCGGTACGGACCTATGCACTGTGGGTGGAACACGCTGTGTTTATGGAAGCGCAGATTCCTGGTTGAATCCCAGACATGGTCCCCAACCCGGTACAGCGGCCCCGGCCTCCTGTGCTTATCGGCGGACCTTTTGTATGCCTCCTTGGCTCTGACCAGGTTCTTTTGCAGGTGCAGCAGGGTTCCCTTGACGTGAGCCACCCTCCGTGTTGCCTCTGGTGGACTGTGGTTTTGGTTCGGATGCAGAAACGGGAGAAACCGCGGTTGATGCTCATAGCTACTGTAGAAAGGGGATGCCTTTGTTGAGCTGTGTGTGGCGTTATTGCATGCAACCTCGGCAAGCCACAGGTGGTACACATACTCCTCTGTGCCCTGGTCTATGAAACATCTCAGGTATTGCTTGAGGGATTGGTTGAGTCGCTCGGTTTGGCCATCCGTTTGTGGATGGTAGTTTGTGGACAGTGCGGTGTGGACATGGAGGGAAGAACGCAAGGCCTTCCAGAGCCGGGCCGTGAATTGTGAACCCCTGTCTGACACTATAACGTTTGGCAGCCCGTCCAAACTCACCACATGCACCAATAGCAGTTTGGCCAGTTGTCCGGCAGAAGGCACTTGTCTACATGCCACGAAATGCCCCATCTTCGTAAGATAGTCCACTACCACCAGGATCGTGGTGCAGCCCTGATCTAACGGTAGTCCCACTATGAAGTCCAACAAAATGTTTTCCCAGGGCCTCAAGGGTGTCGGAAGGGGTTGCAGTAGTCCCTGTGGGCGGCGATGATTGGATTTCATGGAGGCGCAGGTGTCACATGCCTTGACCCATTCCGTAACGTCAGCTCTCAGGGAAGGCCACCAGAACTGTCTGGTGAGATACTCAATCGTCTTTTCCGCCCCCAGATGTCCCGCACTGGGTGCATCATGACACCAACAAAAAACCTGCTTCCGAAGGGGCAAGGTGGGAACCAACTGCTGTCCGCGAACAGGAATAAAATCCTTCACCTGCCACTCCCTGTGTCTTCGCAACCAGGTCCTCCAAGCAAAGGACTGGACGCCCCTATGGACTCCTCCTCGAAACGTGTTCGGTTGTATAGCCCCTATCACCCTAGCCGGGTGGATGATAGGACTGATCGTCGAGGGGGGTTGTGATGAGGGGTCTGATTGACGCGAAAGAGCGTCAGTCTTTCTGTTCTCAACACCCCATCTGTATGTGATGTTGAAATGGAAACCGGAGAAGAAGAGCATCCACAGCAGCTGGTGGGGAGAGAGGAGCCTAGCTGCTGCGGCCATGAACTGGAGGTTCTGGTGGTCAGTGAACACCGTCACCACATGCCTCGCCCCCCGTCTACAGATGTCTCCAGTCCGTGAACTCCTCTTTTATGGCTAGAAGCTCCTTTTCTGCGATGTGGTCGTTTCTCTCCGCATCGTTCAGCTTCCGTGACATGAAAGCCACCGGGTGTAGGACGCCTGAAGATGCCTGTCTCTGGGACAAAACGGCCCCTAGTGCCACTGCCAAGGCGTCCGCCTCCACTATGAACGGTTGTTCCGGATCCGGGTGTGCAAAGACAGGAGCCGATATAAAATCCCGCTTCAACTCTAGGAATGCAGCCTGGGCTTCAGAGGTCCAAAAAAATGGTTGTGACTTGCGCAGCAGTTGTGTGATAGGAGCAACGAGACCAGAGAATCCGTCAATAAACCTCCTATAAAAGTTGGCAAAGCCAATGAAGCACTGTACATCCCTGACGCTCTGCGGAGCAGGCCCATCCCTCACCGCCTTGACCTTCCTCTCTGCCATCTCCTGCCCATCCGGACTTAACATCACTCCTAGGAACTCCACTGTCGTGACTTGGAAATCGCACTTGCAAAGTTTGCAAAACAGCTTGTTGCACTGTAGGATCTTCAGGACATGAGACACATGTTGTATGTGGGCTTCCACCGTATCCGAATATATCAGGATGTCGTCTATGTACACCACTACGTAGACATCCAAGATCTCCTGAAGCACGTCGTTCAGGAAATACTGGAAAGCAGCAGGGGCGTTACAGAGCCCAAAGGGCATCACTAGGTACTCGTACAGACCGTATCGCGTCCTGAACGCCGTCTTCCATTCGTCCCCGCTCCTCATGCAAACCAGGTGATACGCCCCCTTGAGGTCGAGCTTGGTGTAAATCTTGACTGTCCTTACTTGCTCCAGCAGTGCATTGATGAGCGGCAAGGGGAAGCGGTTCTTGATAGTGATGGCGTTGAGGGCCCTGTAGTCCACACTGGCACGCAGCTCTCGTTGGCCTTCGGTATAAAAAAAAGGGGAGACGCTGCTGGAGACTTGGACGGATGGACGAATCCCAGGTCCAAGAGTTTGTCCAGATAGGAGTGCAAGTAAAGGTTCTCTGTTTCCGTGAGGGCGTACAAACGCCCGCTGGGTACGCACGCCCCTGGCACCAAGTCTATTTGGCAGTTGTACTACCTATGGGGAGGAAGTACTTCGGCTCGGACGTCATCAAAAACACCCTCATACTCATGGTACTCTGCCAGAAGACTCACAGCTTTTTCCGCTGCCGTAGCGACCACCTGAGACGGGGCTTGAGGTTGCTTCCCCCTGTGTAGTGGCGGTCTGCAATGTCGAAGACAATACGGTGAACCCAAGGTAACCTCTCTTGTGATCCAGTCCATCGACGGGTTGTGTTTTTGGAGCCAGGGCAATCCCAGTATGACACTGTACTGATGGGCCCTTATGATGCTGAAGTCTATCGCTTCTTGGTGTGTTCCCTCGCATCTGACTTGAACCTCTCCTGTGTGTTGGCCGATAGGACCAGAGACCAGTTTGCGCCCATCCACTGCATATACGTTCTCTGGTACTTCCTTTCGTAACAGGCAAACGCCTATACGACGAGCCTCTTCTGCATCCATGAACAAGCCTGTAGCTCCAGAATCAATCATGGCTTCCGCCGAAACCCAGATGTCCTGAACTAGGAGTTTCAGGGAGATAATCAGGTGTCTTTCATTCAGTTGGTCAGTGTTTAGCAGTGAAGGGATATAACTGCGACTCTGAGAAGCCCCTTCTCTATTCTGGGAGTCCTTTAGTTTTCCGCCATCTGGTCTACTGCCGCAGTGACCAGCCTACCGGAACGAAAGCGACTTGTCTTAGGCTTAGCAGGACATTTGCGCACAAAGTGTCCCTTCTTGACGCAATACAGGCAAAGGCCCTGTTTGCGAAGAGATTCCTTTTCGGTGGAGGTAAGGCTGGCTCTGATGGCCCGATGTCCATCTGTTCATGCCCTTGAGTGGGAGGAGCTTCTGACTGTCCCAGATGGCTACTCAGGAGCAAGACGTTGTCCTTTTTTTTGTGGTCGCCTCGTCGCTCACCCAACCGGTGCTCCAGTCGTAGGACTAGACCTATCAACCCTTCACAGGTGTCTGGCTGTGGGTCTATCTGCGCGACGACGTCTTTCAGTTCCTCGCTTAGTCCTTGATGGAAGAGTGCAGCCCTCTTGGACTCAGGCCACTTAGTTTCCACCACCAAACGCCTGAATGCTTTTAGGTAGTGCAGCAGTCCCTTGCTGCCATGGCGGAGTTCCAGTAGTTCTCTGTCCGCCGTGTAGGAGTCGGCTCTGTGGTCGAACACCTTGGTGAACTCCTCCCTGAATGCTTCCCAGTCGTGCAGGAGCGCATCGTCCCGGCTCACGAAAGGTACAGCCCACTGAGCAGCGTCTCCTGTCAAGTATGAGATCATGAAAGCGACCTTGGCCTGGTTGGTGGGGAACGACTTGGGCTTGCACGAGAAGTGTAATGCCACTTGTGTCAGGAACACCTGCAATTTGTTTGACTCCCCGTTAAAGCATTCCGGTGTTGCCAACTGGATGGAAACCCTCATCTCCACTAAAACCGCCGCCGGTGGGGTGGTGTGTGCAGCCCCTACACCGAAAGGGTTCCTCTGGGTCTCATCCAACCGTGCCCTAAGGTCAGCGGTTTCCTGGTGTGAAACATCCAGCTCCACTCTGACCGCAGCCAATGCTGCCAGGATATCGTCCATCGTGGCCATTGCGTCATCAAACCGACCAGGAAGACGATTGTTAAAGGTTGGATATTATGTGAACCTCTTGGTCCTCAGGGTCAACCTGACGCCAGCGAGAACAGCCACAGAGGAATGTTTGCAGTGTACCAACCACTGCCTGGCTGCGGAATTCCTGTGGGAGTGAGACAGAGGCAAAGACCTAGAATGTCATCCCCTACTCTGCACAAGAAAGCAATTACAAACGCTCAGACAACAACGAGATAAAGTACTGTTAGGCGGTTTAATGCATTTCCAAAGTAAAGATTACACATCCAGGAAATGAACACTAATGTAAAGTCAACGATACCCTTCGCCGTTCAGCAACTCCAGGCGGAACCCCTCTCAGCCGTCAATGCTGAGCGAAACGTAGGGGCCAACCGTCCTCCGCAAGAGCCCCTGTCCTGGTAGCTCACCAACGGAGGACACCGAGCAAAGCAGCAGCCGAAAATGCCGCTCGAGTTCCGCTTGCTGCAGCATGGTATGAGTTTATGCTGCGGGGTTACTGCACCAGCGGTTAACAACACTCTTTGAACCCCTTAGGGGGCAAATGGTGATAGGTAAGGGGATACATAATCAAAAAAGCACAGCCAAAGAACTAACTGTACCAGCCTGCGCGCCTAATAAAGTCATAGTATCCAAGCAGAACAATGACTATGATCTTAAAATACTTAGTTGGAACGTTGCTGGCCTTGAACCCAGATTAGTGGATAAAGACTGGGTACACTTAATCTCCATGTATGACATAGTAATGTTCCAAGAAACATGGGCATCACATGACTTGCATATTGATGGGTTTCAATGTTTTAATTTAGCGGCCCACAAGTCCCACTTTGGTCGAGCAGTAGGAGGTTTGTTTGTTGGGTTTAGTATACTGGCAAGTCCCTTTTTTCTTAATACATTTTTATAATAATGATTTTACCACTGTCCCAAATAAAAACTTCGTAGCACTTTTCAAATTCATCTCCAATTTAGAGGATAGCCGGGGTAAAGGTGAAAGTCTGGAGATTATACTTGGCGGAGACTTCAATGCAAAACTCCCAAAGGATGTACGGGACATGGGAACAAGACAGGGGGCCAGCTAAGTGGAGGGGACTTGAATTGAGAGCCCTGTTAAATGAACATATCATGAGTAATGCAATGGACTTTGGTCAACAACTTATATCCCAGCGGGCCCCTACGCATAGAGGAAGAGTCGGTACGTCAACTATTGACTTTATCTTTGTTTCTCCCGGTTTGGCGGACCACAAATTAGCAACGGAAATTGTGGCAACAGACTTTGGGGACCACAATCCAGTGACAGTCACTTTAAGATTAGCTCAACGACCTGTCTATGGTACTATGCAGGGGGCGAGGGACATAAGTGTAACTACGGTTAGATTGAGGCTGAAATGGAGGGGCATAGATAAAGATGAGACTATTAAGTCCCTACTAAGGGAGGAGCAGATATCAATTAATTTATGCTCAAATACAACAACCAGAGGCCACGAAGTCATTACACATTTTATTAAAATATGTTCCACGGTCAGAACCCTATTGTCTGTACCAGTACTTCTGGGCCAAAAATATCCGAAGTGGTTTGACCACAATTGCTCTGAAGCAAACAGAAATTTACGCAAGGCCCTTACAGAGACCCCTCGAATTAGGTCAAATGTCAGTGTGGCTAGGAAAGCCTATAAATTAGCACTAGACAAACGGAGAAGCACACTTCTGGGCGACCACTGGGAAACCCTAGCCAAAACTGCAGGAGGGAAATGCAGTAACCTATTTTGGCCCGCGGGAAAAGAACATTGAAACATGGGCCAACAACTAGCACCAATAAGTTGCACCATTGCCAGTAGTGCTTGGGAACTACATTTTGCACAAATCTATGCCCCACCATTAAATAGTCCAATTTTGGAAGCTCCAGACCAGATCAGTAACCTACAGATAACCTTGCGGGAAGTGAAAGAGGCAATCGCCCAGTCTTGGTAATAAGGCACCCGGACCTGATGGGTTGCCCATAGATCTCATTAATTGGAAACCAGTTCTCTGGGCCCCAATGCTTGTGAACGTTTTTAATAGCCTGCCTCAAGCAACGATGCCCGAAACTTGGGGAACTAGCATAATTGTCCCTATATACAAGAAGGGAGATAGGTCTGACCCTGTAAACTACAGACCGATCTCGCTGCTAGATAATACTTTAAAGATTTTGGGCCGCGTTATCTTTATTAGGATAATGGAATGGACAGAGGAAAGCGATATTTTATCACCATGTTCAATGGTATTCAGAAGCAGGGTCGGCACAATGTTTAAATCTTAAATAAATTTTTTACAAATATAACATTGCTCGAGGGTCATAATGGCCAAAGGAAGAGAGAACGTAGAGGCTATATCCACTGCCCCAATTAGGTCATACGTAAGGTCCGAGAGTTGTCTACCCTTTATGAAGCCCTTTTGGTCAGTATGAATTATTGAGCCAACCTCGCGTCCTAACCGGTTTGCCAACACAGCTGCAAAGAGCTTATAATCGCTGTTTAGAAGCGAGATTGGCCTATAAGAGTCACACTTGGCTGGGTCTTTCCCGGGTTTCGGGATCAGGACAATAATCGCCTCGCCCCATGATTTAGGAGGGGTCACACCGTTTATTAAGATATCGTTAAAAAGTCTTGTCAGCACCAAAACTATTTTGGGTGCTAGAACGCGTAATAGTTCGCCAGGGAGACCATTGAGGCCAGTTGCCTTACCCCTCTTCACCTTTTTAATACTTTCCCTCACTTCTTCCTCTGAAATAGGCCTGTCAAGACAATCTCTTTGTTCAGAGCTAAGAATGGGAAGAGTAATCTTCTCCAACCATCTGGATTTTGATATCGGGTCCTCCAAGGTCTCTTCCTTATATATTTGCTGGAAAAACTCCAAAAATGCTTCTCCTATATCTTTGATGGACGATCTTTCAAGTGTCTCACCCTCTACAATGATATGCTTTATATGTTTTTTTGCCTGCTCAGATTTAATTTTCCAAGCGAGGACCTTACCCGCGGACTCACCGTATTCAAAGTTGGAGAGCTTACTTACTTCCCATCTCCGTGCAACCCTCTCCTGAAGAATATTATCTAGCTTCTCTTTTAAGTCTTTACGCTATTCTTGTTCCATGTTAGTCCCATTTCCGGAACCAATACGTTGATCCAATGATGCAATATCCCTTTCGATATTGACTATCTTTGCCCTATATATTTTCCCTCGATAGGAGGCCCTGTTAGTTATGTAACCTCTCAAATAGGCTTTATAGGCCTCCCATACTATATTTAACTGAGTAGAGTTTATGTTGGTATCCATGAAAAATTTTGTTTCTTGGATGAGGAGGTCAGTTTCTTCATCCTCTAAGAGAATCGTGCGATCAAATGACCATAAAATCTGAGAGGATTGCTGAGCCGACTGTAAAGAGAAAGATATAGCGGAGTGATCTGATAAGTGTAAGGGCAAATATGTTAAGTCCTTTAGGGGGTCTCTCAATGAGTAACTAAAAAGAGCGTAGTCAATTCTCGACTTGTGATTATATTTATAATTATGGTATGAAACCCTCGACGCTACCAAAGCGTTCGATCGAGTAAATTGGGTATACCTAGCTGAAACCATGAAGAAATTTGCATTCGGTCCAAATTTTCGGAGATCAATTGGACTCTTATATGCAAATCCTAGTGCAAGCATTATGGTCAATGGTGTATGTACCCAGCCCTTCCTGATTACTAGGGGAACAAGACAGGGGTGTCCCCTGTCCCCTTTACTTTTTAACATATACATTGAGCCACTTGCACACATTTTTAGGGACGATTCAAGAATTTCTTCATTTAAATTCGGCGGATGGGAAAGGAAAGTAGGGCTATACGCTGATGATATTGTAATCTACACCAGCGATCCAGCAAATGCTTTTCCCATAGTGGTTGAAAAGGCCAAGGAATTCGGAAGTATTTCAGGCTATGACATCAATGCCAATAAGACTGAGCTAATGACATGGAATATTGCCAATCCGGGTGTTGGGGTGACGCCCTCAATCCGTTCAATGCGTTACCTCGGAGTTAAAATAACACAAGATATTGAAGCCTTAGCAAAAGCAAACCTAGACCTGGTCGCTAGAGAGTGTAGGGCACTTTTGAGATCCTGGGTGGGTCTTAGATTATCAATTTTTGGGAAAGTTAACATCGTAAAGATGTCTATCCTTCCGAAACTGACTTTTATTTTTAACACAATTCCCCTTTCATTTGACTCAAAGCAACTTCTTAAGTGCCAACAAGAAATAAATTCCTTCATTTGGGGCTATAAAGCCACGAGGTTGGCTTGGAAAAAACTGAGGAGGAGAAGGGAAAAAGGTGGATTGGCCCGCCCAGACTTGCAGTACTACTCTTGGGCATTCCAGCTTTCCCATTCAAGAATGCTCTTGAAGTCACCAGATCTCACTTCAAATGGGAAGCTATTTAAAGCAATGCTGGTAGGGGCAAACCTCCCATTAGATGGGTTTTTATTCAAGTTTGGAGATCGAACGTTTTTCAAGAAGGTGAGGCTGAAGACTCTACTAACACAACTGAAGTCATGGGTACAAATTAAACGTAAAGTGGGGTTGGCGTACTACTCTAATCACGCTCAAATTTGGGACTCTCGTGGGCTTCCATTGTGCCTGCAAGATTCTCTGGCAACCCCCCTAATTACAGCTGGGCTTTCTAGATGGGGTGAATTGTTATATGGAGGCATCTTGATACGGTGGGAAGTCCTCAGGGAGAAAGTAGGGCCGACACTGTCAAGATTTAAATACACACAAATCAGTAGCTGGGCCAGAGAATTAATCAGGAAAGACCCTAATACCGGGAGAATTAGCCCTCTAGAACAACAGCTAGTCGAAAAACAGATAGGAGGCAAGGAGGTGGCTCTTTGGTATTGGTCCATACTGGAAGAGATAGATGGGGACTTTCATCTCCCTATGGAGCTATGGGGTAGAGAAATTGCGGCATTAGATGAGGACTGGTGGACAGAATCCTTTTCCCTTCTGTATAAATTGGTTAAACCTGCTTGGCTTAGACGAAACCACCTGTTTACTTTACACCGGGCATATCTCACCCCTTTACGTTTATCCAAATATCAAGAGGGGAAATGCTGTAATAAATGCCAATTGTTAGCAGCCTCCGATATACACATGTTCTGGGACTGCCCCCACATATCTACTTACTGGATGGAGATCAAAGTAACTTTGGATTCAATTATTAAGACCAACATTTCCTTAACTTTACCATTTGTCATCCTTGGTTTTGACCAGAACATCACTGGGGCAGCACGGTCCTTTATATTCTATGCCATCCTGTTGGCAAGACGGCAGATATGCATGCATTGGGTGGACACCACCCACCCCCCCCACTCACTCAGCATGGCTAACCTCACTTTATGAAACCTCCAAGGTAGACTTGAAAAGATCATGTAAAGTCCAGAACCTCACATTTTGGAAATTTTTGACAGAGTGGAAGTGAAGTTCTTTTGTTTTGCCTTCTTGGGGTTTTTTTTTTTCCAAATATCCGATGATTAATCCCACCTACTCAATGGTTCAGTATTGTGGTCTGCCCAGATCTCGACACTTACATACTGGATTTACTGGCACGAAGCTGCCTTGAAGATATCGTTACAAGATGCATGGTTGTTCTCACCAACTCATAAAAAAAAAAATTCTGCCTAGGTGTGTAGCGGCTCAATTTCCAGGGCATTGCTCCCAATGGCAGTGAGCTGGTCGGGTGGTCTTCTCTGCATCTAAGGGACGTGTGTCGGGCAGATGAGGATTTAAAAAAAAGGGAAAAAAAGGAAATATAACATTGCTCGCTCTGCCCCTATTTATTTAGCGTTTATGGACCTGTCGTCTGCTTTTGATTCAGTTAACAGGTCCAAGCTTTGGTCTATTTTACTGGATTACAGATTACATGATACTTTGGTAAATTTCTCAGCCTTTTTACATACAGATTTAAAATCAAGAGTGAGAATAGGAATGGGAGGGGAATTATCTAGGCCAATTAAAATAGGAAGGGGAGTTAGGCAGCGGTGTGTTTTAGCACCTCTGCTTTTTATTATTTATATTAATGGCCTTAGTAATTATCTTGAAAACTCCACTCCGGATGTCCCTACAATAAATGGCAAATTGCTACCCGCCCTCCTTTACGCAGACAATGCAGTCCTAATGGGCCGCACACCTAATTCGCTGCGTATTTTAGCAAAATGGTTTACGAAATTTATGGATGACTTAGATCTGCGGGTTAATTTAGAAAAAATCTTTTATAATGTCATGTGGCCCAGGGAAAAGACTATTGAACTCTATACAGGTAGGGGATGAAAGACTTACTTCTACTTGTATTTTCCCATACTTGGGAGTGGCCTTTGCTGCGAATGGCTCGTGGACTGGGCATTTAGGCCCAGGCCACAAGCAAATTTTCAAAGGCCATTAATTCAATTTTAAGCTTCCCCAGACCTAAAAGATCAGGCGCCATTAAAGCAATTGTCAACATTTTTGAATTACAATGCGTGCCCATAGCCACCTACGGGGCAGAAGTATGGGGCATTGGAGATAACTGTTACTTACAGCGGGAAGAAAACCGGTTCTGCAGGAAGCTGTTAAGCATACCAATTTCTACATCTAATTATATTGTGCACAGCAAATTAAACCTATCCTTTGTTTCGGATTTTATTAGTGCCCGACCAGTGCTATTTTGGCACTCGGTATGGAGGAATAACTCAGCCACTCTGACCCAAGAAATAATATCTGACTGTTTAAGTTGTAAAAGGGGGGTTGGAGATTCCATGGCTCTCGTTTGTCCACAAAAGCTTGTGTGAGATAGGGAAAGACAATATCTTCACTAATCCAAGCAATGTTAATACGGTGAACAAAACTGAACTGAAGGAAGCACTTTATGTACTTTATACAATGGGTAGAATTAGGACAGAATCAGTAAAACCTACAGTTGTAAAGTACATGGATATGGGACTATACAGACATCCCTTAGCATTGTACCTAACTTTACCGATGACACTTTGGGAAAGAAGTCTTTTGCTCCGATTAAGGGCTGGATCCATCAGATATCTGTTAAACTTTCCCTTTGGGCACCACCTAAGTTTGAAGAAAATAAGGTGCCCCTGTAATGGACTAAGTAACCAAAATGATTTACATTTTTTCTTTTCATGTAATTATTATTTGAAAGATGCTAAATCGCTTTTAATTCCCTTTTTTAAGAAACTTAGACCAATCACTCTGGATGAATCCTATCAGCTGTTGCTTTCACTGGACAATGAGGAGATCATTTGCCGCACTTGCACTTTCTTGCAAATTGCAGTTCGCGCTCGAAAGATGATGGAAAATGTTTAAGTTTGAATTATCAGTGTTTGATTGTAAATACTATTATTATTGTTATGGATTTTTTATGAATTGTATAATTATATATGTGCTTTTATAAATTCTTTAGAATTCTAATAAAGATTTGAAATGAATTGATTTAACCCCTTAGCACTTCTTAGGGGCTTGCCTGCTCTGGAGGGCTTCCCAAGGCCCCAGTCGATGATTCCTGTTTCCTCTTATGAGGCAGCTGGCAAGCACTGAAGCCAAACGAGGCAGGGCGGACGAATGCCGCTACGCTTTCTGTGGAACGTTCCTAAAGGCTCTGAAGAACCTGCAGTGAAGAAAGGGAGACAAACGCCAGCCTCGCGTTTCTCCCGGGGTATGCTAACTGCAGCTAGCATCCGGCAATATCCAACGCCGCTACTGACTGGCGGCCGCCATATATGCCGTGGGCATTGTAGTTCCTGTGGCGCGGCAGAGACATCATGCCTGCGCCGCTGCTCGTAGGTTGCAGGCTCGGAAGGCGGCTGCCATGAACGCCGTTCGGTGTCTTCTTATGCCTGGCCATATTAACAGGTACGAGGGGGGGTCTCGGGCAGCGGTCCTGACAAGCATGCAGGATAGAATTTCCTGCAGTGGATTTGTGAATCTTTGCAAAAAAGTAATGGGGCACTCTGGTCAGCTCCTGTCTTGAAAGTTTCGGGGGGATTCCTCGAGTGGGGGCCGAGAAAAAAGGGGAGCCCCCAAAATACATTTTCCCCATGTTAATTTCCATAGGAACTTTAGACAAAGCTATAATCCGAACTGCTGAATGGAATTACACCAAATGTGGGAAAACGGTAGGTCTTGGTTCAGAAAGTATCCTTTCTTTTATCTGGTGTAAATCCATGCAGAAGTTCCAGAGAAATTAGAAAAATAAAAGTTTTGATATCTGGGCACCGAGGAGGGGCCCGGGCACAAGCTTCATTCTAACTGGCTGTCAACACTCCAAACCAGGAAGTGTTGGCAGCTATCGTGTGATTCAGTAACTGAGTCACAAGAAAACAGTGAAATAATACATTAAAAAACAAGAAAAGGAGGCCGGGTAGAAACACCCTGACCCCCAAGGCCTGCTAAGGGGGGCCAAAAAAACATTCTTTTTTTTAAATGGCAGAATTCATGCTGGGTGCGTGAATCCTGCAGAGAAAATAAAAAAAAACTAAGCACTGGCTCCCGCGCTTCATTATTGTTAAGCCCCCAGGTGGGCCAGGTCCCGGGGGCAATCTCAAAATATAGAGCGAGGGCCCGCAGGGGCCTCCACTGCCCCGGACCACCACCTCTCTGGGTCTTTCCAAATTAAAAATGGGAGCATGCAGCACTGGTGACCGCCACCTTCCTGGGCTCTCTTTATTTAATAAAAGATGTGTGTGGGGGGCTCGAGCCTCCCCACATGACCTGGGGACCACCAACTCCCTAGGGCTTTGCAAATTAAATGCAGGGGGCATGCAGCCTCCCTGCTGCTCCGGGACCTCCACCTCCCCAGGTCTCTCTTTATTTTTAAAAAACATGTGGGTGGGAGGGTCTCGAGCCCCCCCACATGCTCCGGGGACCACCACCTCCCTGGGGCACTAAATATGCAAATTTGGGGGTCCATTACGGACCCGTGGCCCCAGGGACCACCACCTCCTCAGGGCTTTGTACTTAAAGGGAGGGGGGCCATCAAGGGAGATCCTTGGATGGCTCTGGGGACCACCACCCCCAGGGCCGGCTGCTGCAGTGGGACATTGCTGTTTGCTGTTACAGGGTGGGAGGAGGGCTCCCGCCTTGTTATAGGAAACTCTGCTTTGCTTCATGGAAGCGAGAGCAGGAAAACCTCCTCTCGCTTTAATGAAGCAAAGCAGGATTGCTTTTGAGCAAGGGAGCTGCATGTCAGCAGAGTACCCTGGCTCAGAAGCAATGTCGGCTCCCGCAGGACACTGGGAGCCAGCGGGACCGTGGGGGCATTGGGGCTCCCCCACGGTCCCCAACGCAAAGGGCTGGCCTCAGTAGATGGGGTCCCTGGGGCCAGGAACGGCCCGGATTGGGGCCAAGTGGCCCCCCTCCTCTTTAATTAAAAAAAAGGAATGGCTGTGGGATGGAGTCCCAGGGCCAAAATTGAACTGGGCCCCACTCCTCCATTTAAAATGTTTTAATAATGGCCCAGCCCTGGGGGATGGGGTCCCCTGGGGCCAATAGTGGCCCAGTGAAGGGGGGCAGCACAATTATTTAATAATAAAAGAGGCCATGCCCCGGGGATTGGGTCCCCGGGGCCAAAAGTGGCCCAGGGAAGGGGGGTCACGCATCCCCCTTCCCTATAAATATATGAAAAAAGGAGGCCAAGCCCCAGAGGATGGGGTCCCTAGGGCTGAAATTGGCCTTGGGAGCCACTTTTTACACCTCTCTGCAACGCAGCTCTGTGGCGCTTACTGGAGGTACCTGGTGGACTAGTTGGTCCCCAGGGACCCTCAGGATTCAAGGGGAGTTAATCTCCCAACTTATAACATGCCAGGGGGTGTGTTTGCACAGTGGTGTAGGGCGGGCGGGCCTGATATAACTAGTGTGCAAATACACCCCCTGGAAGATTGTAAATTGGGGGTTTAAGTCCCCTTCAATCTTGAGGGTCCCTGGGGCTAACTGGCCCACCAGGTACCTTCAGTATACGCCACAGAGCTGTTTTGGGGAGAGGTGGTCTGAGGCCACGCCCCTTTTTGCACCACTCTGCAAAAACGCCTCCTGGCATACTGGTGGTGGGGCGATGAGGTCCTCTTGTGTCCTGAGGACCTCGGACACAATTGGACTTCATCCCTCGAGCAGCAGTGTGCCAAGAGGCTTGTTTGCGGAATGGTGTAAAAAGAGGGCATGGCCTCGGACCACCTCTCTGCAATCCAGCTGTGTGGCACTTATAGGAGGTATCTGGTGGGCTAGTTGGCCTCCAGGGACCCTCAGTATTCAAGGGGACTTAATCCCCCAACTTAGAATGTGCCAGGGGGCACGTTTGCAGAGTGGTGGAGAAAGGGGTTGTGGCCTTTGTCCACCTCTCAGCAATCCCACTGTGCGGGACTTACTGGAGGTAAGAAGCTAGTTGGCCCCTAAAGGACCCCCAGCAGTGAAGGGGACTTCAATCCCCATTCAAGAGCGTGCCATGGAGCGCGATTGTAGAGTGGTGGGCAAAGGGGCGTGGCCTGCTCTTCAAACCTAGAAATGCTGCTGTGTGGGACTTACTGGAGGTAATAGGAGGGGAAGTTGGCCCCCCAAAATGTCTTTGGGGGCCAACTGCCCCTATTGTTACCTCCAGAAAATCCTCAACATTAGGATTGCTAACACGTCTTCGGAGGTCAAGCCCCCCTTTCTCCACCATTCTGCAAACTCGCCTCCTGGCAGACTACGGGATGGGGGATGAAGTCCAACTTACTGCTGAAGGACTTTGAAGGCCAAGTAGCCCTACTGGTACCTCCTGTAAGCCCTAGGCACCGGAATTCCAGAGCGCTGGTCGGAGGCCAAACACCCTTTCTCCACCACTCTGAAAACGCGACTACTAGTTGAAGAAGTGTTTGCAATGTAATATGTTTCGTATTTGCGAGAATTAGAGCCATTGGCCTTGTAAATGCAAAAGGGATTATGTGCTATGGAGAGTAATTATGTGGTATGGAAGTCTGTGTTGTGGAGTGGTAACCTCAGGTTTAGTCTTCCTCGTTTCCATTGAAGCTCAACAATGAACTCAGTGAGACAAAAAAAGATGGAATGACTGAGGAGCACTTGTGGACCTAGTCAGAGGTATGAGCAAGGCCACTGGAATTATGTAACTGTTTGGCTGCACCGACTTTCGCAAAATTATACATTTTCTGCATTAGCCAAATAATGCATCATCTGCACACTAATCTGCAGATTTAAACAAAAAAAGCCTTGTTTATAGCTGAAACGGGTCAAACATTACCAAAAATGCAGTGACAAGTGCTACAGCATGGTGGAAGGCCTTTTGCAAACCTAGAATGGTCACCTGATACTTATAGCTAAATGTGGGTGTTAAATTGGTACTAATGGTGAGCAAGCCACTCTTGCTTCCCTCTGCGCCTCTCTTTTCTCTTTCTGCATTTCTGTTGCTTATTTCTGCACGTTTCTTTCTTTTTCTGCACTTCTCTTGACCTCATTCTGCAAATCTCTTGTACTTTCTGCACCTCTCTTCCCTCTTTCTGCACGTCTTTTGACTCTTTCTGCAACTCATTTGCTTCTTTCTGCACCCATGTTGTCTCTTTCTGCACTCATCTTCACTCTTTCTGTACCTTTCCTGCCTGTTTTCGCATCTCACTTGCCTCTTTCTACACTGTTCTTGCTTCTGTGTACACCTCTGTTGCTTCTTTCAGCAATTCTCTTGCCTCTTTGTGCACCTCACTTGCTCCTTTCTACACTACTCTTGCCCCTGTCTGCACCCATGTTGCTTTATTCTGCACTTTCCATGCTTCTTTCTGCACCTCTATTACTTCTTTCTGCACCCCTGTTGTCTCTTTATTTAACTCTTTTGCCTCTTTCTGCACTTTTCTTGTCTTTTTCTGCACCTTTCTTCACTCTTTCTGCACATCTGTTGCCAATTTCTGCACCTAATTTTTTTCTTTCTGCATCCCTTTTGTCTTTTTATGCAATCATCTTCCCTCTTTCTGTTCCTTTCCTGCCTGTTTTTGCATCTCACTTGCCTCTTACTGCACCTTTCTTGCTACTTTCTACACCTCTGTTGCTTCTTTTAGCAATTTGTCTGCCTCTTTGTGCACTTTTCTTGCCTGTTTCTGCACCTCTCTTGCCTCCTTTTGCACCTCTGTTGGCTCTTTCTGTACTTCACTTGCTCCTTTCTACACCTCTCTTGCCTCTTTATGCACCCCTGTGGCTTCATTTAGCACTTTCCATGCTTCTTTCGGTACCTGTCTTGCTTCTTTCTGCACCCCTGTTGTTTATATACCTCTTTAGCCTCTATCTGCACTATTATTGCCTTTTTCTGTAGTACTCTTCCCTCTTTCTGCTTGTTTGTTGCCTCTTTCTGCACCTCATTGGCTTTCTTTCTGTACTTGTCTTCCCTCTTTCTGTACTTTTCCTGCCTAGTTTTGTATCTGACTTGCCTCTTTATGCACCTTTCTTGATTCTTTCTACATCCCTGTTGCTTCTTTCAGCAATTCTCTTGCCTCTTTTGGCACTTCTCTTCTTTTTGCACCCCTTTTGCCTCTTTTTGCTCCTCTGTTGGTTTATTCTGCACTGCTCCTGCTTCATTCTGAACCTCACCTGCCTCTTTCTGCACTTCTCTTGCTTGTTTCTGCACCTCTTTTGCAAATTTCTGAATCCCTTTTGCCTCTTTCTGCACCCTCTTCCCTGTTGCACTACCTCGTTTGCTTCGTTCTGTACATCTCTTGTCTCTTTCTGTACTTCTCTTGCTTCTTTCTACACCTCTGTTGCTTCTTTCAGCAATTTTCTTGCCTCTTTCTGCACCTCCTTAGCAAATGTCTGTATCCTTCTTTCCTATTTCTGCACCTCTGACTTAGAGGTAAACTTAATCCCCCTGCCCTGTTATTTACGAGGGCCTTACAGGGGAGGTCATGCCATTCACAGGGGTACCCTATTGTATGTAGGTGTTTTCACTGTATTCTAAGTGGCTTTCAGGATAGCACTGGCTCTGGGCTTGGTTAGTCAGAGTCAGTTACCACCAGTACCAGGCAGCAAAACGTTGCGAGCACAGGATGACTTTGAAACAATGCCTCTTTCTGCACCTCTGTTGGTTCTTTGTGCATATCTCTGGCTTCTTTCTGCACCTTTTTTCGTGTTTCTCGACTTCTGTTGCATCTTACTGCATTTCTTGTGCTTCTTTCTGCACATTTATTACTCTTTCTGCACATATCCTACCTCTGTAGGAATAGTTAGAAATGTGCATTTTGGGGGCATGGCTAGCAGCCGACGAGTATGACCGCTAGGTGAGCTCCTGCATCCCCGCTGGTTAGCCTAAATAATCCTGTGCCAAACTTAACTACAAACCTGCGTCAAGAGGGAGGCATGGCTTGAGAGACCCATGGTGGACGATTGAGGGTGAACACAGCTTTCTCAGACGTGTCCGGGTGAGCTGAACGGACAACGATGAAGTCACCCAGGCAGCTGAGGATGGCGTTCATTCTCCAGTAGCGTCTACGCACTGCAGCCCCATCGAGACGAGCTCCGGACCAAACTATGGGCCTGAAAAAAGCGGCTTACCCGGTGGCAGAGGCATGTGGGGTCTGTATCGGTAAAGCGGCTACCCGGAGGTAACGAGGTGGGTGTCCCAGGGCTAGCGCTGCAAATTGAGGCCACAGCTCTGGAGGCATGCTGGGCCCTGACCAGACCCTGCCGGAATAGGAATCTTTGTGAGGGGGCAGTGGAGGGGGTACTTGAAGTGACCCAAGGGCATGAATATAAACCGGCAGACACAGGAGAGGCTGCCCAAGCATAGTGGCTCAACCTTGCCCAACCCCTGCCACCACCCCCCCTCCTCACCTCCTTGTGCAGACTGTGACAGAAACCATATCCCTGCACCATGAGAGGCAAATCATTTCCAACTCAGCTGGGTCAGTGAGCTGCTGGAGGCCTGATCAAGGGTAACCCCCTTCCCACAGATACTACAGCGTTTGCTGTGGCTATAGAGTGCTGAGTGGTCTATCCTACTGAGCCCTGACCTGCATGAATGCATCATAGGCAGAGAATTTGAGGCCAACTCATCAGCGGACTGTGTGATCCCCAGGACTGAGGGGGTCCCAGAAACAGCCCAAATACACTGAGAGGAAAGAGGCCACGAGTGGGGAAAGAGGGTGCGAGTGCACACCATCACCTGAAGCAGTGCACTCATCGAGCAGTATACGTTGTTCTCTCCCCCCCATTCTAGCCAGGGGTGCCAGTAACCTTCTACAAAGCAGAGACAAACACCTAGAGACACCTCGGGTCCACTCGTAGCTAAAGTTGCAATGGAGATAATCAACGACACCACCCAGCCCGACCAAAGATCAGAGGGAAGAGGGGGCAAGTAAGGTACGGCCTGCTGAGCCCCCTATTGGTGTAGAATGCCAGTACACAGCGAGTGCCCTCGAAAGAAGGAGAGACCTGAACTTTGAGACCTGGAGAGAAGGGACCCTAGGGAAACCCAACTGGTCAATGGTGAGATTGCCCATCTAGCTGGGTAGGCACCGGGGAATACCTAGGGCTATTATACTATCTACTTGAGAGACATTGAGCTGTACACATGGCAACAGCCAGGGGTCCAAAAGCCAACACGCAGAACAAACTTACCAAATTTGCCTGGAATAAAACAAGGGACGACAGAGAAGCGCATCAAATGGACAAAACTGAGGCGCAGAATGACCCTAAACCAGGGTCGGAACAAACGCTCCATGACGTCATGGCGGCTATCAACGGAGTGCACACTTTGCTGGACTCAATCACCGTAGAGGTCTCTCTCATCAGAGTGCTCCCAGTGACATGATGGGCATAGTTTTCATGCACATTGTTCACATAATTAATTATTAAATTATAGCATGGTGATCGTGTAGGGGCGCGCGGGGTGCCTACTCGAAGCCAGGTACTATGAGCCGAAAAACACGCTTTTAAAATTCATGGATTTTTTAAATATATATAGAGCTTACTTTTTAATGGAAAGCCCAGAAGATGGGGAGTGTAGGAGACACTCAGTTTGGAGAAGTAGTTGCAATTGCTTGGTTTGGGTTCAGTTATGGGATAGATCTGTTACAAGCACATTATAGTTAGGAATTAGCATCTAAAAAAACGTAGAAATTCACTGAAAAAAACATAGGTTTCAGGGGCGTTATAGCTAGCTGGACATTTCACTCCCACAAAACCATTGAAATTACCCCGTTATAGTTAGTTCAGCTAACTATAACTCCGACACCCCGCAATACACTGCTGATGATGTCACATATTACATCACTGATGACATGGTCAGTGACATCACTCATGACATCACTGATGACATCTCAAATGACATCACTAATGACATCACTTTTTATACAATCTGTGAACAGGTTTTTAAGTGTTCAGAAATGTGGCGCTCAGCTTATCACGGTAAGTGTTATGGTATCGTAGTATAAAATTAGGTGCTTCTTGGCAGAGGAAAACCTTAACCTCTGTAAAAGAGAGGATCAGAAACCTCTATCTAATGCAATTAGACAGGAATCCAGAGCACACTTTAATGTATCCAATCAAGTTTCAATCTTCAAATGGCCAAACCAATGGGATAGATCAAACCAGACATAAGTTTTCAACAGTTTTGTTAATTTGGGAAATAGTGTGAATTTGTTTACTAGACACAAGGTGGATGTTAAAAACATTTTGTACATATTCCAGGCAGTGAATACTTGTTGATAATGACATGTAGAGAATGGTGTACTGTTTAGGAATTGAGTAATGGAAGACTCTTTCTACCTAATTCATATACATTCCTTGTCTTTGGTTTAATAACACCTTTCCGAATTACAGCATGAATCGGTTATTTTAAGTGCATAATGAAATGAAATTATGTTTGGACTCCGTAAAGTGAAATATTCAATCATGACAAGTCACCGCACTACACAATTGTATGCTTATTCTAAGCTTGGAACCCGTTTACTAAATGGAGGATAAACCAACCGTTTATACGCCGTATGTCACTACACACAATCTATTGCACACGTTATATGCTAAAACCATAAATGTAGAAATCTTCTGTGAACATACATAGCCGAAGTCACCCTTTTGTCTTTTTCCTACCCTCTCTATTGGTATCCACTTCACTGGTGCCCCTTCCCTCCACACATATTGTATGTATGTTTTTTACGCTTTTTCATTTGTTTATTTTCATTTTTTCATTTGTTTCTTCATACATCCCTTTTAGCCCTGAAGATTCACAGCCACATGCTGTGATGAAACACGTGTAGGCTAGAGTGATAAGCACAGTGATTCTGAGAAAAGAACACTGTTGAACAATAAAACTGTTGAAAACTTATGTCTGGTTTGATCTATCCCATTGGTTTGGCCATTTGAAGATTGAAACTTGATTGGATACATTAAAGTGTGCTCTGGATTCCTGTCTAACTAATGACATCACTGATGACATCATGGTTGTGATAGAGTGGCAAACTTCCTCTCACCCTAATATAACCTTTAACACCTTGGCTGCTAGGGGTTTTCCCGCTGGGTGCTGCCATTCACTAAATCCCACTTTACATGACAAAGCCAGCTCGTCATAAGCACAGGGCAGGTAAAGCCCATGACGAGCTGGCTTTGTCATCAGCACTGAAGGGGTTAATACTCACACTCAAAAATAGAAACTAACATTTTCAAAACAATGGACATACCAAAACCATTGACAACACACCTATTCAGTAATTCCAAGATTTACACACACATCCACTCATTCAGCAACAGTCCTATAATACAGTCACTCATACATGTACTCACTAATCATATGTAGTCATAAACCTATACATCCTGTTACACACCGCCACTCATCCATGGAGTTACTCATGCACATAGTCACTAATGTAAATAAAGTATGAAACATCCATTTACCTGCATATACAGTTATACACATACCACCACACTTACTTCTACAGAAACTTACACATACTTACTCTCCTAAACAATCACTTATAGAAACACATATTTATTTATACAGAAACTCTTCCAATCTCTTACTCTCACATATACTCACTTATGTACACCAAAACCCACATATACTACTTTAAAACATATGTAGTTACTCATAAAGACACTATTGAGACTGTCATTCACTCACAAACACACCCATACACACACTCATCCACTCATACAGTTCTGCACACATGCTGTCTTCCACACATACAAACAGCGAGTCACTGATTCATGCTTCTATGCACTAAGTAATACCCCCCACCGAACCATACAGGCGCTCAGACACTATACTGATACTCATAAAACCAACTAATAACCCATATAGACACTCACATAGCTACTCACCAACCCATGCAGCCACTTATACACAAAGTGAGAGACTGATACAGATATGTACATTTTTAAACATTACTTGCTAACCCATGTATTCACTAAGATACACTTAATCAGTCAGTTATACAATCAATTTTTGCAAAACAAATCCTCCATTTAGACACTTATATACCCATTTATTCTTCCATCGACCTTGGGATGTTCATACATAAAACATATTTAATTTGTGGAAAAAAACACACATTCACTGGATGATGTCATCAGTGATGTCATGAGTGATGTTAATCACCATGTCATGAGTGATGTAATATGTGATATCATCATCAGTGCATTACGAGCGTGCGAGTTATAGTTAGCTGAGCTAACTATAACGAGGGAATTTCAATCGTTTTGTGCGAGTGAAATGTCCAGCTGACTCTAACGCCCCTGGAACCCATGGTGTTTTCAGTGAATATATATATATATGTGTATATATATCACACCACAATTCCTCAAGTAGAGGAGAAATGGGACGCACTCCTGTAATCGTTTTCAGCATGCGTTATTTATTGCCATATTTGCATCTTCTCAAGGGCAAAAGTGAGCAGATCTACGCGTTTCGGTATTACTGATACCTTGCTCACGATTAACTGGATGCTTATTACCACGATGTTTATAAGCATTTCAAACACACAATTACATAATTTCCTGTTATGTGGTTTGAGCATCAAGGTGCATTATGGAGGCTGTAGTTTTTGTTATATTTAAAAACAAACTGAAGCTTAATATGACTTAATAACATATGAAATAATACAGTGATTGCTAATAATCATACGGGAAGCAGTTCATTGGCGATCGTATTAAATTCCAATGGTGAGAAAAGTCCCATCGTGCTGTTATTTTCCATCATTTCAATACCCAGTCACACTCTCCAGTGGGGCTTCATATTATGTTCACTTTCTATTATTGTTCTTTTTCCAATTCCCACCCCAGTGGGAGGGGAAATGTGGTGTGATAATTGAGCGGTGTGGTTCTGCAGCAGGGAGCCGCACCTGTGGTGAGCACTGCAGTCCCCGGTCTCCTGAACCAACGTGGTGTGATATGTATGTGTATATGTATATATATATATATATATAATACCTTTCCCTGGTATATCACGATTTTTATATCAAAAAACCAGTGCCGAGGCCCAAATGGTGCTTGATGTTGGTATTTATTGGCTCACGAAAAAAACAACCCAACGCGTTTCGAAGCCAAGCTTCTTGCTCACGGGTCACCCGTGAGCAAGAAGCTTGGCTTCGAAACGCGTTGGGTTGTTTTTTTCGTGAGCCAATAAATACCAACATCAAGCACCATTTGGGCCTCGGCACTGGTTTTTTGATATAAAAATCGTGATATACCAGGGAAAGGTATTATAACGAGGAGGTGGCGATTCCGCCGGGAGCCCGCCGTTGCAAGCGGCTTAAGCTAGCCAAATTCTGTGTGTTGTTATATATATATATATATATATATATATATATATATATATATATATATATGTATATGTATATATATATATAAATATATATATATATATATGTATATGTATATATGTATATATATATATATATATATAGATAGATAGATAGATAGATAGATAGATAGATAGATAGATAGATAGATAGATAGATAGATAGATAGATAGATAGATAGATAGATAGATAGATAGATAGATAGATAGATAGATAGATAGATAGATAGATAGATAGATACAGAACAATGAGGTAGCCCCAATGAGAGCAGCCAACAGGTACCTATAGATCTTGGCTTTATTAGTGGCAGCGTGCAGGTAGACAACAGGGAACGCAATGTCCATCGAGTCTTTGGGTCGCACCACACGCGTTTCAAGAACTAGGTTCTCTTCATCAGTGGCAATCCGAACGCAGTCACTCATCATTATTGATGACATCCATTTTATAAACGGGACCTGCTCCAGTGGGCGAAGCCATACTCATGGGCTTCTGGCGTTGGTAGTGTCTTTGGTGAAACTCATGTGAGCCTGTTGAGAGTATGGAAAAATTTAAAAACAGTTATTCCCATGTGGGTTGATCAACAACGTAACACTGTCTGCCGCTTATTCGCACTGCTGACATGCTATCACCACCTCCCACTGTGTACACGAAGCTGCCCTGGCTACAATGCAGGCCCACTTCACACGGTGAGCTTGGTCTCGCGGCTGAGCTTCAGCCTGTACGTTTCCAGAACAATGAGGAAGCCCCAATGAGAGCAGCCGACAGGTACGTGTAAATCTTGGCTTTATTACTGGCAGCTTGCAGGCAGACAGCAGGGAAAGCAAAGTCCATCGAGTCTTTGGGTCGCCCCAAACACGTTTCAAGAACTAGGTTCTCTTTATCAGTGGCAATGCTAACGCAGTCACTCAGCAGTATTGAAGACATTCAGTTTATCAACAGGGCCTGCCCCAGTGGGTGGAGCCATTCCCATGGCCTTCTGGACTTGGTAGTGTTTTTGTTGAAACTCATGTGACCCTGTTGAGAGTGCGGAAAAATTTAAAAACAGTTATTCCCATGTGGGTTGATGAACACCCTATAAATATCAGCTGCTTAATCGCACTGCTGATACGCCATCACCACCTCCCTCTCTACAAATGAAGCCACCCTGGCTATGATGCGGGCCCGCTTCACTCAGTGAGCTTGCTCTCACGGCTGGGCTGCAGCCGCTACAAATCCAGAAAAATGAGGTAGCCGCAAAGAGAGGAGCTGACAGGTACATGTAAATCTTGGTTTTAATAGTGGCAGCTTGCAGGCAGACAACAGGGAAAGCAATGTCCATCGACTCTTTGGGTCGCACCAAACGCGTTTCAAGAACTAGGTTCTCTTCATCAATGTAAATCCTAATGCAGTCACTCAGCAGTATTGATGACATCCATGTTATCAACAGGACCTGCCCCAGTGGGCAAAGCCATTCCCATGGCATTCTGGTTATGGTAGTATCCTTGGTAAAACTCATGTGAGCTTGTTGAGAGTGCGGAACATTTAAAAACAGTTATTCCCATGTGGGTTGATGAAAACTGTATCACTGTCCACCACTTATTCACACTGCTGACACGCCATCACCACCTCTCGTTGTACACATGAAGCCGCCATGGCTACGATGTGGACCCGCTTCACGCGGTGAGCTTGCTTTCGCGGCTGGGCTGCAGCCTCTACGAATCCAGAACAATGAGGGAGCCCCAATGAGAGCAGCCAACAGGTACATGTAACTCTTGGCTTTATTAGTGGCAGCTTGCAGGCAGACAGCAGGGAAAGCAAGGTCCATCGAGTATTTGGGTCGCACCAAACACATTTCAAGAACTAGGTTCTCTTTAACCCCTTCCATGCTGATGACGGAACCGCTCCGTCATCAGCTACAGTTGAGCTGTGCTGATGACGGAGCGGTTCCGTCATGGCCCGGCCGCCGCGCCTGCGCGGCGCTGATTTCGCGCCTGCGCGGGCGTTCTAATGAGCGGGGCGGGTCATGACGGAACCACTCCGTCACCAGCATAGTTCAACCGTGGCTGGTGACGGAGCGGCTCCGTCACCAGCATGCGGCCGCCCCGCCCCTTTAGCGCTGCAGCAGAATAGCCGCTGCAGCGAAGGGGTTAAAAGTGGCAATCCTAACGCAGTCACAGCAGAATTAACATCCATGTTATCAACGAGACCTGCCCCAGTGGGCGGAGTCATTCCCATGGCATTGCAGGCAAAGCAAAGATAACATTGTAGTTATCGGCCGGAAGCTTCAGGCATTGCGGAACAAGTCAACAACACTATGAAATCCAAGTTGACAAAAGTGTGTGCTTCAAGGACTCTGATATGGTCTGACACTTTGCCTCTTGTGCTGATGAGTCTTTGCAGTTTCCCAGATTGAAGGACACGATTGTCACCCCATGAGATCATCCTAGGAAGAGGGTATGCGATTGCCTGCTCTGCCTGCGAATATGC
Organism: Lissotriton vulgaris; assembly: GCF_964263255.1. NCBI lineage: Eukaryota > Metazoa > Chordata > Amphibia > Caudata > Salamandridae > Lissotriton > Lissotriton vulgaris. The sequence goes on from NC_141691.1 coordinate 1,182,816,912, forward strand.
TTGTAAACATCACAGATGATTTAGTGTTTGATTACTGTAAAGGACTGGCTGATGTAGTTTGTTCTGTGTCTCATCAGGTTGATACGGCAAACTCTCGCCACATGAGGAACAATGTCATGACCTTAGTCCTTGCGACTGGGTGTTGGTGAAAAAGCATGTGAGAAACAATTGCCTAGAGCCCCCTTGGCATGGTCCGTAGCAGGTGATCCTAGTCTCTACGGCTGCTGTGAAGTGTGGTGGCTTCTCTAACTAGGTGCATGCATCCTATACTTGTAGGGTCCTATGTCCCCTTGACGAAGTAAAACAACCTCTCCCTTAAGAGATGCCAGCAGTGGCTGAACGACTACAGGAGGAGGTCAGCCAAGCTGTAGCGGACCAGACAGGCCCTGAGACAGAATGATCTGAGGGGGATCCAGAAGAATCAGAAGTTGAAGCTGACTAAGAGAAAGCTGGTACTGTGGTTGTGAATGAGTCAGATCCCGGCCCCAATGAAGAAACTGGTGCTGTGAGACCATGAGTGGCAGTGGAAGAAAGCTGGCCAAGAGATTTAGCGAAGAAAAGACTAAAGTTACTTCTGAAAAAAATACCTGCACCCATAGCCGAAGCATCTGGATAATCTGTGATAAGTGGAAACAAAAGTGAAGGGCCTAATCTAAGAAGGTCCAAAAGATCGAGGGTGCCTTGTCTGAGATATTCTTCTTATGAGTTGAATTATCTTGCTACAATGACAGCGTCTATAAATTTTCAAGATTCTGAAATAATAGTGGAGATTCAGCTGAGATTTTTCTTATCTTGATCTGAACTTTCTTCCTACTTTTCAACTTCTTTACCGAACATTAGTGCCTTGAGACACCAAGCACTGAATGAAGATGAATTTCCTATCTGGCTTTAGTTTGTGGGCTCATTGATGGAATCAAAATCTTGATGTTAGTACTGCTCATTAATGAACCTGGTCCCCTTATTATTAGCGATGTTGAATGGACTTTGTTGTGTTGCTTAAAAAGATGATTACCTAGGCCTGAGTATAAGAAGAATACATTTAGGGGTGCCATCAGGAAGAACAGGGAGAAGGGATAGGGAAGCCTAATGAAGATTACCTTTAGGTTTGCTATCTACAAGAACAGGGAGAAGGGATAGGGAAGTCTAGCAAAGATTGTACATACATTTGTAAATAAAGTTTGAGCACAAACAAAGACTGTTTTTTTCTGATTGCGCAGGTGGAGACCAACAGAGAAGATTCTGTTGCTGCTATTTCTCTACCCACTTGCTCTGAGTCTAAATAGTATGGAAAATAATAATTCTAACCGTAGATGTAGGTACATAATAAGTGCACTGAGAATAATTATAGTGTCAAGCTTAATAATACTGCTTGTAGGATTATATTAAAATTCCATTAGCCCTGTAGAAAAAAAAGCCCACCTGAACAGAAATCATCAAATGAGGTAGAATAAGGTTTATACTTATCAAGAGAGCAGACCTTACTTGTAGATTTATCTAGAGGAGATTACACATTAAAAGCTTTCAATAGGTTACTTCATGAGTATGTTGATAATATGGAAGCAAGGGATTGCTGTGTTTGTGTGCAGTTAACTCCTTCAGTCATTGAAGGCATTATTTGCCATTTTATACCACTAACATATGGCATCACTTGTAGTTTATTGTTTAGTATTTTCTATGGAAAGGGTAATTTACAGTACAATTATTCTAACTATGATGTAGTTCTTTCAGAAGTTCCTTTAATCAAGAACTTGAATAGACATTCATATGCTCAGATTACTGAACCTGCCAGTAGATATTTTTCCCTGGTTTAAACATTAGACACTCCTTATGCACATAGACATGACATGACCCTTGTTCTCACTGATATTGAAAAGAAATTCTTAAATCAAGTAGAAGATAGATATAGATCAGTAAAGTCTAAATCAACTAAAGCAACTAACTTTCCCATTTGTTCACTAGAAGAAAAAGATAACTAAATAGCAGGGGACACTGGAACATTGACATTAGATTGGCAACACCAAGGAAAGTTATGCATACAAAATAACAAGAACGAATATTATAGTACCTCTGTATGGAAGACCTTTGAAGTCCACAGACTTGTAATTTGTTTTTAGAGGGTGCTGATCCTGTGATTCCAGAGGTTTATTTATTCGTGGGAAGTATGCCTATTCAAATTGCCAAATAAATGGAATGGCACAATTCTTTTAAGAGTCGTGTTCCCAAAGATTTATCATGTAGAAAACTTTGACCATCCTGTTTGGGAGGAAAAATCTATGTCTAAACGAGGTGCTAGTGTTGGAGAGATTGTGGCAGATACTTTTGGTGCCTTTATACCAAGTGTAGGTGTGATATTAAATGATGTCAAGATTAGAAAATGATACGCTGTAGTTGTTCCACTAGTACTGCTGTATTACTTGTAAATACGGAAATGGTAAATAGATTTAGTGCTACAGGTAGATGGTTTGCTAACTTGAGAAGTGCGTATTTGGTTCCATCTTGAGATCTCCTTTGATCCTTGATCTTTGGGCAGTGGTTGGGATTGTGGCAGTGAATGAGTACAGGAGATATAAGGCAAAGAAAGGACTGTCTCAAAAAAGAGAAGAATTAGAGTTAGAGAAGAGGCAGAGTGATTATTACAATGAAATGATGCATTTGGAGGGATTTAGACAAGAGGCAATTACCAGGACAAGGGTTTATTTAGATTGGCTAATCTGATAATCAAAAAATAAGATTAAGAGATTATGCGATGACTTGATATGCCACCAGAGGGGAGATTGGAGAAGCATAATTCTGGTCCCATCATAAAATACTGTAGAAGTGTATTATTATCATGTGTAGCCAGCACTCCAATATATTCTAGGCGATTAATGTTACTAAGAAAATATTGGGTAATAAATTGAGTGCTAAAAAATTCGACAAAAAGAAATTCCTGCAATGCATATATATTGAAATTTTAAGCAAAAACACATTTTATAACATGACTCATTGTATGTGCGGACTAAAATTTAGACATTTATACATGTAACAAGAATTTCTATTTACATCACTTTAAAATTACATATTTTCGTAATCTTTTGCAATTCATTCCTTTGTTAAGAAACTTCATTTGCTATGTGTTTAGTAATGAGCATGTATTTTTAACCCTATGCATCATTAAGTTGACAGGATTTTATGGTCCCAAGTAAAGTTGTAGCAGAAGCTCACGTTTAAGTCTAAAATGTTATTAATATTTAACGTTCAAAGTAGAATGTGTTTGAATGTTTTTGGCTTCTAACTACAGGTACGGACAAAGCTTCAATATTTAGTAAAAGAGGGTTTGTGCTTTAGTAAAATAGAGAGGTCTGTAAAGACAAATTTTGGCGAGGAGAAACACATTGACAACCAAGGAGGCAAGTTCTCAAGGAGCAGGAGAAGAATGGCTAAGGATGAATGAGGTAGCAAATTATCGATGTAGGAAAGGTGGTGCCAGTGGCTAATTGGTGCCTTAATCATGGGAAGTTAGAGTAGATGACCACATGTTTTAACTTAAATGCAACTAATATCTTTTGTTGGAACGCCGGGACACTGACGAGTATCCGAGCCTGTTTCAAATGGACATAACATCTTAGGACTTCATGAGGTATAGGCTTCTTTTTCTGCTTTGGTTGCTTTATGCTACATGACCATTGGTTGGAGTTTTTTCTACTGAAGACTATAGAGGTTAACACCTTTCTATCATCCATTCTTCCTCAATGCTACTTAGCTTAGAGTTTAATGTTCAATTATTTTTCTTTATTATTTGCATTGCTATAACTGAATTAGTTCTAGGGTAAATCTAGGGTAAATCTCTTTAGGAGATTTGGACACATTCTGTTTGTCCTATATTTCTATTCTGTGATGCTGAGACTGATTAATTTCAATCTTTTTATGAATTTATAATTGAACCTTACTAAACTCAATTTTAGTTGTCGAGTAGTTATTATGTAACCAAATGTGTTGCACTGCATTGATATTCATTTGTGATAGGTTTCTCTCTCTTACCTCTCAAACAACTAAGGGCCATATGTATCAATCCAATTTTTAGTCGCAAATGCTGCGAATCACAAAAAAACTGCGTTTGCGATTAAAAGTTCGATATTTCCTATGTATGAGGCACAATCGCATTGCAAAAGTAGAAATTGCAAAAATAGTGATTCCTTATGTTGCGAGAACCTGAATTCTGGGAATTTCCTAGCGATTTCTTATTTTAAGATTTCCTCAGTTTGCGAAATTAGCAAACGGAATATCGCAAATTAAGAAATTGCTATGCAATGTATGAAAAAATCGCAAATAGCGAATTCACGAAATTCGCAAATTAGAGAATCGCAATTACCACCAAATATAAGCAGGTGGTAACCAGGTGCAAACTATTTAAGGAGTCCCACAATACAACACATTTTTCCACAATGGCTGGGCTGTATGTGATAGCCAGGAGGCTGAGACTTAGAGCTGCTGCACAGAGGAGGAGACGCCGTGAGAGGATATTCTGTGCGCGCATTACCCTGTTCCAGCGGACTGAGGAGGACAACCATACACACTACAGGCTGGATGAAGAGACCATTCTACACTTAATTGAGGAACTCAAACCTATTCTTGAACACCACACATGCAGGACACACACCATCCCCACCCACATCCAGGTCCTGTGCTGACTGCACCTCTTGGCATCAGGTAGCTTCCAGGGGGTGATAGCCTCAGTAGGAGGGGTGTCACAGAGTGCATTGTTGAATTTTTTCACGCGATCCTCGATGCCATGGTCCAGAGGCTGCCCCACCACATCCACTTCCCCTGCACCACACAGGCAATAGACCAGACCAAGCAGGAGTTCTATCAAATAGCACAGATGCATAGATGGGACACATGTCGCCATATCCCCCCTCCCACAATGAGTATGTGTTCAGGAATCGCAAGTCATACCATTCCCTGAACATACAAGTGGTGTGTGATGCCAAGCACATTATCACTGACCTTGCAACTAAATACCCAGGCAGCACACACGACTCATTCATCTTTCGCCACAGTGGGATCCACTGTCAACTCAGTAATCGGGAGTTTGGAGAGGGCTACCTATTAGGTAATTGCATAGGAAACAGTGACACAACAGTAAAGCACAGCAGTGGTATTTCCCCTTGCCTCACAGGTGACAGTGCATATGCAGTCCGGGACTTTATATTGACCCCATACCTGAATTCTGCAAACGCAAGGGAGCGGAGGTACAACAGTGCCTACATTACCACCCGCAGTACCATTGAGCGGATCTTTGGAATCCTCAAGAGCCATTTCAGATGCCTGCAAAAGAGTGGAGGAGCACTGCAATACAGTCCCGAGGCCTGCTGTAAGATGGTGGTTGCGTGTACTATGATGCATAACATTGCCACCCGGAAAGGCACCCCAGTGGTGCTCAGCGATTCAGACACATCAGATGAGGAGGGGCCAGCTCCAGGACGCAGGCCAGCTGATATGATTGGAGCAGCAGCCGGGCGTCAGAAGTGAGATGACATTACACAGAACTATTTCTAGGTGAGAAATGATGACACAATGCTATGTATTCAGGATAAACTGTGTTTAATATCCTTTTAATCAGGAATCATGATATCACACAGCCTGTGTGGCACACAATGTGTATAGTATTTTCAGGCACATGTTTGAATCACAGTTCAATGAAAATAAATTGATCCACCCATTGCCATTCAAAAGTCCTGGCACCTCAAGGGCGGCGCTGACATCCAATTGCCCTGCTCCCGAGTGCACATTCCCCTCATCAGTGGCATCTGCAGCCCTGCCATGACGCTCACTAAGGCGCCTGTCCTGTTAGGGGGGTGGAGTGAGGCTGGTACGGCTTGACTGGGCTTCATCATCTAGGGAACTGAGGACTCCTGTCCCACCTGTACACCTGTGGCAATTGCCCGCAGCTGATCCACAGCACATGTGACCTGTAGTAATCCCCTGGCCATGTCCTGACTGCTGTGTGCAACCTTCCGCTGCATGCTAATGCTGAGCCGGCACTGGATAGAGATGGCTGAGGCCAGTCGGTTAACAGCCCTTGTGAATAGTTCAAGGCGTGTGTGGAGGCACTGAGTTTCACGGCGCCTAGCAGCAGGGTCTACCCGTATCTCTGCACAGAGTGCCCCCAGGCCACTCACAATGACCCTGAAGCCCACCCTAAGCTGTCTTTGTATTTGACGTATGCCTCCCCCCTGCAGGAGCTGTGCCTGAAGCATGTTTCCCTCGATGCCGCGGAACACTGACTCTTCTCCTGCCGCATATGTACCTGGGGATGGACGGGACCTGTGCCTGGTTGGAATGGCAGGTGTGGGACTTTGAACAGCTCTTTGCCTGAATTGTGGCACAGACTGTCCCTGGACCTCATTGGCCTCCTCATCGGTGTCAGCGAGTTCATCCTCAAGTGGTGGCAATGGGGCACTGCAATATGCCGGGAACGTTTGGGTGAGATGACTGGGCTGCCCTCATCCTCCTTCTCCACTTTCCCTCGTCCTGCAACGCTGTGGGACTCTTCCTCCCATCCAGGCCTCTGGCCCTGTGTTTCTTGTGGTGCTGTGGACGTAAATGCACACATTAATTTGCTGTCCAGCATTGCATTGGTAATGCAATAAATTACACTATTTGGTTTATTATGTGGGTCCTGACTGTCTGTACAATGCCTTCACTCGTAGACATACAGCTTGAGACTAGCTGAGTTTCACTGTTCCGCTGTTTGCTTCATGTGACTACCTCTCCCATAATGCATTGCTGTGGTTGTGTGTGTGCCTGCACTATATTGTCATTTGGGATGTGCGCCTGGGTCTCTCATGGGGGTGGGGTAGGTCAGTATCAGGAGTGTGATGGCATATTTCTTACCTTGTCTTGGTCCTAGTAGGTCGGAGCAGTCTAGTTCAGCCATGCCGCTCACACTCTCCGGTTGTAAGGTCCCCTCCAACAATTCCTCCATTGGCGTGGAAGCGGGCAGTGGATGTCCCTCCACCAGTCAGTTTTGCCTCCTGCAGCCTGGCAGCAAACCTTTCATTCGAACACAGGCGCATATCGTACCAGCATTTCCGCAATTCCTCAACGCTGCGGTGGGTGACGCCGATGGAATTGACTTTTTCTTGGATCTCTGCCCATATCCTCCTTTTCCTGGTCTCTGGCAATTTGAGGGATTTTTTCCCAAATAACAACTCATGGCTGTGTACCATTTCCTGAATGAGCACCTCCTGCTCCATTTCAGAAAACTTTTGTTTTCTCTTTCTCTGGCTTTCACCCTGCTGCTGCTCCTGTGTAGCCATTTCTCCACTCACTGTTGCACTGCACTAATGCCTCAGCCCTCCATCCAGCCTCTCACTCTGATTCTGGAACTCAGGTGCAGCATGGGTAGTCACACTTCCTGGTTGTGATGTCATCAAGCTGCACCTGAGTTTCAGATTCCCTGTTTTGCAATTCCTTAATTGAGAGTTTGCTAATTCTGCGAAATCGCAGTTAAGGAATCGCAAACCGGGTAATCGCAGTAAAATCTGCGAATTTTAAGAAATTGCTATTTATTTGCAATTTTTTGTATACATACTGATTTGCAATTCTCAAAATGCGATTCGCTATAAATCGCTATTTGGGAATTGCAAAATCGGGTTTTCATACATATGGCCCTAAATTACCATTGGGTTGAGTAGAGATGCTTAAGTGGGCCCGAGCTTTCTCACAAGCCACCCAGGACCGGTTTTGCCCTAGTTTGGGGCTGATTAGCTGTATACAGCTTGGCTTCAGTGACACATAGAGGATGGGACCCATGTCGGGCAATGCCATGCCACTTAGGGCGGTACATGAAACACACAAACTTGATAGTGGCATAATAATTTACTGAATGAAAAACAGATGTGCATGTTTTTTAACAATCTAATGATCAAACTTCAGTCCAATCCGAGAAATTTGACTTTTAGCCAAGTTCATTTGTCTAGTGTTACCACCATGAGATAGTGGCCATACAAACCTTTATTAACAGATGCTAATAAGCTGAACATGTGTTTGACTGTGTAAATGTGTCTAGCAGTAAATGCAAAGCAGTGTGTGCAAGAAAGGGAATACATGCATTTGTAGGTGAATTTGAGGGGGAAAGCGAGTGAGAGTGTGTGACAGCCACCAGAAAATTAGCTTCATGATTCTGGCAGTTTGTAAGTGTAGTACTGGAGCACGGTAATTTACAAAATCATATTTATGAAAATCTAACTAAAACACGAAGAAAAATTCAAGCGGCAAAACAGATTACAGAATTATTTTTTATTTGGAGTTGCATATTATTTTATTGGGCTCTTATGCCACAAGAATCTCAGGACCACTTACAATATCCCGCAGGGGGACAATGCTTTTGTATTACCTGATGTCTGCAATTGTAAGTGATGCAATGTTTAACATCCCCAGGACCAGGTTTAGCAAGGTTTTGCGTCAACCTTTAGACATTCAAGGGAACCAAGAGTATCACAAATCCTAAGTTAGATTTACTAAGCCACAAAAGGACACCTTGAGTGGCCTTCCATGACTTGATAAATCTAGAGTAACGCAAGGCAGCACAAATCACTGCCTTGCATTAGCTACTCTGACCCAGGGGAGCATTCCATGGTTGGAGGGTAGCTGTTTCCATGCATCCACCCCTGGATTGTGGCGCATTCCTAGATTTAACATTAGTGGTAGACCTGGGAATGAATCAAAATGCTATGCCTCCCCAGGTGACGCTTAACGAGGAGCAATTTCTCTATTTTTGCTTTTTTTTTTCCTCTTCCTATATGTGCTGCATTCCGCAGCACACATTAAGAGAGGAAAATGCCTCTCTAGATTGTTTTTGTGCAGGAAGGTCTCCCTTCTTGCACAAAAATAATCCTGCCTTCAAAGCAGGCATCCTTGCTCATTCTTGCACCATGACGCAAGGGTGCCTACGTTAGCGTTAGGCAGCTAAAAGTGTGCCAGCGCTAGGAAAAGACAGGAATGCACTGTATAATGTTAAATATGCTGAAGTCCTGCGCTTTCACGCAGCGCAGTATTGTGGCTTGCTGTGTTGCGCTGCGTGAGAAAATGATAAATATGAGCCCTGTTTGCGTGATGCGATAATTATGCCCCTCTGTATACAATTTCTGCAGGGTTAATCCTGCTGGAATTTAGGAGGTTAAATAAATGCCTGTTAAATGACATGCAGCTTTTGGCGCAGAAATCAATAAAATCCGCATGGAACGCCCCATAAATAGGGCAAAACTCAGAACAGACAATAACTACTGTACATGAAAAACTCCGAACATCTCGGTGTGGAATTGTATGGAGTGCGACAAACTCTGAACATCTTAGTGTGGGATTATATGGGGTGCAATAATGATCACATCCGACACCAGAGGTACATCGTGGATTACCTTTATAGCCAGGTCAAACAGGAAACAGATTTATGTTTACTGTTGAGAGGACATATAATCAACCTCGAGTCACAAACTACAGTGAAGGTTTCTTTCCAAGTAAAGAACTTACAGAGCAGAGTTTCTATTTTTTTAAAATCTTTTTTGCCCGCATGCAATCACCTCCTGTAGAGTCCTCTCAGCAAATGTTTCTCAGTCTTGTCCTGGTGTGGGCTGTTTGGATGTGGAAGTGATGTTGTGACTTTTTGCTCCACAGGAGCCTCTTTTCATTCTATGGCTGGTAATTTTTGTCAGGAGACCTGTTGTGAAAACTCTGTTTCACCACTTGTGTCGTGCTGCTAAAAGACCCAGCCTTTGAGGGAAAAATTACAGCTTCATCTGCTTCTACAAGAGGGCATACTTTGTCACATGGTTTTTTTTGCGGTTGAGAAGTGGTGTTTTCCTGACCTAAATTATATAAACATTTGTTCAGGAAAGGACCAGTCATACCATAGTAGGAGGGAAGATTAATGGCATGCTTTACCTTACCAAGGCTATTATGTCATTCTTTACTTAGGAGTTCATCGTCAAATCTTTATTCGGTTTTTGTACATACTAAACCATAAAAGAACGTCCTAAAATACAAAGATAAAAATTACCCAATTAAAATGAATTAAAAACTTACAATAAATCTTACAATAAATCCCAGGCCACCATAGTTGCCAGAATATATTTCACTATAGATAGTTCTAGATGTAATAAGCATTTTCTTTCACGTATAACGTGAATGTTAAACATGGCAACTGCATTACAGACTAGAAAATCCTCTAATCTAGACAGATACAAAAAGCCTCATGCTAATTATATTATTTCCTCCTTTTAAATTGTGGTTTTAAAAATAGTTTCCTTTGTATGGTATAGAAATAACAAAAGTGTCAAGAGCTGTGTGGACTAAGATGACCTGCCTTCACTGGGGCAAATCAATGTATCCAAACCCCAGTGATCCGTTTTCAGGCATGTGACCAGATAATGTTTTAATACTTACTGGTAATCTTCATTACTCCCGGTCCTGTTGTCCTTGTCCGATTTATCACTAGTGAAATGTATCCATCCTGCCTTACAGAAAAAAGAACAGAGGAATACACGTAGATATTGCCCCCCCTAACACCGGAGCCTACATAAATATACTTACCCAGCATTCCACTTTAATCAGCAAGCCCTCCATATGAAGCCTGGCAATTCAGGAGGGAGGGGCGTGATGAATAGGACAGGGACAACAGGGCCAGGAGTAATGAAGATTACCAGTAAGTAATCAAACATTACCCCAAGGCCCCCTTGTCCTCACCTGCTTCACCACTAGTGAGAAAAGTCAAAACAGCACCTCCGGCTTCTATATGGTAATGGAAGAAAAAAAAAACAGAGACTACCACAACACTGCAGCATCTCATCATGATTTATTCAGAACTCCAGAGTGGGCATTGTAAATAAAAAACACCCAGGCCAAAGTTATTATTATCACAAATCGTTCTGCAATTGATATGGTTTAGAGAAAGCATTTGGGGTAGCTCATGTGGCTGCCCGACAGATCTTTGATGTTAACCCCCTATAACTCCACCCAGGTACCAGCAACCCATTGGGTGGAACTACCCCGAATCCCAGGGGAGGAGTTCCGGGTAAGAAATAGTTAAAAGAAATCAATTGCTTGATCCATCTACTGATGGACAAGGAGGAAGCCTTATAACCTCAAGTAGATGCACCAAAAGAGACACACCAAGGAACATGTCTTAGACATTTTTTTTGTTTTATTCAGATACACCCAAAGGGCTCTCCTAACATCCAGTAGGCACTACTGCAGCTCTGCTTCAGAATTCCCTTCAGCAGTAAAGGCCGGAAGAATCATCTCCTCGACCCTATGAAACGGGGAAGGCACCTTCAAGATGGAGAACTACTCCATTGTCAAAAAAAGATTTCCTTACCATAAGAGCCCCAAACTCTCCAATTTACCCAGCAGATGTTATGGCCACAAGAAACATAACTTTAAAGGTCAAGACCTTAATATCCATTATCTCTAATGGCTCAAAAGGATGGGAGACTAATGCCTTCAGCACCAGTGCCAAATCCCACAAAGAAAATAACAGTTTTACCAAAGGCCTATCTAGAGAAAAACAGCACAACAACCATGCCAACAAGTCCTCCGCATTTGACAAATTACCCCAAGGAGCCCTGTAAACTTAAATAGCCATCCAGTGGGCACACAAGGTGGAAACAGACCGACGTTTCTCAAAACCTTCCCACGGGAAACATGGCGGCTGGAAGCTAAATGCCGCCGTCGGGCTTCCCAGCGTGTGATGCCTGTTCCGTTACTACAGTTGCTAGCAACTGAAAACGTTTCTCTTTTTTGTGTGAAAATGCACTCTTAAACATATAATCCCCGTTTTTGTGAATATGCTTTTGAGTGGGGTAGCGTTTTTCTCTTACCGTGCGGAGTACCCTGGTGAGGCGGTAGCTTGATGGTGCACGGCGCAGAGAAAGGAGCCGTCTCGGAGCCTCCGCGGTTCTGCTTCGTGGGCGCAACGAGGGAGTGGAGGCAGGGGACCTCCAGCCTGAAGTTCCGGTTTTCCTCCAGTGGGGGATCTGCCTCTCATTGCACTGGAAGCCGTGGTGAGCCCACATTCAGTTGGGAGAGCGACGTGGATGGAGCCCAGGCAGAGGATACAACTCGGCGTCTGCATGAGAGCACCATTGGTATTACTGGAGTTTTCTTTAACAGAGGACGAGGTAAGATCGTGAAACTCCCTATACGGGGCCTGCTGGGGTTGGCTACTGCTTTGTTTCCTTCTCCTTTTAAGGCATACGATAAGGATGCAGTATCTCAGCAGGTCAATGTCTTAGGGGCTGGAGATCCTTCTAAGCTACATGTAGATACGTTCGAGACTGTATATTTACGGCGTGAGCACAAGAATTGCATGGAGAAGCGAGTGTGTAGAGTTCCCAGCGGTGACCCCAGCTGTGCCATTATAATACAGTCATCTGAGCCCGCTATCTGCCGATATACACTACATAATAGGGCTCCTAATACTATTTCAGTCTGACCTAAATCCCCTGTAATCTCGCCTCCCATCACAGAAGTTAAGGCGGTTACTAGACAGGGGAAGGGGAGCCATATTGAGGAAAAAACACCTCCTGGTAAGGGAAAAGGCAGCAAGAAAGTGAAAGGGGGACCGCTTACTGAACTTAAAATCACGCCATTGCGGAAATCGTATTATAAGGTTCTTTCTACCACCACCTCTGACAGGTGGCAGGATAAAAACACCATTATGGCTGCTATTTCTGCTACCACTTCCACTGCTGCTTTATCTGGTCCTACTTACGCGTGGGCGTAAAATCCGGTTCACGGGCAAATTAGCGGATTTTTGATGATTTCGCGATCCCCGAATCGTGCGAATTTGCCCTAAAATCCGCAAGCTACAAAATATTTTGCTTGGTCGCGCTTGAAAAATACAATATCGCACGCGCGGCGTTGTCTTACCGTGATTCTGAGTCCGCCGAATTGTTTTTCTTCAGGTTTTGAATGCGGTGCCATTTTCGATCTTGCTGCATGATCGCGCGAGAGATTTTCACACGCAATTACGTTATCTCGGCTTGCCATCTTGCACGACGAGAGTTTGATAACGCGAGTACGTCATAAAAGCCCGCGACGTATCACAACTGATTTCCGGTGGGAGATTTGAAGAGCTCGCGTTCCAGAAAGTGCAAAAATTGCAATTCTGCACAAGAAATCCACCACAGGAAGCATGAACCTTGTGAAAATTTTGATTTTGATCAGAATAACTTCTCAGATTGACATTTGACTGCACTTTTTGGTGCAGGAGTCCATTTTTTGGGGTGGGGTGGGAGGAATGAAGTGCCTCAGAGTCTCCAACTTCCTGTTCCTGTCCAGCAGGCTCCTCCCAGTGCTTTGTGCATGTACTGGTCAGTTTTCATTTGGCTGTTGAGCTGGAAGGATTACTTTCTGTGACTGCTGCTGGATTTGTATTTGAGGACTTTTTGGACTTTGGAGTTTGGATCACTTTTGGACGAGATTTTACAAGTAAGTTGGTGTTGTTTGTTTGGGGCATTGCAGTTGAGGCAACTACAGTTCAAAAACTTTTTTCACAACTTTAACAAAATATATATTGTGGTGGGTAGCCACAGTATCCAGTAGGCCCAGGGTTATGATACAACTGTTTCTGTGATTTGTTTTTGAACTTAATTCTCATTTATGTCATGGAATTTTAGCTCACTGTTTTATGTTGATTTTTTTTTTAATGTTGGGGTGCCTGTAAAGCCTCACTAGCCAGTGGGCCCAGGTGCAGTGAGTGGTGCATGGGCCTAGTCTTTCTGTGGGGTGTCTTGAATTTAAACATCATTGAGGGCATGGATGGCATGGGATTGTGGTGATTTTTGAGTGTTTTTTGACTTTTTTGGGGTGGTGTTGGGGCCTGGCCATGTGGGTGGGGGCCATTTTGAGGTCTGGTACAGGCAGGGCCTGGCCATGTGGTGGGGGTCAAGGGGCCATTTTTAAGCCAGGCAGTGTGCTCAGGCCTGCACCCACTTTGCCTTGCTTTCAACCATTATGCCCAGGGCTACTCAGTGGTGCATGGGCCTAGTCTTTCTGTGGGGTGTCTTGAATTTAAACATCATTGAGGGCATGGATGGCATGGGATTGTGGTGATTTTTGAGTGTTTTTTGAATTTTTGGGGTATTGTTGGGGCCTGGCCATGTGGGTGGGGGCCATTTTGAGGCCTTGTACAGGCAGGTCCCGGCCATGTGGTGGGGGTCAAGGGGCCATTTTGAAGCCAGGCAGTGTGCTCAGGCCTGCACCCAGTGTGCCTTGCTTTTAACCATTAGGCCCAGGGGTAGTCAGTGGTGCATGGGCCTAGTCTTTCTGTGGGGTGTCTTGAATTTAAACATCATTGAGGGCATGGATGGCATGGGATTGTGGTGATTTTTGAGTGTTTTCCGACTTTTTGGGGTGTTGTTGGGGCTTGACCCTGTGAGTGGGGGCCATTTTGAGGCCTGGTACAGGCAGGGCCTGGCCATGTGGTGGGGGTCAAGGGGCCATTTTGAAGCCAGGTAGTGTGCTCAGGCCCGCACCCAGTTTGCCTTGCTTTCAACCATTATGTCCAGGGGTTCTCAGTGGTGCATGGGCCTAGTCTTTCTGTGGGGTGTCTTAAATTTAAGCATCATTGAGGGCATGGATGGCATGGGATTGTGGTGAATTTTTAGTGTTTTTCGACTTTTTGGGGTGTTGTTGGGGCCTGGCCATGTGGGTGGGGACCATTTTGAGGCCTGGGACAGGTAGGGCCTGGCTATGTGGTGGGGGGTCAAGGGGCCATTTTGAAGCCAGTCAGTGTGCTCAGGCCTGCACCCAGTTTGCCTTGCTTTCAACCATTATGCCCAGGGGTACTCAGTGGTGCATGGGCCTAGTCTTTCTGTGGGGTGTCTTGAATTTAAACATCATTGAGGCATGGATGGCATGGGATTGTGGTGTTTTTTGAGTGTTTTTCAACTTTATTGGGTGTTGTTGGCGCCTGGCCATGTGGGTGGGGGCCATTTTGAGGCCTGGTACAGGCAGGGCCTGGCCATGTGGTGGGGGTCAAGGGGCCATTTTGAAGCCAGGCAGTGTGCTCAGGCCTGCACCCACTGTGCCTTGCTTTCAACCATTATGCCCAGCGGTACTCAGTGGTGCATAGGCCTAGTCTTTCTGTGTGGTGTCTTGAATTTAAACATCATTGAGGGTATGGATGGCTTGGAATTGTGGAGATTTTTGAGTGTTTTTCAACTTTGTGGGGTGTATAACTGATGTTCCTCTGGCTTCCATTGCTTTTAGGTGCACAAGAGAACCACCAGTGCCAGGAGGAAGTCCTGCAGCGGTGTGTGCAGCACAAAGTCACGTGACGTGACGTCACGTGTGGCCACAGACAAGACAACTCTAGAACTCGTGCAACTGCGGCCTGCTGTTCTAACATCTCAAGAAGATGGCCCCAAAGAAAGTTGGCCATAGCGCCTCAGTGAAAATAGTCACCAGTGCCACTGCCAGTAAGAAGGACCAGAAGAGGCAAGTGGCACCACCTACCAAGGAGACTGGTGTGCCAACCGATACCTTTTTTGGGAAAAAAATCTACGGCTGCAGCAGCAGCGGTGTCCGACGGGGACCAAGCTGGAAGCAGCACCTCTGCTTCATTGGGCTCAGAGCCACCACGCCAAGTTAGGTCCAAGACCACCATGAGTGCTGCTGCGGCAGCCACTTTGGTTGTTGAATCACCATCGACCAGTGATCTTGGCTCATCACAAGAAAGTACCATCCAATCAATGCAGGGTAAAACTCAGCTGATGAGTGTTCAACAACCACAGCCACAAACACAGGTGCGACTAGTACAAGCGCAAGTACATGGGTAAGGAGAGGCACAAGTAGAGGCGCAAGTCGAGCCGCAAGTCGAGCCGCAAGGAGAGGCGCAAGGAGAGGCGCAAGTACAGCTGCAAGGAGAGGCGCAAGTAGAGCGTCAAGGAGAGGCGCATAGACAGGTGCATGGAGAGGTGCGACTAGAGGTTCATGGAGGGGCACAACTGCCTACAACGCTTGTTCCTCCAGAAGTAGGGGCACATCAGGAAATTGCTATTCAAGAGGAGGTATCATCCGAGGAAGCCACTCCTCCTGATGATGATTATCCATTGTTTTCTAGATCCCCAGAAAGAAAAAGGTCAAGGAGGGCTACTACAAGTTCTTCTTCAAGCCCCCTTCCTTCTGATGATGTTGATGTTGATTGGAACCCACTAATGCAGTCTGAGAGTGAGTCACCCCATGATGAGTCGACAAAGGTAGCTAAGCCTAAAAGGAAGGCTCCCGCAAAACTTCCACTTATGGGTGATGACGTCGAACAATAAGTGGTATCTTCTGCTGCTGATGAACAGTCTGATGATGACCCAGTCATCACAGTCGTCACTCCAGCCCCAGCAGGCATGCAGCAGACAGACATTTTAACCCTAGCCCAAATGGCTGCTGAGCGGGAGATGGTCGGCATGGCACTGGTACCTCCACCGTTAACTACAAAACCAACACGACCTACAGCTTCCATCTTTTTTAGTCAGAAAGGCTGGCATGGACCTCCATCCAGCTCGACCTCAAGTAGTGGTGCTGTAAGTGAACAACAGAAACAAATTCAGCCACACCCATCCTCCACTTCATCTGGCATTGAAAGTCAAAGTAGCACCTCCACCACCAGCAGGTATCACCCGTCCCCAGTTTGGGACTTCTTTACTGTTAGCGCAAAGGCGGAAAACATGGTTGTTTGTTTGATTTGTAAAGTATTAGTTAGTCGGGGTAAGCTTGGTACCAACTATGGTACCGGAGGCCACAGAGGTCATCTCAAACAACACCACCCTATCCAGTGGGAAGCACACATGAGGAAGATAGAGGAAGCCAAAAGAAAAACAAATCCAAATGTATCCCTTGATATTGCATCTGATGATGACGAGAATCTGAACGTGCTGGGGGGAAGTGAAGAAGCGACAGACATTTTTTCTGGTACACCCAGTTCTGCTGGCAGCAGCACTGCAGTGGTATCGCCCTCTACCCCAGCAACATCTATGAGGCACACTAAGAGTGTTGTAGAGACACCAATGCGAAACACTACATCAATGGGCCTAACTGGTTTGAAGAGGTCATCATCATCATCATCATCACGTAAAATGATCCAGCCCACCATTAGCGGAATGTTCTGGTCGGAGGCACCATTTGAACGCAACCACCCAATGGTATGTCTGTATAACACAAAGCTGGCTAAAATGCTAGCGCTGGACCTTCTTCCTTTTTCTTTCGTGGAAGGGGTGGCAACAGTCTGCCCTAAATGGAAGGTTCCTAGCTGGTCCTATTTTGCCAGAGTTGCGGTTCCAGCACTACATCAAGATGTGCTGGAGGTGATTGGGGCAGCTTTGCAGAAGAGTTCTGTTCACACTATCCACTTGACAACAGACATGTGGACCAGTTTCCAAGCCCTTGATTACATTGTTGTGTTTTATCTAGGACCCTAATTAAATATTTCATATTTAATACTAAGCCATGCAAACCAAATGCGGCAAGGCTACTTCCTTAGACTCAACACAATGAGTTCTTATAATATACCAAACCTCCAGCAACCTGGGAATTCCCTGTGCTTTTGTTTTGATTTGACTTAGAACTCCTGCAAGCAATGAAAGAACGGTCAGTTCTTAGTGACATCTTTAATTGACGTCTTATGTCCAACCTTACGTCAAACACGGCACCTGAGGAAAACGAATTGTAACATGGCCTGTATGTCCCCTGCGTGTACCCCGCCATTTTAGTATAACTGCATGTTACACACGCATTATCCATTCATCGCCTGCTATCTTAAAACCCCTACATTGTGTCTCATTTAAACGCCATGATTTTCTGCCACCAAGTTGAAAAGGACACGTTGCATTTTCTAGCAGCACACCACATATTTGCTGCCTGGCCACTTCAGATAAAGAGGCCCAGCATGGGGTCTCAAACTATATCGGTCAAAGAGCTGATTTAACAAACTGCATTCCGGCCTCGAGCAGGAGGCTAAACCAAGCACGTCTGCAGCGATAAGGCCCAGCCTTCCTGTCGCCGCTTAAAGACAAACAGAGCTAACGGCAAGGAAGTCTTCAAGACAGCTACACAATGGATGGACAGGAAGGGCCTAATGAACCTGCATCGCTAGTCCCCTGGTATGAAGCAACCACTCTCCCACAGATAAGAGCCATCTGGATCCTGTCCCGGGCTAGAGATAAAACTAGACTTACTGGTCACCCTGACACCCAGGGCCCTCCCTAACAGACAGGAAGAATGCAGCCCTCGTGAAAGTACTGATAAGTTGCGCAAACAGGCAGGGCGAGTTTTAGCTGACTTTGCAGACCAACTCCGTGCATGCACCCACCCCCCTATGACTCATACATGCTCATATCTTCTTTTCTTTCCTTTACTTGAAGGGCTCATCCTATGTATGCAAAGAATGTATAAATATTGTACTCTGTGAATAAAGTTCAGACCACTCCTGAACCCGCTTGGTGAAGGAGCTCTCCCTTAACTCGAGTAAATGAAATAAAGCCCATTGACTCTAACACCTCGGACTCTGCTCCTCATTTATACTTAACCCTATTGATATCTATAGAAACTATGACAGTGTAAATAATTTATTTACCACACACCTTCCAGGTATAAATATACCAGAGTTTGCCCTAAGCAACACACGGTGGTGTGGAGCTGAGCGGCTATCTACTTATCCGAAGCCCAGCAGATGTGAGTGCCGAAGGAAGCCGTCACTCCCATTTGACGCACTGAGAAAGACGCTGTCTTTTTCTCCTGCAGAGAAGATCCAGCTCCCGTGTTTCCAGTCACCCTCGCGGGGTACTGGAAGATCGAATCCTGAGAGCGAGATACAAGACCTCCTCCATTCTAAAAACCAAGGTACGGAGCTGGTTAGATCCTTAGAGAATTCCTGGGTCCGATACTTGGCAAAAGCTAACTTAACTTAAACTGCAGCCCTTCTACTCCTTCGCATGTACTAGGCTTAGGTTAGGTACATCGGGGTAGGCGAATTTAGAAGCACCAGTTGAGTACGTTTTGTCAAGCTTTTATCTCTGTATGTAACTGTAGATATTTTACACCTTTTAAGTATCATATGGCTCAGAAACCATATCAATGCTTTTACAGTATTATTTCATAATACTCCTTTTACTGTACGCACTTTACTTTATAACAAGTATTGCAATCATAGCAATTTATTTCTCTTGCATGAGAAAGAAGACTGTTCAATAAATAACACCTTTCTTTTTTAAAACGCCTGTCTCTCTATTTCTCTGCACTCTGGTGAAACTAAGTATGCACAACTGACTGAGTGAAATAGCTATCTATTGTTTTCACACGACTCTGCAGCCATACTCCTTATTCTGGGGGAGCAAAGTTGTCATGTTTATGCGGTTGTCAGAAGCTGAATCCCTTCTTGTCTAATCAGGGAAGTTCACTCCTCCCTTTTCATTCAAGAAAGTTTCTAGAGACCTCTGAGCTAGATGACAAACCTAAATTAAGTCTAACATATTCAATAGAGACCTAGTCGACCTCAGTCCTACTTCTAAACTATTGTTTATATTATTCCAATGCGCAGAGCCTATTGGGAAAATAGGAACTACACTACATGACTCCCAATGCTTGGTAAGGCGATAATCTAATGCAAGATACTAGAGTAACTCAGTCGTGCTTTTTCACACAGACTCCTTTTTCCCGTAAAAACTCCAATAGACGTCTGGAGTGGGTGAAAGGTTAATATCCGCCGGAACTTAGTAGGATGAGAATCCTATGTATTAGTTTACGGTATAATCAACGTTGAAGGATACTGTTATATCCTGCTCTTCCTCTCTCTTTGTCCCTCCTTAGTGTTAGTGTCTGCTTGTCTATGTCATGTCTCTATGATGTCATCCATGATTCTACCTGTTGCTATTCAAGGGATTTATCAGTTACCTGGAAGCTGAGCAGGAAGTTATCTGCTCCCGGTGGGGTTTCTTACCATATTACATCCTACTTGAATGCTGTACCTGACTATATAATCTCAAGAATAAATATTCTACTTGAACATTACAACTAGGACCCATCATCTTTATTTTACTGAATGCAACAGATACAGTGTTCCAAAATATTGTGCACCTAATCTTTTGTTTCCTCAAAAAACTTGCTCTTCAAGACTCTTTTACATTAAATAGTGTCACTTAACGGCGACAACAACTTAACCGGTGAAGCCGCAGTAAATGCGAATCAACCGGGTGCAGACCTTACAGGGTTTAATGAAGACGACCGTGTTGCAGTAATCATCCCGGCCAACATAAGCAAAATCAATACTATAAAACTTATAGAAAATCGAGTAACATCAAGAGGTGGTACGGTTGTATTTGTGGTAGAGGCACATGATTTTCGGCAGACAGAGGTATTCTATTCCTGGATAACTTTTCCAGCAGCAAATGCTGTAACACATGAGAGGAATACTCTCCTTTTGAGGAAGATGAAATTCCACTAACATACCAAGAGCACCTGCTCTTGTTTAATGGCGCCCTAAATCATCAAAATCACATTACCAGGCTAGGTCCACTAGGAAGACCAGGAGCCACATGGCCGGTTCTAGCTGGCTACACACCAAATCCAGACATTGATAAAATGTCTAATGAAAAACTCTTAGTTAAAATAAAATATTTAACAAGAGCCTATAGGGATTTATTTCAATTAACATTGGGTGGTAAACTAGTAAAACCCCAACTAATTGAAAATCCTAAAAAAAACCTTTATTAAAAATAATCTCAATTCTCAAAAGAAGAACTGGGAGGGTAACAAACAAACCACTCTCATAGAAAAAAATTTCGGTCCAGGGGAAGGTTTCCCCAACGGAGATTTAGATCTCCGGAAAGGGGGGGCAAGTCTCCCCAAAGGGAGCCCTCTGAGAAAAGATATAACCTTAGAAATAGGGACAATCTGAAAAAACCTGACAGATATCAAGATGTTGATACACGTTCCTCTCAATCTTTTCAGACTTCCTCAAAGAGATCAGAAAGAAGAGGACGGCCAGAATACAAGGAAGAGCACGGCCAGTCCAAAGACAAAGAACCTGCTCATCAAAATAAAAAATCACAATTTCCCAGAAAGAAGGTAGAAAGT
The DNA here is from genome assembly GCF_964263255.1 of Lissotriton vulgaris. Taxonomy (NCBI): domain Eukaryota; kingdom Metazoa; phylum Chordata; class Amphibia; order Caudata; family Salamandridae; genus Lissotriton; species Lissotriton vulgaris. The sequence continues at coordinate 1,182,838,017 of NC_141691.1, forward strand.
ATTAAAATAAAACATGCCGAGAATCCTGAGGATACAACTGAAAAACGGAGAGTGGGCCCAGACAATGCTAGACAGCGCAGCAGAAGTGAGCATAGCTCGCAAGATCCTGATGAATCTTCTGGAGACAGTGGACACGAATGAATACGTTCAAGTGGAAACTGCAGACACCTGAGTGAGTGTGCCCCATAAACTTTACGAAATAACATTACGTATAGAGGAAGAAAAAACTAGGAAAATAAAAGGTCTCTTTTGGGAGAACCTATCTAAAGGCTATGACATCCTTGTAGCAGAAAAAGACTGGCCACCAGAGTTTGTCAGGGAGTGCCCACATGGCGAAGAAATTATTATGCCTGCCTTCTCAAATCACATTCCAATACATAAAAAATACACACTTGCTAGGAAATGGGCAGGTGCCCAAGCCCCAGCATTATATAAAAATCATGTAGGATGGGATGAGGATTCACCTCACCATAAAATCCAGTTAAAAAATCAACCTACTGCACAGAGGCAGTATCCGGTTAAGCAGGAAGCTAAAAAACAAGTAAAAGAAATTCTAGATCAACTTGAATATCAGGGGGTGATTGAAACATGTACCTCACAAATGAACTATCCTTTGTTTCCTGTCTCCAAGCCAGATGATTCATATCGTCTAGTCTTGGACTACAGACATCTAAAGTCCTGCTATAAAACTTTTGCAGTCCAAAGCTCACACAGTGCAGCACTATTGAATAACATTGTGCGCAAAAATATAAAACAACATTAGATATCTCTAATGGATTCTTCTGTCAAAACATTGCACCTGAAAGCAGGTATTTGACCGCTTTCTCAATAATAGGGTCGCAAAAAGAATTTTGTCGTCTCCCACAGGGATTCAAGAACAGCCCAGGATTATTTTCAGCAAGGGTAACAGAGTTACTACAAATCTATGATGATGAGGCATTATCTTATGGAGACAACATCTATCTTACAGATGATGACCTGGAGACTCACTTGAAAAGAGTGAACACCATAATGCTTGGGTTCGCTTCTGAAGGGTACAAATTTAATTTAAAGAAATCTAGAATTGCCCATTTAACTGTCCTATTTTTAGGATACAAATTATCAAGTGAAGGCAAAAGCCTGTAAGACAATTTCTTAGATAAATGTGCAGTACTCCAAGCTCAAAAAACACTGAAAAACCTGCAATCGATACTAGGTTTCCTGAATTTCGGAAGAAGATACATTCTAAATTATGCAGAGAGGGTCAAACCTCTCTACGAACTAATAAAACCTGATTTTAAATCAATTAATTGGACTCAAAAACACACAGAAATATTAAGATCTTTACAGACAGATATGTTAACTAAAACAAAACTGCAAACACGCGCAAATGAACGCAACCTTGTAATCCAAGTCATCCCAGGAAGATGCAGATTCACATACCTGACCTCTAATGAGGGAGAAACGGTACCAATAGCCTACAAATCACATTTGTACGCACAAGCTGAAATGAAATTCAGTTCAACAGAAAAAATTCTAACTGCGGTTCAAACTTCTGTAGCAAAAGAAAGATCCCAAGCGCAAGGTAAAATGGATATCTGTGTTAACTGCATAATCATCCATGGAAGCATTAACAAGCCCACACAATCTAAATGCTGTGGCATTAGATCCAGAATGGATACAATGGGAAAATTATCTTACTGCAGAAGACGTGAATCACTATTTTGATCTGAAAATGAAAAAATATGAATATGAATATCCTCTACCGATTGAAATACTGCCTCTAGAACAATGCACCTGTGTAATCTACACGGACAGATTTGCACAACACTATGTTGTGGAGAAACAGATTTACAATGCAGCATGCGCGATTGTTAACCTCTTAAGGGCTGCTGACGGCCAACGGTCGTCACGAGCGCTACCTTCCCAGTGCTGCGCACGACCATTGGACGTCCATTCAGCACTAGTTCCAATGGACAGCGCAGCACTGGGGAGGGATATTTGCAAAGCAGCTAAGGTGTTAAAGGTCGCTGGCGCTTAGGTAAATTCAGACCAATGGTCATTAAAACTGAATCACTCAGAAACTGTTCAGCTCAGCGAGCTGAAATAAGATCCCTAAAAATGGCGCTTGAAATTGCTGATCATAAGTTCCCGACACTGATAGTGTGCGATTCGCATTACTGCGTCCGATCTTACAATAATTCCATGCAGACCTGGATAAAAAACGGTTACAAAGATGAGACAGGTGCCACAATAAAACATAAAAAAGTTTGGGAACAAGTAGTTCTTTTGCAGAAGGAACTACAAAAGACTCACGTGATACATACGCAGAGTCTCCAACGTGATGGCGTTCACTATGCAGGGAATTCATTGGCTGACAAAGCCACAACAACGGCTGATCACTCAGCTTCCGTAGTTACAAAAAAACGTACGAAAAAACAAATAGATGGCGAAACGCTACTTGCTGTAAAAGCCTCAATGGAAGGCAATTATGCGGCGTTACCTCTAAACTATCCACTCAGTAATACATACATAATTGATGCAAACTCCGTTCCGTTTGCTTAAATCCCTGGAGTGGGGGATAAAGTAATTCCAAATACGCACCGGAGAGTCTTCTTGATACAAGAAGCACACATGGGAGTGGGTCTGAGGCACCAAGAGATCCTGAAATCTCTAATAGAATTACAATCACAATACTGGGATTCATTTGGATGTGGCCCCAGCGTTTGGCTGATGCCAGAACTGTTATAAAAGATTTGCGAGTCTTTATCGGCACATAAGCAATTGGCATGCTACATTCTGACCAGGGTCCTGCGTTTAGCTCCAGGGCTTACAAGGAGGCCATGGCCAGCATGGGCATGGCATTGCGGTACTCTTCTCCCTTCCATTCTGAGGGAAATGCAGTTGTGGAAAGGAAAAAAAACGGACATAAAGCAATCTATAACAGCGAGGGTATTAGGTTTGGGTGATGGGTGGGTCAAACATCTAACAAGTGTCCAACGTAGTCTTAATAATATGCCAAGAAATTCTCTAGGAGGTGTCAGCCCGTATAAACTTTTATTTGGAACTAGAATGCTCATTCAGGACTTAGATCATCAAACTTCAGTGGTGCAACAAAAAGCGTTTGATATCAAAGATCGTTTGGCTGTTTTACAGGACTTAAATGAAACAAGAAAAAGTCTGAGTAACGAAAAATTAAAGCCAACTACCACTGAAGAAAAACCACCTGTCCCAGCAAGACCTGTCTGGATTCCAAAGATTGGGGATCTGGTCAGAGAAAAGATTGCGGTAAAGAAGGAATTAGGGCCTTCTTACAGAAAAGCAGTACCTGTCTTAGGTGTCAGTGGAACAAGATCAGTAGTGCTACCGCCTCTTGCTGGTAAAAAGGAGAACCGAGTTGTATCAATCGACCTGGTGAAACCACAACCATGTGGCCAAATTTAAGTAGTAGGCCCAGTGGACTCCCAAGAAATAGCAGAAGACCAAATCTTGCTACAATCCAAGAGGTTCAAACTGAGAGACTAATCACATTCGATAAACCATCAGTGAATAAAAAAGGACTATGTAACAAAGCCATGGAACTTGTGCCTCTTGAGACCCAAATTGCTACAGTTCAACAAGAAACTCCAGTTTACAACGATGTAGCTTCAGACTATACGAATGTAACAAGAGACAATGCAAAGATCAATGGAAATCCGGAAGCAATCCCACCAATTGACAGAACTGCATCTGGCTATTTTATCAACTTTGATGATTTTTCCGATGATCTAAGGGAACATGGAGACAAACCAGCAACAAAAACATTCAAAGAAAAAGTAAAAGAACTCTGTCATCAACTCAAAGAAACATATCGAACTCCTCAATGGATTAAATTGTGGATTGTGTTAGGCGTACTTTTGCTCTTCCTATGGCTCATCTTGGTTTTAAGTTTGGGTAGATTGATTGATGGAAAATATAGTACAATGGACACAGCAAGTCAGAACATCAACTTGGTCCTGAAACCACACAGATCATCACACATCGAGAAAAGAGAACTGTCATCAGTGAACATCACAGCCATCCCCATACCTGGTGGTATAGCATGGGACAAAACTGACTATGAAATTTATGGCCCAGTTGAGCTCTTGAAATTGCCACACCAATTTAAAATTTCGATGAGTGACTTTGTTTCACCTAGTAGATTCTCTGATGGTTGGGACTTTGAAAATATTAACAATATGATGTCAGATTTAGAAATGTTAGCAAAATTTACTGCACATGATTATTTACAGGGTTCGTCGAATTATGAGGAAATGTACTGTTTTACCCACTACGGGGATCATTATCTGCATAAATCCGCAAATCCTAGAAATACTTTTGTTTATAATCAATGGGAACATTGTCCAACCCCGCCCAAAGGCAGCTCAAAGACATTTTTTGAAAAATTCCCATACTTCTCTGGGTTTAATGTCACTGATCCGGAAACATTCTATTTTAAAATGTTAAATAAGACAGGGGTGAAAAATATGTTGACAAACACTAAACTGATTTATTCAGAAAATTTTTATGAAGAAATGTCTACATTTGGTTTTGAATATTGGAAAAATAACATTGAAACAAAATTTGAATTTGAATTTAAAAACATTTATTCAGCGCACTTTTACCCAGCGGTTTCATGGCGCTATGTGTAATGCAGTGGACAACAGCAGCTGGTAGAGGTTTAGGCAGTGTAAGCTTGCGCAAATAGGAAGGTTTTGAGATCCTTCCGGAACTGTGGGTAGGAAGGAGATGTTCGGAGGGCAGCAGGAAGGGAGTTCCAGAAAGCTGGAGCAAGGACAGCGAACTTCGCTCCACCCGCCCTCTGTTTTTTGAAACGAGGAATGGCTAGAAGGGCCATGTGAGAGGAGCGAAGCTCTCTGCCTGGAAGATAAGACTTGATAGCAGAGCATATGAACTCGGGGGCAGTACTCGACCTAGCCTGGAAAATGAGGCAGCCAAGTTTGAAGAGGGCGCGCTCTTTCACCGGCAGCCAGTGTAGTGCTTTGAGCAATGGAGTGGCCCAATGGTATTTAGGTAGGCCGTGAATCAGGCGGGCGGCCTGGTTCTGTACCAGCTGCAGGCGGTGGATCGCATAGGCAGGGACCCCATTATAGATTATGTTGCCATAATCAATGCGAGATAGTACCATGGCCAACACAATAATTTTTAAAGCAGAGGCGGAAAATAAACGAGAAACTTTCCTGATTATTCTAAGGGAAAAGAAACAAGAGGAAACCACTGAACCAACTTGTGAATGGACAGAGAGTTGTGGGTTTAAGAAAATCCCAAGAGTTTTAACTTTAGGTACAGGGAGTGGAGGGACACCAAGGGACGAAGGCCAGAAGGAAGGGGACCACGGACTGCAACCACCTCCGGTCAGGACCAACTCGGTCTTGTCCGGGTTGAGTTTGAGGTGGTTGCAGTTCATCCAGTCCTGAATGAACGTCATGACTGTCTGGACATTCTGGGCGGATGAAGGTGAGTGGGAAAGGTTAAAGATTAGCTGGAGGTCATCGGCGTAATTAAACACCGTGACCTCCAGCTGGGGGACAAAAGAATGGCAGGTACAAGGTGTAGAAGCATTGTTCAGAGCCTGCATGATCCCAGAACAAATAATGTTCCTAAATGACACAGTTCCGCAAACAACCTGTCTTGGTTTAGCCAAGATAAAGGATTTAAAAAACCCGTCTATACCAAAGCCATTACCTGATGGAAACACCACTGCAGATGAGGGATTAGATGTGGCCTATATTTTAAAACAAAACAGAACACTTCCTGATTGGAAAAAATGGTTAATCTGGCCCACAGACACTAATAAATGTCATGATAGATTCGTGAACAAAATAGAGGGGTTCAAAGAAAACAGGCCAGACCCAAGATATTCCCAAAGAAAACAGCCAGGGATAATCACAACATACAGTGTGGGAAAGCTATGCCTCGACTGGCTACAGAAATCCACACTTCCAGAAATTAAGCAACACTTAAGTTTACTTAAAGAAGGTGCTGACTTACGAGATTTCATACTGGGACCTCGCAAACAGCGTCAAAAACGTTTCATATAAGCTGGTATATACGCAGCATACAATGATGCTTTGACATTAAATCAAATTGAAACTGCTGAAAAAATAAGAGAAATTGATCGTATTAATTTGGAAAAAGCATTTTCTGTAGTGGACAATGGGTTAACGACTCTGTCCTCCAGAATCTATTCGCTGGATAGCATTGTATCATCAGCGTTACAACATGGTCAGCCCCAGTTGCGTTCTATTGTACAGCTAGGCTGGACGTTACAAAACCTGCGTTCAGGTCACGTGCCTTGGCGTCTAATCAACATAACGTCATTATTTTCTATCTTTAACCTTACTGATAGACAAATCTCGTTGGCACAGAAAGGAGCAGACTATACGGTGCTAAGCATTGAAAAACTTGAGAGATTACCATTGACAATGTCAGAAAGACCTGTCATTGAATGGATAATACATGGCACAATTACAATCCCGATAGCGATTTTTCAGTTTCAATACTGCCAAGAGTATATACCAGCAGGCCTATATGAAAGGTTGGGTAAAGGGTACATCAAATCAACCTGGAATTTACCATTTACACACAGATGTTGGAGCGTGGGAAAGAAAGAGGTATTTCTTAGTGGTAGTAACTGCAAAACATCACTGAGCAGTACACTCCTTTGCGAAGGTATAAACCTGCATGGACCTTGCAAGGGTTCATCAAATAACCTTTCATGTCACCTGCTAGGAACCCCAGCTACACAGATAGAGCCATTTTTCAGACATCTTTCCAACGCAGCTGTTGTGGCATGGTGTCAGGGAAACCCTATCTCGTGATTTTGAGAGCAGGTTGTGGTTTGATTGTCAGCAATAAGGTCACTACAGAGGCTACCCAGCCTTTTCTAAAAAGGTGGTTAGCATGGGGCTGTCCAGTGTAGCTAAAAGGAAGGACACCTTAAAAGAAGAGGCCCTTTTAGAATGTAACTGAGAGAAAGGTCCAGAGGGTAAGCTGGTGATCCCTAATGGTGGTAGTAGACAACTCCACCCCTTCAGATAAATGGGATCCTTACCACTGGAATGAGAGACTTATGTGCCAGTCACACCATAGTGGTTCACAAGTTAATGTCTCCAGATCAGTATGTGCAAGGACAGACAAGAAGAGTAAGGGTATCCCCTTGGGAGGTTACTCTTAGATCTGTAGCCATAGAGCCCCTGGAAAGGGAGGGTATCCTTAGCTGGCATAGAATGGTAGTCAGTTCTCACCTCTCCCTGGGTTGTATACTAGGCAGTGACCTCCCAGAGATTGGTCTGTTCTCAGATTGGGCAATTGCCCAGAGTAGCCCCAACCCAAAAAACCTAGGGATCTAGTTTCTACAGTTAGGAGACTGGAGTCCCAAAAAAAGGGGAAAAAAGGAAATGGAAGTCACTCTTAAATAGAGATCCAGTAAGCCAAGGGACTTCTACCTGAGGTTCCGTGACGATTTGAACCCGTGTTTTCAATATTGTCGGAAATACATAATATTGGTATCAGCGAACCGCAAATGATCCATTTAGCACATCCTGGTGTTTTCGCTATGCTACGAGCAAGAGCACTCCTGTTATGAACACATTTCTGATCTACTCATGGCGTCCATCTTAGATCATGGCAGCCATTTTGTGTTTCTTGCCCTCACATACGCAATAACCTCTGAATCATTTCATTTCGATTAAGGACACGTAGCCTTAGCCGGAGATTCACCTCTTTCATGACACGTGCACCTTAAACCAGAACACGCTGTAGCTGCATGACTCGACAAAGGCTGCCTCCTCTGCCCGAGGCCAGCCCTACTGAACTGGTTCCCGTGTCCATTGTCCCGATCATGATTAGGCGGCCGAAGCCGGTAGCCTTGCCCATTTACAACCCACAAACATCTCTTATCCCGCTTTTCTATCTTCCACACCTGGCTCCGTTCCTTTCTTTCTGAATCTTTATTAGGGGGAGGTAACGAAATTTACGATGAGGCGGTCCAGCTCTTGAATGCAATATTGACAAGGGATTGTGATGAACTAGTGGGAACCCCTCTTCGTAATGTTTGGCATCAGATATTATCAACGATTCCTGTGTAACGCCAAATATTTATTGTTTTAGACACAAAGGTTTTGAGAATGTATTACATGTAAAGAATTCGCCCCCAGCTTAAAATTTAGTATATAAGGAGCAACCCTCTTTGTACAAATTGAACAGGCTCCTAGATTCTGCCCATGTGTGGTTTCTGTGACTTCTGTGTCCCTGCAGTAATAAACCTTTGGTCTTTGACGCCACCATCGAGAAGCCCGTGTTTCTGTTCATTTGCGCACCAAGGCAGGTGGAACTCCGGGGTCTTTGGGTGTTGTTCCCTGACACCTCTGGATGGAACCAAAAAAGTCCAGAACTCCAATTGGCGCCCAACGTGGGGCGACGTCATTCGGTACCGGTCCAAAAGCCTGAAGAGTTCGAGAAGCTTCGTGTGAAGATTCCTGAGGGAGGCGCCCCACTTCATCGATCCTGGCATATCGCAAAAGTGGCCCGAAGTTCTCTTCCACGAGGGTTCCCGTTCAGGACGGCTGCAGTGGGCCGTTGCCTTGACCGTCGCCCTGTCTTGGACCCGAGGTGCAGTCCTTAGTACGGCGAAACATGACGGGTTTCTCCTTGGTGACGTCTTCAGTGCCTCAGTTAAGTATTTAGTGGTTGCTAGTTGGTTACTTCGTGAGGGTTGTTAAAATCCTTTTTGGTTCTTGGTTTGGTTTGGTTTCGTAAGATTATCATTGGTTGTTCTGGTTACGATAATCTATTTGGTTTAGTTTGGGTATCGATACATCAGTTCGCTTTTGGTAGGCCTAAAGTTCTTGGTTCAGGTGCACATATCTGTTTCGTGTTTTGTTTGTTTTGTGTTCCGGACTGAAAAATGGTAAGTCGGAGAAATTGTATGTTGTCGTGCTTTGGTTGCAACAGTGACTCACGATTGGAGGACTCATGTCTGGTTCCTCCGATTGGGACTCCCCTATATGACTTGTACTGTAAACATGGTGTGGGTCCTATATCTTATAATGAGGTGTGGGTCCGCTACACTGAGAAAGATGGTGTCCTTAGTTGGCCACTGCATGGTAGTTTTGAACCCGAAATTCTTGACAATTTAGAAGCGAAATTGTTTAGGAAGAAAGCCCGGCCGGCAATGTTTGATTCTTTCCGTTACTGGCGAAAAGAATCCAAACAGAGAGAAATGAAAAGGTTAAAGAAGGAACAGAAAGAGCAAGAAGAGTTGACTCTGGAACAAGCGGCTAAGCAGCTGCAAGATAACGAGTGTGAGAAGGCCATAGAGGTAGCCATTAGAGAGCATAATTTAGCGATCGACAAGTGCTATCCTGCCTTGCCATCGAAAACAGCTAAGATACTAGAGGACCCCGAAAATGATCCTTTGTTGTCTTATCTGTTACGGTCACCTCCACCGTATGCCCAAGGTGCTACGGCTCCACCTTTACCGAATGTTCAGTTGCCGGTTGCTGGACAACCTGGTATTCCTGCTCCTGCCCCTCAGAATCAAGCTCCTGTACCTCCTGTGGTTAATGTGAATGTTCCTACGGCTCCTCCTCCTCTTGGGTTGCCGACTTCTATACCTGTATCTGTCTCGCTTACACCTACTGCTCCACAAACTATTTTTCTCGATACTCCTACTGTTCCGCTATCTGTTCCTACCTCTACTGTGTTCTCTACGTCTGCGAGTGTGTTGACTCCACTTTCTGTTCGTCGAAGAATCACTGATTCTGTTTCTAACATTCTGTCTCCTTTCTATAAAACCTTAATCAATACTCCTACTTCTGACTCTGTTCAAAGACGTAGTCAGCTTCCGAGTACTGAGGAACGGGGAATTTTAGATTCCACGGCTCTCAGATGGATTTCGAAGAGTAGGAGATATAGTACGAGAGATGTGCTAGATACATTTATGCAGTGGAAGGAACCAACACAACGGTATGTCTTTGATGAGATGTGCTCGCTGTTACGTGAGGAAATAGAAGAAGATGATGTTGAATCGAATCTAGAAGACTTAATTAAGGTTCAGAAAGAGTTTGCTGCAGGTATGATAGTAGGTGAAAATATAGAAGAAGCGATGGAATTTTGAATTTAATTTGAATTTAAAAACATTTATATAGCGCACTTATACCATGCGGTTTCATGGCGCTTCAGATTGCGAGGGGGATGGCAAGCGAGGAGAAATTAGACAACAAAAGCACGAGAAAAGAGGAAGGTTTTGAGGTTTTTCCTAAATTCCGTGTAGGAGGGAGTTGTACGGAGTGTCACGGGCAGGGAGTTCCAAAACACAGGGGCCAAAACAGAGAACTTAGTGCCGCCGGCCCTTTTCTTTTTGAAACGGGGGACAGTTAAGAGGGCCAGGTGAGAGGAGCGAAGCTCTCTCCCTGGGGTGTAAGGCTTGATAGCCGAGCAGATGAACTCTGGTGCAGTGCCCATTCTGGCCTGAAAGGTAAGGCACCCGAGCTTGAACAGGGCCCGCTCTTTCACCGGCAGCCAGTGCAGTGCCTGCAGTAAAGGGGTGGCCCGATGATATTTAGGCAGGCCGTAGATGAGTCGGGCCGCCTGGTTCTGCACTAGTTGCAGCCGGTGAATGGCGTAGGCAGGCGCGCCATTGTAAATAATGTTGCCGTAGTCGAGGCGCGACAACACCATTGCCAGCACTATGATCTTTAGGGCGGGGAGTGAAAAAAAACCGAGAGATCTTCCTAATGGTTCTGATTTTAAGTTATAGAAATGACCCATCACTTCGTTCACCAAGAGATTTAGAGAAAGGTAAGACGAAGCTAAGTCGCCAATATCCAATGAGGGAGGTTCCTCCGATTTGGCGCGATGCTGTACAAGCTGATAATGTCAATGGTATTGTAGCTGCTCCGGCCCAATTCCAAAGGGTATGGATACACATTCCATGGAAGCGAGCCGAAGTGCTAGCAGTGAAACAGGCCTTGCCAGACCCGCGTAAGAATCCTGCTGGATACTATAAGGAATTAACACAGACAGTTGAGGCTTGTATAATGAACTTAGCGGACATCGATATGTTATTTGGTAATGTAGTTCCGCAACCAATTTGGGCTAAAATTCGTAAAGAGAATCATCCAGTTGCCCTAGGTGGTGATTGGGCAGCTATTGTTGCAACGGATGGTCAGCAAACAGGTGGTGCAAAACCCGAACCCCTAATTGCTAATCTTCCAGGGAGAATAATTGACTTAATGAAGACTCTGATGCCCGCATTGCGTGTTAATTGGGACAAGTTGTCCGCATGCAGGCAGAAGAAAGACGAAAGTGTCTCCGACTTCTTCACGAGGTTCGAAGAGACTTTTGTAGATCATAGTGGTCAGGATATGAGCACAGAAGGAGGACAGAGACTGTTTGTCGATACATTTGTGCATAATTTGTTACCTGAGTTATGCAATAAATTAAAGGATTCAGAGAGTGCGTGGGCTGTTTCTACAACTGCGCAAATACTTGCAACTGCACAGTATTATGAAAATAGGGATAAAGAGGAAAAAGAAAAATCAGACAAGAAAACGAAAGATTTAAAAACTAAAGTTCTTTTGCAACAGGCGTATCCGCCTCGCACGAATCAGACTAATACGCAACAGAATTCGTATCAAAGAACAGACTATAGTTCACCGAGGCCTCAATATCAGTGGAACCAGTGTGCGTACTGTAAGAAAGAAGGTCACTACAAGAATGAGTGCCCGATCTTAGCGCAAAATAATGCAGCAGCAGCTCAGAGAGGTCGTGGTGGTTTTGTGCAGAATTCTAGAGGTCGAGGGCGAGGTGCTATGCCTCCACAGACGAATGATCGTCCTTCCAATCACTTTGATCAACGAAATGGCCAGTCTACTCAGCAAAATAGATCTCAACAGTATCTTGTTGAAGACTATTGTGAAGTAGATGAGGGATTTCAGCAAAATGGGTACTAGGACAGCCATGGACAGAGAGAGGGAGTAGTATCAGTTCCAGTGGATCAGAGTGGGCCTTATGTCGCAGTAGCAACATCAGGTGTAGTCGAACCGTTTCTGTTGGATACTGGTGCAGCAAAAAGTTCTATCATTCATGCAAAACTCCCTGGCGCACCTTTGTCCGGCTCAACAAATGTTTCTGTAGGTTTTTCAGGCGCCCCTGTTTACAATCCCATATCTGGTCCTTTGTCTATTTCTGTTGGACCGTGTCAATTGAAAGCGCCACTGATTTTGACAACGGGTTGTAATGAAAATCTGCTTGGTTTAGACTTGTTAAAACGATTATATGCGACATTGTACTGTTCTCCGGAAGGAGTACAGCTTACATTGGGTAAAAGAATCACCTCTCCAATGTACTTGTCAATGGATGCACTCCCGCCAGAGCTGCGTTCACTCCCTGATTCTCTTTGGGCGACTGGTCCTAATGATGTAGGCCTCTTAGAAATACCACCCTATGTAGTAACTTTGAAAGCAAATGTAAAATTTCCAAGAATTCCTCAATATAAAATATCTAGTGAAGGTGAGCGTGCACTTTTATTGATTGTGCAAGATTTGATTAAGAAAGGTGTGGTTGAGGAAACTAGAGGAAATGTCTGTAACAGTCCTGTATTACCGATTTTGAAACGAACTGATCCTACAAAGCCTCCAGTGTACAGGTTCGTCATCGACCTCAGAGAAGTTAATAAGATTGTGATCCCGCAGTTTCCTGTAGTTCCAGACATTACCGCTTTGTTAACATTGATTCCTGCTACAGCTACTTGGTTTTCAGTCATTGACCTGAAAAATGCCTTTTTCAGCATTCCGATAGCCGAGGAAAGCAGAGATATTTTCGGCTTCTGTCTAGGAGGTCGCAGTTTCAGATTTAAACGCGCTCCACAGGGCTACTGTGAGAGCCCATCTATTTACAGTCAAGCATTAAAAAGCCAGTTAGATTCCTTTGTCCTTCCTCCAGGCTCTGCTCTAGTGCAGTATGTAGACGATCTTTTAGTGGCTGCCGATGACAAGGAAACTTGCAAGGCAGCTACGATCTCGTTATTGCATCATTTGTCTAATTTGAATCACAAGGTATCACCTTCGAAAATGCAATACTGCTGCCAAGAAGTGACCTACCTAGGTCATCTCTTGTCAAAGGAGGGAAGGAAGTTGACCCCAGAAAGAATAAAAGCAATTATGCAGATGAGTGTTCCTCGCACGCAGAGAGAAGTACGTGCCTTTTTAGGTATTACCTCTTACTGTAGGCAGTGGATCCCAAATTTTTCTCTTTTAGCAAAACCGTTGGTAGCTTTGACTGGGAAAAATGTTCCGAGTCCGGTGCCATGGTCTGATGAATGTCAGGAGAGCTTTTCTGAGTTACGAAATGCACTGTGTTCAGCTCCAGTATTGGGTACACCTGATTACAGCAAGCCATTCACGCTCTACGTTCACGAGAGAGAAGGTTGCGCATTGAGTGTTCTGACACAGACATTTGGTGATAAACAACGCCCTTGTGCGTATTTTTCATCAACATTAGATCCGGTAGCTAGAGCGTTACCTAGTTGTTTGAGAGCTACAGCGGCAGCTGCGGCTTCCATTCGACAATCTGCTGGTCTGGTGATGAACAACATGCTAGTGGTCATGGTTCCTCATGCGGTGGATACACTCATGAACCGAACTAAGACACAACATCTTACCAGTGCGAGACTATCTGGTTACGAGCTGACATTACTAGCGAGTCATATTCAGATCAAAAGATGTAATGTATTGAATCCAGCAACGTTGTTGCCGGCTAATCAAGAGTCGAGTGATTCCGAGCCACATGATTGTTGTTTTAGAACGGAGGAAGAGACAAAAGGACGTATTGACTTAAAGGACACCCCATTATCAGATCCAGATGGCACACTGTATGTGGATGGATCATGTTTTAAATTGGAGAATGGTGATGTGAGTGCTGCTTATGCAGTAACGACTTTGAAGACGATTGTGGAGACTGCAAGAGTGAGTCAGAATTCTGCCCAAGCTGCAGAATTAATAGCTTTAACCAGAGCGTGTGTTTTAGCTAAGGGAAAGAGAGTGAATGTTTTTACAGATAGTCAGTACGCATTTGGCGTGGCCCATAGTTTTGGCCGTTTGTGGAGAGAAAGAGGTTTCATTACGTCCCATGGGACTAAGATTCAACATGGTCAGCTAGTTAATGATCTGTTGGAATCTCTAACCTTGCCGACTGAAGTTGCGATTGTAAAGTGCAGTGCTCATAAAGCAATCACGGATGATGTTGGTCGTGGGAATGCTTTTGCTGATGAAACCACTAAACAGACAGCTAGAGATATGATGAGCAGAATGTATGTTGCTACGTCTGCAAGGTGGACTGCTGAGTCTGGAATGTGTGAGGATACAATGGAAAGTGTGAAAGAGATTCAGAAAGAGGCAACTGAGGAGGAAAAACGTGTATGGAGGGAAAGTACGGGCAAGTTGGATTCGAATGGGTGTTGGATTGATTTGACAGAACAGCAGCGTTGGATGTTGCCTGATGCGTATGTGCTTGCAGTGGTGACGATGGCGCATGGAGTAGCGCATATAAGTTCTAAAGGAATCTGTAAGATGTTGGCTCCAGTCTGGAAGAATGATGGGATCAATAAGTGTGCAGAGAGAGTGGTGAAAAATTGTATGGTATGCCTGATGCATAACCCTGGCAAGGGAACTCCAACTCCTGCTGGTCACTTCGCTCCTCCTTCCTGCCCCTTTGAAGTGATTCAGTTAGACTTCATTCACATGGATCGCTGTAATAATCTGAAATACGTCCTGGTGGTAGTTTGTGCTTTTTCCAGGTGGATCGAAGCATACCCACTAAAGGACAATACTGCCCTATCAACTGCCAAAATTCTTCTCAAAGAATATTTCCCTAGATTCGGTATGCCACGGATTGTATGGTCAGATAACGGAAGTGAGTTTATAGGGAAAATTATGCAGAGTGTGTGTGCCGGCCTAAACATAAAACAGAAGTTTCATAGTGCGAACCATCCCCAGTCTGCTGGTTTAGTGGATGGTTACAATGGCACCCTCAAACTAAAACTAGCCAAAATTCAAGCCTCCACAGGTTTATCCTGGCCAGACGCACTTCCCCTGGCTTTGTTATCAACGAGAGCAACTGTACATTCTAGAGTGGGGCTTAGCCCCTATGAGATCGTTTTTGGCCGCCCGGCAAATATTTGGGGTGTGCCGAGGCCAAAGGAGTTTTGTTCTCTAGAATATCCTATGTTGATTGATTACCTTTACGACTTGACTGCTAAATTGAGTCTTATTCACCAACAGGTTTTCGATGCATTGCCAAAGCCTCCGGAGAGTCCAGGACATCAGCTAAAACCCGGCGATCAAATTGTAATAAGAAACTTCGCGAGGACGAAGAACCTTCAGCCCAGATACGTCGGCCCCTTCCAGGTCCTGCTTGCAACGATAACAGCAGTTCGTGTAGCTGGTCGCAAGCATTGGGTGCACGCATCTCATGTTAAGCGTGTACCTTTGCCACTTCCTTACGACGACTGGGTGAAGAAGGGAATTGGTGCCTCCGAATTTGAACACACGCCAAAGTTCATCCCTTTCAGCGATGCCGAATTGATCACCAACACCCCAAACTCTGACTCTCCTCCTGAAAAGACTCCTTTGAACTCTGAACATTTGTCCCCTGCACCAGAAAAAACTCTGTCATCTGCGAACGTGAACACTGCAACAGCTACCAGTGATACACTATTTGCCGATCAAACAGTACCTGCGAAATCAAGATGCAATTTACGACCTCGTAATATGGACAAATAAAGCAGGCAACTGCCCATTGTGATATTGAACTTTTGCCTTCAGCCAGGAAGTTTGCTATTGTTTATTGTTTTTAAAATTGCCTTGCCGTCTGGGTAGCCGTAGGGTCGTGGCTGTGTGCCTAGTTGAATTTGCGGGGGTCTGACACAAGGTCGATCTTTCTGTTGGTTCTGGGAACTCCCAGGGCTGATAGAGGCATTTTCATCAGTGGTCGCGAGCGGATTGTAGAAGATGGAGCTTCCTGCGCTGCAACGAAAAAATGTGATTTATGTTCGCAGAAACAGACTTTATAGAATTCTTCACAGCAAATGCTTTTTAATACAATGTGCCATTACATTTTTGATTGTTTTGATAACGTTGGTGGGTGGAATCGTTTTTGGTATGAGTTTGATTTTTGTGCCAGTAACTACAGTACCTCCCCTTGATCCTGCTACTTCTACTGTTTCTTCTATACACTCTTTTCACTCGTTTCCTGAACACGAGCAAGCTCGACGCTCAGAATTCATTAATAACACTTTTGTACAGCTCTTGCACCAACACCAACTGGTGGTTAACACTACAGACTGCTGGGTGTGTGGCTTGATACCCCACACTATGGATAAAGGTATTCCCTATCTGGTTTTGCCTTTCAGCTACAATGGATCATTTCAGGCCCTCCAAACCATCTTTGCTTATGCCCTTGAAACCTATCCTCCACGTCCACCACGTTCCACTAAATATAACTCTGCCAACAAAGCTTTAGTCCAGGGAATTATTGACATGATCAAGGACGTCAATAATACTCCATCTTACCCTAGAGACGAATTGCGAATATATTTGAGTTGGAACTCTTCAGAGTATCGCCTTAGTTTGGGAGAAAGCAAGCGTAAGAGCTCAACTCCAATCTGGGTCGTACCTCACCGAGGTCACGTCTGTTTGCAAGGTAATGGGAGAAATCCGAGAGCTCAGCGAGGGAGGAGTGAGTGCGTAGAGACTTATGTGTTTCCGGCTAACTCTTCCCCTGCCTTTCTTACTGCTAGGGGTACCTACTTCATCTGTCGAGACCGAGCATATACATGGTTGCCTGCCGACTTTTCAGGTTCATGTTATATTGCTCGACTGTTGCCTCCAACATACACTGCTTCATCCGATTATCACAGGACCAGAGTAGCGAGAGGTGTCTTCAGCAAGGAAGATACCGCTGGTCAGGAAGCTGGAGACTTCTTCAAAGGCTTCCTTCCGTTCTGGGGGCCTATGGCCAATAGTAGAAACATACGTCAGCTAACACGGGTAGTTGAATCTACTATTACCGAAACTGCTGGTGCCCTTAGCAATTTGACAGCTGAGCTTCAGGCGGATAGACTCATGACGTTGCAGAACCGTATGGTTCTAGACGTTATACTTGCAGATCGAGGTGGGGTATGCAGAATGATCCAATCGAGCTGCTGTGTCTTTATTCCTAATAATGCTCCAACAGTCTACGAGGCGATCTCTAAGCTACACAAGATTTCCGACTCTATTCATGTAGACAAGGGAAACTGGTCCTTCATGGAGTGGTTTTGGACTCTAATCTCAGCGTGGGGATGGAAGGTTCTAATGGTCATTGGTGTCATCTTAGTATTCCTCTTCTCATGCTGCCTGATTATCCAGTGTGGTCCAGCTCTGTGTAGCCTTTGTGCTGCAACCTGTTTTAGGAGACCACCTGCGTTTGGAGAAAAGGCGCGAGAAAGGATGATGATACAACAACATGTCACTGACCTGATGAGCATAGAATTAGATTCTGACATAGACTGAGTAATTGCCTATGTAAGGGCAAAAGGAGGGTCTGAGGTTCCGTGACGATTTGAACCCGTGTTTTCAATATTGTCGGAAATACATAATATTGGTATCAGCGAACCGCAAATGATCCATTTAGCACATCCTGGTGTTTTCGCTATGCTACGAGCAAGAGCACTCCTGTTATGAACACATTTCTGATCTACTCATGGCGTCCATCTTAGATCATGGCAGCCATTTTGTGTTTCTTGCCCTCACATACGCAATAACCTCTGAATCATTTCATTTCGATTAAGGACACGTAGCCTTAGCCGGAGATTCACCTCTTTCATGACACGTGCACCTTAAACCAGAACACGCTGTAGCTGCATGACTCGACAAAGGCTGCCTCCTCTGCCCGAGGCCAGCCCTACTGAACTGGTTCCTGTGTCCATTGTCCCGATCATGATTAGGCGGCCGAAGCCGGTAGCCTTGCCCATTTACAACCCACAAACATCTCTTATCCCGCTTTTCTATCTTCCACACCTGGCTCCGTTCCTTTCTTTCTGAATCTTTATTAGGGGGAGGTAACGAAATTTACGATGAGGCGGTCCAGCTCTTGAATGCAATATTGACAAGGGATTGTGATGAACTAGTGGGAACCCCTCTTCGTAATGTTTGGCATCAGATATTATCAACGATTCCTGTGTAACGCCAAATATTTATTGTTTTAGACACAAAGGTTTTGAGAATGTATTACATGTAAAGAATTCGCCCCCAGCTTAAAATTTAGTATATAAGGAGCAACCGTCTTTGTACAAATTGAACAGGCTCCTAGAATCTGCCCATGTGTGGTTTCTGTGACTTCTGTGTCCCTGCAGTAATAAACCTTTGGTCTTTGACGCCACCATCGAGAAGCCCGTGTTTCTGTTCATTTGCGCACCAAGGCAGGTGGAACTCCGGGGTCTTTGGGTGTTGTTCCCTGACACCTCTGGACGGAACCAAAAAAGTCCAGAACTCCATACCCCAGTATGGAGCAAACCCAAGATTGGCACTGGTAAGGCCTCACCGGATCCCAAGGAGGTCCTGAAAAGTTAGGCAGCTTGTTCAGCATCAGGGTCACCCTTGAATTACCAGAAGGGAGAGTGGAAGAAGGGTGTCTGCCACAGGTTGTGGTAGCCCTTCCCTCTTAACAGCAGAAGATGTTCCAAGAAACTACAGATGCCCCTAAAGCAGGTCAGCTGTATGTCTGTGGAGAGCTTACGGTGTTGTTTTGGATTCTGACAGCTGTCAGTAGCCTCTGCTGAGTGCTGGCCTTCATGGCAGTACTGATATATTGAAGGCACGCAGACTCCCTGTATAAGTTCTGAGAGGGCCACAGAAATAAAAGGACCCTAAGAACAAACAAATAAATACAAAAATTGGAATCAAGTATTAGTTTTTTAAAGGAAACCACCGTACAAGAAGGAATTCCAGATAATGGTCTGACTCCATTAGTTGACCGTAGGTAAATACAGAATTGTGAGCGTATTTAGAATTGGACATGAAGAAACACACCACAAATACATAACGCAGCGTTCACTCTATAAAGCATATACTAGTGAAACATATTCCGGTTCGTCAACACAAACAGTTGGATCTAAGTATCAGTGATCAACTAGTGCCTTAACCATAAAGAACCATGTATTATAGATGTTTTAATCACCAAGAGTACTATTCCATGTAGTCTTGATAAAGAAGGTCCAAATAATACTAAACCTTTGCAATGCATCGACGCCTGTCCACCATAAACTCACTGCTCTCAATTCATCCTAAATGCTGATAAATTTTTAAACATTGTTTTTTTTTTGTACAGTCTTTGGTAGTGGTTGTGGTCCCCAATTACACAGATGTAATGTCTTTATCATCTCTTGTGTTGTGTCTCTAACAATAATTTTGTGAATTTGTTGTTTTTAGTGCTATATATTTGCTTTCAGGTGAAATGTTTTTAATTTTGTATTACAATTTAAAAAAAGTCAGCCTATCAATTCATCAACCGTAGGTTTCTGTGCCAACACGTGGACTATTGGTATTTACAGTGTTACCCTTGAGTGAATGTTGAATAGTGGATTGACGAATGGTTTTGTTGTCTGTGAAGGAATGTTGTGGAAGTTGTACTTTTATTAATACTCCCAGAGGACGCCTAATTTAGAATTTCTGTTTGAATCCTAGTCTTTTGGGTCTCAAAGGGTCCCTCTCTTCTTTGAGAAGTATTGTACGTGACCTGGGAGCAGTCCCTGTAGCCATATATAGTTAGCGCCCCTGACCCTTCTGTTCATGGTGGGGCTGCTCAAGTGTTGAGAGACCTTTGTGGGTAAGTTAGATGTTTCCCTAGCAAAGTCAGTAATGGAAGAGGTAGGCACCTGACTATCCAAAATAAAAAGGGAGGAACAAAATGACACAGCTGTAGTCAAAGTTCGGTTTAAAATGGGTCCTGCTACTATTGAGGTAGGTCAACTGTCCAGCGGGAGTGACTTTAACAGGAGGTTGTAAGGCAGAGTAGGCCCTGCAAAAGTATAGTCTGTTTTCTTTACTTTCTTCCTCATTTGACAGACCATTTTTGCAATGTCCCCCCACTTGTTGCCCCCATTTGGACAACTAGATGCTGTATTTAATCTCGGACAGTGCACTGAAGCCTGCTAACCAGGCTCTAGTGCCAGTGCTCTCTCCCTAAAAGTGACAAGTGTTATTGGCATCCCCAGTTGACAGAGACCATACCCCCTTGTTAGTCCCCGGTAAGTTGTACTGTGCTGCACAGAGCATGAGTGGTAAAGGGGTAATCAGGGCCTGCAGCACTGGTTGTGTCACCCTGAGTGACCGCAGTAAACAGATGACATCAGCCCTGCCATTGCAGACTGTAGGAACAGTATAAACTGCTCAATTGTGACGTTGTCCTCACCATGTGTGACAGGGTCACAGTACTGCTCTTGAGTATATCTCAGTCATCCCTAGAGAAGGTCTCTGGCTCTTGTGCCCAGGAGGTAGGGTGCAGTATATTAAGAGTGTAGACATATGACTGCACATGCATATGTCTCAAAAGTGCCTTTACCATTATAGTACACTATGA
Organism: Lissotriton vulgaris; assembly: GCF_964263255.1. Lineage (NCBI taxonomy): Eukaryota > Metazoa > Chordata > Amphibia > Caudata > Salamandridae > Lissotriton > Lissotriton vulgaris. Next base: position 1,182,858,657 of record NC_141691.1, read on the forward strand.
GTGATAGGCAGTCTATAGCATAACATTGGACTTGTGCCCCAGCACACCCGGTTTGCTAGCTCCATTATGCTACCACCTAAATTTATTGAGTTTGGTGTCAAACAACAAGTTATTTTCTCCCCTGACATGAATCTGGTGCCAAGGGAAGGCTGACAAACGCCTAGGTGGCTACATAGTGGTTGCCTACCCGGTTACCCTAGCTGACTCCTCTTTTGGCTGGCAAGCCTGGGTTTACCACCCCCCCAGCTACCACCATAATAGGTTATGACTTTGCGCCAGGCAGAGTGAGCACTCGTAGGAGTCGGAACAAAGATTCGGGCAGGAATGAGGTCACACCTCCCCCCTTCCAAGCAGCTCTAGTGAAGTGACACATCAAAGCGGTGAGCTTCGGAGGCTGCACTGCCTCTGATATGCATCTGGGCTGTCCCCATTGTAGGAGAGTAGGGTCTGCCTTCTATGTTCACCCCCACTTTTTGCTTTAGCTTTACTGTTTTTTTACTTTAACGTGGCTGTGGGCCTGCTAATCAGACCCACAGCTCAGCTGTTCTCTCTCTACATTCATACCATGTACTTTAGGTACATATCCAATTGGGAATTGGGTCACCTTTGTGAGCCCCTGTATAGTGTACCTTAGGTACCCGGGGCATAGGTGCATCAAAGGCCTACCAGGGGTTGCAGCATGTATTATGCCACCCCTGGCTGGCCGTCCACATTGACACAACTGCTGATCCCTCAGCTGGGGCAAGGTCGTGTAATCACCCCTTGCTTAGATATAGTATTCCTATTTCTAACCTTATACATAGACATATATGCACCTATAAGTCATTTATATGGCAGGCCTTAACAATCTTGAAGGCAGAGTGCTTGGTTTTATGTGAGATAAGGCTCTACCATGAGCTGAGCCTGTCTGCAGCTTTCTGAACCATGTTCTTATAGCTGTTCTATGATATAGCCATACCATATACTCTTAATTGCATTATAATCCTCGCAGTCGAATGCTAACTTTGGTTTGGCTTTATCAAAACATGTCGTGTAAGGTGTCATGCGCTTTGGAATACTACCCCCTTGCCAGTTCTGGGGAGGGGGTAGCATTCCACCCTTCTAGAGGGAGAAGACATGTTGTTCCTGTTAATCACGGTTAAAGTTAACCAGAGCCTCAGCATCACAAAATGGATGCTGATGCCACAGACACAAGTCTGACCTCCTGCTGCTGGGAGTCCTTCCAACGAGGGAGGCTTGGACAATAGGTTTCCTGTCTTGGGAGGTGCTAGCACCACCCCAGTCTGCCATAGTGTATTGGGGCAGGGAGGGCTGAATGAAATGAGACAGTGCCTGGGGCACACAAGGTGCTCCATGCATAGTCTGGTTGAAACCAGTTGCTGGAGCACTCCATCCACAGCTCTGGTGCGAAATTGGACAAAGGGAAAGGGGTGTAACCACCCCATTCCCTGGTCCCACCCATAGGAGGGACCTAGCAGGTAATCCAGCACCTTTGATTAGTATAAAGGTAGGAGCTGAGTCAAGAGACTTTAGATTTATCGTCAACTAAAACTTGAAACAAAACTCTGGACCTTCGACATTCTACTGCAACTAGAAGACTGAAGAATCTCCCTTGTGGTCAAGGAGTGACCACCCTGTGCAAACAGGCACCATCCAGCTATCTGCGGTTTGCTTTGTCGACGCTCCTGTCGGAGCCCGAGCACAAAGCCTGACAAGAACCAGACTTCCAGACTTCCTTGAGCCCGATCCACAACCACAGCAAAGCTGAGACCCGTGGAGGCGACAAGAAACGTGGGACCTGCCATCTTGAAAAACCTGCTCCGTGCTACTTGTGCAGCTTCTGAGGCACCCTCGAAGTTGTGCATTGGGGATTGAGAAGTCCCAGCCCAACCACCTTTTATACAGACGCACAGCCCTCCACACTTCACGAGTGCCGCGTGGGGCCTGTTAGTGTTTTTGTGCTCCACGCGTCTGTCCGGTCACTTGCCTGTTGGCTAGTGGCCTCTGTGATGAAGAACCTTTAAATCTACACTGCTGGCCTGGTTGCTCCAGGCTGTCCCCTGCTTCCCTGAAAAAGGGAAGCTCCCCAGACCTTGCTGGTCTGCAACAGAAGCCATCTTCGATTTCTGCGTGGGTTGCCTTTGCCAAGGCTTGTTGACTCCAATCCGGAAGCCGACACCTCCAACAGCTAGATCCTTTGTGGGACAGTCTGTATCCAGCTCCTGGCTGTCGTCAACGTCCCCTGGTCTACGTGGCTGCAGAGACAAGCTTCACAACATCACCTGATTGCTTCACGACATTGCCTGGTTCCTTCCTGGTCACTGGCTAGTGACCCAGTCTCAGTCCCCTCTGCTTCCAGACACTCTTCATCCTCGATCCGCCCTTGGATCCAACCGGACACTTCTCTCCTGGTCGCCTGCAGCATCTTTTCACAGGTCTCCCTAGGATTCAGCGACTAAACCCGACAAACTTGGACACCTGTGCACCCGGCTCCTGTGGGTGAGGTAACGCGAGTACTCCGGTGCTCCTGTGGGTATTAACCATCCTAGTGTCCTAGTTTTCAGTAGCTTTCTCCTAGTTCATCCGGAAGTGTCCTAAATCAACTAGTTTTGAATTCTTTCGTTCCCTTTGTATCCCTATGAGAACCCGCGTGTGTGTTTAGACACTGCACATGCTTCCTGTGGGCCTCCTGCTTCCTAACATTCGGTAGTTCAGTGTAGCCCCAGCGATTCCCTAGGCCCTAGGCCTATTCCTTGTTCGTGATGTGGTTCTTATACCACTATTTTAGTATATGGTTTGCAGCGCCCCTAGGGCTCGACTGTATTTTGTGCAACTTATTGTATGATAATTAAGTATCTTGGTATGTGCTTGTGCCTTTGACCTCATAAAGAGTTCAGAGGGGTTGTGTTAGTAATAAATACATACATATTTTATATATTACCTGTGTGGTGTCCTTTCATTTGGTATTTAAGGGGTTACATATGGTAAAACAGCCTGCTTCACATGCTCTCTGAAATTTTAGCCTAAGACTGCTTTGTCCATGCTACCACTAGGATCGCTGGTCTATAAGGTTGACTTAACAACCATCACCATAAGGGTTGTTTGGACCGATACATGGTGCCCACTAGAATAGTGGACATCACATATCAGGCCAACTTTTCACACCCATGAGGACGACCTAGCTCTCCCCTTGCCCATGTCATGCTTGGAGAGAGCTAAGGTGGGATATTACATATGCAGGGGGTGACCAGCTCAGAGAAGGCTGGCCACACCTCCAGTGTGAGCAAACTGATCTGTACACCCAAAGTTAATTCCTGCCTTATTTAAGAAGGCAGAAATAGTGAGTTCTTGGTTGAAAAGGTGAGCTTCTTCCTGAATGTAATTACCTCAGGAGTGGACTAGTTGCAGGGACCAACTTCCAATTGGCTAGCAGCTCCCACACCCCAAACACCCCTTAATCTAGGGTTTAAGAGACCCCCACTGACACCAGAACCTCAGATCTGACCAGCTAATTTCAAAGGACCAGGAGGAGACCTGTGTCACCGACAACATGACTTTGCCCACCAGCACAAATCAAAAAAGGGATATTGTGTCCCTAAAGGCAACCGACTTGGAACTGAGTGAACTACCCTCGTCCTTGGCTAAAACTCTACACTCCCGAAGTGAGGGATGCTTGTGGAAGCCAGAAGCACTCACCTGGATTGGTGGGACCAGTCCCCTGCAAACTGCGGTTTAAATGGCACTGTGGGCGGAACCAAATAGCTTTGGACATCGTCCCCCGAGGGATTGCCTGGAAGTAAATGGTGTAGGACCTCCAGATGTCAAAGTTCCTTTTTTGCTCCCTTTACTGCTTCTAATGCTTGTTGGTCCTCAGTCCTGTAACCGACACATTAACTCAACACCACATAAAGAGGGAACTTCACATCACCTGTGAACAGCATCAGAAATGACCCCATTCCAGAGGTGGCAATGTCTAGCTGTAAATGTACATCTTTGTAATATATCAGCCGAAAAGTAATACTTGTGTACAGTACAATGTGGTGTCTCAAAGCAAAAAGTCTCCCTCCACCCTCAAAGAGACAGAAACAAACTCGTACGAAAAACATCTCTGTCGAGTTCACAAATAGGAAAACAAGACAAACCGGCATGCCTCCAAGCAGACAAGCAGACAGGATGCCTGCTGGTTCGTCTTCTCTCCAATTTCAAGCTTTTCAGGGCTTGGGGACAGGTCGGTCTCCTTAATATTCCACGGTTTTACTGACAGCACATTTCTTGATTGCATTTTTAATGTCCACTGTTGTCTACAGCTTGTTTACAATAGGTCAGAGACAGATATTCTCACCAGTTGCTCACAGGTGCTCACTAATATTTGACCCTATGGTAATATTTTGTGAATTCTTGCATGCATGGGCTTTCAACATTGAAGCGACCTTCCACAGACTAACTGGGCTTGTAATTTTCACGTTGATTATTTTTACCTGGATGTACAGATACTCGTGGTGACAATGGCGGGCCACCAACATCTTTATTACCATTGAAGACCTTGATTGTTTGAGAATTGCTTAGGATCTGGCAACACTGTGAAAGTTTGCAAGACTGATATTACGAATTTGATGTCTGCTTTGCAGACTTTCAAAATCTTTGTGCATACACTTACCTCCAGTATGCTGTTCTACGGGGTGTCGGGTTCCTTTGGTTATACCATCTAGCCACGAAAAAGTACTTTGGACGAAACACGTATTGGCTGCCAGTGTGTTTTTGTGCATAGATCTTGGAGAAGAAAATAAAATAAAGAGAAAGGAATATTTTATGAACTCCCTGTGATTAGTACATTGGTTACTACCTACATTACAATTTGGACTGATTTGGTGTGCCTCGGCATATGTGCATGTTACCCATTCTTGGGTATTTGCATCTTTTTTCTGGTGGTGTCATCTCTATAGTCAAAGCAGCTTGGGCGTGACTCCTTTTTAAATTCCACTGACAGCCATGACAACACAGGCCAGTTAAAATTAAGCTGACTATGGGGCCCTGGTCCTGCAACCGCAAAGACGCTTATCTTGCAAGGGTACAATGTAACTCGACCCCTAAGTGACTGATTGTCGCTAGCCGATTTTCCTATTGACCACAATATTAAATGTCTTCGCTATTTAATCCATTTATTGTCTAATACTTTTGAAATCCATAGCTCCAGTTGTATGTGTGCTATTTAGTTTGTTTTAGAGTCTTGTTAATTTTTTATGAACCCATATGTACTATAAAATACTTAACATATGTTTCCCCAGTAGTACCTGGATGCTCTTTGCCACACTACCAGGACTGAGCTAAGGATTAGTGTGACTCCAAGGATCATCTTTGAGGCAATGTGATAATATTGCATGGTAAGGGTACTCACCCATACCACATAATATTTCAATTTCCCACAGTCCCACGGAATAATATACTGCATTTAGGTTTTCAAAATAATGTAGAATTCTTACAAATTAAAATATCTATTTTTCTCTCACTTGTGCATTCAGGCATATCTTTAAAACTATTACATTTTACTATTTTACAAAAGTTACATAGTTTCTAATTTAGGCAAAATGTTCTATAAGAAGCAGACAGCATTTTTTAGATGTGTTGCTTTGCATCTCGTTTTTTATGTCTGCATTTAGCAGTTCCGATATGCTCATTATTAGGGTAATGTATATTTTATGAAACATTATCATAAATATAATTTCGAAATTCTTTTTTGCAGTCCTTGATTAATGCGAATATTTTTCTGCTCAGTTTTATTGATGCATTTCAGATCATTTTGTATCCTGGTCCTCGACAGAGAAGCCAAGGAGAAATAGTTCATTTGGAACCATTCTTCATCCAGATTAAAATGTTCCTCAAAAAATAAAATTGTAATAATTTATCAGCCAAATATAAGAAGATTGTATATATCAGTAGAAACATGGAATTACATTACCGAAGCACAATACACAGTGCAGGCATTCTAGTATTTTCACGTACATGTATATACACAAAATGGCTGTAAATATGAAATGTAGGCGAAGTTTGTAATACACAGCTAATTATAAGCTATTATTAATAGCTCATTACTTATTCATTTATAAAAATGATCCTCCATGCCCTGCTTATACCGTTTTATATTACATCACATATACAATTTAAAATAATACTATTTATAATATTAGGTATGTCATCGCAAATTACATCTTTGGCAGAACAAAGTGTGTGATAGAGTGGCAAGTTATATAATGGTATAATAAGTGCATGTAAAATGGGCAAGTTATAGTTAATGTAGTGTGGTTAAGTTGAATATACTGTATATGGAGTTGTGTGTGTTATAATAATGTGAAGGTGTTGTGTAAATAATAAATGAAAGCTACAAGTATAAGTTAACAATTTTTTCTTTTTTTGTAGTTTAAGTTTGGTTTGCAGTTAAGAATAAATAAAGGTATACCCATTTAAATGTGGAGCGTAATGTATAAATGTAAATAACTATAACTTTAGAATGTGTAATGTTTGTGTAGTTTAAGTTAAGTTTGTATAGAAATAATAAGTACAGTTTCCTAACTATAACAACTGTTTTACGTTTAAGTCTTTTTTTCATCTCGACATTTTTTATTTTGAATAAATATGTGTTTTAAATTGTAGTGTTTACTGTCATTGAGTGGAGTGTTAGTAAATGGAGTGTAGTACAGGACAGTGGAATGGAGGAAGGGATCGTACAGTTGACTGCTGTAGAGGGTACTCTTGTAGAGTAGAGTGGAGTAGAGTGCACTGGCGTACAGTGGAACAGCATACACAAGAATGGTGTAGGATGGAGTGGCGTACATTGGAGTATTGCAGAGTGGAGTGAGGTACAGTGGAGTGAGGTAGAATGGAGTGATGTTGAGTGGAGCAGAGTACAGTGGAGTGTCATAGATTAGAGAAAAGTAGAGTGAGGTACAAATGTTTTTTCGTCCTGGCACAAAAATCGAGATCAGGTAGAGCCATGGGAGGACTATCTATATATGTAGATTTGAACTTTCAGGGCACCTGGTCTATTATGGACTGGAGCTCGTACGCTATTCAAACAGTACGTTTCAAGGGGAAGTGGTTAAGACTAACTGTTTTTAATGTTTACAATAACGGGGTGGGGGGAGATCATACCACATTTGTAGGAGAACTGGATGACAGATTAGGTCAGGAAATCACAGCTAGGAAGGTGGCACAGGTACCTGCTATACTGGTCATGGGAGACTTTAAATGCCACCTATGCCCGGCATTGGTTCCATAGATGCTGAATGGTCCAATTGCCCTCTAGAGAAAGGGCCGCACTTTGCTCATACGCCAGAAGGTTTGGCCTTTAGTAAACTCCTTCACAACCACGACTTAGAGCACACTATCAACATGATGGGTGTGCAGAGGGATGGCAGCTTACCACCAACATTTAAGGGTAGAGGATGCTCCTCCTTTATTGACTACATTCTAGTTTCTAGACTTTTAAAAACTAGAATTACCAGCGTTGGGATAGAATGGAGTACTTTTAGTGACCACAATCCCCTTGTATTAGAGTTGCTTTATTTGGTGGGTCCCAGAATGAGACATCAAGGCACAATCATTGAGAAGGTAAAGGATCAGGGTAGGAGATTGAGGTGGTCCAAAATAGACGGGGAAACCTTCTATAAATCTTTGATGGACTCTGGAAAATCTGCCATTGAGGACTGTTTAGATATGGGTGTACAAGGTCCTCGGTTACTTGAAGCATTTGGCCAGATTGCTGAGCTGATAGATGGTCTGTAAAAACTAGGGCGCCCATAAGGAACCATTGTAACCCACAATGGTTTGATCGAGATTGCTCAAAGGCCTTAAGGGAGCTTAAAAGCAGCCTCAAAAATAAACCAAGGGATATCCATCAAATTGCTATGAGCAGGAACAAATATAAGAGGGAGACCAACAGGAGGAAATTAACCCTACAGGGGGAAGCGTGGCAGACTTAAGAGAAGTGGGGGAAAACAGGGACATGTCCGAATTCTGGAGAATCATTAACCAACCACATTTCCAGGAAAACAAAGTCCCGGATTAAGGATCAAACATTCTACCAGATCAGTGGGTTTCCCACTATAAGGGGCTGTATAATCACGAGCCAGGAATACTTGAAGAGTATGCAGTGAGCTCACATCAGGGCACACCGGTAGTTTTTCCATTAAGGAGATTACTGTTGGAATAGAGGGTTTGACGAAAAATAAAGCCCCTGGCCCAGACGGGATTCCCCCTGATTTGTTTTTGAGCTGTGTAGAACTGTGGGCTCCCATAATGACTAGGGTTGTAAATAATGCCATTACTTGTGGTTTGCCGCCCTCATGGTCAAAGGCCATAATCGTCCCTATTTTTAAGAAGGGTAATAGGGACGATCCCCAGTGTTATCGCCCGATTTCCTTGATCGACGTGTCAGCCAAACTCCTGGGAAGGGGGATCCTCAACCGACTGTCTGAGTGGACCGAGGAAAAAATCATAATTTCGGGCACTCAGTATGGATTCAGGACGGGGAGGTCCACCAGTGACCAATGTTTGAACCTCTATATGCTGACTGCCAAATACACCAAGGCCAGCAATGAAGCCATCTATATAGGGTTCATGGACTTGGCAGCGGCATTCGATCATGTGAATAGGGAGAAATTCTGGGTTATGATGTCCCTTATGGGGATTGAGGTTGGCCTAATTAATATCTTAAGGGAACTCCATAGTGACACCTCTGCAAAAGTCTGCTTCAATAGGGAGGGGGGTTGACTGATTCATTTCCCTGTAGGAGTGGGGTACGGCAAGGCTGCATTCTTGCCCCATTTTTATTTTCAGTCTATATAAATAACTATAAATAGCCTGGAGCAGTTCCTGTTAAATTTAAGGACAGATTGTCCAAGGGTGGGGTCGCGTCATATCCCTGTTTTACTCTATGCAGATGACGCAGTCCTGCTCGCACGTACGCCCAGGAGCCTACAGATTTTGATTGATCGATTTGTCAAGTTTATGGGTTCTTTAGATCTCTTTGTTAATCTGGGTAAATCATATGTGTTGTTGGCCGGTAATAAACCATGCTCCAAATCCACATACATGATAGGAAGCCACAAAATAAAAGAGGTCAAAACATTTTCCTATCTTGGTTTACTTTTTGATGGGTCTCTACAATTTAATTCCCTGGTTGAGGAGCGTTGTTGTAAAATGATTGCTACTATTGGTGCTATTGCAAGTTATGGGAGGAGGGTAGGTAGATGGTGCCCCGAATAGGTGAAGAACCTGTACAGCTCCATATGCTGCTCCAAAGTGATCTTCGGGGCAGAGGTATGGGGCTTTGCCAACACTGAGAAAATTCAGCGGGAAGAAAATAAATATTTAAGAACCATCCTGAAAGCCCCCCCAAGCACCGCTGGCATCATAGCTCACAGGGAACTAGGGAGGCCACACTTAGAAGACCTGATAAAACTTAGACCTATAGTGGCCTGGTTAAAAATTTGGTCTAACCCTGAGGCGTCTCTGAGCAGGGAAATTTTAAATGATTGCCTAGGAAGAGACACATGTATGAGAATCCCATGGCTCAATTATGTAAAGAGTACCTTAGAGGCTCTTGGCTACAGGAATCTCTTTACTGACCCGGTAGCAATTGTACCCCGCACAAAGTGATAGTAAAAAAAGCTTTTTTAGCCCAAAAAGCATCACAGAGAGCTGAGGTTCAAGGGTCCAAAAAGACTGTGAGGGCTCATAACCTGGTTAAGAGCACCGAGGGAATGGAGCCATACTTGTACCTCATGCATAACGCTCAGGTCAGATTTCTGATGTGCCGTTTTAGACTTAACTTACTACAGTATTTATTGGCATCACCAGCAGGGTTTTTAACTACAATTGAGCAGAAGGGAACCTGCGGCTGCGACAATAGGTCTCCGCAGGATTCCCTTCACTTTGTATTCTTGTGCCCCTTTTATTCAATGCCCAGGCGTAGATTTTTGGTAAACATTTTAAAACAAGCCAATTTGAAACATGCACAAGAGGCCTTAAACTATTTACAGCAAGCATCTGACCCTTTAACATTGTGTTGTATAATGAATTTTATTAAAGTGGCGGTCCAATTAAGGGTAACCAGAGGAGAGGAATGATTTCCAAAACTGTTATTATATCTTTTAAAGTGTCTCATTTCTCCTTCTCCTTTTTTTTAACATGTATAAAAAAACTATTATAATTAGGATTCTGATAAAGATTTAATGCATTTTTTAATTGTTGTATATATGTATGTGCTTTTATGGTGATTTTTAATCATCGAATAAAGAATCCTTGAATTGAATTGAGTGAGGTAGATTGGAGTGGCATAGTGTACAGTGTAGTAAATTGTTAAATAGTGCACTTTTGTGTTGTATAGCACAGTGGGGTTGAGTGCACTAGAGAGGACAGGTGTACTGTAGAGTTGAGTAAAGTGTTTTAAATTGGAGTGGCGTCTTGTACAGTACAATAAAGTGGTATGTCGTAGAGTGTTTGACAGTGTCTCAGACTGGAGTAGAGTGTTGCACACTGGGGTTAAGGGGCATAAAGTGGAATAGAAGGTTGGACAGTGTATTGTAGAGGCATAACGTGTGTGGTAAAGTATTGTGCAGTGGCACACTGTTGTAGCATGTTGTAGAGTTGAGTTGCATATAGTGGAGTAAAGTATGGTACATTGGGGCTGGGTGGAATAGATTGTGTACAGTGCAAGAGAGTGGGGTAAAGTGTTGTTCAGTGGACTACAGTGGAGTGGAGTCCAGTGGAGTGACGTAGCATAGAGTGGAGTAGCATCTTCTAGAGTACAGTGGCATGAAGTGAAGTAGAGAAGAGCGGTGTGTGGTACAGTGGAGTTAAAAGGTGTGTTGTAGAGAGTCAGAAACTATCATACAGTGGATTAGAGTAGAATGTCACAGAGTGTATTAAAGTGTTGTACAGTGGATTGGCGTGGAACAGAATAAAGTGCTGGATAGTATGGTAGAGTGGAGTGGGATAGACTGTCATACAGTTGAGTGGCATAGATTAGCATATAGTGGAGTGGCGTAGAGTGCAGGAGTGGAGTACTGTGGAGTACAATGTAGTGTCTCATAGAGTATATTAACTGGGGTGGAGTGCCATGCTGGAAGTTGCATAGAGTGCCATAGAGTGTAGTACAGTGTCGCAAAGTGCTATAAAGTAGAGTGCTGAGCATTGATATTGGCAAGAGTATATTGCTTTTGAGTGGCATAGTTAGGTCTGGGTTTTCATTGGAAATGCTTTTTTTGGTTTGCTAATAACATTGGCGCCATTTGACAAATCTTCATGAAACTTTCCCCAAAAAGCCCTTTTTTCTTCAAGGAAACTTTTGGAGAGGTCCGTGAAGCGGAGAGGGGGGGCAGGGGAGTGTCGAGAAAAAAGGGTTCAGCTCAAAATGCAGCAGATCCATTCAGATATGACAATACAATTTGTTTTGTATATCTTTATGGTTAGATTCGAGGGACACAGCCAAGCTCCATTTGAAAAAATAGAGCACTCTGAATGGCCTAGTGGGCTTATTTTCACTTGAGCCACCTCACCCCTGGAGGAGTGACGCTCTGATTGGCTGGCCACAACATGAGAGAAAATGTTGCAGCCACCATTACAGGACGCTGGGTACTTAGGGGCAGATTTACAAGCCCCTTGCGCCACTTTTGCGTCATTTTTCTCATGTTACAAATGACGCACATGTCGCGCAAGGGGCTGGTAAATCTGCCCCTTCGTCCCCTTTCCTGACAATAGGTAAAAAAGTAAGAGAGCAAGGTAGGGTTACCCTTTCCCCTTGTCCTTGTGTGCAAGAAGGTTGCAGAAGGACTCTGAGGGATAACGGCAAAAAAGAAATTTGGTGGCTGCCATATTTTTGACTTTCAAATGGCCTCCACGGTGAACTTGGTCTCCTAAGTCCCCAGAGATAATTCATATAATTATTTGGGAAGGGGGACATGCATGAGGGCTACTCCCTATACTGATTTTGGCCACAAGGATCCCATCTCCCAGGGCCAAAATATAACGTTTGGGGTGCATGCAGCCCCCTGCTGAGCCTTTGGAGGCCCTGGGGACCTAATCCCCCAGATTGAATATTTCTGTCATATGGAACCAGCATGGTGACAAAGAAACAAATATGTGTTCAGAGCACAGATCCTCCAGGAATCCAGACTTCACTGTAAGTATGATCACATGGACCTCCTCTGGGTTAATTTGATTGAACCTTCCCCTTTTACCTGGGGCGACTGTTGAGGGAGATCAGTGCTGCACAGAACTAACCGAGATAACAGTTGTATTAACGAACTACACATTTGATCATGTTGCATGCCTTAACAACATGGTATTTACTACCACTGTGTCTTTACAGCACATGACGTTACATTGAATTTCATTGTAAAGGCATGATTGATAAATGCATATGCTTTGTAAAGATTGCACCCTGGCCTCCTGACCTGAGCCCTAAAACCCAGCCCTCAGCTCTGCAAACAACCCGGCCCCAGCCTCAAAATCTACCCTGACCGCCCACCCTAAGCCTTAAAACCCAGCCCACAGCACTAAAAACTAACTTCACCCCAGCCTCCCACCCTGAACCGTAAAACCATCTTTCAGCCCTAAAATTTATTCCAACCACCACCACCCTCAGCTCTAAAAGCAGGCCCCCCAGCCCTACTTACCAAGCCAAGTCCCAATCCTTCCTGTCCCGATTCTCCCTGTTACTCCTTCCATTTTCCCTGCCCATCCGCTCTGAATCTGGAGCACTGATTGCCTTTACCACTTATATGCATGGTAAAGGCAAGGGTGGTAACGCTTGCATAGTAACAAAATGCATGTATCCGCCTGCATTGTAAATGCTGTTTCCCCGAAATATCTGTTTGGAGGTCTAAATGCTATAGATGTTCCTAATTTTCCCATTAAAATAATTGGATAATGATTTACACATTGTTGCAGCGATTCTGCACATACACAGAACTATGGGCAGGAAACCAGGACATCGGTGTTTAGTGGTATACCAGAAAACTCACCTCAGTTCAAGAACCCCAATCCGACTAGCTATGGTGTCTCATTCGTTCCCTGTACTACAGTAAAGCTATCAATGATTAGACATCCTAGAACATATCAGTCCGTACCTCTCAGGAATCGCAGGAAGAAGAACACTCTTTCGTTCAAACATTCATACTTGTCCACAACTTGAGTAAGCAGAGACACAGTATAGTTTAAAATGTTTCGGTATAGTTTAAAATGTTTATTTTAAATAACGTGCTCTACAATGCAGTACACAAGCCAATACTAGCAGCAAAATGCATAAGAGCAATATAATCAGCATGGTTACAATTCCATAAAGAACAAAAAGGGAAATAATTTTATAATGATAGTGGAAACTAAGCATGGGCGGAAAATCCGTTACGCTTGCGTATTTTGCGGATTTTTGGGAAAATCACAATCTGCGAGATTTGCGAATTTCCCGCAAAATCCGCAAATTCGCACGCAGCGGATTTTTTTTGCGGGTCGCGGCGTTGGTGATACAATTTTTGCGGCGCGCGGCGTTTATCATCGTTTGCCGAGTTGTTTTTCTTGATATTTTGCGAGTGCTGCGCCATTTTGGATCTTGCTGTGTGATCCCGCAGGAATTTGGCGAGCACGATTACGTCATCGCGGCTTGCCAACTTGCACAGCGAGAGTTTGTCAACGCGAGTACAGCGAGATCACGTCTCGCGGGACTTCGCAATTACGAGATTTGAGATGCGGCGAGCAGCAACAATCTTGCACAAGCGAAAATATAAAATTTGCAATTCTGCACAAGAAATCCACCAGCAAGCAGCATAAACCTTCTTGAAATGATGATTTTTATCTGAATAACTCCTTAGGTTGACATTTGCCTGCACTTTTTTAGCGAGGAGTCCATTTTGGGGAGGGGGGGAGGGGGGGAGGGGGGTGGGAGGAAGGAAGTGCCCCACAGTCTTCAACTTCCTGTTCCCGTCCAGCAGGCTCCTCCCAGTGCTTTGTCCATCTCCTGGTCACTTTTCATTTGGATCTGGAGCTGGAAGGATTACTTTTTGTGGATGCTGCTGGATATTTGGATTTGAGGCCTTTTTGACTTTCTTTGGATCACTGTTGGATTGGAAATTTTACAAGTAAGTTTGTTTGGGGCATTACAGTTGCTGCAACTAAAATTTTGGAATTTTCGATTTTTGGGCTGTTTTGGGGCCTTTTGCCCAGGGGTACTCAGTGGTGGGTGGACTGAGTCTTTCTGTGGGTTGTCTTGAACTTAAACATCATGGAGGGCATGGATGGATTGGGATTGTGCTGATTTTTCAGTGATTTTCGTTTTTTGGGGCTGTACTAGTGGCCTTTTCACCAGGGGTATTTGAGTCTAGCATGGGCCTAGTCTTTCTGTGGGCTGTCTTGAACTTAAACATCATGGAGGGCATGGATGGAATGGGGTTGTGCTGATTTTTCAGTGATTTTCGTTTTTTGGGGCTGTACTTGTGGCCTTTTCACCAGGGGTATTTGAGTCTAGCATGGGCCTAGTCTTTCTGTGGGGTGTCTTGAACTTAAACATCATGGAGGGCATGGATGGAATGGGATTGTGCTGATTTTTCAGTGATTTTCGTTTTTTGGGGCTGTACTTGTGGCCTTTTCACCAGGGGTATTTGAGTCTAGCATGGGCCTAGTCTTTCATTGGGGTGTATTGAACTTAAACATCATGGAGGGCATGGATGGAATGGGATTGTGCTGATTTTGCAGTGTTTTTCGATTTTTGGGGGTGTTCATGGGGAGGGACAGGCCATGTGGCTGGGGGCCATTTTGAGTGCTGCTACAGGCCCTGGCCATGTGCTGGGAGGCAAGTGGCCATTTTGAATGCAGGCTTTGTTGTTAGGCCTGCAACCATTTTGCCTACTTTTCAACCTTTATGCCCAGGGGTAGTGAGTCTTGCATGGGCCTAGTCTTTCTGTGGGTTGTCTTGAATTTAAACATCATGGAGGGCATGGATGGATTGGGATTGTGCTGATTTTTCAGTGATTTTCGTTTTTTGGGGCTGTACTTGTGGCCTTTTCACCAGGGGTATTTGAGTCTAGCATGGGCCTAGTCTTTCTGTGTGGTGTCTTGAACTTAAACATCATGGAGGGCATGGATGGAATGGGATTGTGCTGATTTTTCAGTGATTTTCGTTTTTTGGGGCTGTACTTGTGGCCTTTTCACCAGGGGTATTTGAGTCTAGCATGGGCCTAGTCTTTCTGTGGGCTGTCTTGAACTTAAACATCATGGAGGGCATGGATGGAATGGGATTGTGCTGATTTAGCAGTGTTTTTCGATTTTTGGGGGTGTTCATGGGGAGGGACAGGCCATGTGGCTGGGGGCCATTTTGAGTGCTGCTACAGGCCCTGGCCATGTGCTGGGAGGCAAGTGGCCATTTTGAATGCAGGCATTGTTGTTAGGCCTGCAACCATTTTGCCTACTTTTCAACCTTTATGCCCAGGGGTAGTGAGTCTTGCATGGGCCTAGTCTTTCTGTGGGTTGTCTTGAATTTAAACATCATGGAGGGCATGGATGGATTGGGATTGTGCTGATTTTTCAGTGATTTTCGTTTTTTGGGGCTGTACTTGTGGCCTTTTCACCAGGGGTATGTGAGTCTAGCATGGGCCTAGTCTTTATGTGGGGTGTCTTGAACTTAAACATCATGGAGGGCATGGATGGAATGGGATTGTGCTGATTTTTCAGTGATTTTCATTTTTTGGGGCTGTACTTGTGGCCTTTTCACCAGGGGTATTTGAGTCTAGCATGGGCCTAGTCTTTCTGTGGGCTGTCTTGAACTTAAACATCATGGAGGGCATGGATGGAATGGGATTGTGCTGATTTTTCAGTGATTTTCGTTTTTTGGGGCTGTACTTGTGGCCTTTTCACCAGGGGTATTTGAGTCTAGCATGGGCCTAGTCTTTCTGTGGGGTGTCTTGAACTTAAACATCATGGAGGGCATGGATGGAATGGGATTGTGCTGATTTTTCTGTGATTTTCGTTTTTTGGGGCTGTACTTGTGGCCTTTTCACCAGGGGTATTTGAGTCTAGCATGGGCCTAGTCTTTCTGTGGGCTGTCTTGAACTTAAACATCATGGAGGGCATGGATGGAATGGGATTGTGCTGATTTTGCAGTGTTTTTCGATTTTTGGGGGTGTTCATGGGGAGGGACAGGCCATGTGGCTGGGGGCCATTTTGAGTGCTGCTACAGGCCCTGGCCATGTGCTGGGAGGCAAGTGGCCATTTTGAATGCAGGCATTGTTGTTAGGCCTGCAACCATTTTGCCTACTTTTCAACCTTTATGCCCAGGGGTAGTGAGTCTTGCATGGGCCTAGTCTTTCTGTGGGTTGTCTTGAATTTAAACATCATTGAGGGCATGGATGGATTGGGATTGTGCTGATTTTTCAGTGATTTTCGTTTTTTGGGGCTGTACTTGTGGCCTTTTCACCAGGGGTATGTGAGTCTAGCATGGGCCTAGTCTTTATGTGGGGTGTCTTGAACTTAAACATCATGGAGGGCATGGATGGAATGGGATTGTGCTGATTTTTCAGTGATTTTCGTTTTTTGGGGCTGTACTTGTGGCCTTTTCACCAGGGGTATTTGAGTCTAGCATGGGCCTAGTCTTTCTGTGGGCTGTCTTGAACTTAAACATCATGGAGGGCATGGATGGAATGGGATTGTGCTGATTTTGCAGTGTTTTTCGATTTTTGGGGGTGTTCATGGGGAGGGACAGGCCATGTGGCTGGGGGCCATTTTGAGTGCTGCTACAGGCCCTGGCCATGTGCTGGGAGGCAAGTGGCCATTTTGAATGCAGGCATTGTTGTTAGGCCTGCAACCATTTTGCCTACTTTTCAACCTTTATGCCCAGGGGTAGTGAGTCTTGCATGGGCCTAGTCTTTCTGTGGGTTGTCTTGAATTTAAACATCATGGAGGGCATGGATGGATTGGGATTGTGCTGATTTTTCAGTGATTTTCGTTTTTTGGGGCTGTACTTGTGGCCTTTTCATCAGGGGTATGTGAGTCTAGCATGGGCCTAGTCTTTATGTGGGGTGTCTTGAACTTAAACATCATGGAGGGCATGGATGGAATGGGATTGTGCTGATTTTTCAGTGATTTTCGTTTTTTGGGGCTGTACTTGTGGCCTTTTCACCAGGGGTATTTGAGTCTAGCATGGGCCTAGTCTTTCTGTGGGCTGTCTTGAACTTAAACATCATGGAGGGCATGGATGGAATGGGATTGTGCTGATTTTTCAGTGATTTTCGTTTTTTGGGGCTGTACTTGTGGCCTTTTCACCAGGGGTATTTGAGTCTAGCATGGGCCTAGTCTTTCTGTGGGGTGTCTTGAACTTAAACATCATGGAGGGCATGGATGGAATGGGATTGTGCTGATTTTTCAGTGATTTTCGTTTTTTGGGGCTGTACTTGTGGCCTTTTCACCAGGGGTATTTGAGTCTAGCATGGGCCTAGTCTTTCATTGGGGTGTATTGAACTTAAACATCATGTTGGGCATGGATGGAATGGGATTGTGCTGATTTTGCAGTGTTTTTCGATTTTTGGGGGTGTTCATGGGGAGGGACAGGCCATGTGGCTGGGGGACATTTTGAGTGCTGCTACAGGCCCTGGCCATGTGCTGGGAGGCAAGTGGCCATTTTGAATGCAGGCTTTGTTGTTAGGCCTGCAACCATTTTGCCTACTTTTCAACCTTTATGCCCAGGGGTAGTGAGTCTTGCATGGGCCTAGTCTTTCTGTGGGTTGTCTTGAATTTAAACATCATGGAGGGCATGGATGGATTGGGATTGTGCTGATTTTTCAGTGATTTTCGTTTTTTGGGGCTGTTCATGTGGCCTTTTCACCAGGGGTATTTGAGTCTAGCATGGGCCTAGGATTTCTGTGGGGTGTCTTGAACTTAAACATCATGGAGGGCATGGATGGAATGGGATTGTGCTGATTTTTCAGTGATTTTCGTTTTTTGGGGCTGTACTTGTGGCCTTTTCACCAGGGGTATTTGAGTCTAGCATGGGCCTAGTCTTTCTGTGGGCTGTCTTGAACTTAAACATCATGGAGGGCATGGATGGAATGGGATTGTGCTGATTTTGCAGTGTTTTTCGATTTTGGGGGGTGTTCATGGGGAGGGACAGGCCATGTGGCTGGGGGCCATTTTGAGTGCTGCTACAGGCCCTGGCCATGTGCTGGGAGGCAAGTGGCCATTTTGAATGCAGGCATTGTTGTTAGGCCTGCAACCATTTTGCCTACTTTTCAACCTTTATGCCCAGGGGTAGTGAGTCTTGCATGGGCCTAGTCTTTCTGTGGGTTGTCTTGAATTTAAACATCATGGAGGGCATGGATGGATTGGGATTGTGCTGATTTTTCAGTGATTTTCGTTTTTTGGGGCTGTACTTGTGGCCTTTTCACCAGGGGTATTTGAGTCTAGCATGGGCCTAGTCTTTATGTGGGGTGTCTTGAACTTAAATATCATGGAGGGCATGGATGGAATGGGATTGTGCTGATTTTTCAGTGATTTTCGTTTTTTGGGGCTGTACTTGTGGCCTTTTCACCAGGGGTATTTGAGTCTAGCATGGGCCTAGTCTTTCTGTGGGCTGTCTTGAACTTAAACATCATGGAGGGCATGGATGGAATGGGATTGTGCTGATTTTTCAGTGATTTTCGTTTTTTGGGGCTGTACTTGTGGCCTTTTCACCAGGGGTATTTGAGTCTAGCATGGGCCTAGTCTTTCTGTGGGTTGTCTTGAACTTAAACATCATGGAGGGCATGGATGGAATGGGATTGTGCTGATTTTGCAGTGTTTTTCGATTTTTGGGGGTGTTCATGGGGAGGGACAGGCCATGTGGCTGGGGGACATTTTGAGTGCTGCTACAGGCCCTGGGCATGTGCTGGGAGGCAAGTGGCCATTTTGAATGCAGGCATTGTTGTTAGGCCTGCAACAATTTTGCCTACTTTTCAACCTTTATGCCCAGGGGTAGTGAGTCTTGCATGGGCCTAGTCTTTCTGTGGGTTGTTTTGAATTTAAACATCATGGAGGGCATGGATGGAATGGGATTGTGCTGATTATTCAGTGATTTTCGTTTTTTGGGGCTGTACTTGTGGCCTTTTCACCAGGGGTATTTGAGTCTAGCATGGGCCTAGTCTTTCTGTGGGGTGTCTTGAACTTAAACATCATGGAGGGCATGGATGGAATGGGATTGTGCTGATTTTTTAGTGATTTTCGTTTTTTGGGGCTGTACTTGTGGCCTTTTCACCAGGGGTATTTGAGTCTAGCATGGGCCTAGTCTTTCTGTGGGCTGTCTTGAACTTAAACATCATGGAGGGCATGGATGGAATGGGATTGTGCTGATTTTTCAGTGATTTTCGTTTTTTGGGTCTGTACTTGTGGCCTTTTCACCAGGGGTATTTGAGTCTAGCATGGGCCTAGTCTTTCTGTGGGGTGTCTTGAACTTAAACATCATGGAGGGCATGGATGGAATGGGATTGTGCTGATTTTTCAGTGATTTTCGTTTTTTGGGGCTGTACTTGTGGCCTTTTCACCAGGGGTATTTGAGTCTAGCATGGGCCTAGTCTTTCTGTGGGCTGTCTTGAACTTAAACATCATGGAGGGCATGGATGGAATGGGATTGTGCTGATTTTTCAGTGATTTTCGTTTTTTGGGGCTGTACTTGTGGCCTTTTCACCAGGGGTATTTGAGTCTAGCATGGGCCTAGTCTTTCTGTGGGGTGTCTTGAACTTAAACATCATGGAGGGCATGGATGGAATGGGATTGTGCTGATTTTTCAGTGATTTTCGTTTTTCGGGGCTGTACTTGTGGCCTTTTCACCAGGGGTATTTGAGTCTAGCATGGGCCTAGTCTTTCATTGGGGTGTATTGAACTTAAACATCATGGAGGGCATGGATGGAATGGGATTGTGCTGATTTTGCAGTGTTTTTCGATTTTTGGGGGTGTTCATGGGGAGGGACAGGCCATGTGGCTGGGGGCCATTTTGAGTGCTGCTACAGGCCCTGGCCATGTGCTGGGAGGCAAGTGGCCATTTTGAATGCAGGCTTTGTTGTTAGGCCTGCAACCATTTTGCCTACTTTTTAACCTTTATGCCCAGGGGTAGTGAGTCTTGCATGGGCCTAGTCTTTCTGTGGGTTGTCTTGAATTTAAACATCATGGAGGGCATGGATGGATTGGGATTGTGCTGATTTTTCAGTGATTTTCGTTTTTTGGGGCTGTACTTGTGGCCTTTTCGCCAGGGGTATTTGAGTCTAGCATGGGCCTAGTCTTTCTGTGGGGTGTCTTGAACTTAAACATCATGGAGGGCATGGATGGAATGGGATTGTGCTGATTTTTCAGTGATTTTCGTTTTTTGGGGCTGTACTTGTGGCCTTTTCACCAGGGGTATTTGAGTCTAGCATGGGCCTAGTCTTTCTGTGGGCTGTCTTGAACTTAAACATCATGGAGGGCATGGATGGAATGGGATTGTGCTGATTTTGCAGTGTTTTTCGATTTTTGGGGGTGTTCATGGGGAGGGACAGGCCATGTGGCTGGGGGCCATTTTGAGTGCTGCTACAGGCCCTGGCCATGTGCTAGGAGGCAAGTGGCCATTTTGAATGCAGGCATTGTTGTTAGGCCTGCAACCATTTTGCCTACTTTTCAACCTTTATGCCCAGGGGTAGTGAGTCTTGCATGGGCCTAGTCTTTCTGTGGGTTGTCTTGAATTTAAACATCATGGAGGGCATGGATGGATTGGGATTGTGCTGATTTTTCAGTGATTTTCGTTTTTTGGGGCTGTACTTGTGGCCTTTTCACCAGGGGTATTTGAGTCTAGCATGGGCCTAGTCTTTATGTGGGGTGTCTTGAACTTAAACATCATGGAGGGCATGGATGGAATGGGATTGTGCTGATTTTTCAGTGATTTTCGTTTTTTGGGGCTGTACTTGTGGCCTTTTCACCAGGGGTATTTGAGTCTAGCATGGGCCTAGTCTTTCTGTGGGCTGTCTTGAACTTAAACATCATGGAGGGCATGGATGGAATGGGATTGTGCTGATTTTTCAGTGATTTTCGTTTTTTGGGGCTGTACTTGTGGCTTTTTCACCAGGGGTATTTGAGTCTAGCATGGGCCTAGTCTTTCTGTGGGTTGTCTTGAACTTAAACATCATGGAGGGCATTGATGGAATGGGATTGTGCTGATTTTGCAGTGTTTTTCGATTTTTGGGGGTGTTCATGGGGAGGGACAGGCCATGTGGCTGGGGGCCATTTTGAGTGCTGCTACAGGCCCTGGCCATGTGCTGGGAGGCAAGTGGCCATTTTGAATGCAGGCATTGTTGTTAGGCCTGCAACAATTTTGCCTAATTTTCAACCTTTATGCCCAGGGGTAGTGAGTCTTGCATGGGCCTAGTCTTTCTGTGGGTTGTCTTGAATTTAAACATCATGGAGGGCATGGATGGAATGGGATTGTGCTGATTTTTCAGTGATTTTCGTTTTTTGGGGCTGTACTTGTGGCCTTTTCACCAGGGGTATTTGAGTCTAGCATGGGCCTAGTCTTTCTGTGGGGTGTCTTGAACTTAAACATCATGGAGGGCATGGATGGAATGGGATTGTGCTGATTTTTCAGTGATTTTCGTTTTTTGGGGCTGTACTTGTGGCCTTTTCACCAGGGGTATTTGAGTCTAGCATGGGCCTAGTCTTTCTGTGGGCTGTCTTGAACTTAAACATCATGGAGGGCATGGATGGAATGGGATTGTGCTGATTTTTCAGTGATTTTCGTTTTTTGGGGCTGTACTTGTGGCCTTTTCACCAGGGGTATTTGAGTCTAGCATGGGCCTAGTCTTTCTGTGGGGTGTCTTGAACTTAAACATCATGGAGGGCATGGATGGAATGGGATTGTGCTGATTTTTCAGTGATTTTCGTTTTTTGGGGCTGTACTTGTGGCCTTTTCACCAGGGGTATTTGAGTCTAGCATGGGCCTAGTCTTTCTGTGGGCTGTCTTGAACTTAAACATCATGGAGGGCATGGATGGAATGGGATTGTGCTGATTTTGCAGTGATTTTCGTTTTTTGGGGCTGTACTTGTGGCCTTTTCACCAGGGGTATTTGAGTCTAGCATGGGCCTAGTCTTTCTGTGGGGTGTCTTGAACTTAAACATCATGGAGGGCATGGATGGAATGGGATTGTGCTGATTTTTCAGTGATTTTCGTTTTTTGGGGCTGTACTTGTGGCCTTTTCACCAGGGGTATTTGAGTCTAGCATGGGCCTAGTCTTTCTGTGGGCTGTCTTGAACTTAAACATCATGGAGGGCATGGATGGAATGGGATTGTGCTGATTCTTCAGTGATTTTCGTTTTTTGGGGCTGTACTTGTGGCCTTTTCACCAGGGGTATTTGAGTCTAGCATGGGCCTAGTCTTTCTGTGGGTTGTCTTGAACTTAAACATCATGGAGGGCATGGATGGAATGGGATTGTGCTGATTTTGCAGTGTTTTTCGATTTTTGGTGGTGTTCATGGGGAGGGACAGGCCATGTGGCTGGGGGCCATTTTGAGTGCTGCTACAGGCCCTGGCCATGTGCTGGGAGGCAAGTTGCCATTTTGAATGCAGGCATTGTTGTTAGGCCTGCAACCATTTTGCCTACTTTTCAACCTTTATGCCCAGGGGTAGTGAGTCTTGCATGGGCCTAGTCTTTCTGTGGGTTGTCTTGAATTTAAACATCATGGAGGGCATGGATGGAATGGGATTGTGCTGATTTTTCAGTGATTTTCGTTTTTTGGGGCTGTACTTGTGGCCTTTTCACCAGGGGTATTTGAGTCTAGCATGGGCCTAGTCTTTCTGTGGGGTGTCTTGAACTTAAACATCATGGAGGGCATGGATGGAATGGGATTGTGCTGATTTTTCAGTGATTTTCGTTTTTTGGGGCTGTACTTCTGGCCTTTTCATCAGGGGTATTTGAGTCTAGCATGGGCCTAGTCTTTCTGTGGGCTGTCTTGAACTTAAACATCATGGAGGGCATGGATGGAATGGGATTGTGCTGATTTTTCAGTGATTTTCGTTTTTTGGGGCTGTACTTGTGGCCTTTTCACCAGGGGTATTTGAGTCTAGCATGGGCCTAGTCTTTCTGTGGGCTGTCTTGAACTTAAACATCATGGAGGGCATGGATGGAATGGGATTGTGCTGATTTTGCAGTGATTTTCGTTTTTTGGGGCTGTACTTGTGGCCTTTTCACCAGGGGTATTTGAGTCTAGCATGGGCCTAGTCTTTCTGTGGGGTGTCTTGAACTTAAACATCATGGAGGGCATGGATGGAATGGGATTGTGCTGATTTTTCAGTGATTTTCGTTTTTTGGGGCTGTACTTGTGGCCTTTTCACCAGGGGTATTTGAGTCTAGCATGGGCCTAGTCTTTCTGTGGGCTGTCTTGAACTTAAACATCATGGAGGGCATGGATGGAATGGGATTGAGCTGATTTTTCAGTGATTTTCGTTTTTTGGGGCTGTACTTGTGGCCTTTTCACCAGGGGTATTTGAGTCTAGCATGGGCCTAGTCTTTCTGTGGGGTGTCTTGAACTTAAACATCATGGAGGGCATGGATGGAATGGGATTGTGCTGATTTTTCAGTGATTTTCGTTTTTTGGGGCTGTACTTGTGGCCTTTTCACCAGGGGTATTTGAGTCTAGCATGGGCCTAGTCTTTCATTGGGGTGTATTGAACTTAAACATCAGGGAGGGCATGGATGGAATGGGATTGTGCTGATTTTGCAGTGTTTTTCGATTTTTGGGGGTGTTCATGGGGAGGGACAGGCCATGTGGCTGGGGGCCATTTTGAGTGCTGCTACAGGCCCTGGCCATGTGCTGGGAGGCAAGTGGCCATTTTGAATGCAGGCTTTGTTGTTAGGCCTGCAACCATTTTGCCTACTTTTCAACCTTTATGCCCAGGGGTAGTGAGTCTTGCATGGGCCTAGTCTTTCTGTGGGTTGTCTTGAATTTAAACATCATGGAGGGCATGGATGGATTGGGATTGTGCTGATTTTTCAGTGATTTTCGTTTTTTGGGGCTGTACTTGTGGCCTTTTCACCAGGGGTATTTGAGTCTAGCATGGGCCTAGTCTTTATGTGGGGTGTCTTGAACTTAAACATCATGGAGGGCATGGATGGAATGGGATTGTGCTGATTTTTCAGTGATTCTCGTTTTTTGGGGCTGTACTTGTGGCCTTTTCACCAGGGGTATTTGAGTCTAGCATGGGCCTAGTCTTTCTGTGGGCTGTCTTGAACTTAAACATCATGGAGGGCATGGATGGAATGGGATTGTGCTGATTTTTCAGTGATTTTCGTTTTTTGGGGCTGTACTTGTGGCCTTTTCACCAGGGGTATTTGAGTCTAGCATGGGCCTAGTCTTTCTGTGGGTTGTCTTGAACTTAAACATTATGGAGGGCATGGATGGAAAGGGATTGTGCTGATTTTGCAGTGTTTTTTGATTTTTGGGGGTGTTCATGGGGAGGGACAGGCCATGTGGCTGGGGGCCATTTTGAGTGCTGCTACAGGCCCTGGCCATGTGCTGGGAGGCAAGTGGCCATTTTGAATGCAGGCATTGTTGTTAGGCCTGCAACAATTTTGCCTACTTTTCAACCTTTATGCCCAGGGGTAGTGAGTCTTGCATGGGCCTAGTCTTTCTGTGGGTTGTCTTGAATTTAAACATCATGGAGGGCATGGATGGAATGGGATTGTGCTGATTTTTCAGTGATTTTCGTTTTTTGGGGCTGTACTTGTGGCCTTTTCACCAGGGGTATTTGAGTCTAGCATGGGCCTAGTCTTTCTGTGGGGTGTCTTGAACTTAAACATCATGGAGGGCATGGATGGAATGGGATTGTGCTGATTTTTCAGTGATTTTCGTTTTTTGGGGCTGTACTTGTGGCCTTTTCACCAGGGGTATTTGAGTCTAGCATGGGCCTAGTCTTTCTGTGGGCTGTCTTGAACTTAAACATCATGGAGGGCATGGATGGAATGGGATTGTGCTGATTTTTCAGTGATTTTCGTTTTTTGGGGCTGTACTTGTGGCCTTTTCACCAGGGGTATTTGAGTCTAGCATGGGCCTAGTCTTTCTGTGGGGTGTCTTGAACTTAAACATCATGGAGGGCATGGATGGAATGGGATTGTGCTGATTTTTCAGTGATTTTCGTTTTTTGGGGCTGTACTTGTGGCCTTTTCACCAGGGGTATTTGAGTCTAGCATGGGCCTAGTCTTTCTGTGGGCTGTCTTGAACTTAAACATCATGGAGGGCATGGATGGAATGGGATTGTGCTGATTTTGCAGTGATTTTCGTTTTTTGGGGCTGTACTTGTGGCCTTTTCACCAGGGGTATTTGAGTCTAGCATGGGCCTAGTCTTTCTGTGGGGTGTCTTGAACTTAAACATCATGGAGGGCATGGATGGAATGGGATTGTGCTGATTTTTCAGTGATTTTCGTTTTTTGGGGCTGTACTTGTGGCCTTTTCACCAGGGGTATTTGAGTCTAGCATGGGCCTAGTCTTTCTGTGGGCTGTCTTGAACTTAAACATCATGGAGGGCATGGATGGAATGGGATTGTGCTGATTTTTCAGTGATTTTCGTTTTTTGGGGCTGTACTTGTGGCCTTTTCACCAGGGGTATTTGAGTCTAGCATGGGCCTAGTCTTTCTGTGGGGTGTCTTGAACTTAAACATCATGGAGGGCATGGATGGAATGGGATTGTGCTGATTTTTCAGTGATTTTCGTTTTTTGGGGCTGTACTTGTGGCCTTTTCACCAGGGGTATTTGAGTCTAGCATGGGCCTAGTCTTTCTGTGGGCTGTCTTGAACTTAAACATCATGGAGGGCATGGATGGAATGGGATTGTGCTGATTTTGCAGTGATTTTCGTTTTTTGGGGCTGTACCTGTGGCCTTTTCACCAGGGGTATTTGAGTCTAGCATGGGCCTAGTCTTTCTGTGGGGTGTCTTGAACTTAAACATCATGGAGGGCATGGATGGAATGGGATTGTGCTGATTTTTCAGTGATTTTCGTTTTTTGGGGCTGTACTTGTGGCCTTTTCACCAGGGGTATTTGAGTCTAGCATGGGCCTAGTCTTTCTGTGGGCTGTCTTGAACTTAAACATCATGGAGGGCATGGATGGAATGGGATTGTGCTGATTCTTCAGTGATTTTCGTTTTTTGGGGCTGTACTTGTGGCCTTTTCACCAGGGGTATTTGAGTCTAGCATGGGCCTAGTCTTTCTGTGGGTTGTCTTGAACTTAAACATCATGGAGGGCATGGATGGAATGGGATTGTGCTGATTTTGCAGTGTTTTTCGATTTTTGGTGGTGTTCATGGGGAGGGACAGGCCATGTGGCTGGGGGCCATTTTGAGTGCTGCTACAGGCCCTGGCCATGTGCTGGGAGGCAAGTTGCCATTTTGAATGCAGGCATTGTTGTTAGGCCTGCAACCATTTTGCCTACTTTTCAACCTTTATGCCCAGGGGTAGTGAGTCTTGCATGGGCCTAGTCTTTCTGTGGGTTGTCTTGAATTTAAACATCATGGAGGGCATGGATGGAATGGGATTGTGCTGATTTTTCAGTGATTTTCGTTTTTTGGGGCTGTACTTGTGGCCTTTTCACCAGGGGTATTTGAGTCTAGCATGGGCCTAGTCTTTCTGTGGGGTGTCTTGAACTTAAACATCATGGAGGGCATGGATGGAATGGGATTGTGCTGATTTTTCAGTGATTTTCGTTTTTTGGGGCTGTACTTCTGGCCTTTTCATCAGGGGTATTTGAGTCTAGCATGGGCCTAGTCTTTCTGTGGGCTGTCTTGAACTTAAACATCATGGAGGGCATGGATGGAATGGGATTGTGCTGATTTTTCAGTGATTTTCGTTTTTTGGGGCTGTACTTGTGGCCTTTTCACCAGGGGTATTTGAGTCTAGCATGGGCCTAGTCTTTCTGTGGGCTGTCTTGAACTTAAACATCATGGAGGGCATGGATGGAATGGGATTGTGCTGATTTTGCAGTGATTTTCGTTTTTTGGGGCTGTACTTGTGGCCTTTTCACCAGGGGTATTTGAGTCTAGCATGGGCCTAGTCTTTCTGTGGGGTGTCTTGAACTTAAACATCATGGAGGGCATGGATGGAATGGGATTGTGCTGATTTTTCAGTGATTTTCGTTTTTTGGGGCTGTACTTGTGGCCTTTTCACCAGGGGTATTTGAGTCTAGCATGGGCCTAGTCTTTCTGTGGGCTGTCTTGAACTTAAACATCATGGAGGGCATGGATGGAATGGGATTGAGCTGATTTTTCAGTGATTTTCGTTTTTTGGGGCTGTACTTGTGGCCTTTTCACCAGGGGTATTTGAGTCTAGCATGGGCCTAGTCTTTCTGTGGGGTGTCTTGAACTTAAACATCATGGAGGGCATGGATGGAATGGGATTGTGCTGATTTTTCAGTGATTTTCGTTTTTTGGGGCTGTACTTGTGGCCTTTTCACCAGGGGTATTTGAGTCTAGCATGGGCCTAGTCTTTCATTGGGGTGTATTGAACTTAAACATCAGGGAGGGCATGGATGGAATGGGATTGTGCTGATTTTGCAGTGTTTTTCGATTTTTGGGGGTGTTCATGGGGAGGGACAGGCCATGTGGCTGGGGGCCATTTTGAGTGCTGCTACAGGCCCTGGCCATGTGCTGGGAGGCAAGTGGCCATTTTGAATGCAGGCTTTGTTGTTAGGCCTGCAACCATTTTGCCTACTTTTCAACCTTTATGCCCAGGGGTAGTGAGTCTTGCATGGGCCTAGTCTTTCTGTGGGTTGTCTTGAATTTAAACATCATGGAGGGCATGGATGGATTGGGATTGTGCTGATTTTTCAGTGATTTTCGTTTTTTGGGGCTGTACTTGTGGCCTTTTCACCAGGGGTATTTGAGTCTAGCATGGGCCTAGTCTTTATGTGGGGTGTCTTGAACTTAAACATCATGGAGGGCATGGATGGAATGGGATTGTGCTGATTTTTCAGTGATTCTCGTTTTTTGGGGCTGTACTTGTGGCCTTTTCACCAGGGGTATTTGAGTCTAGCATGGGCCTAGTCTTTCTGTGGGCTGTCTTGAACTTAAACATCATGGAGGGCATGGATGGAATGGGATTGTGCTGATTTTTCAGTGATTTTCGTTTTTTGGGGCTGTACTTGTGGCCTTTTCACCAGGGGTATTTGAGTCTAGCATGGGCCTAGTCTTTCTGTGGGTTGTCTTGAACTTAAACATTATGGAGGGCATGGATGGAAAGGGATTGTGCTGATTTTGCAGTGTTTTTTGATTTTTGGGGGTGTTCATGGGGAGGGACAGGCCATGTGGCTGGGGGCCATTTTGAGTGCTGCTACAGGCCCTGGCCATGTGCTGGGAGGCAAGTGGCCATTTTGAATGCAGGCATTGTTGTTAGGCCTGCAACAATTTTGCCTACTTTTCAACCTTTATGCCCAGGGGTAGTGAGTCTTGCATGGGCCTAGTCTTTCTGTGGGTTGTCTTGAATTTAAACATCATGGAGGGCATGGATGGAATGGGATTGTGCTGATTTTTCAGTGATTTTCGTTTTTTGGGGCTGTACTTGTGGCCTTTTCACCAGGGGTATTTGAGTCTAGCATGGGCCTAGTCTTTCTGTGGGGTGTCTTGAACTTAAACATCATGGAGGGCATGGATGGAATGGGATTGTGCTGATTTTTCAGTGATTTTCGTTTTTTGGGGCTGTACTTGTGGCCTTTTCACCAGGGGTATTTGAGTCTAGCATGGGCCTAGTCTTTCTGTGGGCTGTCTTGAACTTAAACATCATGGAGGGCATGGATGGAATGGGATTGTGCTGATTTTTCAGTGATTTTCGTTTTTTGGGGCTGTACTTGTGGCCTTTTCACCAGGGGTATTTGAGTCTAGCATGGGCCTAGTCTTTCTGTGGGGTGTCTTGAACTTAAACATCATGGAGGGCATGGATGGAATGGGATTGTGCTGATTTTTCAGTGATTTTCGTTTTTTGGGGCTGTACTTGTGGCCTTTTCACCAGGGGTATTTGAGTCTAGCATGGGCCTAGTCTTTCTGTGGGCTGTCTTGAACTTAAACATCATGGAGGGCATGGATGGAATGGGATTGTGCTGATTTTGCAGTGATTTTCGTTTTTTGGGGCTGTACTTGTGGCCTTTTCACCAGGGGTATTTGAGTCTAGCATGGGCCTAGTCTTTCTGTGGGGTGTCTTGAACTTAAACATCATGGAGGGCATGGATGGAATGGGATTGTGCTGATTTTTCAGTGATTTTCGTTTTTTGGGGCTGTACTTGTGGCCTTTTCACCAGGGGTATTTGAGTCTAGCATGGGCCTAGTCTTTCTGTGGGCTGTCTTGAACTTAAACATCATGGAGGGCATGGATGGAATGGGATTGTGCTGATTTTGCAGTGATTTTCGTTTTTTGGGGCTGTACTTGTGGCCTTTTCACCAGGGGTATTTGAGTCTAGCATGGGCCTAGTCTTTCTGTGGGGTGTCTTGAACTTAAACATCATGGAGGGCATGGATGGAATGGGATTGTGCTGATTTTTCAGTGATTTTCGTTTTTTGGGGCTGTACTTGTGGCCTTTTCACCAGGGGTATTTGAGTCTAGCATGGGCCTAGTCTTTCTGTGGGCTGTCTTGAACTTAAACATCATGGAGGGCATGGATGGAATGGGATTGTGCTGATTCTTCAGTGATTTTCGTTTTTTGGGGCTGTACTTGTGGCCTTTTCACCAGGGGTATTTGAGTCTAGCATGGGCCTAGTCTTTCTGTGGGTTGTCTTGAACTTAAACATCATGGAGGGCATGGATGGAATGGGATTGTGCTGATTTTGCAGTGTTTTTCGATTTTTGGTGGTGTTCATGGGGAGGGACAGGCCATGTGGCTGGGGGCCATTTTGAGTGCTGCTACAGGCCCTGGCCATGTGCTGGGAGGCAAGTTGCCATTTTGAATGCAGGCATTGTTGTTAGGCCTGCAACCATTTTGCCTACTTTTCAACCTTTATGCCCAGGGGTAGTGAGTCTTGCATGGGCCTAGTCTTTCTGTGGGTTGTCTTGAATTTAAACATCATGGAGGGCATGGATGGAATGGGATTGTGCTGATTTTTCAGTGATTTTCGTTTTTTGGGGCTGTACTTGTGGCCTTTTCACCAGGGGTATTTGAGTCTAGCATGGGCCTAGTCTTTCTGTGGGGTGTCTTGAACTTAAACATCATGGAGGGCATGGATGGAATGGGATTGTGCTGATTTTTCAGTGATTTTCGTTTTTTGGGGCTGTACTTCTGGCCTTTTCATCAGGGGTATTTGAGTCTAGCATGGGCCTAGTCTTTCTGTGGGCTGTCTTGAACTTAAACATCATGGAGGGCATGGATGGAATGGGATTGTGCTGATTTTTCAGTGATTTTCGTTTTTTGGGGCTGTACTTGTGGCCTTTTCACCAGGGGTATTTGAGTCTAGCATGGGCCTAGTCTTTCTGTGGGCTGTCTTGAACTTAAACATCATGGAGGGCATGGATGGAATGGGATTGTGCTGATTTTGCAGTGATTTTCGTTTTTTGGGGCTGTACTTGTGGCCTTTTCACCAGGGGTATTTGAGTCTAGCATGGGCCAAGTCTTTCTGTGGGGTGTCTTGAACTTAAACATCATGGAGGGCATGGATGGAATGGGATTGTGCTGATTTTTCAGTGATTTTCGTTTTTTGGGGCTGTACTTGTGGCCTTTTCACCAGGGGTATTTGAGTCTAGCATGGGCCTAGTCTTTCTGTGGGCTGTCTTGAACTTAAACATCATGGAGGGCATGGATGGAATGGGATTGTGCTGATTTTTCAGTGATTTTCGTTTTTTGGGGCTGTACTTGTGGCCTTTTCACCAGGGGTATTTGAGTCTAGCATGGGCCTAGTCTTTCTGTGGGGTGTCTTGAACTTAAACATCATGGAGGGCATGGATGGAATGGGATTGTGCTGATTTTTCAGTGATTTTCGTTTTTTGGGGCTGTACTTGTGGCCTTTTCACCAGGGGTATTTGAGTCTAGCATGGGCCTAGTCTTTCATTGGGGTGTATTGAACTTAAACATCAGGGAGGGCATGGATGGAATGGGATTGTGCTGATTTTGCAGTGTTTTTCGATTTTTGGGGGTGTTCATGGGGAGGGACAGGCCATGTGGCTGGGGGCCATTTTGAGTGCTGCTACAGGCCCTGGCCATGTGCTGGGAGGCAAGTGGCCATTTTGAATGCAGGCTTTGTTGTTAGGCCTGCAACCATTTTGCCTACTTTTCAACCTTTATGCCCAGGGGTAGTGAGTCTTGCATGGGCCTAGTCTTTCTGTGGGTTGTCTTGAATTTAAACATCATGGAGGGCATGGATGGATTGGGATTGTGCTGATTTTTCAGTGATTTTCGTTTTTTGGGGCTGTACTTGTGGCCTTTTCACCAGGGGTATTTGAGTCTAGCATGGGCCTAGTCTTTATGTGGGGTGTCTTGAACTTAAACATCATGGAGGGCATGGGTGGAATGGGATTGTGCTGATTTTTCAGTGATTCTCGTTTTTTGGGGCTGTACTTGTGGCCTTTTCACCAGGGGTATTTGAGTCTAGCATGGGCCTAGTCTTTCTGTGGGCTGTCTTGAACTTAAACATCATGGAGGGCATGGATGGAATGGGATTGTGCTGATTTTTCAGTGATTTTCGTTTTTTGGGGCTGTACTTGTGGCCTTTTCACCAGGGGTATTTGAGTCTAGCATGGGCCTAGTCTTTCTGTGGGTTGTCTTGAACTTAAACATTATGGAGGGCATGGATGGAAAGGGATTGTGCTGATTTTGCAGTGTTTTTTGATTTTTGGGGGTGTTCATGGGGAGGGACAGGCCATGTGGCTGGGGGCCATTTTGAGTGCTGCTACAGGCCCTGGCCATGTGCTGGGAGGCAAGTGGCCATTTTGAATGCAGGCATTGTTGTTAGGCCTGCAACAATTTTGCCTACTTTTCAACCTTTATGCCCAGGGGTAGTGAGTCTTGCATGGGCCTAGTCTTTCTGTGGGTTGTCTTGAATTTAAACATCATGGAGGGCATGGATGGAATGGGATTGTGCTGATTTTTCAGTGATTTTCGTTTTTTGGGGCTGTACTTGTGGCCTTTTCACCAGGGGTATTTGAGTCTAGCATGGGCCTAGTCTTTCTGTGGGGTGTCTTGAACTTAAACATCATGGAGGGCATGGATGGAATGGGATTGTGCTGATTTTTCAGTGATTTTCGTTTTTTGGGGCTGTACTTGTGGCCTTTTCACCAGGGGTATTTGAGTCTAGCATGGGCCTAGTCTTTCTGTGGGCTGTCTTGAACTTAAACATCATGGAGGGCATGGATGGAATGGGATTGTGCTGATTTTTCAGTGATTTTCGTTTTTTGGGGCTGTACTTGTGGCCTTTTCACCAGGGGTATTTGAGTCTAGCATGGGCCTAGTCTTTCTGTGGGGTGTCTTGAACTTAAACATCATGGAGGGCATGGATGGAATGGGATTGTGCTGATTTTTCAGTGATTTTCGTTTTTTGGGGCTGTACTTGTGGCCTTTTCACCAGGGGTATTTGAGTCTAGCATGGGCCTAGTCTTTCTGTGGGCTGTCTTGAACTTAAACATCATGGAGGGCATGGATGGAATGGGATTGTGCTGATTTTGCAGTGATTTTCGTTTTTTGGGGCTGTACTTGTGGCCTTTTCACCAGGGGTATTTGAGTCTAGCATGGGCCTAGTCTTTCTGTGGGGTGTCTTGAACTTAAACATCATGGAGGGCATGGATGGAATGGGATTGTGCTGATTTTTCAGTGATTTTCGTTTTTTGGGGCTGTACTTGTGGCCTTTTCACCAGGGGTATTTGAGTCTAGCATGGGCCTAGTCTTTCTGTGGGCTGTCTTGAACTTAAACATCATGGAGGGCATGGATGGAATGGGATTGTGCTGATTTTTCAGTGCTTTTCGTTTTTTTGGGCTGTACTTGTGGCCTTTTCACCAGGGGTATTTGAGTCTAGCATGGGCCTAGTCTTTCTGTGGGCTGTCTTGAACTTAAACATCATGGAGGGCATGGATGGAATGGGATTGTGCTGATTTTTCTGTGATTTTCTCTTTTTGGGGCTGTACTTGTGGCCTTTTCACCAGGGGTATTTGAGTCTGGCATGGGCCTAGTCTTTCTGTGGGGTGTCTTGAACTTAAACATCATGGAGGGCATGGATGGAATGGGATTGTGCTGATTTTTCTGGGGTTTTTTTCGATTTTTTTTCGGGTGTATAACTGAACTGATGTTCCTCTGTCTTCCATTGTTTTTAGGTGCACAAGACTCAAGAGAACCACCAGTGCCAGGAAGAAGTTCTGCAGCAGTGTGTGTGTGCAGCATAACGTCACGCGACGTCACGTCTGGCCTCAGACAACTCTACAATTCGTGCAACTGCGGCCTGCTGTCTGACCTGCTCTGAAGAAGATGGCCCCAAAAAAAGGTGTCCGTAGCTCCTCTAGCAAGAAAGTTGCTAGTAAGGAGCAGAAGAAGCAAGTTACCAAGGAGGCTGGTGTGCCAACCGCCACGTTTTTTGGGAGCAAAAAAAAAAGTATGCCTGCAGCAGCAGGATCTGCTGGGGACCAAGCTGGGAGCAGCACCCCCGCTCCATTGGGTTCAGTGCCTCCACCACCACGCCAACTTAAGTCAAAGCCCTTGAGTGCTTCAGAGGCAGTCAGTGTACTTCTCCAATCACCATCGACCAGTGATGTTGGCTCATCGCAAGAAAGTAGCAGCAATGTCCCTGAATCAACACAGGTTGTTGTAACTCATCTGACAAGTGTTGAACAACCACAGCCGCAACAACAACTTGTGGAAGTAGTACAAGCCCAAGTACATGTGGAAGGAGAGGCAGCACAAGGAGATGCGCAAGTAGAGGTGCATGGACGGTCACAACAAGTTCCCACAATAGTTGTCCCTCCCGAAGTAGGGGTACATCAGGAAATCGACAATCAAGCCGAGGTATCATTGGAAGCCACTTCTCCTGATGATTATTCATTGTCTTCCACATCCCTAGCAAGGAAAAGATCAAGGTTGGTGTCTACATCTTCTTCAAGCCCACCGCCTTGTGATGATCTGGATGACGAATGGGTACCACCACGGCAGCCTGAGAGTGAGGCACACCATGATCTGACAAAGATACCTAAGCGTAAAAGGAAGGTCGTCGACAAACTCATACCTATGGAGTGTGATGAGGCTCAACAAGAAGTGACGCATACTGCTGCGGATGAAGCCCTTCACGACGACGAGCCAGTCATCATAAAGGTCACTGCAGGCCCAGCGGGCATGCAGCAAAGAGACATTTTGACCCTATCCCGAGAAGCTGCTGAGCGTGATGATGATGTCGACGAGGAGGCAATGGAAATGGAAACACAACAATCATTACATTTGGAGTTAACTAGTACACCAACACCTACCGCTTCCATATTTCTTCCTCGCAAGAAGGGACCCACCTCGACCTCAATTCGTGGTGGTGAAAGTGCAAAACGTACTGAAGTTCGGCAATCCACATCCTCCACTTCATCTGGCATTAGCAGCAGGACCACCACCACCAGTATCGCCGCCTCCTCCGGCCCCCAAAGACATTTCAAGTCTCCAGTTTGGGACTTCTTTAGTGTTTGCCCAAAAATGGAAAACGTAGCCATTTGTAGCATTTGTAAGCTTCGAGTTAGTCGTGGTAAGTTTGGTACCAACTATGGTACCGCAGGCCAGAGAGGTCATCTTAGGAGAGCGCACCCTGTCCAATGGTTTCCGCACCTAGAGGCGTTCAAGGAAGCCGGAATTGCACGTAATGAAAATGTTGATTTTTCATCTGATGATGACGAGGAGGAAGAAGATGATTCAAACACTTCACTTACACCCATGTACCCCTGTCAGCAGCACACCCCATGTGAGGCACACTAAGAGTGTGGGAGAGAGTGAGACATCAATGCGGAAAAGTTCATCAGCGAGCGTAACTGGGTCGAAGATATCATCATCATCCCGTAAATCCTTGGTCCAGGGCAACATTAAAAAGATGTTGTTTACAGAAGCGCAATATGAACGCAACCACCCACTGACGCGTCTGTATAACACTAAGCTGGCTAAAATGCTAGCTCTGGACCTCCTCCCTTTTTCTTTTGTAGAAGGGGTTGGTTTTCTAGAATTAGTGGCAGAGCTCTGCCCTAAATGGAAGGTTCCTAGCCGGTTCTATTTTGCCCGAGTTGCGGTTCCAGCACTACATGAAGATGTTCTGAAGGTGATTGGGGCAGCTTTGCAGAAGAGTGCTGTTCACACTATACATCTGACAACAGACATGTGGACCAGTGGCGCAGGCGCTGATTACATGTGCATCACTGCACACTGGGTCTCTTTTTCAGGGGCTAAAGCAAAGCTAAACACAGGTGTTGACACGGACATTGTTTTTAAAGCTGCTCGGAAACATGCAACACTAGCCATGTTTGGTTTGGAGAAACGTCACACAGCAGAAAACATTTTGGATGTCTTTAACACAAAAGGTCCTTAACTGGCTGTCCCCACTAAAACGCCAGGTTGGTTATGTTTCCACGGACAATGGCGCCAATATAGTTAAGGCCATGAGGAAGGGTGACTATTTCAGAGTGCCGTGTTTGGCGCACTGTATAAACCTGGTTGTCCAAAAATTCTTGGGTAATAAAGGCAGTGCAGCGTACAGAGTATTGGACACCTGCCGAAAAATGTGCAACCATTTCAGCCATTCTTTTAAGGCCCGGAAGAAGCTGAGGAGCCTGCTATATCAACGTCAAATGCCAGTGAAAGCACTCATCCAGGAGGTGGTAACACGTTGGAACTCAACCTTCTACATGCTTGAGCATCTGTATGAGCAGTATACGGTACTCGATCAATATTTCTTGACAGAGGGTACAGAGGACCTGAGGATGGGTGCGGCGCAATGGAACATAGTTCAAAGCCTGACACGCATGCTTCGTCCTTTTGAGTTCTTCACGCGTGCAGTCAGCAAGGAGGACTGTAATTTGGGAAAAGCTATCCCATTGTTGTACATGCTGGAGGACCAACTGAAGGAGGTGCGTTCTGTGTTTGAAAAAGATGTAAAAAACCAAGACTCTTTTGTTCTGGCTGAGAAATTATTAGAGCTCCTACAAGGTGATGAACGTCTTAAAACGATCCACTCAGAAGAGCATTACATTTGTGCTACTATTCTGGATCCACGCTACAAAAAGACGCTGGCAGGCCAAGCATTCTTTCCTTTTGATGATGAACATGTTCCAAAGTACAAACATTGGCTAGCCTTGTCAGCCAAGAGGTTTGAAAGAGAACGGCTGAAAATTGAAGGAAATGGCAGTACATCAGCAGGCCATCCCCAGTCAAAACAATCCACTTCTGCACCTGTGGCTGTGGCACAAGTGATCTCTCAGCCGTTAAAGACACCGGCAACTGGATCATCTGCACCAGACACAACAGAAACATTGGAGGCTGAAGAGGATTGGCTAGCTCTGCGTGGGTTTGTTTCTCAAAAGGTCAGAGGCACAGCAAGAGCTAAGCAAAGTGGAGGAACCTTGGATGAGGACCTTGAGTCGATGGTGAAGGACTATCTGAATGACTCAACAGAGGTCTATGTTAATTCTGACCCATTGGCGTATTGGCATGGGAAAAAAGAATTGTGGCCACAGCTCACCAACCTGGCTTTAAACTACTTGTCTTGCCCACTCGCAAGCGTGTCTTCTGAACGTATTTTCAGTGCTGCTGGTGGCATTGTAACTCCCAAACAGAGCCACCTCTCGCCCAAAAATGTGGAGAGGTTAACAATGATCAAGATGAATCAGCACCTCATACCACCAGATTTTAGAGTACGAGAAATCGCGCCGGGTGAAGACGAGGTGGCCAGCAACATAGATGAGGGAATTTCTACTCTGTCAGGTGACACTGAGCTCATCCTGCCTGAATTCGCAGAGTATGATGACGAAGCCTTATTCTCATTCCTGGACCGTGATACTGAGCCTTGAAAATGAGACAACAAATCAATAACTTTCTTTTTCGTCCTTATTCACTTTTATTCCTGTGTGTCTGTCTTTCTTTGTTGTGCACAGTTAATATATTTCAAACTTTAATCAGATAATCACAAAAACAAGCCCATCAGCAGAACTGTCTTCACTGGTTTGCTAATTGATTTGAAGTTGCCGCAGTCTGCATTCCTCAGGTTCACAAGTTCAGAAGAACATGCTCTTCTATCCTCCTCCTTCAGACTCCTATTTCCATCAAACCAGAGGGCTGGTTTACGCCCAATGAAGAAAGACTCAGCACTTGTGGGGGTGTTGTTCTACCTCTTTGCAGGTGAGTTGACGGCTCTGGGACCATTGTTGGGAAGCTCTAATACCGGATAAAAGTGTTTTGGACCAAATCCGAGGCGCACATTTTTTAGTGTTTTTGCTGACTTGCTTGCCTTTGAGGTGCTCTTAGAGGGGGTTCCGTCTGTTTGTGGGTGAGTTTCGGGGTCTGGGAGCACTGCTGGGACACTCTAATCTTGATTGCATTTGCTTTTCAGGAAATCCGTGGTGGCAACCCCGACTTATGGCCTAGCTACGCAGCGCGTTTGGACCGAAGGCCGAGAAATATTGCAAGTATGAGATTTTGCTTTTGGCCTGTTTGGGGGTGTTATGCTTCTTGGCGGTTGGGTTGGCGGGTCTTGGGGCATTCCTGGGAAGGTATAATACCGGGTAGAAGTGGTTGGGACAAAATCCAGGCCAATATTGTTTTTGCTATTTCTGACATTTTGCTCAATGTAGCGTTTTCGGGGGCCTGTTTGGGGGGCTTCCTGGTGTTTGTGGGTGAGTTTCGGGGTCTGGGAGCACTGCTGGGACACTCTAATCTTGATTGCATTTGCTTTTCAGGAACTCCGTGGTGGCAACCCCGACTTATGGCCTAGCTACGCAGCGCGTTTGGACCGAAGGCCGAGAAATATTGCAAGTATGAGATTTAGCTTTTGGCCTGTTTGCGGGTGTTATGCTTCTTGGCGGGTGGGTTGGCGGGTCTTGGGGCATTCCTGGGAAGGTCTAATACCGGGTAGAAGTGGTTGGGACAAAATCCAGGCCGATTTTTTTTTTGCTATTTCTGACATTTTGCTCAATGTAGCGGTGGGAAAGGAGGGATTTGGCATAGTTAAAGAAAGCCTTTGCCACTATTCTTAACTTAGGGTTCGTTAGGGTTAGCAGTATTTCTATTGCATGTGTTTGGGTGGGGGGGTTTTCGAGTCTTGGAGCGATGCTGGCTTTTTTTGCGACTGGCTTTAGTAAGGGTCTGGGTGGGAGCACTGCTGGGAAGATCTAATTTTGTTCTAAAACACAGTTTACAGGACACCTAGCTTGAGGGGAAAGATCCGCTACATTAATTTGCCCATACTTATTCATCCTTCAAAAGGTGACTCTGACAGAGTACGCTCTTTCAAAAATATAGTACTGTCTACTAGGAAAATCAAAGTGTGACTTTTTGCACTCCACAGCCTACATACCTTATATTTATTTATCAGTGGTGTTGTAATATTATATCACTTCCTGTTTTTCGTTGAATAATTACAGGCCGGGTTTCAGTCTGTGCAATGGGGAAAAAAGGATGGAGTCAGGCTTCACATTAGCGAGCCACAATTCAGCATCAGGCAGGCAGTGGACAGGGTGTCTTCTGGTCACCAACATCGATGGTCGAAGCGTCAGCTGCAATGGAGGAGTGCCGCTAATAAGAGGATTTTTTTTCTGCAGGCAACTTACTTACCAAATTCAACAGGACAACTACAACAACATACAGATCTCTGACTGTGACTGCATTTCTTGGATCTCTCTCTGCTTCTAAATTGATCCCTTAACACATCACTTAGTCCACTCCACTATCACATCTGCACCACACATAGTCATTTGTAAGTGCTCCTACGTAATTCGCAAGTCGCAGCACGCCCCAGCCCGTAGAGGACTGGGATGGCCCCAATGATGAAGCATGTCACCAAGGGGCAACCCTGGTGAGTGAGGGGACACCTAGAAAAAGAGCAATTTCTCCTTTTCTATCTACTATACCTTCCAGACCAACCCCATTGAGTGTTGTGAATGGATTTATAGTGACCAGCAAGGCTCTCAGGTATCTGGCAACAGAGACCTTATGTTGAATATAGTTATCAATAATTCCACACACGCCCTGTACTGTCGCATTCTTTCTTCCACAGTTGTCGAAAGTACTACTTACTTTTCACTGACATGCATCCAGTAGTGCATGCACTTTCAAAAATTGATGGATAGGTTTGTACCCAAAGATTTGTTTATGTTCAATTGTTTATCCATGCTGTGCTTTTTTTACAGGGTGTCTTCTGGTGGTGGCCAACATCGATGGACGATGCGTCGGCTGCAATGGAGGAGTGCCGCTAATAAGAGGATTTTATTTCTGCAGGCAACTTACTTACCAAATTCAACAGGACAACTACAACAACATACAGATACAGTATCCTTTGTCTTTTTCTCTGACTGTGACTGCATTTCTTGGATCTCTCTCTGCTTCTAAATTCATCCCTTAACACATCACTTAGTCCACTCCACTATCACATCTGCACCACACATAGTCATTTGTAAGTGCTCCTACGTAATTCGCAAGTCGCAGCACGCCCCAGCCCATAGAGGACTGGGATGGCCCCAATGATGAAGTCAAGTCAAGTCAAAGAATTTATATAGCGCACTACATACCCAGAGGGTCTCAAGGCGCTTAGGAAGGGGAGGAGGATTATTTGTCAAATATCCACGTTTTAAGTTGCTTTCTGAATGCTAGGTGGTTCTGGGTAAGGCGACGGTAGGTAGGGAGTGAGTTCCATGTTTTAGCAGCCAGGTATGAGAAGGATCTGCCTCCCATGGTGGTCTTGTTGATGCGAGGTACGGTGGCGAGGGCTTGGCTGGAAGAACGTAGTTGGCGGGAGGGGGTGTAGAAGGACAGTCGTGAGTTGAGGCATTCTGGTCCGATGTCGTAGAGTGATTTGTGTGCGTGGGTTAGCAGTCGGAAAGTGATTCTCTTATTGACGGGTAGCCAGTGGAGGTCTTTCAGGTGACCAAAGATGTGTTTGTTGTGCGGGATGTCTAATATGATTCTGGCTGAGGCGTTTTGGATTCATTGGAGTTTCTTCTGGAGTTTAGCGGTAGTACCTGCGTAGAGGGTGTTTCCGTAGTCCAGTCGGCTCGTTACCAGAGCATGGGTGACTGTTTTCCTGGTTTCGGTGGGGATCCAGCGAAATGTTTTTTTGAGCATGCGAAGAATGTTGAAGCAGGATGAGGATACGGCGCTGACTTGTCTGTTCATCGAGAGTGAAGAATCCAGGATGACGCCTAGGTTCCGTGCGTGGTCTGTCGGGATGGGTGCTTTTCCAAGGGCTTCCGGCCACCAAGAGTCGTCCCATGCAGAGGGGGATGTACCTAATATGAGGACTTCTGTTTTGTCTGAGTTCAGTTTCAGACGGCTGTGTTTCATCCATTCGGCAACTTCTTTCATTCCTTCGTGTAGGTTGGTTTTGGCGGTGCTGGGGTCATTGGTGAGAGAAAGAATTAGTTGAGTGTCATCCGCGTAAGAGATGATGTTGAGGTTGTGTTGGCGGGCGATGGTCGTGAGGGGGCTCATGTATACGTTGAAGAGGGTGGGGCTGAGTGAGGATCCTTGTGGTACGCCACAGATGACTTCAGTGGCCTCGGACTTGAATGGTGGAAGGCGGACTCTCTGGGTTCTTCCCGAGAGGAACGAGGTGATCCATTCAAGTGCTTTTCCTTGTATTCCGATGTTACTGAGGCGTTGTAGAAGGGTGCTGTGGCAGACTGTGTCGAAGGCTGCAGAGAGGTCGAGGAGGATGAGGGCGACTGTGTCTCCATTGTCCAGTAGAGTTCGAATGTCGTCTGTTGCTGCGATGAGGGCGGTCTCAGTGCTGTGTTTAGCTCGGAAGCCAGATTGTGAGGAGTCGAGGGATTTGTTGGCTTCGAGGAAGGCGGCGAGCTGGTTGTTGACAGCTTTCTCGATTACTTTTGCCGGGAATGGAAGGAGCGAGATGGGGCGGTAATTTTTGAGTTCGGTGGGGTCCGCTGTGGGTTTTTTCAGAAGGGCGGTGAGTTCAGCGTGTTTCCAGCTCTCAGGGAAGGTTGCGGAGTTGAAGGAGCAGTTGATGACGTCTCGGAGGTGCGGTGCTATGACGGAGTCTGCTTTGTTGAAGATGTGGTGAGGACATGGGTCTGTGGGGGATCCTGAGTGGATGGAGTTCATCAGGCGGATGGTGTCCTCAGTGGAGATTGGGTTCCAGTCGTTAAGGGTGTTCACGGGGGGAGAATGTTCAGCATATGGTTGGGCGGGTTGGTCTCCGGGTTGGTTGTCGAAGCTGTTGTGGATGTCTGCAATCTTGTTGTGGAAGAATGAGGCTAGGGAGTCACAGAGGGCTTGAGAGGGGGTGATGTCGTTGGAGTTGGCCGAGGGATTGGAAAATTCCTTGACGATGTTGAAAAGTTCTTTGCTGTTGTGGGCGTTGTTGTCAAGTCGATCCTTGAATGCTGTTTTCTTGGCCTTTCGGATTAGTTGGTGGTGTGTGCGGGTGGCGTTTTTGAAGGCGTCCTTGGTGCTAGTGGTTGGGTCTTTTTTCCAGGCCTTTTCAAGGGAGCGGCAGAGTTTCTTGGACTTCTTAAGATCATTGTTGAACCATGAGGCCTTCTTGTTGCCAGGTTTGTTTTGACGTTTTTTCAGTGGTGCTAAGGTGTCGGCGGTGTTGGATAACCATAGGGTGAAGTGAGCGGCGGCTTGGTCTGGGTTAGAAGAGTGGGCTGGGGTGTTTAGAAGGAGCGATGAGGAGATCTGGTCGATGGTGATTTTGTTCCAGTTTCTTTGCAGAGTTGGTTGGGGGTGGTTGATGGGTTTTGGCTTGTTGAAGGTGAAGTGAACGCAGCTGTGGTCAGTCCAGAGGAGGTCCGTAGTGTGGCTGAAGGAGACATGATTGCTGGAGGTGAAGATGGGGTCGAGTGTGTGACCTGCGATGTGGGTGGGGAAAGTGACCAGTTGTTTAAGTCCGAGGTTGGCGAGGTTGTCCAAGAGGGTGGTGGTGTTGCGGTCGTTGG
Organism: Lissotriton vulgaris; assembly: GCF_964263255.1. Lineage (NCBI taxonomy): Eukaryota > Metazoa > Chordata > Amphibia > Caudata > Salamandridae > Lissotriton > Lissotriton vulgaris. Next base: position 1,182,900,761 of record NC_141691.1, read on the forward strand.
TCTTTTCAAGGTGAAAGTTGAGGTCTCCCAGAAGGATGTAGTCTTTGGAGGGGAGCGCGTGTGGAGTGATGAAGTCAGTGATGTCTTCACTGAATTTTGCGCGGGGTCCTGGTGGTCTGTAGAGGAGGGTGCCTCTGAGTGTGGTCTTGGGGTCGATGTGGATCTGGAAGTGAAGGTGTTCGGAGTTGGCGAGGTTGGCGTCAGAGCTGGTTGAGATGCGGATTGATTTCTTATGGACGATAGCGATTCCTCCTCCTGTGTGGCCGGTACGGTCCTTGCGAGTGATCTTATAGTCCTCAGGGATGGCAATGGTGATGTCAGGGGCGGAGGAGGCGTTCATCCAAGTTTCCGTTAGGAAGGCGACGTCTGGAGAGATGGTGTCTAGTAGAGTCCATAGGTCAATGGCGTGTCTGTGGACCGAGCGGGTGTTGAGAAGGATGCATTGTAGGTGGTTGGGGTCGGGAGTCTGTGGTGTGGTCGTAGCGGAGATGTTGTCGGTGCCGCTGAATTTGCAGGAGTAGCAGGAGAAAGGTGCATGGGTGTGTCCGGGAGCGGCTTAGATGCAGTTGGGGGCGCGACCGGAAGTTAAGGGCTAGGAGCGTGGTGGCATCGTAGGTAATGCGGGCGGGGTGGGAGGGAGGGGGGCCAGGGGGTCTGGCGCTGGGCGCGGGCCAGGCGCAGACGGGCGTAGACGGGCTTACCTTTGGCGCACCTTCGGCGCGAATTTGGCGCGGTCGCTGCGCGTAAACGCTGCGCGCGGGAACTACTGTCATATATGGATAGTGGAGGGGGAGGGGCGAGGGCGACTCAGCTGGGAGGCGGAGCGGGCTGACCAAGACAACAACAACCAACAAAATGGAGGAGGGGGGAGCACAACAGAGCGCTTGGGGAGAACGCGCTGACACAGCTGCAGAAAAGTACAATTATAAGCCAAAGCGCGTTATAAGCAAAGCGGCAGCCAGGCAGAGCTATATGATGCACAGAGGAGGCAAAATCCACAAAAGCGCTGCTTTAACGATACCAGTACACGCCAGGGAGCACTGGGAGCGACCACTCCGGCCAAAGCGAAGAGCGAGTCACCAAGGGGCAACCCTGGTGAGTGAGGGGACACCTAGAAAAAGAGCAATTTCTCCTTTTCTATCTACTATACCTTCCAGACCAACCCCATTGAGTGTTGTGAATGGATTTATAGTGACCAGCAAGGCTCTCAGGTATCTGGCAACAGAGACCTTATGTTGAATATAGTTATCAATAATTCCACACACGCCCTATACTGTCTCATTCTTTCTTCCACAGTTGTCGAAAGTACTACTTACTTTTCACTGACATGCATCCAGTAGTGCATGCACTTTCAAAGATTGATGGATAGGTTTGTACCCAAAGATTTGTTTATGTTCACAATTGTTTGTCCATGCTGTGCTATTTTTTCTTGTCTCCCAAAACCTTTCCCAAAAACCCCCGTACCCATCCATTTTTCAAACCCTAACCCTCTTCCCCCGGGCTGTGTGGTTTTCATTGATGTGTGACTAAATTACAGCAATAAATCCACACACTTGCTGGGGAGGATAAGGTGATAGCAACAGGCTGGTGAAGAAATCCGAGGATATATTCTTACTCTGATTGACAAAGACCCATGGCTAATGTCAAAGAACTTCAACCGAATTAGTTATACTTTAACATTTGTTAGGCTACAATGTGGCACTGTTCTAGTGTACTTCTGTCACCTGCTATATTCTCTATTGTACCGTTGTATTGCTCAGGAGGACAAACCAGATTTCATTTTCTTTTTTTTCATAGGCATGCAACTGCCACTGTGTCACACCACTAGTACCACCGCTATGAGGAAATTTTATCCACCCAGGATTGCCAACCTTATTCGCTGTTTCCCGTGGAGCCAGCCCTGGGCCTAGCCCTACTTGCAAACAGAAATTACAGGTAAGATAGGCGTTTGGTTGGAGGTAGTATAATGGAGTATTAGGAGAGACGAGAGATTGGATTGACGGTAGTACTACTAAAGTCCTAGGACTATTCAGGAAAACAAACTTACTGTTAAACCCCCACCCACCAGACACAAAAGCAGTAAAAAACAGGTATGGTCAGATAAAGTTTCAAAAAGTATATTTTTATAGCCCTAACAAAAGAATCTCCTGCAAGACCCTCCCTAACCCCAACGATTGTCCTTCAAAAGTCCCCAAAAATCCCAACTCCCAATTCCCACCCCCCAAAAGTCTCTAAAAAGGGGCAAGGGACACTATGGCAGGGTGCTGTTGGAATTAGCAGCCAGGGCATCATGCTCCTTGCGGAGGGTGGCAAGTTCGAAGCGGAGGCCCTCCACCACGTTCTTATAGTTATGGACCTCCTGCTCCAGGTAGGACAGTCTGAGGGATAAGCGGCGCCGGTGTGCCTTGCAAATCCTGTGAGGGGCAGCTGCTTTCTTTGCTGCTGGGCGGTGGCGTTTGGCTTTGGTAGCCCGGCTCCGTACCGCTGGAGCACTGCGCTGGCTGGCAGCCCGCACGGAGGAGGATGCAGCTGTCCCAGTGGACGTTGTTGTTGTACCAGACTGCGTCTCCTCCTCCTCCAGGGCCACCAGCCGCCGATATTCAGCGACAGTGGCATCCAGCCTCCGTTGCCGGGCCATTCGAGCCAGCTCCTTCCTCCTTGATGGTGTCTTGGATTTGGAAGGAGCAACTACATGAAAAAAGAAAGACATAGTCTGTAACCAATGCTCCTTAAGATTAACACAAAATGATTGAGCAGAAAGTTGTCACAGTACAAGTAGAAAATTGAAAGCACAGTACATAACTATTGAGGACAGTATCTATGTAACCTCCGACTTCTTCATCCTTGCTCTAACATTAGTGGGAGTTTCAGGAACAAATTCTACGAGCACTATGGACTTCCATTACAGTCGACTATGACAGTAACCCACTCTTATTCTTCTTCTTCTCTCTTGTTTAGGAAAATTGGTACGTTATCTTATGCAAGCCGGCATAATGCCAGCGCAGTGAACTTGCACCCGAGAAAAACAGACGCACACCATGGTGAGTGAGACAGACTTGCGTTACTGTACCGGTCCAGTACATGCAGGTGGTGAAGCTCTTACTTTTCTATTACGGGTGGCACTGAGAATACTCTGTTAAAAGGGCTACTGCTTAATTAATTTAGCTTTCACCCTACAGTGCAAATGAGTATTAGAAAAGGAAAAGGAAGAAGCTAAATTATCTGATTATCTATCACTTCACATGGGATGTATTTGATGACATATGGGATGACTTTAGGTGCTTTGCTTATTATTGAGTGAACAGTGATACCCCCACACATGAATGACGTACTACTACTAAACTAAAGTTATTAAGAGAGGTAGGGAGTGTCCACCGTAATAACCGGATATATGCTGTGCTTGCAGTTGCAATACAAACTACTGCTACTATTCATGGTAGTATTTGGACAACGTTACAACTTCTTTTCCTTGCCTTTCCTACACTGGAACGGACGTGCGGGTGCGGTGTTACATGCTCTTCAAAGTAACACTTAGTTCATCCAGTGACCGCCTACTCTCTCTAGATACACATATGCTAAAGTCAGATAGTACCATGAATGATCCAGGCATCCATCCATTCAAAGTATATTGCACACATACAGTTTCTGTCTCACCCACCCAGGCTGTTCTCCTTTCACCCATCCTTGCTTCATCATTCACCCAGCCATGCACCATACCATTTTCTTATCTTCCCAGCCACCTCGGGGACCAAGCAAACACATATCATTCTTCTTTGCCAGTCATCATTACATTTCTCGTGCTTCCACACTTACTTACACCCTTCTTTCGCTTTCCGTTCATCCCATCCATCAAGTTCACCTCAGATCTGATTGGTATTCTTCTCGCCAAAAACTTCACAGCTAAGTCGAAGTACATTTAGAGGAGGCTACTACCTGCTTTTTTTATAATACACCCGTGCAGAAAGCACACTCTGCAGTCTTCAATCTCAATGACTAAGGAATGTATAGCTTACCTCTGCCTGCCACCACCGTGTGAACCCTCACAGGCATGTCCTTGTCCGGCACTTGCACCGCCTCCTCCCCAGAGTTGTCCTCCTCGTCCAATGCCACCACCACCTCCGCGCTGGCCCCGTCTCCAGATGTTCCACCTACAAAGTACATTTAATAATGTTAGAATACACCACTCACTACTATATAATATTTGGTCTAGGAGGAAGAAAAAAATGTGAAAAAAACAGTATACAATTTAATAATTTATGACTGTGTACTCTAGAGTAAAAATGTCCCTTTTTCCAGGGAAGGCTGTTGTCTTGCTGCACTTTTTGGCACAACTGATGAATGTTTGCTTTTTACTTTTTAACACGCACCACTTTTTCTCCTAACAGACAGAACCTTGACTTCTAAGAACACGAGCAGGATCAAGTTCAAACCAGGTGAGAGCTCAGCTCGACCACAAGAAATGTGTCCAATTAATCGTCAGCACTAAGCACTTTTCCATTTTCAGTTACACGTTCACTTTTATGACAAACTTGAATTTAATAAATGTGTTTACTTTTAATAAAGCTTTTAAACTTAAATAGACTCTGTGGTTTTTGGTCCTCCAGACTAGAGTGGATGAGCTAAAGGTTTTCGAATTTTTGCAAGCATGAGTCCGTGCCTCTGCCATCGGTGACTTTGGGAGCTAAATGACTCTGCCACACTATCTAGTCAGTAAGGAGATTGGGGGTTCAACTACAAAGTCTGTTATCACTGAGGTATGTGGAAAGTCTAACAGTTACAGCACCTATTATAATTGATAAGCTAAGCGATGCATTATTTAGTGTCCATAGTTCTGTTTGTGCAGATTTGTCCCTGCAACAGTAGTAGAATGGATTGTCCTCCTGTCCAAACCAAAAGTAAAGTAGTATCTTATTCTTTCTTGGTGGTCATTCACCTTTTTATTGTTGGCAATGGTCAAAGCATAAACATTTAGAATACTTGAAAAGACATTATGGACAATCCCAGAGGACTGCACTCAGTGCATAGAGCTATTGCTGACTAGAATGGGAGTCCAATGGAAATGCCAAATGTGCAATCTTAGTTAGCTACACAGATAGACTAATAAGAATAATCTAGTAATACCACACAGAGTCATAGTCGAGGCAGGATAAGAATTTAGATCCTGTCTACAAGAAGATCAAAGACGGTCCTGGCCTGCATCGTCAACAGCACCCTCCTCCTCCTCCTCCTGTGTCCTCCTCTTGCCCCTGGGGGAAGCTGATGTACAACATGAAAGAAAGAAAAACAGAAAACATGGATGATATTTCTCAACCAAATCAAACATTTCAAAAGAACTAACAAAGTAACAAAATATTTTTGCGAAATAGCAAATAGGGAACGACTCCACGGGATATATTATTGACCAATCTCATGTGGTCGACTACGTCATTACTTTAGTATTGCTTGATTTGCGGACCGTCGAATTGGAAACTACCCTATGTAACTCACTAAACAAAGTACTAAAAAGGTTGGCCTAGGATTGGCAGGCAGCAGTCCGCAGCACGCAAAGTGACAGCCAAAGTCCATCGTGATTGAAGATCAGCGACAACACTAAAGTTTCCTACTACATTAACCAGTCATTAAAATACTCAAACTATTAATCCACCACCACTATTTCTTCTTATCGCCATGTGTACAAAGGAAGGACTGGACTTGAGTCTGTAGGGGCTGATTTAGAAGGCCCTTGCGGCTCTTTTGCTCCATTGTTGCGTGACTTTTGTGACGCAGCGACAGCACAAAAGAGGCGCAATGGTGCGGCGTATATTAACAACGTGACGCATATGGGAGATGCATCACGTTGTAAAGCCCTGCACCAATAGGGGGGTTCCGGCGCAAGGGAGGGCGTTCCTGCGCAGGAACGCATCCTAAAAGTGGCTGAGGGAAATCAACAAGATTTCAATCAGTCACTTTGAGGACAATGATGCTTGACTCAAACCCTGCGCCTGCTTGAAGCACAAGTATGGCTTGACGCAGCATTGGGGAGATAGGGCACCCCAGAGCATTGATGGAGCTGCACCATCGTTGCGACGCAACTCCACCAATGCGCCGCCTTTACGGCACAGATGCGTAACGCTTTGGTGACGTTTTGGGCCCATGGTGCGCCGCATTGTAAATACGGCGCACCATGGGTGATGGTGGCGTGACGCACAATTACTGGCGCATCCCTGCTACTTTGCAGGGATGCGCCGGTAATTAAAAATCTGAACCTTAGTGTGTAGCATTACGCAGTTCTTTCAACTACACTCATGCATAATTTCACAGGCCAATGAAATGAACACAACATCTAAAACAAATAAGCATAGTAGCAACACTACTGAGAAGAAGGAGAGCAGTGTACCTGAAATGCACAGAAGATTTTGAAATATAATTTACCTACAATGTAATGAGCAGCATTATTGCTCTTGGAAAAAAACAAAAATTTGCAATATAATAACACAGCAGGAGAAAACATAGTAGTAAAGACATAGCTACTACTACTCACCAAGCCCGGGGATCTCAAGGCCAAGGAGGTCGAGCAGATCTCGCTCACTGGTCAGGACATCCGTCCAGCGGTGGGTGGCCTGGTTGTAGGTGCGCCAGACCCGAGAGTGGTGGTAAATGGCCTGGCACACCTTCTCCCACCGCTTCCGGCGCTCCCGGACCCCGTACCCGGCACTGATCTTGCCGCCTCCCATGATGGTCCTGGGGAGGCGGCGCTGAACATAAAAAACGAGTTGGCCCACCTCCTCCGGGGTAAAGATCTCCCGTGGCATCACTAGCTCCCCCCTCAAATGCCCGCACGGGAGCCGAACACGGGGTGCGAGACCCTTCCCCTTCTCGGGATGCTTCCCGGCTCCCTTCACCATGGTCTGGGCGGAAAGGAATAAAGAAAATAGAATAGGGAAGAGAAGAAAAGAAAAGAGTTTACAAAAGTAGTTTAAAATTAACCAAAAGTAGCAGTAAACACAAAAATATAGGGCTAGAAAAATAGAGGGATAGATAATAAGTAAAATAGATCAAAAAAAACTTCAAACAAGCAAAGGATGGCAGAGATTGACAGAGGATACAAAGACCATGCCCAGAACCATAGCAATGAATGAGAAACAAGATGGCCGCGCCCGTTCACGACCGCGCGGGTAAGTTCGCGCAAGATTTTCCTTGCGAACACGCGCGAAACTGTACTGGCAAGCCGCAGACTTTGCGAGATTACACTTCGCGCCCGGAAACGGAAATACGTCAGGCAAACAAGATGGCTGCGCCCTTGAACAACCACGAGGGTAATTTCGCGCCTTGCGCTACGAGCGGCTCGCAAAAACGCACAAAACCTTGCCAACTAACACGCCGCAAAAAAAACAAATTGCATATTCGCACGAATTTGCGGCTTCCGAATCCGATCTCGCGTGTGTTCGCGCCCCGCGAACACCGCGAAATTGCAGAAAAACGAGTTTTTCAAAACTGAAAGCACTCGGCAGGGGCAAGAGTTCAAACTCATCATTAGTAACAATTCTCGGTAGTGCTTCCTGACTGGGGCCCCTCCAGAATTCAGTTGCTAGTGCAACAATTGTATGACCCTGCTCTGACCCTCACAGCAGGCTCATAGAATAGCTACAAGTAGGCCACAAAGGTCCTGGGGAAAAAAATGCACTGCAACAGAAAGCAAAATTACAGATAAGGAAGCAGGTGCCAGACTGGAATTTTAAAACAGTGACACATTAATAAACTAACCCCAAATTAATTCATCTCAGTTGAAGCAGGGCTGGTGTGCTTGCTTTCCCCCCCCATAATCTACAGTAATGATGAACCAGAGGGTGGCATTGATGTAACAGAGGGTTGCAGTGGTGAAACAGAGGTTGCTGGGAACCTGTGATGATGAACCAGACGTAGAAACAACATAATTTGCGACCGTTGCGCGCCGAAATGTAAGTTCGCAATTGCGAACTGGTACGAAACCCTCGCGAACTGGCAGAAATCCTTGCGAACACAAAAAAAAAAAAATCCGCAAATTCGCAAGAATTCGCGGATTTTGCGGATTGCGAGATCGCAAATCCGCAAAATTCGCGAACGCGAGATTCGCAAAATTCGCCCATACTTAGTGGAAACAGGGCTACAATGTCTTCCCACCTTCCCCTTTCTATAAGCTAGTTTACTATAAGTATGAAAGACCTCTAGGCATTGTCAGGGGGACCCCATACCTCCAAGTTTAGATGCAAGGAATTACAGCTCAGAACAAGCACATCTCTTCTTCGTAGGAATGAATGTCTCCAAGTGCTTTATCATGCATGCAATGCCATTTTAAAAGCACCCGACTTTCCGTAGTGCAGCTGTGTTCTATGTTATGTTTATGGGCGCGGGACTGGCCACAGTGAATCAGCAGTATACATTGTTTTTCGACCTTGCACACGCTGTACAGACTAGGAGTACTAGTACATCTAATTGTGTGGAAGGCAGACAGTCCTCATGCGAAAATGTACCAGGCCTCTATCCACTAGAATGAAGCCATATAGTAACGCTTGAAAAAGTGGCAAAATGGCTGCCAAGCATATGTGAACTATTGCTACCTTAGCAATGTCTGCAGTTAATCCCATGACCTCTCTACAACATAACTTGGGAAGCATAAATTGATGTCACACAAGCTTCAGGTTTTGTAAGCTCATTCAGGGTCTTTAAAATCTCTTTTTCAGAGTTCCCGGACTTCTTGATTCTTACCACCAGAAAATTACAGGACTCTTCTCTAAGATGCTTGTGGTAAGTTGTGATACCCAAATTATAAACCTTTCTATCCTGTGGTTTTTTAGACCTACACAATACTTTAAAAATGTTTTTGCAACTTACATTTTCTCTGCTTAGGTCCTCATTATGTCAAACCACTTGGGTGTTATTCTACCTGTTATTGATTGACCTTGCCAGAGTCACCGCAGACAGACTTGTGGTACATCGAGAATGCAGTGTAAATATCCAGGACATTCTTCACGTCCGTAAATTTTTGGTAGTTCTCCATGGATTGATTTTTTTCCAAGCACGTTAGGGACGTGGTATCCCCTCCCTCGAGAGCTCAAAATTATCCTCCATGGTTTTCTGTGCATGTCCCTTCCCCGCACTCTTTTCCACTATTTTTCTGCCACTTACCCCCCTGCTTTCCATGCATGGTCTTTTTTCTGCTGCCACAGTCCCTCCCACGTGCCCTATGTGGTCAGCTTGCTGCCACTGACCCACTACTACCTTCCCTCTGCTGTCTGGTGTATGCCATTATAGTCTCACTGTAGCCCTTCATGGGTTGTTGTTCTTTCAGTGCCCATCCTACATGCCCTCCATGGTCAGCTTGCTGCTCCTGACCTACCTCTTGACTCCTGCCATCGTGTTTCCATGTGCAGACTCCCATCCCCTACCTCCAGCCTTCTCCGACTGTTGTCCTGCCCCTGCCCACTCCCTCCTGCCCTTCGTGGTCTGTTATGCTGCAACTTTCCCTCCTGTCTGTCTGGTATGGGCAGCCTGCTGCTTCTTTCCCCACTGCACTCTGTTGACTATGTGCATGGCCCTGCTTGCACAGAAATCTCACAGTAATCTCTCTTTGGAAAATTTAGTAAAATTGGCACAATTACCCATAATTACCATTACTCTTACATAGGGACTAAAGGCACGGGTGTGCATTGTTAAAAACGGGGAGGTGACTGAGGATTTCACTATTGGCAGGGGAGTCAGGCAGGGTGCGTATTAGCCCCACTGCTGTTTATCTTATATATCAATGAATTGCACAACCTACTGACTAAACTTACAAATGATGTCCCTAAGATTAATGGCAGCACCCTCCCCGTACTCTCATACGCAGATGATGCAGTCTTAATGGGCCGCACTCCAAATGTACTACGCATTTTAATAAAGGGTTTTGTGGATTTTATGGCTATTTTAGATCTCCACACCAATTATAGCAACTATTTTCTAATGGCCTGTGGACCAAAGAAGCACCCTATTAAATCATTTTCCATAGGAAATTAACATTACCAAGCACCTGCACGTTTCCCTATTTGGGCATGGTTGGACCACTCATGTCTCACACAGTAGAGGCAAATTTGCTAAAGCCATTAATTATGTTCTTTTTTTACCCCAACCAAAAAAGGCAGAGGTAGTATTATCTATTTTTAAAATCTTCAAACATAATTCATCCTGGTAGCAACCTACGAGGCTGAGGTTTGGGGCTATTCGGGCAGTAAGGGCATTCAAACCGAGGAGAACAGATTCTGCAGAAAATTGTTAGGCGCCCCGATCACTGCATCCTAATACATTTGTCATGGGGAGCTGAATCTGACATATATAAAGAATTTTATTAGAGCCCGGCCTGCCATCTTTTGGCTCAAAGTATGGCAGAACCCTGCGGCAACATTAACACAAAGTATAATTTATGACTGCCTTAATTGTGACATAGGATTCAGAAAATTCTTCACTAGAAAGGAGACAAGCTAATTGGCATATAGCCAAGTTCTGAGCTGGGATGGTGCAGTGAATTAAAAAACGGTGATGGATCAAGCCCTGATCATTGGACTGGGTAAGAGTGGTCTGCTTAGTTCAGACACTCTGTTCATCACCACCCCCTTTTCTGAATCATTTTTGTCCCCCATAAGCGTGGAAGGGTATACTCAGATGTGAGTCCCTTGCTCATTGCACCATCAGGATTCAAGCAAGCCAGGCCGAAGACGGCTGAAATGCCAGAAACCGGTCCCAGGAAGCTTGTTTCCTTCCCAGTATAAGAATTGGCTTGGTAGTTTGGTCTGCCCTGTTCCCATGATGCACTGGGCCAGGGTCAGACTAATTTGCATATAGCCAAGTTCTGAGCTGGGATGGTGCAGTGAGCTAAAAAACGGTGATGGATCAAGCCCTGATCTTTGGACTGGGTAAGAGTGGTCTGCTTAGTTCAGACACTCTGTTCATAACCACCCCCTTTTCTGAATCTTAATTGTGACATAGGGCTGGAAATACCATGGCTCTCGGCTGTGCGAGAAAGCCTATCTAGTGTAAATCTTGGGCACCTCTTTTCAAACCCTAGCGATCTGGGTAGTGTGAATAAAAAATCACTACAGGGTATACTTTATGAAAAGTATAATATGTCAAGAAAAGCAGAAGAGATGCCTAAACAGTCAGTGGGAAGGTACATGTTAATAGAGAATATTCCATCTTTTTTACCATCAGGGTATCTTCTAAAGAGCATTAATTGCTGGGAGGGACATTACTGTTTCGGTTAAGAGCATATACTATGAAATATATGCTTTGTTTCCCGCTAGGGTAAACTATTAGACTTGAGTAAATGAGTTGCCCATGTGATAAGTGTAGCAAACAAACTATGGTACACTTTCTATTCCTTTTCCATTTTTTATCAGATGTATACCAAATTAATTCTAATCATGTTTTTTGAAGAAACTCTTATCATTGACCATAACACAGCTTACACTAAAATTCTTAGCTTGGACAAAGATGTTCTGGTCATTCGAGTATGTTCTCTTTTTAAAGCAGCTATTCGGGCACATTCTACCATGTGTGATGAATAACGGCTGAATCTCAGTATGTATTGTTTAAACCATGGTCTCAAGTAAATGACATCTATTTAGTGTAAAATCCACATTCCATTCTCGTTCTTTTTGTCTTGAAAACTGTATTTTTATGTATTTTAAAGATTTTAAAGTGTATTGTAAACTGATGGATTATACTTGTGCTTTTATGGATTCGACAAATGGATCAGAATAAAGGTTTATTGAATTGAATTGAATTGAATTACTCTTTTTCCTTGCCAAATTCTATTCTCAAGGTAATAAATCTTGGCCACCATATTTTGACCAAAAGAGATTCTTCAATAAATACAAGCTAATAATCAAACCCAGAGAAATGTTAGACTCTAATAAGATTTTGTGAGTAGTTTGAAAGAGTTTCATTTCCTAATTAAAGTTTACGGTTCTGTGATTCTGCCTTCATTAGTCAAATATTAATCAGGTTACACAATTAAAAATAGAAAAAATAAAGTTAGTGCAGAACATATTATAATGTGCACACAGAGCATTCCATAAAGGAAATAATCCCTATTCTAGGAAATGGGCGCTAATGATGTTAGTCAGAACCCATGAAGAGTTCAGGAATAAAAGCAAGAGTGAGATTAGCATAAATCTAAATCAATAATTAATAATAGGAGAATCTCCCAAAAAGAGAAATAAAGCATAAAGCAAATGAGCCTTGGCAAAGCCAGTTAGCCAAAGCATAAAGCTTGGCGTTTTTAATAAAAGTCAAAATGTAACACAGCCTGCATCCAATCTGCCCTCAACTGAATTTAAACTAGGAACGCGTTTATAAATCTGACAAAATGCTGCAAAGCATGTAGAATGATCTTCGTTCTCCATTCATTTGAAATACAGCATTCTCCAGAAGTGTATCTCCACCTCCTCCTGGTGTCCATACGTCATCCATCAGGCACTGTCTAACGGCACATTTTAATATTATTTTATCTACTAACCTTCTGTTAAAGAAACATTTTATTTTAACTAAATACATAAAATTAGCTGCAAAAGAATTTATTATTTAAGCAGGAATCATTATAACTCAATTTGGTAAAACATTTTAAAATGCATGTTCTTTTCTGTTCTCCCTAAAGGAAAGAAATAGAGGATGATTTGTTTTGAATCATTTTACCATCAACTGAATACAATAAGGTTCCAAGGTTACATGAGAGAAAACATTCCTGGAAGGTCAAGTTGGAGATGTCCGCTTGCAAGTTAGACATTGAGCTGTTTCTTTGGTTCAACACTTCAAAATGTTTGCTACTACTACACACATATTAACACAAATTTGTAAGTTAAAGCCCACATTCAAGAGTGAGGACAGGATCTAAACTAGTCACATTAAGAACAATCTATAAATTAATTGTGCAAGGTGAAAGCTTATACTATAAAACATGTGAATATCAAAGCCTCATGTTTCCATTTTGCCACACCAAATGGGTGCGTCATTTTTTTAAATGCCTTTTATGTTTGAAGCCCTAGGCAGGTTTGTCATTAGTAGAGCTTAATTCTATAGGAAATGTTCATGCTGTCTTAGCCCTGTCCCCTCCCTATTGCTTACCATGATCCATTGTGCTGCACTGCTGTCCTGCTTGCCCAGTGTTATGTATTGTGCTGCTGTAACCCCTGACGCCTGCCTCTAAGGTCAGTTTAGTGACCCTGCCCATCTCCCTCCCGCCCTCTGTTTTCTGAGTACATGTCCCAATCCCATTCCTCCTGCCCTCCTTGATCCCATATACCTACTTGCCAGCATTTTGAACTTTGTAAGAGGGAGATTTTGAAAATTAACTGGACAATTAATTTACAGATTGACTTAAATTGAAAAAGAGGAGATTTTAGGCAGGATACAGATGCAATAATGCCCTTTTGGGCTTGAAAACATTGAGTGTCTCCTGTCTGAATCATGTCTATTGGCATGCCTCTTCCTTCTGCTTGCAATGGTCTTTTATAATGCCACAGCCTCTCTTGCCTGTCCTGCATGGTTTGTTTGTTGCCCCTGCCCCTTTCCTCTGCCCTCCATGGTTCATTGTGCTGCCACTGCCCCTCCTGCCAGTCCAGCGTGGAGTTGTTGTCTCTGCACCATCCTCAATGAGAGAGGCTTATTCCCAATGAAATTATGGTTAGTGCTCTAAACAACTAAAAGAAGGACACATTTTAGGACTTCTCGAATAGCAACACAGGACTTTTACATAATTTGCTATCTTTATTTTTGTATCCAGTTGATCACTTGATTATATGTTACAATTAAGGGAGAGGAGGTGGTGTCGTGATCAGAGCTGCTGACTTTGCAACTGGGGAACCAAGCTCGAGTTTTGGTGTCAGCTTGAAATCCTATGATTCAGGGCACATCACATAATCTCCCCATGGCTAAAACCAAAATGAATGTGTCCTTGTGTAATATAGCTAGCACTCATATAAAGCACTCAAATACCTTTGGGTCAAGTCTGCGCTATTTAAAACAAAAAAAACAATAAAAAGAAGTGTTTTGCATACTTCTGTCATTGGGCTATACTTGGGCTACATTTGGGTGATGCGTGTGCTATATTTGGGCTGTTTTTTCTCTGGTGGCCATCTTGAGAGTCTTATTTGTTATTAAGCTCCCCAATGTCTGCTGTATCCTCAGTAGAACATGCTTTCAGTTTTCCACTTTGATTCCATCAAGATGCTGTTCAGATATACCTGACTTTTGTCATAAATTCAGAATGATAGCATTCTAGCTGTTCATTGGAACACTCTAGTAAAGCTACTGATCACATGGGAGTTAATTGGCCATCTGCTGCTGGTGTTGAAAATGCATGTTTCAGTCTAGCCGTCCGAATTTTTTAATAAAATAGAAGAGGAATATATTTGAGAACTCACTTAAAATTTTCCCTAATTCTTTTTTCTACACAACTAACCATAATTTCCATGACAAACTGAACCCCCTCATTAGGGCTCCTTTCTAAATTACATGTTTTAAGCTTTTCTCCATTTGATTCAATCATCATGGCTTCATGTGTGCCAAACCTTTGTCATAAGTAAGACTGTTAGCGCTGTAGTTGTTCTTTAGAATACTCTGGGAGGCGACAGTAGAACACAAGGGAATCAACTGACAGGCTGCTCCTGTTGGAAGTACTTGATTTTATTACAAAACTAGAGGCTTCTATAATGCTGTCTTTTCATGCTTTGTATTAACAGCAGTCAAGCTAGAGAAAAAACGCTACATTTGCCAGATAATTTTGCATAAGGGATACTAACAATGACTTCTCAATAGGACATCGACTAACCCAATAATTTTCTTGACTGAGTGTATCAAATCTTTTCTTGCTGCTCGCGTATTATATTCACTTTTCCTTTATTATATTGTATTTATTTCTCCTATATACATTCATTTTATTGCGTTGTTACTATTATGACTCGTTATGAACTCAGGTTGCCTCTTCAGCACCACCTTCTGCAATGCTTTTCCAGCTCTTAGGAACATTTCCAATTGAACCACATCCTTTCTGTGGGGCAACTCCTCCACTATTACATGCCCCTTCTCCCCAGAGGTTCGCCACTTAAAGGCTCTTTTACCCTCTAATCTTTAATTTTTTAAAGCTTTCCTTTCTATTTTGAGGGAATATTTAAGTCAAAAGTTATTTGCTATCTTGGTGTTTGGTCATAAAGTCTGAGGAGGAAGAAACTACACTTTTTAAGGGTAATTTTAAATCCTTTATTAAGGATTTTGTTCAGCAGGCTGTAGCAGTATCTATACAGGACGTATCTAAATGTGTAGAGGCTTCTCTTGAAAAAAATGCTTGCTTCCCCTACTGTAGGTCGCTTAATAAAGGCCAAGAAATGTACAGCGACCCCTGGAGATTATTTTAAAGGTGTTTCAATAAATACTGGTCCTCCCAGTGAGAGGTTTCATTTTCACTGCCCCCTTCTTCGCTTCTTCAAGCGTCCCTTTTAAAAGACACTGATGATGGTGATGTCTTGGATGACACACATATTTTGATGAATCTTCTGATCCTATTAATTATAAGCCACCGGAGAAAAGGTGAACAATTTCTCCTCACAATGTTGGTTTCTCACCCAGTGTCCAATGAAGTAGTTGACCATCTTGGGGAACCCATGTTTGAACACCCCTCCCTTATTCATCTTCCCAACTTCATTGAGTGGTTCCTTCCAGAGCATGTGGCTGAATGTGATTCTTTTCACCTTTGCCACGTTCTTGATAAATCTTCTATAATTATGTTGAATTCAGAAAGTCCCAGCCCTTCCTTTTCTAATAACATTACTACTACTGATGTAATTGACCTAAACATATTAATGTTTTTTTACTAACTAAGGAGAAGACTAGAAGAAAGTTAACCTGGTCCAGCTGTCCAGACAGGATTTTAGACTTAGTTAATTCCTGACCTGATCATTGAACGTGGCAGACGAGGCAAAAATGTAAGGCACGCAGATTGATCCAGATACTCTCGAATTGGACCCAACAGGGTATGGGCCAGATGTACGACTTTTTTGTGCGGTCACAGAGGGAGATTTTGCCTTTTTGCGACCGCAAAAAACTGTAGCACTAATGTAATCGCGACTCGCAGAATAGGGTTAGAGACTCTCTATTAGGAAGGGGCATTCCAAGGATGTCCCTCCTAATAGCGACTCTGAACCCTATGGAAAAATGTTTTACAACAGCAAACACTTTCAGTTTACCCCCCTCTTCAAATCATTCGCAAATGGGAAGGGGTAACCTTCCACTTTGTGAATGGGTGCGCAAACATTTTTAAGAGCAGGCAGTGAACACAAATTGCAACAGCCTCATTAATATGCATGAGGCAAGCAATTTACCACACCATTGGGAATCGCAAACAGTGTCTCTGACACTGTTGTACATTGATGTGTGTGACTCGCAATTTATTGCAATTTGCGACTCACAAACATAAATGGTCGTACATCTGGCCCTATATGCATTTGGGGAATGCCAAAGCTCACATTTTATAAGAAAGGTTTAAAGGTTTGGTACTCAAAATAGATCCTAAGCTTAGTAGTCTTGTCACTAAGGAAGAAGGACCTCTTGCTAAAGGCCTTTCATTTGGAGATTATTTTATCAAAGAACTTGGAAGATATGTCTTCACCTTTGCTATGATGGATAAAGCCCATCTCTCCCTGAGGACATTTTTCTCTTCTCAAGTTTTTACCAAGGCCAACAAAGGCAGCAGTTGCTTTGCTGGCCGGTATCCCACAAGGGGACCATCACTCAACAATGGCTCCTACGAGCAGCAGTTCCAGGTCGTTGACTACACTGGCTGAAAACCACAGTTATATCCCTGTCTTTCCAGAGGTTACTTGTCCAGGAGATATAGGAACAAAGGAGAACAGTTCTCAGGTTAGAGTTTCCAATTCTGTCTTTCCTCCCGTAGGAGGCAGATTACCACTTTCTCTAAATGCATGGCTTTCTCTCAACACGTATTCCTGGAATATACAAATGGTTCAAGGGTATAACATAGAACTCTATCAACCCCCAGTACAGTTACAACTTTCCCATCCACTTCCTACTACTCAGGATCAATCCCTTCTAATCCAGGACAAAATCCAAACTTTTCTTTTCAGGAAAGCTATTGAAAGGCCCTGGGCCCAATTGTTCAGTTCTAATGTTGGCGTTACAATGGTTCTTTTAAGCAGCACGAAAGTGTAAAGGGGAGTAGAATTTCAATGAATCAGTTTAAGTCACAATGTAACATAATAAAGGCTACTCAGGAACCCAAGTTGACAACCAATTGAAGGTTAGTCAAATGTATTATAAATTCAAATATAGTTGGAAATTAAGCATGGGCGAATTTTGCGAATCTGGCGTTCGCGAATTTGTGTATTTGCGAACTCGCAATCCGCAAAATCCGAGAATCCTCGCAAATTTACGGATTTTTTTTGTGTTCGCAAGGGTTTTTGCCAGTTAGCGAGGGTTTCGTACCAGTTCGCAATTGCGAACTTACTTGTCAGCCCGCAACGGTCGCGACTATGTTGTTTCTACGTCTGGTTCATCATCACAGGTTCCCAGCACCCTCTGTTTCACCACTGTCATCCTCTGTTTCACCCATGCCACCCTCTGGTACATCAATGCCACCCTCTGGTTCATCATCACTGTAGATTATGGGGGGGAAAAGCAAGCACACCTGCCCTGCTTCAACTGACATGAATTAATTTGGGGTTGATTTATTAATGTGTCACTGTTTTAAAATTCCAATCTGGGACCTGCTTCCTTATCTGTAATTTGCTTTCTGTTGCAGTGCAACTTTTTTTTAAGGACCTTTGTGTCCTACTTGTAGCTATTCTATGACCCTGCTGTGAGGGTCAGAGCAGGGTCATAGAATTGTTGCAACTAGCAACTGAACTCTGGAGGGGCCCCAGTCAGGGAGCACTACAGGGAATGGTTACTATTACTAATGATGAGTTTGAACTTTTGCACCTGCTGAGTGCTTTCAGTTTTGCAAAACTCCTTTTTCTGCAGAACAGCAACTGTAATGCCCCAAACAAACATAGGCAACTGAACTCTGGAGGGGCTGCTCAGGAAGTACTACAGGGAATGGTTTCTAATAATGAGTGAACTTTTGCACCTGCTGAGTGCTTTCAGTTTTGCAAAACTCGTTTTTCTGCAGAACAGCAACTGTAATGCCCCAAACAAACTTACTTGTGAAAGTTGATTTCTAATCCAAAAGTGATCCAAAGAAAGTCAAAAGGCCTCAAATCCAAAAAAGTGCAGGCAAATGTCAACCTGAGGAGTTATTCTGATAAAAATCATCATTTTCAGAAGGTCTATGCTGCTTGCTAGTGAATTTCTTGTGCAGAATTGCAAATTTTGTAATTTTGCGAGTGCGAGATTGTTGCTGCCCGCCGCACCTACATGTTCGCAATTGCGAACTCTCGCGATGCGTCGCCAAACTCCAGCGGGATCCCGCAGCAAGATCCAAAATGGTGCAGCACTCGCAAAATATCGAGAAAAACAACTCGGCAAACGCTGAATGACGGTAAGGGAACGCCGCACGCTGCAAAATTGTATCACCAAGAAAAAAAAATCCGCTGCGTGCAAATTTGCGGATTTTCGGTAAATTCGCGAGCGTTCGCGGATTGCGAATTTACTGAAAATCCGCAAAATCCGCGAGCGGAACGGATTTTCCGCCCATGCTTATTGGAAATACACAAATCTTAGAAGGAATTCAAATCTTTTAAAAATATTTGCTTGGTGCAACATGAAAAGAATGAGTTTCCCTGCATCGGCATTTCATCAGCAAACAACATTTAATTCTATCTATCCTTACTCTACTTCTAGCTGAGGCATCCGTAAATAAGCTTATGAGGAAAAGGTTTGAAAGAGAAAAGGTGTCAGTGGGCAGAGCCTTCCTAAGAAGTCACTGGACCATAAGATATGTCTGCGGCATAAAGCCACAAGAAGTGAAAAAGAACAAGTCAGCACTTAGGTGCTCTCTGTCAAGATAGCAAGCAGGAATGGGGTGTCTGTCCCTCTCTACAATGAATCATATACTCAAAGATGTGTTCAGCAAAATCCCATAATGCTTTTAGGTGTGAGACAAATCTACAGTAGGCTCAGCCCAAAATTATTTCCATGATGGAGATTCCTTTCACAGCCTTCTCCATGTATGTCCCTCTACAAAAGTTTCTCCTTGTTCTCCTGTCCTTCTCCCATGTGAAAGCAACTCCTTCCAACTTATCTTGTCTCCAGGCCAAACTAACTGTAACTCCATTCAACAACTTGTCTAATATAACAATACCCCTCTTCACAAGAAATGTTGTCCACCTGAAATTTAAACATGGGAACAAATAACATTCTGTGAAACTCACATGAGAATCTAAGCATTAGTTTCAGAAATGAGAACATTTCAAAATGTACTGCAGATTCAGGCCTAGAACTTAGGCTAAAATAATGAATTTTCAATGTAATGTACATTAGTATTCACATAAAATCATAAGTGTTTATTAGGAACATTTCCCTAAAGACATGAATATGTATATTTTCAACTGCGTCATTAACCTAAGAAACATACAAATACAGTTGAGATATCACTGGATCACATCACTAATGAGGTCTTTACAAGTGGGTTACATTGGTTACAAGTTTCAGCACAAATTCTATGAGTCATTTATTAAGCTTCACATTGAAATGAATTGATTTCACAACAACATTGCTTGATTTACATGTCTATGGCATCTAATTTCTCCAATAACAGTTAATAATATGTGAGCGCATACTCTAAGCGATTATATTGCACTCCTAACAAGTACCCCATGTAGGATACAAATTTGTGCTCTATCTGTCCCCCCTATAATGTTGTTAAGTCATGAAAATAATCATCCATCTCAATGGATATGCCTATCCAGTTCAGGCTGGACTGTTCCCATTGGCCGCAGGATTAAGACTTATTTGCATATGACTTGGTCCAAACTGGAATGGCATGGTGAGCAAAAAAACGAGGGATTTAGGCCCATATCTCTGTACTGGGGTGAATGTATGAGATTGTTATGCATTCTGTCCATCAGTTGTTTTTTATGCCTATCAAATGGCCATTTGGGAAAACATGTTTAATCAGGCGGACCGGTCTAAACAGATGTTGTCACCATTCTCCCTTGTCTAAACTTCTCCATATGCCTCAGATCATGATAATAGTCGTCTTGTAATTTCTCTAATTTCCTGTCTTTTTCTCTCTGAACTCTTAGTCTTTGCCTCACTCGGTTCCACTTGTATTCCCTCGTTATGCCAATCAAGACAATGATAAAAGATGGCAACAATCAATATTGGTCGCACAATATACCCGAACAATCATCTTCCGAGATTTTCAAACCACATTCCAATGGCACCAAAGCCTTGTCCAACCTTATTCCAGACACCTTCAGTAGTTAAGTCTCTCAGTCTCTTTAAGAACGCAAACTGCAGTTGTTTAGCTCTGGTCCGGCCTTGCCCCAGTTGTAATTTGAAGTTGAGGTTGCGGTCTATTAGTAAACCTAGATATTTATATGAGTCTACTAGGGTCAGACGTTGCCCGTCCAAGTACCAGGTGAATTTGAGATGAGCCTTGATTGTAACTCGTCTGGCAAAACACATTACTTTTATTTTTTGATGGTTAATGGTTATTTGGGCATTGGTGGTGTACGCTCCTAGTTTGGTGATGAGTCGCTGCAGACCTACAGGTGTTGGAGCGAGGAGCACAATATCATCCGCGTATTGAAGACTGGGTGTAGGGACGTTACCCAGTTTTGGGGGGGTCTGATGGAATTGACCGTAGTTGGATATCTAGGTCGGCGATATAGGTGTTAAAGAGGCAGGGTGCCAGCACACACCCTTGTTTTAACCCGTTGAGGGTTTGAATCTTTTTGGTTATGCAGTGCCCGTCGCCTTTCCTGACCTGAACCCACGTCTGGGAATACAAGTTGATTATGGCGTCCATGAGTTTGGTTGGAACACCCCAGTTGTGCCTTTTTACCCATAGCTTGGCTCTTGGGACTTTGTCAAAGGCTGCTTTCAGGTCTATGAAGCATGCATATAAAAGCATGGACTTCTCAAGAGCTTAGTTGGCTAGCAGGGTAACCGCAGAGATGTTTGTGAGTGTGCCCATCCCTGCCCTGAATCCTGTTTGGGTGTAGGGGATGAGGTTACTGCTTCCGACCCAGTCAGCCAGCAAGTTTGATGCATACATTTTGGCCTCCACATCAATTAAGGCTATCAGACGGTAGTTGGAGGGGTCGGAGCGGGCACCCTACTTGTATATTGGATTTAAAATACTACCCCTCCAAGAGTCTGGGATGGAAGAAGAAGCTAAAATTGAAGAAAAAAGTGGCATGAGGAGTTCAGACCAGAATGGGGGATTGTGCCGGAACAAGGCGTTTGGCAAACCATTGGGTCCTGGGGTTCCCTCGGGTCTCAGTTTTTTCATAATTTTTAGTACTTGCTCCTTCCGGATTTGCTGAGAATATTCGAATGCTTCAGGGTTGGGGGTGAATCTGGTGTGGCCTGCAACAAATGACTTCTCGCCTGGTTCCGGGCCATGAGTTGCCGGGCGAACCATTGGCATATTGTTGTATAGGTGATCAATGTGGGCACTCCAAGAGTCCTCCATGATGTCAGAGTTGTAATGCCGGTTCTTGCAGTTTGCTAACTTGTTGATTATTGCCCAGAACTGCCTCAAATCCCTTTGTTTGGTAGAATGGTGAAGTTTGGCCCGGAGTTGTTCTTGAAACGCTTTGTTTGCTGCCTTGATGGCTTTTTTTTAGGTCTTTTCTGGCTTTGGTGATTAGTTGCAGGAGGTCCTGGGAGGGGACGGAGCACTGGGTGTGTAATCTCCTGAGTTGTTTGTTCAGTTGTTGTTTTTGCATCCTGAGGTTTTTTGTGAACCATTCAGCCCCTTGGTGACTTTTGACTTTTTTTCCTGTGGCCTGCTTGCAAAATTTTTGATGTAATTCTAAAATAAAGCGCTCCCATGCCTGAGTGTTTATGGGTTCTGTTTGAAGTCTTTGGGAGAGGTTGGTGCAGGTCCCCATGATGTCATTGATCAAATCTGATTTCCAAGCCAGACGTTTTAAATTAAAGCATTGCTTTTGGTGTGATAGTACTCTGGATGGCACTGGGTTGTCTGTGTTAATTAGTAACGTGAATATTTGCGGTTGGTGGTCGCTTTCAGACCTATCCAATATTTGGAAGTTTGTGATAGAGGGGAAGAGCTTGTGATCCGTGAAAGTGTAGTCTATTGTTGAAGCAGATTTGTGAGTAATCCTGGTGTGTGCGGCTGGACAGTCTGTCGGGCTGCTCCCATTTAGCATGCTCATTGAAAGCTCCACCAGGCTGGCCGCACATCTCTTACCAAGCGTATCTCATTGTTTCGGTGCGTGTGTACACTCGTTAATGGCTTGCAGTAGGTTCATAATAAAGTCCCCTGACAGGATGATATTTGCATCCCGGTAGGCGAGTTTTAGGGTTGTCATTGTTGCTAATAAATGGTCTACACATATCTTTTTCCGACTGAACACTGGATGAATATAGATGTTAAGTATCAGGAGACAAGTTAGAGACTGGGCTTTGAGTTTGACACATTGCAGCCAAGAAGACTCAAGGTCTATGATTGAGGCATGCCATGGGGTATCAGTTGAGACAAACGTTGAAAGACCTCCTTTGGCTCTCCCTAGTTTTTCTGCCTTTTCGGCCGGGCTCTGAAATTCCTTGTATCCATTTATGTGAGTGGGGTTAATCATCCAACACTGTTGAACCTTCAGCATTCGACAGACTCTGCCTTCATTTGCAAGTAAAACATCGAATGCAAGTTGATTCTGCATCACCATAGCCCTTATCGAAATTATCTCACCATCTATAAGCAAAATGGATCTAGCAGTATTAGTAGATAGCTTATCAACTGTGAGTGACAATTTTCTTATCTTGATATCATTTAGAGATACAAATCTGGGTATTATAGCTCTAAAAATGTCTCCCACAGCTTCTCCAGCAATCAATCCACATTTCTGTCTAGTGTTTACTTCTCCACCTAAGTCTTCCAAATCCTCCACTTGGTATATTTTGAGAAACACCACAGCTAAAAAACATGTACCATGCCATTTGCTAGGCAATCTCAAATGTGCCTTCTTTTCACACACAAAATAAACTCCTGGTATAATATGTGAGGTGTAGTGTAAAAACATTTTCCATGGGCCTTGAACCAAAAATGTATAATCACACTCGCTCTTTCCCACAAACAAAGAACTAGAGCTGCACTCCACCTGGTGAATACCTAGTCTCCCACTGAGTTGCCAATCCAAAGCTAATAGCCCTGAACTCCTTGCAGCACAATGGCCTAATTCTTATTTCGTTCAGTGAGGAGATTTGTAAGATTCATTCCCCTCACTCACTACAACTCTAAATCTATTTCTACCTGATCTATGAATTTTTTTCTTGATATCAGTTAATATACAGGTTAGATTGTGTCTATGAGCATAAGCAGTGTCGGGCTTAGCAGTGGGTAATAAATAATTCCCTATCATTTCAATTGTCTTCTTTGTATCATAATTGTTCAGGTGTTTGTAAACTGGAACTTCCAGACAGTACTTCATCATAGTTAGAAAAATAATATTCATAGTGGACCTTTTTATATAACATGCGAAGGAGTGAACTACAACTGATACTATAGGTCACAGGTAAGTTTTGGTATGTAAGGGGAACATCCTTTACAACGCAACTATTACCACGCCCTACCATTACAACAAAACTTTTACAACGCAGGGTCCATTACAACGCATGCCATTACAACCCATGCCATTACAACGTAAGTATGGGTAAGTATTACATTTAATTTTAACCCCTACACTATCCAACACATTCCCTACTGTTACACCCCCCTGGAGTTAGAATAGTTAATTAAACCCCCACACTATCCAACACTTAGAATAAAAAATACTTACCCATACTTCCATTGTAATGGCATGCGTTGTAATGGCATGCATTGTAATGGATCCGGCGTTGTAAAAGTTTTGTTGTAATGGTATACGTGGTAAAAGTATGTGTTGTAACGTCATACATTCATATGTAATAACCCTCTACAGATGCGGGTAACTGAAACTGCTTGCAAAAATAACTAGCTTTTTTAGTATCTACATATTCAAATAGAAGCCTTGCATAAGTATTCAATGTGTAACCACCCTTAGACAAATCTACATGGAGATGCTGGTCTCCTTGAGTAACTAAACCTCTCTCTGATCCTAGAGTACCTCTTTTTTAAATTCCTGGTGTAGGTGTAAGCACCTCAGGGATACTAATCCTATGTGTCTCCTCCTTCAAAGGTCCAGAAACTGACTCTACAATTAGTACTACTATCACTAGCACTACCACTACAATGGTTGTAAGTGTACCTATGATACATTTGCACCGACAGTTCGGATTTTCAGACTACATTCTAAATCAGATTCAGACTAAATTTTTAGTGGATAAACAGCAGCCACAAAGTCTCTTTTCTCCATTAATTTCCACTCGAACAAAGCAGGAAACACAAAAGTCTCCTAAGCAGGTTTTCTAGCAATTTTCTCTCTTGTTCTTTTCCTTTAATTTTCTTTTTACATGTTTCTATGTACACAAGTATTTAAGACTTTCCTAGCCCTACTCAACCTTCTGGTAGATGTAACACTTAATGCTATTCTCCATCCACTCAGGTCTAGGTAATCTTCTTCACTAACACTGTTCTGTAAAGTTCATAACATGTTATTCATCATCCTTAATAACTTTTGAGCCAAGTTGCTCCTTGTCCTATTGTAATAGATCAACTCTCAATTCTGCTTATTCTGCCGATCCTACTTCTATAGCTAAAGGAGGGAAAACAACGTCATTCAAAATCAGAGATCGTAGGACATTTAACCTTGATGGACAATAAACTGCCAATGAAAGAAGAGCATGCAAATTAGTACCTGGAATTTTCGCAGGACCTCAACTATCAGCACCAATGTCCCGGGACTCGCCCTCGTTGGCAATCCCAGCCAGATAAGTCTACTCCGGAGATGAGTACCTCCGACAAGGCACCATAACCGGCTTGTACTTTCTAAAACGCAGTCTCTCACCTTCAGCCTCACTTTCTCAGATTCAAACGTTTCAGCTAATGGTGCAAGCTCTCTTCCAGATATGAGTCTTAGGTTTCTTCTCCGTTGTCTTTCTGGCCAGGTCTAAGTCAGGTCTGCTCACAATCTCAACTGCACTTTCCTCCAAACTTTGTTAGCTCCTTTGTAGGTCTCAGACACCACTTTTTTTCTACTTCAGATGTGGCATCAGTGCCTTGTTCAACTGGACACCCATTGGATTGCACTAAGCCTTGTTCTGCCTATACTGACCCTTCTACAGCTTGGCTTACATTCTCTAATGACCCAGCAGTTACTTCTGTCAATTCTTCTGGGAGAGCAGCTGTTTCAACAGAAGGGCTCAGAACTCTATGTGTGTGCGAGGCATGAACACAATTCTGCACTCCGCCACACTTCACAGCAGTCGCAACTACCAGTATCCCTTGGTATAGTCCACGCCAGCGGGACTCAAGGCAATTCTTTCTTACATGCCTTTTTATGAGCACCCAATTGGTGGGAGTCAAGCCGTCGTTGAGATCTAGTGTCATTGGTGAAGTCACTGCTTCAACCTGATGAGACACAGAATGAACCACATCAGCCAATCTTTTGCAGTATTCAAGAGCAAAGTCATCTGAAAATTTCACACAAGCATGTTGGCAGCATGACAGGCAGTCTGATTGCTCTCCACATAAGAACCTCATGATAGGAAAAGCCAGTTCTTCTATTAAGAATACTGAGTAGACTCATCAACACAAGAGGCAATGCATCAGGCCATTTCCGAGATGTCGAAGCCCACACCTTTGCCAATCTTGACTTCAGAGTGCTGTTGACCTGCTCAACAATTCCTGAGGCTTTTGGCCTGTAGCTGTAATGTAGTCTGTCTTTCACCCGCAAAGCTGCACACAGCAATTTCAGTACCTCATTATTAAAATGAGTCACGCAGTCTGATTCCAATGTAGTTGGAAATCCAAGCATCGTAATGAGTTCCCTCAAAAACAGGGAACTCATTTACACCTCCTATTTGGATAGGCTTCAACCAAACAGGAGAGTATACATATCACAACCATGATGTACCTCAATCCATTGCACATAGTCCTCTTAACAAAATCCATATGAATCGTGTTGAAAGATCCTCCTGACCTCCCTATGTCGCTCAATGTAACAATCGTTCTTTTCCCTCCATTTCTTTGCTGACATGTTGCTAATCGATGACACAATGCTTCTGCAACCACTGATAACATTGGATTGAACAATGTCTGCCCAAACACCCTCACTATTGCACCCCTTCCTGTATGCGACGCACCATAAATCTGCCTTGCCATCGGGGACAGTGAACAGTTGGGCAAAACTGATCGGTTATCAGTCAAAACCCAGATATCATCCTCTCTACTCGCTCAACCTGCTCTGAGCCAGCCTGACTGTTCCTCTTCAGAAACTTCCTCCTCTAGACACCTCCCCTAATCCAAAGTATCGGGCAACAGCCAACATCATGTTGAAATCAGTCACCTCTGTGTCCTCATTTCTGCATTCTTCATTGAAAGTACAACCATTCAAAGCACAGTAACCTACAATTTTGTCTGCATATCGATTTCCGACAGTGATATCATCTGTTCTTTTACAGTGTGCAGAACCCTTCACAACCAAAATTTCTCTGGCAACTGTATTGCTTCCTGCAATTGTCTCACAATCTCCCCATTTCTTATTGGGGACCCAGATGACGTAATGAACCCCTGTTGAGACCATGACAGTTCGAAATCATGAAACACACCAAACCCGTCCCCTACCTTGTTGATATACAGTGTGAGCAGCAGGGGAGCCAAGATACCCCCTGCCTGATCCCTCTCTTGACATCCCAGGGAGATGACACACAATCATCCTCTTTGTATCTCGCTGCAGCCATGGTATTGATGTGGGCAAAGGGTAGAAATGGTGCTAGGTCTACACCCAGACCCAACTCCAGAGGAATCTGCCATAATTTGGATCTGTTAACACTGTTGAATGCTGATGTTTGATCCCTAAATGGCATTTACAGAGATCCCTTCTTAACTATTGTGTATTTCCCCACCACAAAATGTAGGTTAATATACTGATTTAGCAACCCTTTGCCATGTCTAAAACCATACTGTAGGTATGAAATGATCCTAAAATTATATAACCAGGAGGTTAGCCAGGCCGGGACAACATTCCCTATAATTTCTACAGCCAACTCTAAGAGGGAAATCAGTAGCTAGCACGCTGGATAGTCCCTCGAGCCCTTTTTTAAAAATGGGTAAAAATGTAGCCATTGGCCAGGAAGTGGGGGGCCACAAGAACAGGCGGCATTAAATACTTGTGTCAGTATCCTGGCACAAGGGTCTGCTCTATATAGACCTGCCCGTACCCCATCCGGTCCTGGCTCATTCCCCTGGCTAAGGGCAAGATAGCTTTGTGTAACTCTTCTACATTAAAATGCAATGAGATACTATCTGTACAGATGTCCAATGGTAGGTCAGACCCCCTTGCATCTGCATCACTTTACATCCCTTCAAAATAGAGAAACTATCTTTCTGCAGCTATAGTGCAATATGTTCTGGCGATTGCTGTATCTGTCAAAAAGGGATGTTGACCACTTCCCAGAACTCTGTTTTTTTTTTTTTGTCCTCATCTGCCTTCCCCTCTGACGGAAGATACCAACCACCTTGCACGACATTACTGGCGTGATATGTATTATTGGTGGGAGATATGTGTCGAGAAAGAAAAAGCCAGTTAGGGGAGAGTTCTTTTGACTCCATCTAGGTATATTTCAACTTGCCGGACCTTGTTCGAATCTGTCCTAGCCCTTGGTCCAAAAGAGTAAAGATGGCATAATCATCGGACCCGGGAAAAAAAAAAAACCCGGATTATCTCCAGTTGGTCAGGAGATCCCAAAATGCTAACTTTCTCTTATTTACAGATCTCATTAGGTCTCTTTTGGATATCTCGTATAATGATGTAAGCCATGAACAGTGTAGAGGAGGTGTCTTCTCTACCCATTGTATGCAAATCTGTCTTCTCGCCATCAAAATTGCATAGAAGAGAAATGATTTTTCCTTGCCTGTGATATTGTCTTCTGTTCCAAAGATGACAAGTGGGAGAGTTATTGACAAGGAAGTGTTTAGTATGGAATTTAAAGTGTTTTTCACGTCTTCCCTGAATTTTGTTATATTAGGGCATTCTAGGAACATATGTATGTCACATGCGTCTGCTAAGTTGCATTTATTACATTTTTTGTCTAATTGATATGTAGAGAGTTTCCGTGGTGTTAAATATGCCCTATGTATAGAGAAAATGTGATTTTGTACAAGCCAAGAAGGCTTTACGATATTGCGTAATATCTCAAAAGAGTTTATCCACCTCTCCTCGCATGGAGTCCCAATTTCTGTCCCCCATAACTCATCCGGGAGTTTAAACTCCCCTTCGCTTTCCTCCAACAGAAGCCAGTACCATCTAGCTACTTCTTTTCCTCCAGTTGGACGTTCTACCAATTGTTGTTCCGTTTCGCTTATTTTTCCAATGTTACTGTCTATACGGATTTCAGATCTTGCCCAACTATCCAATTGAATATATTTGAATCTGGAAAGCCCTGGGCCTACTTGCTCATGTAACTCGTCCCAAGTTATGAGTTTTTTATCTTTAAATAGGTGGCCCCATTTACAGATGCCTGCTTGTTCAACTATAGTGGACAAGTCATCTTTCAGGCATAGGGGTTACCCGGGAGAGTCCCATATTGGGGCATAGTTTGAATAGTAAGATAGTCCCAGTTTTTTCCTGATGTTAAACCAATTTTTGGCCCATGAGTGTAGTATTTTCAGTTTTATATTTTTGAAAAATGTTTGACTACCAAACTTAAACATAAAGCCGTCTGCTGCAAGATTTGTCTCCTTTAGCATGGCTCCATACATGGATGTATTAGGTAGATTAGATGGCATTTTGAGAAGCATTCTAGAATAGGACATCTGAAAGGCCCATGAATAGAACATTAGGTCTGGTAATGCAAGGCCCCCTTTTTCTCTTCTTCTTCTGAGCTTCTTCCATGATATTCTTGTACTCTTGTAATTCCATATAAATGAATTGATTTCTCTTTGACATTTTTCCATCATTTTTGTGTTCATAGTTATTGGGATAGTGTTAAAAATAAAGGTGAATTTTGGGAGAATACACATTTTGACTAAGTTTACCCTTCCTGTTATAGAGAGAGGCAGATGTGTCCAAGATTTCATAAGTCTTTTGCTTTCACTGTGTATTCTTTCCAAATTAGTTTGTGCAAGGGTGCCGACATCTTGAGTTATTTTGATTCCCAAATACCGCATAGAGGATGAGATGTTAATCCCGAGATCTAAATTGGGTAGGTTCCATGCCATGATCTCACTCTTACTCAAATTTATGTCGTAACCTGAGACATGGCCAAATTCTACAGCGCGTTGTATAACCACTGGGTATGCCTTGACTGGATCAGCTGTAAACACTAATATGTCGTCTGCATATAGTGCTACCCGTCTTTCCCAGTCTCCGAAACAGAAGGGTGAAATGTCCACCTCTTCCATTAACACCTGGGCAAAAGGCTCGATGTATAAATCAAATAGGAGAGGGGAAAGCGGGCAGCCCTGCCTTGTACCTCTTGTAATATTAAATGCTTCAGTCAAGGACCCATTAACCAGCAACCTAGCTGACGGTGAGTTGTATAGCTGTTTAATCATTCTGCAGAACACTTCACCACAGTTGAATTTTTTTAGGACATCATTTAGATAGATTGTTTGCAATAGAGGGGAGAAGTTAGATCGCTAGATCAACGGGGCACCAATTACCACTCAAGTGAGTGGAAGGTCCAGTCTCAGTGTGTGCCCGTGGCAATGGTTGCAACAAGGGGGGTACTGGACTGTTCCTGAGCGTGTCTAGTGTGGAGGTTAGTTGGCGTGACCAAAGGTGTGAATTTAACACCCAAGGGCATCCATTTTGTTGGATGGATTGGCCTCACACACCCCGAAGGATGTCATGCTTCATCATCGGCGGTTGCTCCTCGTCGGGATCACCTTTTTTAGGTCCTGATGAATCGCGGGTTACTACAGCCCACCGCGAGAAACATGTCGACCGTTGTACACTACTAGCCCCATCTAGGTTCACCTGAATTTACTCGTTGACTCCTAGTGAGCTAGCCCCCTGTTTTTAACTGCAGCGAGGGACCCCCTGAATAAAGTTCGTTCTAGGTACCCTTAGCTACATTTTAATATCCCTGTTTCACTACCACACACCACCCTGCCCACACACCCGCACCTCACCATAAGGCAGTTGGAAAAAGATCTCCGCCAAAGAGCCCCTCTTTGAGGTGAGCCCGTCGGGGATTGCACCGCCTCCCCGACGAGGAGCAACCGCCGATGATGAAGCATGACATCCTTCGGGGTGTGTGAGGCCAATCCATCCAACAAAATGGATGCCCTTGGGTGTTAAATTCACACCTTTGGTCACGCCAACTAACCTCCACACTAGACACGCTCAGGAACAGTCCAGTACCCCCCTTGTTGCAACCATCATTTAGATAGAGCCAATTAACTCTGTCAAACGCCTTGGTTGCGTCTAGAGTCAGGGTAGCCAAAGGGAGAGAAAAAGCGGTGGCAATATCTATAGCCCCTATTAGCTCGCGGGTTAGCTCAGCTAATTGTCGCCCCTTAATAAATCCTTTCTGATCCTGATGGATTACAGTACCAATAACGCTAGCCAGTCTTGTGGCAATTATAGTTGTAAAGATTTTATAGTCGTTGTTAAGTAACGATATTGGTCTGTATGACCCACACTCTAATGGGGATTTCCCTGGTTTGGGGATGAGAACAATTGTGGTCTCACCCCAAGATTTAGGCATAGGCTGTTCTTCCAATAGAATGCCATTAAAGAGTTCAATTAGTATTGGTATAATGGCGTTCTCAAGTGTTTTGTAGATCTCTCCCGGCAACCCATCCGGGCCTGCCGCTTTGCCTTTCTTGATTTGACTGATAGCTTTTTTCACCTCCTCTTGTGTGATGACTGATTCTAATGATTTGCTCTGGGTCGTTGAGAAATTTGGTAATGTAATGGCTTCCAACCAGCTATCTCTTGCGTTTGAGTCATTGGGGAGATCCTCTTGGTAGATATCCTGAAAAAATTCAAGAAATGCTCTCCCTATCTCAGGACTGGTAGTTCTTGTCTCAGGCTCACCTTCTATCTTAATTTCCCTGATGTAGTTTAGGGCTTTATCAGATTTGATTTTCCAAGCCAGAATTTTTCCTGCGCTTTCTCCAAACTCAAATTGGGAAGATTTACTCGCTTCCCACCTTCTATTTATTCTCTCCTGCAGTGTATGTTCTAACTCCGCTTTCAACTCAGCCATTTGTTCTTGTTCTTCAACTGTTCTTGATGGCGAGGATGTTTTTGACTCTAAGGTTTTCATGTCTTTTTCTATTCTATTTATCTTGTCAAAATATAGCTTTCGTCTATAGGAAGCTCTGTTGGTAATTTGTCCTCTTATAAATGCTTTAAATGTCTCCCAGATGATTGTTGGGGTGGCTGAGTTTCTATTTAAATCGAAGAAGGTTATGGAATTCTTAGTTAGGAAGTTAATTTCCTCTTCTTCAAGCAGGAGTGTCCTATCAAAGGACCATGAAGGGTGTTTGATAGAGGTTTCAGCCTTAAGAGTAAACTCTAATGGCGAGTGATCTGACAGATGTGATGGAAGATATTCTATTGATTCTAGAGTATCTTTTAGACAGTAACTGAAAAAGGCATAGTCTATTCTGGATTTATGTTTAAACCTGCTGTTCCTATAGGACACCCCAATCTTTTTACCCACTTTTTCTCTCCAGAGATCAGCCAGACCCATGTGTGCCATAATTGCTTTTAGTGTTTCCCTAGATTTAATCGAGCCAATATTTTTCGATCTTATTGATTTATCTAGTTTGGGATCGAGCACAATATTAAAATCACCCATCCAGATTATTGGCTCTTGCACTGTTAGTAATTGAGTCCTTATTGCATCTAGATGTGATGGGTCGTCCGAGTTTGGACCATAGTAACCCACCAAAATTCTAGTATGACCATCAAGCGAAACTCTTATCATTAGCCATCTCCCTGTTTGGTCTTCCCTGCTCTCTAATATTTCTGCCTTTGCAGATTTTTTAAAGATGAACACTACCCCTCTTACGTTAGCGTTGTGGTCTGTGGAACAAAATGTATCGATCCATCTATGTTTTCTTAATATAATATTTGCTTCTGTTTTGAGAAGGTGTGTTTCCTGCAACACTATGACCTGCGCCGGTGAGTCTCTCAGGTATTGTAGTATTCGCTCACATCTTCCTCTCACGCGCAGGCCATTTACATTCCAGGACAAAAATTTAGTGCATGTCATAATTTGCATCTTCCCCTGACACCCTTAGTTTTTTTGTATTTATATAGAATTTTCTTAGACCTAGCATGAAAATAGCCTGTTTTAGTAAAAGTCGTAATATTGGATATTTAAGCCAACAGTTGAGGAGCACAAATGAGGATTTTTTTTTTCCCTTCTACCACCCCCCCACCCTCCCCTTACCACGGGAAAACCCCCCATGTTTACTCTGGCTTGGTCTTTAGCCAGATTAACGCCCGTCTACAGCCCATCCATGGACTACTACTGCTACCTATTATTACAGGAGTATGTTAGTCTGTGAGCAAGTAGGGATAAAAAAAAAAAGGCCTTTACAAAAAAAAAAAATATATATTTTCCTCTTTTCCTTCTAGCTCATTAAAGTGATCGTAAGCGGGAATTAAGTGGGAGTTTCAAGTGCTATTTTCATATATACATATGTATACGTGTATACGTGTACACCTATATAAACATATATACATATATATTTTTAATTATTCATTCATTCCTACCTTCCCTGTGCATAATTTCCCGTGATTATCTACATTTATTGTGCGTATTTTATCTATTTTTTTTTTCTCCTCTCCCCTTTTCCTTCCTCTTCTTTTATTCCCTTTTCCTCACTTTTCCCTTTCCTTCCCCTACTTCCCCCTTCTTCCCCCTTCTTCCCATTTTTTTTTTTATTTTCCTTTTTTTTTCCTTCTCCCCTCTTTTTCCTTCATTTCTTTCCTTTTTTTTCCCTATTTGAAGTTTTCTTTTTTTCATTTATCTGTATATAAGTCGCTTTCTAAGCCTTATGAGAGTGAGCCTGGTCGTGGGCTTGGGCTTGGGCATGATCTCGGATGGACTCTAGCAGCTCATCTGCGTCTTGAGTAGTGCGAACATTATGCATTTTATTATTATACATGATGCTCAAAAATGCAGGGAATCTCATCTGCACCGTAGCCCCATAGGATCTAAATTTATCCATGCTCTGCCCCAATTCCCACTGTCTGTCCAGTGTAGTTTTTGAAAGATCAGAGCGAATTTCAAAAGAAAAATCCGGGCCTTTTATTGTACGGGCTTTCAAAGCTAGGTTTAGTATTTTCTCCTTAAGAGTATACGTCAGGAAGTTAATTAACACTTTCCTAGGTTTGGTCCTAGCTGGATTCAAACGAAAAGGATCTCTATGTATCCGTTGGATATCTTTACCAAGTTCTTCTTCCGTTTCCTCCAAGTTGAGTGCCTCTTTTATTAGTTTTGTTATGTATCCCTTGAGATCTCCACTTTCCTTCCCTTCCGGGATCTTCAAAAGTCGGATATTGTTGCGTCTGGAAAAGTTTTCCAACACTTCTATTCGCTCTTTCATGCTTTCTCCCTCTTTTTGAAGATTGTATATTTTTGACCTGGCACACTCCAGATTGTTTGTTAGTAGACCCACAGAACTTTCTAGAGTCTCGGTCCTCTCATAAAGGCCATCAACCTTATGACCTAACTCCTCACAGGTTGCTCTTATTTCATTTTGATTAATTTTGGAGACTACAAATTCCTGTTTAATCTCTTCCCTCATTGTCGCGATGGAGGAGACTATACCCTCGAGCGATTTACCAAGGTTTAGAGCTATGTTTTGTTCAGCCTCACTTCCAACTGATGCATCCGGGGACACCCCCTCTTTTGATATTATGCTATGAGCTTCCTTCTCTGTAGGTAAATTTGGAGCCAAAGGTGTGGGTGGAATAGCTGAAGCTTCGGCCCCTCGCCCCTCGTCTTGTTGCGCCATAATTACACCCCCGGTTGAACTCTGTTTTGTCTGTCAGCAATCTTGACCACTTCCCAGAACTCTGTTTTGTCTGTCATCAGTCTTGTCCGATCAAGGGCCTCCCATGCCTGAGCCCTAAAGGTCTTCTTCCTCAGTTGGATTGCACGTTTGTAGGCCCTCATGCAAGACCTTACAACTGCCTCGTCCCTCAGGGATTGCTTAAGTGCTTGCATTAAATTCCTGTGAGCATTAGAACATGTACCGCCAAACCACCTTTTCTCCTTAGCACTTTTGGAACTGCAATTAATAGTTAAACTGTTCGCAGTTCATTTACCTTTGGTGTACAATATATAGTGCAATTCTGCTTACACAGCAAGTCTTGACCCAACAAACACACGGAATTCGAGTCACACACCACAAATTGGTGGCGGTTCACAAAAGATCCAGTCTTCACAGGTATTTCCATAGTTAGAGGATTTGACATATTCTTGTTTGCAACTCCTACTGCTTGAATTGGTTTACTCGAGAGGGGTAGGTTTTGGGCTGCTGCTGTTCTCTCAGAGTGGGTAGCACCAGTGTCAATCAAGAATGTTATTGGATGCCTATCAACATCTGTATCAATGTAGAGCCCCTTCTGGGCTACCTCTAAGACTGCACCAAGTGTAGAGTCTTCCTCCACTCTCAGGCACCGTCATAGAAATGGGTCTAAGCCAAATTGATCAAAGTATTCCAACAGAGGCATTTGATGACCTAATCGATTTCCCTGTGATATTAATGGAGGTTTGGGACTTGCAATATGTGACCCTTAAATCCCCCCCCCATATTCTGTGATTTCGCCCTTGTCACAGTCTGCATCTGTGCCACATCATTCTTTCCTCATCTTAACCCTCCAGTTTGCTCTTGGTTTGCAGGGTTGAGATTACATTTACGCTTCTAATACCCTATCATATTACAAAGATGACACATTGTGGACTTTTTCAACGTTGCCACATCTGTTCCTGTCATTGGATCTATGGTGACCCCTCTACCTCTTCCTTGTCCTGGCACCACTCCATTAGTCTGGATCTGAACTCCCACAGGGTGAGCCTCTTGTGCATGAGAAACATTTCCAGCAGGTGACTGTGCCTGTCCTCCCTTTTGGCCAGCCTTCATTTGTACCACCAAAGTTTTCTCTTTCATTCTCTTGAGGTTTGAGTCAACCTCCTCACGACAATGCCTAGCAAAATGCAGAATTTCATCCATGTTCTTACTCTGCCAGCAAATCAAATGTTGTTGTATCATGAAACTAATATTGGGCCTCAAACCTGTTGTGAACTTGGACACAAAGTAGCCCATGTCTTTGAGGTCAAGGGTGTCTACACCACTGTACTGCTTGAAAGCTTGTAACAGCCTTTCATAGTATTTATGAATAGTTTATTTGGGCTCTTGGGTCATTTAATCAATTTTGACCCAATTATTATCCAGTGGGGCTATTTTCAAATGTAACCACATGATCACCTGAGCATATATTTCTTCAATACCATCGGCAACAAACCTTGAGTCACTGGGTCCCTATGTGGTTCCTTTTCAGGCCTTTTTATGGCTATCTTACATTCGGACCACAAGTCACTATGGAACATTATTTCAAACAACATGTTCAAATCAATCTACAACACCTTCGAAATCTTCACAAATTGATCAACCTGATTATACCATTCAGCAGGTTTTTCCCTCAACTTTGGAAATTCATTTGTGAATGCAGGAAGATCACCTTGGTACAAAGGCACATGCACATATCCTCCACTAGGTACTTCCCGTAGTGATTTCCTTGCAACATCTTCGTTCGGGTCAGATCTACATTGTATTTCTGAGCCAATTCAGTCAACTTCTCATGCGCCTGTCTCGCTCTCCTGGCAACATCCTTCGCCATAAACAGTTATTCATCAGGTTCATATATCTCTATTTAATCTAGAGACAAATTTACACTAATTATCTAATCTAACTCTGCCCTCATCTTTACCACATCCACCAATGTTGCCTTTACTGCAGAGTTTATGGTACCCTGACATAACTGTATAACAAAATAAGGAGTACCACCAAAGATGAGGCTAGAAGCCGATATCGGTGGGATGAGACTCTAATGTGGAAAAAGAAGAAGTCCTTCTTTGTTTTTAAGGAACCCCTCACTCACCGACCTGGTCGGTGACATGCTTCATCATCGAGGCCACCTTGACAGCCGAGTGCCGTCAAGGTGTGCTGCAACACCTGAGATACAGTGGAGCGGGTATGTGAGTGATGAATGTAAAGCAAAAAAGTCAGTGAGTTAAAAATTGTCCTGGTATGACTTATCCAAAGATTATTTATTCTAAGACTACTGGACAATGCTAAAAACAGTGTATGTCGATACAATGAAGGCTTAATTAGGACCAAATGTATCTGTGATATGTGTTAGGTCTACATGTTTCAAACCAACAAGGGGATTTACCGTTTTTTCTTCAGGACCAAAAAATGTAAAGGAATTGGGTGGTCAGGGTACACTAACACCCTGCCATACCTGCAACCCTTTTTGTACCCAAATAACAATTTGCTATGAGGGTGAAAAAAATGTAACCCAGAAGTGGTTACATTAAAATGCAAAAAACCTGTGAAGAAAGAGAGGATCATAAGTCATCAAAACTGGTTACAAGCCTGCAACGTAGTGAAGTGACGTAGTCCGCTCTATCTGTGAATCATCCCACATTCATTTAATGCGAATTATCCATAGTGTGGTGAATCGGCATTGTTTCTCAGTGGAAGTATAGATTATAATAGAGCACACATATCAATATAAGTGTGAAGGTGAACACGCATATATATTTTTATAGCCAGTTTGTAATAAGCTAGATAGTGCGTGCCTAAGTCATATCCATATATTAATAGTGCCTCCGGGACCAAACATACAGAAACGCCTATATGAGAAGGAGCAGGGATGGGTATATAGACTATCCACCCACAAACATGGTCTGAATGACAATATACCCTGTCCATCAGTTTTAATAAAACCCTTCATTTAGACTCATTCCAGTTTATTGCCAATTGCCTAATTTATTGAGGACTCCTCTATTGTAATGAGAAAACCCTTAGGTTTCGCCCCATTCCCTTCTGAAAATACTCCAATTCCAGTTTGTTGCCAAGATCCCTATCGATCGAGCAGTCCTTCATGATAATGTGGAAACTTTTGAGGCTCGCCCCTTTTCCCTTCTGAAAACACTCCTTGCATGGTTTATTGTAATATCCAATATTTGCCCGTATTTTCAAGTGGAATGGAGGTTTATTTACCCTCGTTCCTATGGCAACCCTCCTCTTCCCAAACGGGCTTCCGTATTACGATCACGTGGCTACGTGACGTCAACACGCAACGTTAACCACGCCCACCCCGCCCCCAATGGCGGCCGCCTTTACCTTCGGCGCTGCCTTCGCTTCCTCACGGGTGCGCGGAGGGGCGGCATAGGTTGATGGTCGATGTTGAACATCAGAAACTGTAAGTAGAGGATGATTGTAAAAAATTGGAAACGCGTCCGTTTCCTCTTCATTCGAACAGAAGGAGGATACTGCAGTATATTCTGCCGGACTTCTAACTGATGTGTTCCCCTCTCTTTAAATTTACAGAATATGTTTCGAGCTTTGTGACCTCTCCCCTCAATCCCCGTGCAGCCAATATTCCCCCATTGAGGAGTGAGCGTTTTTAAACTTTGGCATTATGTGTCTAGTGTGTCGTCTATCTTGTATTGTATGTAACTTTGGATCAAGTTGAACTATTATCACGTCGGTAATCCCTGGCACTATTAATATATGGATATGACTTAGGCACGCACTATCTAGCTTATTACAAACTGGCTATAAAAATATATATGCGTGTTCACCTTCACACTTATATTGATATGTGTGCTCTATTAGAATCTATACTTCCACTGAGAAACAATGCTGATTCACCACACTATGGATAATTCGCATTAAATGAATGTGGGATGATTCACAGATAGAGCGGACTACGTCACTTCACTACGTTGCAGGCTTGTAACCAGTTTTGATGTCTTATGATCCTCTCTTTCTTCACAGGTTTTTTGCATTTTAATGTAACCACTTCTGGGTTACATTTTTTTCACCCTCATAGCAAATTGTTATTTGGGTACAAAAAGGGTTGCAGGTATGGCAGGGTGTTAGTGTACCCTGACCACCCAATTCCTTTACATTTTTTGGTCCTGAAGAAAAACCGGTAAATCCCCTTGTTGGTTTGAAACATGTAGACCTAACACATATCACAGATACATTTGGTCCTAATTAAGCCTTCATTGTATCGACATACACTGTTTTTAGCATTGTCCAGTAGTCTTAGAATAAATAATCTTTGGATAAGTCATACCAGGACAATTTTTAACTCACTGACTTTTTTTCTTTACATTCATCACTCACATACCCGCTCCACTGTATCTCAGGTGTTGCAGCACACCTTGACGGCACTCGGCTGTCAAGGTGGCCCGATGATGAAGCATGTCACCGACCAGGTCGGTGAGTGAGGGGTTCCTTAAAAACAAAGAAGGACTTCTTCTTTTTCCACATTAGAGTCTCATCCCGCCGATATCGGCTTCTAGCCTCATCTTTGGTGGTACTCCTTATTTTGTTATACAGTTACCTAACCTGGGGATCGGGAGTACCCTTCCGTCCACCAAGGTGGATAAAATCCCTTTGCTCTCCAACTTTGTTTAGAACATACCCTGACATAACTGCCTTATTCTGATCCTCCTTGGTGTTACTGTGATCTCTAAGCCATGATTCTAAATCTGAAACATCAAAAATGTGGTGACTGCTGGAGGTTCTCTGTGTCACTCCTTTCTCTCAATGTGTTCTACTCTGCACTTTGGGGAGTGTCCTCTATACTGTTTGGTCCCAATCAGT
Organism: Lissotriton vulgaris; assembly: GCF_964263255.1. NCBI lineage: Eukaryota > Metazoa > Chordata > Amphibia > Caudata > Salamandridae > Lissotriton > Lissotriton vulgaris. The sequence continues at coordinate 1,182,939,903 of NC_141691.1, forward strand.
GCTTCTCGCAAGTAGGGTGCTCATAATGTGAGTGCTATTCTGATCTGCAGACGAGTCTGATGCTGCTACATACAGCATCTTTGAGTTAGCAAGAGTCAAAGGGACAAAACCTGCATCAACAGTTGCTGGTATGACTTGAAATGTCCATCCAGCACCCAGATGATGTCGCTGATTTTCATTTCCTGTCAAGTTTTGGTCATATATGGGAACAAATGGCTCAATTGTGACCGATACTGTAAGACCTTTCGGTAGCCTTGAAGCAGCATTGAAGGAAGTAGCCCACTAGGGTCACCCAGGTCATTCTCGACCTCCTCTTGCCTTCCAAGCAATGAAGAGTCGATGACACGGTAGAGAATGCACGTGAACTAGTTTATTAATGAAGTAAACTGTAGTGGAGTCCAGTCTGACCAGCCACTGATGATGGCTGACGAGGGACTGACTCTAACAAGCATAAAGTTACCTTAGGTAGGTTGTGGAGCCCACATGGAAAAGTACTGGTAGCTCTCATAATACAATGGGGGCACAGAACATAAGTTTCGAATCCGCAGCCTGGTACAAGCTATCTACTATCCAAGGCCGTCTGGCCTATACTCCCTACTAGACAGGTGGGAAATGGCCTCTATGTAACAGGAAAGGCATACCTTAAGGAGCAAGTTTAAGCATTGGAGAAACAAACCTTACCAAGGACCATTTCTTGTAAAAGAGCAAATAACAGTTTTGTTGAGGAAGAAAATTGCGTCTTTGACAGCCAAAAATGGTGGCACAGATGTCAACTAACTAACGCAACATCTGTATTTACTGGTTGCATCTACACAGTGTGTGCAGATATAATGTATTAGCCATATACATGCTAACATAAAACACAAATAAGGTGACCGTATTTCGTTTCAATTCTATCAGCATTAAGGTTACACTGATCTGAGCCCCTTATCATACATGTTCCCATCTCTTCTCCCCTTTTTGTTAACCTTCCTCCTTTTGAGATCACTCCCAAAACAATAGCATCTGGGGCTACTGGTTCTGATGGACTCTCAGTGTTAACAGTCTCATCAAGGTTTCCCCTACTTCCATCCTGTAGCCGACTATAGGGGGTGGAAGATCAGCTAACAATCAATTCAACAGGCTATCATCAGTGTCACTGTTATTTGTTCCATCTGTCGCATTTTTTCTTGTCCTTATCCTTCGCCACCTCATACCTCATCAGTGCAGGATACAATCTCACTCCCTCAATCATGTATACCCTAGATCTCTTTAACTTAGCATCCCACTGTGCCTCCTAATAAGCTTGCATTGTTTTCTTGATCTTTCCCAGGCAGCGATCTCTCTGTTTAGCATCAGCTGCATGCATACATGTCTTTAGTACCTTAAACTGTTTAGGCCTAAGTAAAGGTTTCATTGCAAACATCAGACCCCACAAATAATTAAGTATCTCCAACTTGGAATCTCCGTAGTTACCTTTAACATCAGCAATGAATAACGTGTTGGTTGGTAATGCATATATATTTTATTACTTTTTACTCATGTATCAAAGTGTAATGTCACCAGATGATTGTGTCATTGTTTTTGTTTATAAATAAAAAGATATTTAAAAAAAATAGTATATCCAACTTGAAAGTGCCATAGCATGGAAATGGCAATGCACCCTCTTTCACAGTGATATTGTGCCCATTGTGAAGCCAAATAATAGTATGGAGTCCTACATGTGGTGAAACCAAAGGAAATGATGGCCGGAGCGTTGACAATACAAGCACTCACCCCAGTCAACTGATCTGGGTTGAATCCATCACCGTTCTTTAGCCCACTCTGCCACCCCAGTTCAGACATGGCCATATGCAAATTAGTCTGACCCTGTGCCTCATGGGAACAGTCCAGCCCGAACTGCCAAGCCATGCCTTCCCTTGACCTTAAACAAGCTAAAGGGGACCGGTTTCTGGCATTTCGCCTGTCTTCAGCCCGGCTTATTTGGATCCAGTGGCAAAGTGTGCAAGGGACTCACGTCTGAGCATACCCTGCCAACTTATGGCGAACAAAGAAAAACCAAAGGAAATGATGAGCAGAGCGTTGACAATACAAGCACTCACCCCAAGTAAACTGATCTGGGTTTAATCCATCACCGTTCTTCAGCCCACTCTGCCACCCCAGTTCAGACATGGCCATATGCAAATCAGTCTGACCCTGTGCCTCATGGAAACAGTCCAGCCCGAACTGCCAAGCCATGCCTTCCCTGGACCGGAAACAAGCTACTGAGTACCGGTTTCTGGCATTTCAGCCGTCTTCAGCCCGGCTTGCTTGAATCCAGTGGCAAAGTGAGCAAGAGACTCACGTCTGAGCATACCCTGCCAATTTATGGCGAACAAAGGAAAACCAAAGAAAATGATGGACAGAGCTTTGACAATACAAGCACTCACCCCCAGTCAACTGATCTGGGTTTAATCCATCACCATTCTTTAGCCCACTTTTATGTTTAATTTCCTTGAAACGTGTTTCCGATGGTAAAGCCTTAAATGTGTCCTCTTTCTACTATACACCCCTCAGTGTTTCCTTTCAAGTTTGCAGCCATATCAAAACAAATGTTTCCACAACTTAATATCTGTAGTAGTGTAGGGACCAACAGGACACACTGTAGTTGGTTGGGTTAGGTGTTTTATTGAGTAAAACAGAGAAAACAAGAAATAAAGGCAATCAGGTCTATTCAGTCTCTCCAGGGACTTAGCTGTAGGTGATTGGCCTCCATTTTCTTCAGGAATGGTCCCTTCTTCCAGGATGTCCCAGGGTCTCGGGTTTTGGAGAAAAGTATATAAAACAAAAATCAAAGGAACAAGTTTTAGAAAACGGGTCACCCTATCATGCTTTCAACAAGAGTGCCACCTTCACCAGGCAAAGAGGGGTGTTTGTGCAGTGTGGTAAGTAGGGGCTATCACACCGGTCATGAGGGTTTCCTCTTTCTTTTCACCCTACACTACCACACGTGTTACACTGTGCACAATCCTCCACCAGTACACATCTCCGAGTGCCGCTACTGCCCAGTGCCCCACCAGTTCAATCAGAAGCCACAGGAGGTTTTGGGTACTTGCCTTGAACACAACCTGTCTCCTGGGTCATGGTGTGGGCGGCATGGGTGCTCGTCTTCTCCACTTGCATCTTGAGGCTGTGCCCGGATAGGCACGGTCATCCGTCTCTGTTCTCCTCGATCCTGTCATATTTGAATTCCGCCGTTTTCTTCTTTGGTGTTCCCCCGTCCCCCTCCACCGGTGTGCCATCGCTCACCGTCTCTCTCCCCTTTTCCTTCTCCACTTCCTGGTCCTGACATCCGCTGAACAGGCCCGCCCAGGGGAGGAGCAGCCTTTTCAAGCCTGGCTGACAAGAGCTGGAATGTTCTCTGAAGGTAAAATGCAGGCCTATCTGCCCGCCATGTTGGAATTGCATGTTTCTTTACATAGCTCCCCCCTAGGAATGGCCATAGTGGCTGTTCGGATGATGGATGTCTGGAGAGGTAATAAGCACCAACCTGGGTCTTTCTAGGGACATGGATGGTCTAAAACGAGAAGGACTGTAATGCTAGGAACCAGCGCATAATGCAAGAGTTGGTATCTTTGTTGTGTACCAACCAGGTAAGAGGAGCATGGTCAGTGGGAGCAATAAAGTGACTGCCCAGGAGATGATATTGTAGAGCTTCTTTCACCCATTTAATCGCTAGACAATCTTTTTCTATTGTTGAATAATGGTGTTCTATGGGAAACAGCTTTCGTCTTATGTACAAAAGGGGTCTTAAGGCCCCTTGCTGGTCAGGTTGACATAAAACTGCCCCCAGGCCCTGTCCTGATACGTCTGTTTGTAGCACAACGGTTTGTGTAAAGTCTGGACAATGTAGAAGTGGTCCTTCACAAATGCAGTCTTTTAAGATTTTGAAACTGTTTTTGTGGTTGTGGCTCCACTGGGCTATGCGTGAGGGGTGGTAAGGAGGTCTGTGAGATGGCTTTCTATTTTGGAGAAGAGGGGAATGAACCTGCGGTAGTATTTGATGAACCCTAAAAAGGAACGTACATCCTTTTTGGTTTTCAGAACGGGGATATTTTTGATTGCGTTGATCTTGTCCATTTGTGGGTGTATGAGTCCTTTTTGTATGGTAAAGTCTAAGTACTGGATTTTATTTGTGGCCAGTAGGAATTTCTTGGGATTAGTGGTTAAGCCTGTTTCTTTTAGTTAGTGAAGACAGAAGACAGGTGTATGAGGTGCTCTTCCCATGTAGGATAAAAGATAACATCATCCAGCTATTCCTCTGCATAGTGTTTATGGGGCTTAAGGATTATGTCCATGAGCCTCTGAAATGTTGCAGGGGCCCCATGGAGGCCAAAGAGGAGCACCTTGAAGTGGTATAACCAGAAGGGGTGGAGAATTCAGTTTTTTCTCTAGCTTGGGGTGTCAAAGGGATCTGCCAGTACCCCTTTGTGAGGTAGAGGGTAGACATGTACTTAGCCTTCCCCAACTGTTCTACCAGTTCATCCACTCTGGGCATGGGGTATGTATCAAATTTTGTGATTTTATTGACCTGTCTTAAGCCAATACAGAAACACAGACTTCCATCTGGTTTTGGTACTATGACCAATGGGGAACACCAATCGCTTTGGGATGGTTTAATGATGTTGAGTTGTAACATCGCTGAGACTTCCTTTTCCACTGCCTCCCTACGGGCGGGGGGTATACGGTATGGTCTTAGCTTAACTATGTGATCTTTCAAAGAAACAATGTTGTGCTGTACCTGAGGGGTTAGACAAGGCTTTGTGGAGAAGAGGCCCGGGTATTTATCTAACAGATGGAGGAGTTGTCGTTTCTGGGAGGTGTCTATTACGGTTCTTATTTTGACTTTCTCGTTTTCAGTTTTTCGGTGGGAAAGCAAAGGTATTTCTATGGGGGTGGTTGTGTTAACATGTAACACTGGCACCTGACCTTCCTCAGGGGGGGATGGTTCCTCCCACTTCTTCAAAAGATTAACCTGGTAGATCTGTTTTACCCCCGACCGCAGGGACAGGAGAACGCTGTAAGTAACTGGTGTAACTTTCCTTTCTATAACTTAGGGTCCTTGCCACTTGGTTAACAACTTGTTCTCTGTAGAAGGAAGTAACATAAGTACCTTATCCCTCTTCTTCAATTCCCTCAATCGGTTCCCACAATCATAGTATTTTTAAAAGATTTATTGGGCCTTTTCCATATGCTCATTAAGGGTGGGCGTAAAATCCGTTTCGCGGGCAAATTTGCGGATTTTCCGCGATTTCGCGATCCGCGAATCTTGCGAAATCGCGGTAAAATCCGCAAATCAGCCGGGACGAATTTTGAGCCAAGCAAGGATTACAGCAGCAGGTGCAAAAGTTGAACCTAATTTCTTTGTAACCTTTTACAAAAGGGTTACAAACAAATTAACTTCAACTTGGTCACCTGCTGCTAATTGCTTCCTGGCGCCTCGTTGCCTACTTGCAACTATTCTCTGACCCTGCTCTGACCCTTGAAGCAGGGTCAGAGAATAGTTACAAGTAGGCAACGAGGCACCTGTCCAAGGAATTAAACCTCATCAGGAAGCACTTACAGATATAAAAAACAGGAAGAAGGGAGAGGATGGCAAATACACCCATTTTGAGTTGTCAGGAAGGGTTAAACTAAAAGAGACCTTTACAGCACAATTTTCATATGCATTTTGCTAAAAATAAAAATCTGTATATTCTGTAGGGGCAACTCAGGAATCTGGCCCTTCAGAGATCCGGCCTCTCTTTCTTTCTCTCGTTCTCTCTATCCCTCTCCCTTTCTCTATCTATCTATCTATCTATCTATCTATCTATCTATCTATCTATCTATCTATCTATCTATCTATCTGTCTATCTCTCTCTCCCTCTCCCATAAACGACTGCATGGGTAACTTCGCAATGCAAGCTGCTCGCGAAGACGCAAAAAGCCCCGCGAACACGCAAAAAACCCCGCGAACACGCAAAAAACCCCGTGAACACGCAATAAAAACAAAAATCCGCAAATTCGCACAAATTTGCGAATTTTGCGGATCGCGAATTCGCAAATCCGCAAATTCGCGGATAGTGAATTCGCAAAATTCGCCCATGCTTAATGCTCATGTACTATTGTCCACAAGTGGGACAGAGAACTTTTCAAGTTTTCTACATATTTAAAGACTGGTTTCCGTTCCTCCTGCTCATTTTCTCATTGTTCCACTGCCATATCTAAAAACGATCTTGGTTTCCTCCCAAACACCAACTCAAAGGGAAAAAAACCGGTGGAGCGCTGTTCATGTGATCTAATCGCAAAGAGGAACATGGGTAGGCATCTGTCCCAGTCCTTTCCTGTCACTGAAATGATCATGCGTAACATGGGTTTAATGGTTTTGTTGTATCTCTCCACCAAGCTATCCATCTGGGGATGATATACCAAGGTTCTAATCTGGTGGATCCCCAAAACCTTACATATGTGTGACATGAGGCAGTACATAAAGAGGGTTCCTTGATCTGTTACGATTTCCGTTGGGAAACCGACCTTCGACAAAAACAAGATGGCGGACACTGCTGTGTCCGAGTGAGCTGGGCTGAGGGGCTCTCCCATGCCTTCCTCCCTGACTTATGCTGCCTTATGTAGGTGCATCAAAATGTGCAGAATGGCTCTCGCCTTTAACGCTAGAAAACTTCCAATCTTTTTTGGGAAATAGCGGTGGATAAAAAAAATATATTGGGCAGACGCCGGAATCAGTAACTGTTGGCAAAGTGTAGTCGGGCAGCTGTCATGAAACACAACAGAAAAAGCGGAACACAACGTCAGCGGGCTGCTTTCCTATATTTACACTGGGGCATGCAGACCATTCTAAAATTTCTTCTAGGATCCCGCCGAAAACGCCGAGTGCAGTACCTACCCGCCGCGGAGAATTGGTGCTGGTCTGTTCGGGCTACGCCCGGTGGTTTTAGTCACGAAGCTCAGCTCAGAGACAGGAGGAGTTTGGCGGAGTCAGCGGAGGTGCCCCGCGGAGTTTCTGCAGTGTGACGCGGGAGCTGGTATTGCTTCCATGAAGATGAGGAGGAGGTGGAGAAGATTGAGGAAGAACCTCAGTATCCCAGGCAGCAGTCTGTGTAGCATCTACAAAATCTGGAGTGGAACTCCAGCTCCTTCAGGATGGGCCCTAAAAATCCAAGCACTAACATCTCAACTAAAGGTGCAACTACAAGGGCAGGGGCGGCGGCTAACACACCTGCAATACCAAAACAGGCTCATCAGGGGCAAATGGGCTGTTCCAACATTGAAAAATCGGCAAAGACCCATAACACGAACACGAAGAGTGCCGGTAAGCCTAAAAATGGTTGTAGTGAGGGTACCAATGTGGGTTTGGCGATTGGCCCTAATACTAACACTAATATCAGTATTGACATGGCAGGTCCTAAAGTAGTCATCCCAACAATCTTTAATAAGCCCTACAGCCAGTGATTAACCCAAATACCTTGGGGGGAGATGTAATTAATAACGCTCCAAGCTTACTAAACTCAACCACTGAAGACACTCAGAACGCGACAGTTAGCACTGACCCTAGTTCGTCTGCGCTGGCACAGGGTCATCTTGACCCAGTCCATGACTTACTGAACCCTTTATCTGAGAAAGAGATTGTGAATGATTTGGATTCCTGTGGTTCAGGGGGAACGTTTTATACTATGTCCGATGTTTCAGCGGTGTTGGAAGAGGAGGATGGAAGTAAAGATCTGGACTGGGCGGATGACAGAAGTTATCTAGTTCCATCAATATAGAAGAAGAGGAAAATGTTTCTCCCCTGTCGGGGGGAATAACACTGTTCTAGTCCCTCAGGAGAGGTGCAACTCATATCCCTCCCAAATATCTAACAAGGACTGTTCTCTTCAACTGGCCCTTAGACCGGTATCAATGCTAACTGATAATGAGATTCAAGGGCCCCTACCACCTCCCGAGGAAACTGATAGTAACATAAGCCTGTCCACAATCTAACAGGCAATCATGCTTCATCGCGAAGAAACAAAGTACGGCGCATAGCAAAATCCTGCTCTGAGCTCACAGCAAGACTGGGGGAGGCTGAATTAAGGATTTCTGCTGTAGAAGATGACGTTTCCGCTTGTAAAGCCGATGTCACTGCCCTACACTCAGGCCGCGAAGATGTGAACTGGAAACTGGCCGATATGGAAAATAGACCAAGGAGAAACAATCTCCACATTCTTAGGGTCCCCGAAGGTCTGGAGGGGAAAGACATCCTCCAATTTGTCATTGATTTATGTTCAGAGGCATTTCCTGATGTAGAAGAATGGAACTGGGAGCGGGAGCTCCAAAGGGTACACAGATTCCCGTTCAAAACACGGGGTGGTACGGCCGATAAACCAAGGGCAATTGTTATCTGCCTTAATAATTTTTTATTACGGGAAAAGTTGTATGATCTTGCTCGCCCTGACCGTAAAAGAAAGGCTAAAGGCTGTGAGTTCTTTTTTCACCCTGACTACTGTAAGACTACCATTCAAACAAGATGGCATCTCCACCAGTTATCTCCCCTTTTCAAGGAAAGGGGGGTCACAAGCCTTCTTACTTAATCCCTCAAAGGTAAAAGTTATCTTTAAGGATAAAACTTCATTCTTTACGTCAAAGATAAAGGCAAAGAAGTTTTTGGAGACTCTTTAATGATGCAAACTCTCAGGATTAGAGGTGGTTGTTGACCAGGGTCATTGCCAATTTTCTCTAAGTGAGATGTTCCTCCGCATGTCTAGGGGTGGGGGGTTATTTTTTTTTTCTTCCTGCTTTTGAACAAAGGGCTTTCTTTTTTTCCCCGTAGGCAGAAAGGGTTGGGGGGTCTTGAGAGGGCACATAATCCCATCTCTCCATCACATATAGGGACTGCTGAGTCCCTTTGCTTCACATGGGTGGGACGAGGGTTTCGCGGGCGCAGGAGGGTGTGTGTGTAGGGTGGGGGTTGTGGGTGGTCGGGGGCAAGGAACAAAAAAAAAGAGTGAAAAAAGATAATGGAACAGGGATATTGGATTCAGCTAAAATTTACTAAGCATCTGATGGAGAAAAGCAACTCTAGAGTATATTACATTTTTACAATGTGTGTATACATATCTGTAGCTGCCTCAATTTGTCTGTTGAACCTTTTATGTTTAAAAAATGGGTAAATTCTCAATCTGTTCTTGGAACATGTGTGGGCTAAATAATGGGAAAAAAAGAGGTGTTATGGCACAAATCCTGAAAACCATGGGGGTAGAGCTAGTGTGTATTCAGGAGACTCACATTGCCTGGAACAACAGGGGCTGGCTAAGGGAGCTGGGCTATGAAATATTATCTTGTACAAGTCAGGGTTCCACGGCAAGAGGGGTTGCTGTCTTAAAGAAATACGGGTGGGGTGAGTGTAAACACACGAAAGTAGACCAGCAGGGCCGGTGGGTGTTTATTAAGCTTAGCGTTGAAAGTTATGCTCATTATATGGCTCCAATTTGGACGATCCAGATATGATTAATGATATTACCATTCAGCTCACCTCATGGTTTTCCCCCCTTATCCTTTGTGGGGATTTCAATTTACACTTAAGCAGAGATTTTGATATACGTAATAACACCCACTACGAAGGTAAAAAACACAAGGTGTTTAAAGCAGTTAAGGGCATCACTAAGGAGTATGGGTTGGTGAATGCCTGGTGGTTTAAGAACCCGCGCCTTCCTGGCTGCACGTACTATTCAGCTCCACATCAGAAATATGCTCCAATTGAATATTTCTTTGCTCCTATGGAATTCTTAACTAATGCCAAAATCAACATATTACCTAAGATTATATCTGACCACAATCCTATCATACTGGAATTAAAAATAGAAACTCAGACTCAATCAGATAGGAAGCCATGGACATTTGAGCGACAACTTTTGGTAGATCAGATGTACTTAGAACATACGAATAAGTGGATTTCTGAGTTTTTTGCTTTTTAATGTTGGCTCTGCCCCAGTCAGAATAGTGTGGGATGCGTTTAAAGCCGGTGTCCGTGGGGAGACGCTTAGCTTCTCCATCAACAAGCAGCGCAAAACACGTGAGGAACAAGATAAGTAGCAGAGTAAACTTCGTACCCTAGAGATTGAGCTGATGACAACACATAGTTCCAGTCAAGAATTTGAACAGAAAGGTGTGGCTCTTGCTATTCAAAAAATGAAGGTCTATCAAAGCTTAACTAGTAAAGTAGCTGCCCAGGTTGCAGTACATCGTGCAGACCTGTATGAGGTGGGGGAAAATTCAGGACGGCTATTAGCCAAAAGGCTAAGGCAGAGTGAAGTTGCAAGGGATTAATACATACTGACCTTGCTAAGATTTTGGACACCTTTAGTCAATTTTATAAAGAGCTATACTCATACGTTGTGGATCTTGAAACGGCAAATAACTTCAAAGAATTTTTGGGGGAGCAAGAATTTTCTAAACTTACTATCAACCAGAGGGAAGACTTAGAAGCTGAGTTTACTTTAGAAGAACTTGAGGTAGCAATCTTATCACTAGCAACAGGAAAGGCAGTCGGTCCCGACGGGATTCCACTAGAATTTTTTCGCACCTATTTCTCAAAACTGAAAAAACTACTTTTAGATGTATGCCAGGTTGCACAAAAGAGTTCACCACCGACCTCTTGGCAGAAATCAATCATTACAGTCTTTTTCAAAAAAGATAAGCCCCCTCTTTCACCTGCCTCATACAGGCCGATTTCATTAATAAATGCTGATAGCAAGGTCTACTCTAAAATCATTGCTACCCGGATCTCTCATATCATTTACACCTTGGTATCCCCATTACAACATGGTTTCATACCTGGCAGGGATACGACTGATCATGTGCATCGTATTATTGCTTTGATGGACTGGGCTGAAGCTACTAAGCCTCCTATTGGCATTGCCCTGCGTCGATGTTGATCCTGCAGGTCGAGGATGCATTATTTCTTCTCCAAGGAGGGATGGCGAGGCATTGGTTTAATAGGAAACATTCTGGGCTGAGAAACGTTGGTTCCATATGTTAGACCTGGAATCCTTGGTATGGTTTCCCCTATCCTTTTGCCTCTACCTTCTGTAATTTTTGACTATGTGCTTGACTTCGTTTTTGCTGGTTTAGGTACTCTGGCAACTTTACCAATGCTGATCAGTGCTTAAGTGCAAGCGGTCATTGTGCAAATTGTGATGATTCTGATTGGTAATTCAAGATTGGCATATTTGATCAACTGGTACGTCGCTAGTAAAGTGCACACTATTTGCCCAGGGCCTGTAAATTAAATAATACTAGTGGTCCTGTAGCACTGGTCTGCCACACACATGAGTATCCCTGTAAACTTGTTGCGGGCCTGCCATTGCAGTTGAGACCTGGCATCCTTGGCATGATTTCCCCTATTTTTTTGCCTCTACCTCTTGTATTTTTTGACAGTGTGCTGGAGTTCATTTTTGCTGGTTTAGCTACTCTGGGCACTTTACCACTGCTTGTCAATGCTAAAGTGCAAGTGATCCCTGTGGAAATTGTGATGATTCTGATTGGTTATCCCAGATTGCCACATTTGATATTTCAAGTCTTGTGTCTCCCATAGGCTATCACTGGAGGTGCCTTGCAACATCTTACAAGTGTAAGTTTCAATCAGGAAAAGAGAGATATGGATGGAGTTAGGGATCCCTGAGCACAGAATTAAAAAAAAAATCTTTTTAGTGAAGTTGATTTTTACATTGTGTGTTTGAACATGCCACTTTTAGAAAGTGGGCATTTTATTGTTTAACTATCCTGTGCCTCTTCCTGCCCGTGGAATCAAGTTCTGGTTTAGACTGACGGGTTCCTGTTTGTGAATTCACTCTAGACAATCACAAAAAATGGAGATGAGGTGTGTCATGCGTATCCTGATGAGCCATCACCACGCTGATGGGTGTTCCTGGACCTGAGTGGTGGGAAGAGTTGCAGTTGAGGGATGTGTGTATCTCTCCGAGCTGCTGCAAAAGTGATACATGGTTCCGATGCCTTGGGCTGTCGAGGAGCTGTATTGTATCCCAGAACGAAGTGCTGATTTTACTCAAGCTAAGCAGGTTGATGCGCCAGTTCTGCTACATGCAGACAGGAGATGTGTTTATGTCCGTGTTGCAAGAATCTGGGTCCTTTTCCAGTGAACCAAGCAGAGGAGAAGGGGTAGAGACTTTGATATCCCAGAGTCTCATGCAACAGGATTCAAGCCAACAAGCCCTTGGAGCACACTTGGAGAAAAGGCGGAGTCCAGTTATCATTCAACAAAGTCAGAGAGCAGCAGGGCAATAAACAGAAAAGAAGGTCTCCCAGATCAACAGTCCAGGTGTGTCTTTAAGCAGTGCAGAAGTTCTTCAGGCAAAGCTTTAGTTGCAAGTCCAGTTGTGTCTGCTTTTGAGGGGTCAAAGACCCAGTTATACCCAAAAGTGCATTTCATATGGGGATGACTTCAAAGAGTGGTCTTTGAAGTGCACAAGTATCCTTTCAATACAGGCCTGTCTGCCAGGCTATCGATGGGGGATAAATCAGGCCTTTGTTTGAGGACCGGCCACTACCTATTCAGTGAAATGTTAGCCCCTCTCTTCAATTCTGCCAAGGCAGGGCCATCAGAATGCAGAAGTATGTAGATGGGTACTCATATCACCTAGCCTTCCTATATTTGTGGCTGTCTAGATGGAGTCACAACATTTAGTTGTCACTCACCCCAGATGTGTATTAGAGAGGCACACAGGGCAGTAAGTGATGAGACAAATTCACTTTCCAAAAGTGGCATTTTTAAAACAGTGATGTTAAATGCAGCCTCAGCAGTAAGGAGGATTTATTTATAATTACCAATCCAAAGATATAAAACATGATCTGACTACTCCTCTGTGAACAGGAATTACAGCTTAAAGTTCATTAAGGAATACCTAACATTAACCTAAGAGGTGGGTATGCCTCACAGCCTACCTTAGGTGTGTATTGTATTTAGAAAAAGGGAAGTTTAAGGCTTGGCAAGTAGTTTTAAATGCCAAGTCAAAGTGGAAGCAAACTGCACACACAGGCACTGCAGTGGCAGGCCTGAAACAGATTTGCAAGGCTACTTCTGTGGGTGGCACAAACAGTGCTGCAGGCCCACTAGTTATCATTTACCTTACAGGCCATGGTTATATTGCACACCACTTTACAAGGGACATACAGGTAAATTAAATATGCCAATCATGTATACACCAATTTCATACATGTTTAGGGAAGAAGTACATGCACTTTAGTACTGGTCAGCAGGCCATAAGGCCAACAAAAATATTCAGCAAAACATGGAAGCAAAAAACAACATTTGGGGGGAAGACCACCCAAGGAATGGCAGGTCTAACACCAAATGTGGAAAGATTAAGTGAGAAGAGTGGGAAAGATGGGGTTAGTTTTAGAGGGGGTGAGGGTGGGCCTTATTGTGCTCATTGCACTCTCTTCGCCCTGGAGTTTAATACCCAGGTGACTAACAATTTCTCCATCTCCAACATCCCAGTCATAGTTGGGGTTAATCGAGCACCTGCAACTTACAACTTGCCCAGACCGTTGGCGCAATACACCACCATCCAAACCTTCAATTTGGCTAAGGATAATACCTGCCCTCTTTCTTGCATGCTCGTTAACTGCTGATCTGCAGCACTACATGCTACGGAGATCACTGAAACCATTCTCAGTGAGGGTATTGACAATTATTTCCTCAAAGAAACCTGGATGAATGACCACTTGATGGCCTGTCTTGACCTACTTACACCGCCCGGGTACTCCATCATTAGACATGATAGACCTGACAGAGCTGGTGGAGGTTTAGCCATAACGCACAAATCTGAAATTTAACTCTCCCTTCTAAAAAAAGGCTGAATACTTGATCTTTAAATACCTTGGTTTTAAACTCAATGTTTAGGGCTCTCCATCTATCAAAGTGCACTATATCTACCCCCCCCGCTCCCTCTCTTCGCCGAAGAGCTTTCTGACCTTCTTACTCATTTCTCCCTCTCTGACTCAAAGAATGTGTTTTAGGCAATTATAGCAATCATTGGAATAATACATGCAGAAGATCCCACAGTCAGGCGCCTAGCAAATCTTCTTGAGATGAATGGCCTAAAACAACTCTGCAACAAGCCTACCCACATCAAAGGCACTACTCTGGATGTCATCATCACTAACAATGAACTGGTCTTCCTTTAATGACATCGTTCCCATTGACTGGTCTGACCACTATCTCATTCTGTTCAATATCTCGACTAACCCTGGGCGGTGAACTTCACTCCGCTTGCGGAGTTTCCAGCACTTTGCGTTACACGGAGCTCGTCGAGTTCTGAAAAACTCCACTTCGCGCAGCGGAGCAGAGTTTTTTCCTCGCTCGCGTTCACCAACATAAAGTTGGCGAGTGCAAGCGAGAAAAATCCACCTCCTGGTGGGTTTGTGTCGTCATTTGCGATCGCCAAATCAAGTTGGCGAGCGCGAGCACGGAAAACAAACCTCCCGGTGAGATTTCCTGAAATGAAATGAAATTAAATAAAATGAAAAGAACATTTATAAAGCGCGGTAGCTACCCTGAGGCGTCCTAGCGCTGCAGACAAAACGGACGTGAGAGAACATGGGGAGCCTGTTCTAGTTGTTAAACAGCCGAGTTTTTAGCTTTTTTCTGAAGGATAGCAAGTTGTGTTCTGCGCGCAAGTGCGGGGGGAGGGAGTTCCAGAGTTTAGCCGTGGTGTGAGAAAAGGAAGGACCACCACATCTAGCTTTCTTGATTCTGGGAATTGTAAGCAGATGAGAGGAGGTGGACCTTAGCTGTCTATTTGGTTGGTAAGGTGTGACCAGGGAGTGATTGATTATGGCACCTGATTTCCAGAATGCTCCGTGTGCAATGCACAGGCCCTTGAATATAATTCTATCTTTTACCGGGAGCCAATGAAGCTTTCTGAATTCTGAATGAACTGATGTGCGACGGGGGATCTGGAGTATTGTGTGTGCGGCACAATTCTGAATAACCTGTAGTTTTTTCAGGATGGATTGTGGGGCCCCTATATAGAGGGCATTTGCATAGTCCATGCATGAGAGAATTAGACCATGGATCATTATCCGTCTGCGTTGAATGGGAGAAGGGGCATGATTTTTCAGATGATTCTAAGTAGGCCGAAGCAGGTGGCTGATAGCTTTGCAGCTTGGTAATTGAAATTGAGGGACTTGTCCAACCAAAAGCCAAGGCTCTTGATGGTGTGTTTGGCCACTGAGGGGGGTCAAAGACAAGAGGGCCAGAGGTGATCGATGTTGAGGGTGAGGGGGTGGCCTAGTAGCATCAGCTCAGTTTTGTCTCCGTTTAGCTTAAGACAAGAGGATGTCATCCAGGAGGTTACTGCCTCCAAACAGTCTTCCAGACTATTGGGGGTGTTGTGACAGTGGCTGAGAGCCACCACTAGCTAAGTATTGTCCGCATAGGTGACTATCTTTATCCCAAAGGGGCGGACCATCTCTTCGAGGGGGCTCATGTATATATTAAAAAGTGTTGGATTTAAGGAGGATCCCTGCGGTACCCCGCAATCGAGAGGTTTACTGGTGGAAGCGGTGTCGCTCTCAAACACTTGGAAAGATCGATCCTTCTGGAATGATTCAACCCATGAGAGTGCTGTTGATGAGATTCCTAGATTGATCAGCCACTGTAGTCAAATCCTGTGATTTACAGTGTCGAAAGCGGCACTTAGGTCTAGCAGGATGACAGCTGCCATCCCTCCCTGATCCGTAATCTTCCTTGCCTCTTCTGTGACATTGATGAGGGTGGTCTCGGTTCCATGCATTGGTCACAAACTTGTTTGGATTGAATCAAGTAGTTGGTGGGTTTCGAGAAACTCCGTCAGAGCATTATTGACATGTTTCTCCAACATCTTACTGAGCCAGGGCAACAGGGATATTGGTCGGTAGTTTCCCGGGATATTTGGATCTAGGCTGTTTTTTTTAGTAGAGCCTTAACTATAGCCTGTTTCCAAGGGAGTGGGACAGTTCCGGTGGTTAGCAAAGAATTGAGCAGTTCTAGGATGGTAGGGAGGATGTGTGTGGTAAGTAACTGTTTGCAGAGACCGTGGTGGAGCTGGGTTGTTGGGAGATCTGGATTTTACTTGAAGCATAATGGAGTTTAGTGTGAGGGAATCAAGTCGGTAAGGTTTGCAAGTGTTGCCGGAGGGGAGATTCTTGGCACAGGAGGGATGTATGCTGGGGCTATTGCGTGGGTAAGGGGGAAGGAAGTGTATATGATTTGTATTTTGGTGTGAAAGAAATCTGCCAGGTCATTACAACGAGATTGGGGATTGTGTGGAGTGCGGATTTTTTCAGGGAGTTTAAGAAGGGATTTTGCAATTTTATAGATTTCCTAGGGTTTAGAGGCTGCCTCATTAATCTTGCTCTCGTAACATGATGCTTGCGCAGTTCTAATTCCATTTTTATAGGTTTTTATTGCGTTTCTGTATACGATTTTCCTGGACAGGGAATAGTCTAAGCGCCAGTTTCTCTCTAATTTTTTACATTGGCGTTTTTGATCTCGTAGATCCTGAAAGTGCCAGGGGGCGCTCTTGTTGGTGCGTTTTGGTTTAATAGTAGTGATGGGGAGAACGGAATCTAGAGAGTTTTGAATCCAGTTGTTAAAGTTCTCGTTGGCTATAGAGGGATCCCCATTAGAGGTTGGTCTCGAGGCATCTAGAGAGGTTGCCCATTCGGCTTGGGGAAGTTTGGCCCAATTAGGTTCCTTCCGGGTGGCTATATTGGGCGTTTGAAATGGGATTGTGCTTTCCCATGAGGCAGGTATTAGAGAGTGATGTATCCATGGCAGGGTCAGAGGGATTCCCACTGAGAGGTCTGGACAATTCGAAAAGATAGGGTCAAGAAGGTGGCCCTTGGAATGAGTAGGTTGTGACACTAATTGTTTGAGCTGTAGAGCAGCAAGACTGGAGATTGTTTCTAGGGCATTAATGTCTAGGGCATTGTCGAGATGTATATTAAAATCTCAGAGGAAAGTGAAATTCTAAGAGCTGCATACCAGTTTAGCTATGGAGGCTGGCAGGGAGTTGAGGAACTGTCCAGGGGACTCCGGTGGACGGTATATTAGTATTCCTGATAGGGCGCTTGTAGGGGAGAAATCTAAGGCGAAAGAAAGGCTTTCGCAATGGGGCAATGGTTGTTCCGAGCTACGGCAGCTATAGCTTTCTTTATAGATGATGGCTAGCTTGCCTCCTCTACCAGTTGTTCAGTCTTTTCGCCTGATTTGGTATCCCTTGGGTAGGGCCTGGACGATGTCGGGGTCTGATTCGGGTTGTAGTAAGAATAGGACATCGGGGCTATGTTCTTCCAGTAGCAGAGAGATTTCAGTGGTGTGCTTGGGGAGGAATCTGCAGTTTAGTAGGAGGATGCTTCGCTGTGTAGTTGTTATAGGGATGACCAGGGGGTCTGAAGGCCGCAGTGCGGACATGCTACGTTCTGATCTAATAAGTTGCATATAGTTGGGCAAGGTGGTGGGGCTTTGCCTCTGAGTTTGTACAGTGCCTCAGAGCTGTGCTTAATTGGTTGTGAGGAAAAAGGAGCAGGGGTTGTGGCCCCTGGCCCCGGACGCCCACGGATGGGCACAGGGGGGCTTGCCTTTGGCGCACCTTCTGGGCGCCAGCGGCGCGTCCACTGTGCGTCTGGGAGTGCATGGGATGATGTAGTGGGTGGGCTAACAGCTGCAGGCAGCTGATTGGTCACCTGGCCAGGAAGTTGTGAATCATTTCCTGTAGCTCGGGTCTTTGTCCCGCCTCCCTCCACGCAAACCAAACAATTGGCGGTGGACCGGGGAGTATGGAACTGACAGTTAAAATTACAGTGAGTGCCTTTTAAAAACAGCGGAAATTTTACCCTTGTGCTTGTGCTTTTTTAAAAATTCAGCGTGAGCCCTTTCCGGCGCTCCAAGTGTTCTCCAGCGCGTCCCAATGTGGGGGGGTCAGGTTTCTCATTGCAAGTGGTCGCATATGCTTGCGTCAGCTCGCATTGAGAAACTGCCCATTCGCATTAAGAAAGCTGCCAAGCGAGTAAAAATCTGCTCGAGCGGCAGAAAAGGTAAGCTTGCTCTGTGCATGGTGCTGTTAGCAATGATTGCGCAGTGCGTACAAGCATCCAGCACTGTGCAATCATCGCAAACAAAAAATTTCTACCGTACTCTGCCGCTTGAGGAGCTCCACGAAGTGAGGCAGAGGTTTTTTGCACTTCACGTAGTGCAACTCCGCGAACTCCGCCCGTGGTTAATCTCGACCATCGTCAACCCTCCCGAAGCTTAATTAACAAATCAAAGATTTGGACCAGAAACCACAAACAAGTCCCTCCAATTGGGCTTGAGTCAAAAATTCATTCTCAGCCCCAATGTCTCCCGCACTTTAAAACTTAAATGAGCTCATTGACCCTTCAACAAAGCTATAACTGAAGTTCTGGATCAAGTTGCACTGCTCAAACTAAAACAACAAAGAGCTATCCAATCTAAGTCTTGCTTTAAGCTTGACCTAAACATTGAAAGAAGACATTATAGTCTAGATAAAAGGACTTGGTGACAAAACCCCTCTTCATTACATTTAGCTCTCCTTAGAACTGCAAGGTTAGCTTACAAGAAGAACATTTTCAGAGAAAAAGCGTATTTCTTACATACTCAACTTGACCGTGCGAAAAATAGGCCCATATAACTCTGCATTGTCAAAAAATAAACCTCAATTGCCCCATCTGACATAACTACCTCCAAATAAAGATGTGAGGATATTGTCAGCTTCTTCACAGACAAAATTGCTAAATTCTATCACTCCTTCCTTCAAGTCTTGACCTGTCCCACTCGACAAATCTTTCTGAACTTCTCCCCTCTCTCAATGACAACCCGAACTCGGGAGCCTTTCTTTAATAAATCAACTCAAATTAAAACCAAAACCAACCTTTTCAACACCCAATTGAAAAATGACGCCAATTGGTCAAACTTCAAACCCATGACGGAGCTAGAATTCTTTAATATCATTGCAAAATTAAAGCCAACCTCACACACCATAGACTCTCTCCAGACAAAACTAGTACACAACCTAAACCACATCATCACCCCATGTTGGACAAAAATCATTAACTCCTCCCTTACCTCTGGGTGCATACCTGATTCCCTTCAACTTGGGCAAATCACTCCCATACTTAAAAACCACAAGGCTTACCCCAATGATCTCAACTAACCTCCCACTCCCTGCCAAAACCATGGAGAAATGTGTTCTATAACAACTTGAGAGGCAATTAGGCAAATTCAACCTTCCAATCTGATTTCAGGAAAGGCTGCAGCACAGACACCGCCATGCTTACCAATGCCTTTTTTTTTCAATTGTTTTTTTTTATTGAGAAATAAGTTGTAATTCCATTAACATCCAATACATATTCAAATGATACATTATACAGATATAAAATTCAGAGTGTGCAATAAATTAGTCCTCATAATTCGAAAATAGTATAAATACATTCATAACTCATATTTCTATTATAAACACATTAATCAGCTTAAAACCTTCATAAATAATGCATTCATAAAACTTGTCTTCTGTTAATTCCTCCATTTCCTCAGAGGCTCCCAAATATTTCTACCAAATTCTCGCGCTGTCCTCCCCTTAAATTCGTATAAACATGCCTCTATATTATGCATACCTAACAATCTGGACAGCCACATTTGAAATGTCGGAGCGACGGTATCCTTCCACCCAGCCAAGATAAGAATTCGTAATACCGCTACTGCAATAACGCTTGGGTATCTCTCCCAACATTATGTTTATTGTCTGTCCCTGTGAGAACCAGGGTAGGGAATAGGTTGATGTTAATGCCTAGCAGCCCCTCCAAAAACAGAGTTATCTCACTGCGTATTAAAACCAGATTGGGACAGTAATAAAACATGTGCAGTAGGTCTGCCAGACCTGAATTGCATTTGGGGCATTTATCATCTTCTCTAAGTCCCCACCCATACAATTTCGCAGGGGTATAGTAGAGGTTAAACAAAGTCTTATAGTGTTGAGACCTTAAATTTGATGCTTGAAATACTTTCTTACTTAAAATTAGGGCTAGGTCTATATCAACATCCGGATCCCCCAATTTTTGTGCCCATGTGGCCTCTGCCTTTTCTAGATCATCTGTGAAGCCAAGCAGCGAGAGATTGTAGGCTGTACCTATCTTCTTTCCCCCCTTTTTTAGATATTCAACCAATTGGCTATCTGGGGGTAACAGAATCTTTGGTCTGTATGCTCATAATGTTTGAGCAATTTGTTCATATAAAATCCAGTGGCTACCGGGGATCCCTTACTTCTTCTGTATCTCGTCAAAGCTAAAGACAGCACCACCTTTCATGATATCACCCAGAGATCTTATCCCATGCTCTCTCCATACAGTACAATACGCGCTTTGGCCCAAATGTGGAAATAGGTTAGATTTCCAAAGATTTATATTGGTGTTTATTTTGGGGATCTTCATAATTTTGCTGATAGCTTTCTGAGTTCCCCAGACCCCTTCGATGATCTTATGTCTTGCCTTCCTATAATATCTTCGATCTAACTTGCACTGCAGTAACCCATAGGCCTTCCTCCCCAATAACAGCTCGAAGATAGAGGGAGGGTCCTGACTCTCAATTTGATCTTCAGATGGTAGGGGGTCCGGTTGAATCAGTATGTTCATCTGTGTAAGGAGGCATACCTGATGATATAATCTAAGGTTCGGCATAGCCAGGCCTCCCCTGTCCCAAGGTAGTGACATGTAATTAATTGAGCATCTAACTTTACCATACTGCCAAAAAAAACTAACAAATGTGGATTCGATTTTCCTCAACACGCTTTCCTCTAGCAACAGTGGGATAGCCCTAAATAGATATAAAACTTTGGGGAACATCGTCATTTTTAAGACATTCACTCTACCAATCAAAGATAAGTCTAACACGTCAATTCTTTTAAAATCTTTTTCGATTGCATTAATAAGGGGAAGATAATTCTCTCCAACCATCTTCTCAACTGCTGCATTAATTCTGACCCCAAGATATAAGGCTGAGTTTACAAATCTATAATCAGTCTTCACAATATTTTTAGTACATATAATCTGCGTTTTCCCCTCATTTAACCGATAGCCTAAATGAAGCCCAAATTCGTTAGCCAGTTGTACCAATGCTGGCATTGCTTGGTGTGGGTCAGACGTAGTTATCGCCCGGTCGTCAGCATAGGCAAGCAATTTTGTAGTGAAGCCATTAAACACTACAGGACTTATTTGGCGAGAGACTAACATTTTTTGTATAAAAGGATCTATATATAGGGAAAATAGAATCGGGGAGCAAGGGCAACCCTGGCGTGTCCCTCTCTTAATCACTATTTTATTAGACCTTTCCCCCATGACCATAACACGAGCCACCGGGTCAAGGTACATAGCCTTAATTGCCCTCAGAAAGTTATTACCAAAGCCTCTACCGACCAAAATGCCCCAGAGAAAGTCCCATACAACTCGGTCGAAGGCTTTCTCAGCGTCGAGGAGGATCATGGCCATCTCCCCCCGTGGCATCATGGGCATCAAATAGCGCTATTGCTCTTCTAGTATGTTCCGTAGTACCTCTCCCAGGTATAAACCCATGCTGCCACGGGGAAACGAGACGTCCAATGATCCCCCCCAACCTGCCAGCCCAGACCTTAGAATATAGTTTTATGTCGGCATTAATTAGCGATATTGGTCGGTAAGACCCCGGTAGTTCCTTAGGTTTCCCCTTCTTGTGGAAGATAACGATGTTAGTCTCCTTCCAAGACTCAGGTATTATACCTGACCACAAGATACCATTGAATAGATCTAATAAAATTGGGGCGATCTCCTTTTCTAAACATTTATAGACCTCAAGGGGGATTCCATCAGGTCCTGCTGCCTTACTTGAGGCTAATTCCTGTAAACCCCTAGTTAATTCTGGCATATCTAGGTCTCTGTCAAGATCTTCTCTGGCTTGAATGTCTAGACCCGGACCACCATCTACATAGCCAGAGTCTGAACCATGCTCACCAATGTCGCCCTCCTCATTATACAGTTTTTGATAAAAATTCTGAAAGACTCTTAAAATGTCTTTGGGCTTCGTATACTCGTTATCTTTGTCCTGTATATGGGCAATTAAATTCTTAGTCCTCTGTTGCCTTATCTGCAGAGCAAGTGCCTTACCCGCCTGTTCTCCTGCTTAACAATGCCAATGACATACATCGTTCCTTAGAGAATGGAGATGCCTGCCTTCTTATCGTATTGGCCCTTTCAGCGGCTTTCAATGCAGTTAACCACTCATCTTTACTGGAATCTCTGAAGTCTCACTCTGGCCTCAATGGCACAGTCCTTAAATGGTTCACATCCTACCTCCAACACCGAACATAACCAATTAAAATCAATTCCTGCCTCTCTTCATCCTACTCCTCTCTCTCTTGTTGTCCCACATGGCTCAATACTCTCCACCTCTCTCTTCATCCTCTTCATCGAACCCCTTACCATCATCTTGAAACAAGCTGGGATCAAGTATCACCTTTATACTGATGACATGCAATTCTACAATAAAATCAAATCTCACAGCGATATCTTTCATCTTAACATAATACTGAGCAAGTTATAGATTCTAACCATCTATAACTGAACCCTAAAAAATGGAAATCATTCTAATTTCCCCCAAAAGTAACCACCTCCCTATCCAAAGCTGGATTACTGACCTCAAAGCCCTCAATTGTCCGCTCACTCTATCCAACATAGCTAAATCCCTAGGCTTCACCCTGGACAAAGTTCTGTCTTTTGAGGACCATATCAAAACAGCAGCTAATGGAGTGGTTTTCACACCTAAACACCTAAAAGAAAATCAAACCTTTCATCCCTTCTGACGACTTCAAATGAAATGTTCAATCACTAGTCCTAACCAAACTTGATAATGGGAATGCAATCCTCACTGGGACCCCGAAAATTCACCTCGCTCATCTTAGATCAGTACTCAACATGGATGCTCATCTCATACCCAACTGCAAAGAGTATGAACACATCACGCCTGCCCTCAAGTCCCTCAACTGGCTCCCCATCGAAGGTAGATACATCTACAAGACTGCCTGCGTCACCCTCAAAGCACTTCCCTCTCTATCCCCTGAATACTTAAACAACAAACTCACAAGAGCAGGATGTGCCAGACCAATGAGAATATCCAATGCTCTTCTTGTTGTACCCCCATTACTAAAAAAGAACTCTACCCAGACACGCTCTTTCTCAGGCAATGCTCCCTGCATCTGGAATGCTCTCCTGAGGGACCTTCGCTGCAACCCTTCCTACCCATGCTTCAAAAGAGACCTGAAATGCCATCTCCTCAATAAATACTGGAGCCCCTGAATCTAACCCCATTTATTTCTGTTCTTACTTCATTTCTGTAGTTTGTCTGTTCATCGCTCTGTTTCCGCTGACTCTCGCCGAGCCAACACTTTATGTCCCCTAAATTGTTAATTGTTTGGACCTCATTTTCAACAACTTCATAACCAATGTCCCTACAAATCGTTTTTTTTACTGTTTTTATGTGCATTCCTTCTCTGTTACGCTTCCCTTATTTTTAAGCGTATGTAACCATTGATCTTACGTTTATTGCTCTAAAATCTGTGCTGATCTTTCACTTCCTTTGCCATTTTGTATGTAGCCTGTTTCATTGATTGCTGCCTTGCTCTTAATTGTGTAAAGCGCTTTGATACCCCTAGATCAAGCTAGCGCTATGTAAAACCTCTAAAATAAAAAAATAAATAGTTACAATAGTTAGAGTAGATGTGGAAGATGGGATATGGGGTAAAGTGAATTTTTCTTTTGTGGTTGGAAAATTTCAATGATATCTATTGAAAACTAAACTGTTGTGGTTAAAACCCGTGATGGTCTGCAGGTAACGTTATGAATACAATATATTTGTCAATTTTTTTTATTTCACGTGGAGTTGATCATGTAAGATGGAGGCCTCAGAAACACAGTGATGATGATTGCTTTGGGAAACTACAGGGACAGGCTGTTGTAACAGGGAAAGGTGTGGATTTCAGTATGAAACTGGCTAAGGATTAAAGTGGATCTCCACTGTAAGCCCCTTTCACCCATACCTTGTAAAGTGGTGCAGTTTACACAATAGAACAATGACCGAATTAACACCTGTTTGCGGTTATCACCTAATAAACATGGGAATAATTACTTGAAGGAGAAATTAATTGAGATCCTTAAGTCTCCATAATGAGGTCCCCCTGAGATTACCAACCACTCTGCAAATTGGGTAAGAGATTACAGCGCAAGTAGTTACCAGTCCGCACTCCGGATAACCTTTCCTGAATTTAATGGGGAAAATGCCCAGTAAATATTATAACATACAGATATTGATGGGAAAACCGGAGAAATCCTCACGTTATTGCCCTTTTAAAAGGGCTCACACTTGTTAAATTCCGAACCCAGAGGCAACAGAATTTATTGGGTACAATCGTAGAACTATTGTTTCTGCCAGGGCCCTAGAAAGTGAATCTATTACACATAAACATTTTTCGTAAAAGGAGAAAGTATATTTAGAAATATTTTCACTTAACTTAATGCTGCTTTATTTAAAATGCAAATCTAATTTACCGCAGTGAGTATTTCTTTTTTTTTTAAAGTTCAAAAGAAGTTTATTAAGCATAATATAAAAGGTATCATTACATAATACAGTAAAAGAATTATGAGGAAAGGCGGGGTACCGCAGTGAGTATTTCTAGCATTAAGTGTGATTGTGCTTGTAAATAAGAAACCTTTGCAATCTCGAAAATCAACGTTTCTGTTTTTTGGGTAGCAAAAAAAGGAACTTTGCAATGTATTTTAGCTGAGACCTTGGAATTGCCATAGCTTGCAATGAAATATATGTATTAGATTTGAACTGTATGGAATTTCCTTTGGGTAAAAGCGGGTGAAAGGCCAATAAATGCAATATGCTAGAATTAAAATCTGTTTATCAAATGCTTCCTTGAGGGAAAATGTGTCTTCACTACAGCCCTATAATTTCAAATCAGTTTGAAGAAGATCGATAAAAAATACAATATTGTTCATTCATGGCTATGATGCTCTGAATTATTGCAACTTTCAGTGCAAATCTTATTCAGACAAAAGCCTTTGATGCTGCTTTAACTTTGTACGGACTATCAGTTTTACAAACAAAAGTGATTCTCAAAGGGACACACTCTTCGAGATGACTGAATGTTTCTAAGGGATATTAAATGAAAATTACTATGATTTTGCCAGAACACAACACCTTCCTCCAGCAACTGTATTAAACAGTATTTCGCATCAGGAGGCGGAGGCATTATGAGCTCATGGCACCCCCGGGGTACTGTGAGCTCTAAAAGCACAGCTGGGATAAACACACCTCTGGGCATTGTAAGCTATGAAACACGGATGAACTGCATCCGTTTATCATCGGCATGGCTTACTGTATCTCTTTGGGGGAAAAAACAGAATGCCGAGAGAATGAAAAATGAAGGCTGTTTCTGATTTTACGACAGTCGAGTTAGTATGGTTATATTTCCACAGGCGGAGCTATTCAACGTCAAGCTCTCTGGAGGAGACGTATTACTCACTGGTGCTTTAAACAGTCGATTGAGTGTGTGAATTTTTTGCCATATCTGTTCGCTGCATTTTTTGTCATTTTTGTGACTGTAGGCAAAACAATTCCTTTACATCACAGGGGCACAGGCCTAGATTCATGGAAACGCCAGGGTTAGGGGAAGTGCTATCACATGCCATTTGATTCTGTTGACGTCATAGGATGTACAAAGCAAACACAAGGAAATGATGGACGGAGTGCGAAAACATTTCAGACACTCACCCCGCAGTCACAGATCTGGGTTGACTCCATCATCCTTCTTTAGCTCATTTCCCCATCTCAGTTTGGACCTAGACATATGCAAATCAGTCTTGACCCTGTGGCTCATGGGAACAGTCCAGCCCAAACTGCCAGGCCTGGTCCTCCCTGGAATGGAAAAAAGCAATCCAGAATAGCGATTTGCAACTCCTATGTGTGCTGCATCATGCAGCAGACACAGAAAATGCAAATCGTCATTTTTAATGATTGTTTATCTGCAGAAAGGGACACCTTCCTGCACATAAATAATAGTTCCTGGTGTTGTGCTGTTTATATGTATGCTGCACAATTCAGCACACATAGAAACAGCAAAATCGAGGCGAAATAAAGGATTTCTCCTCATTTCGCCATGTTGGTGCCAGGGCCGGACTGGGAACAGAAACTGGCCCTAGCACACTGCTCAGCCAGCCCCCCCTGTGGTGAGGGGGAGTGCAGCAAAGCAATGCACGAGGGCCGGTTTCAGCCAATTTTGTTACTGGGGGGCGATATTGCCGACCCCCAGTAACAAAAAACGTCCCCTCAGGGGTCCAAAATCGGCCCCCACCCTAGCGGCTCACCGGGGAAACGCCCGGTGCCCGCTATGGCCAGTCCGGCCCTGGTTGGGGCTGCCTCCTATTACGTCACACTTGTAAATAGAGGGCAGAGTCAAAGTCAATGGGTGTTGCGGCGGAATGCCCACACAATACACATTGCCCAGCACTTTACGCTAAGTGCAGTGTGAAAGGGGGCCTTATTCACAAGGCAGAGTTAAGCCACGTTAAGTAGCTTAAATCCACCTTGTAAATAAGGTGAAGCCGCTATCGCCAAAGGAACGTCATGAAAAGTGATGTTCCTGTGGCAATCGGGGATTGTAAATATGCAGCAGAGCTCTTAGTTTATACACTTTTTCTAGTTTCCCCCTAAATTAAGGTGGAGGGGGGAGGGAACATCAGCGTCAGGCGCACCAATCTATAATGACTAGGTTACCACCATTGTAACTCAAAGGTGGCAGATGGGCAAGCATGTCATGGGTTTTCAGTGGATGAGGCAGATAAGGCTCTACCATGAGAATCTAAGTGGTTCATCTGCCTCTAAAAGCGGCCAGAGAAATGCAAGTTTGTTGAGGTGGAAGTCTATTCGGAGTGCGGGACCTTTGCAGAGGAGAAGTTGTCTTTCATAGTACCTGGAAATGCTCGGTTTGGTCCATTTGAAGAATGGCTAAGGTTTCGAGATGCTTCAGTGCCGCCATGAGAGAGGTTCATTTCGATCATGGTGGGTGGGCTGCCTCGTCAATGTAGAATTTGTATAAGCCCCCAGCTAGATTACTACATGTCATTTTGAGAGATCTATGCACCACATGTACAAAGATTAGGAATTACTGATTCCCTAGTTGCGATTTTCTCTGAATCGCAATTAGGAAATCAGTATTTCTCATGTACAAAACTCATTGAGTTTCATTTAGGGATTCCTTGTGGGTCGCAAATCAACCTACATCATGTATAATAATATGGAAGGTCTCAGTTTGCGACCCATTAGAAATCACAGTTATCACAGAGATTCTCGCCTACTGAGGTCAGCAGATGGGCAAGCATGTCATGGGTTTTCAGTGGATGAGGCAAATGAGGCTCTACCATGAGAATCTAAGTGGTTCATCTAACTCTAAAAGCGGCTAGAGAAATGCCAGTTTGTTGAGGTGGATGTCCATTCATTTTATGACTGAGAGCCCACTCCATCAAACTGTAGATGACACCCTAAATCTTCAAATCACCTTCAAGTATATTTAGAGGTGGTGGCTTTCTTCTAAAGTGATGTCGTGGAAATTATTTCTGCTGCTATGTTGGTGGCTGTAAAAGTGGGGTACAAATGTTAAGTCGTGCTACAATCCCTTCAGGTGGCAGTGGTTGTGTAACTACAGAGCTGTAACATTGACTTAATACTGATACTGGCAGTGGCACTAATCCAGATCCAATGCTCATGGTTTAAATAGGTAACATTTGCATTCAATATGGAATAAAAGGGTGCACTTTCAGCCTCTGTGCTGCATTGACTTTCATATAAAATAAGTTCATAAGGCCCATCTTGAAAAAAGTGTCACTGGTTTTTGGATCATTGGTCTTATTGCTAAGCACAGAACACAAAGCTATGAGTCTAATAGAAAAAATAGGCTGTGCGGGTAAATACACAACAACTCACAGTATTACTTCAGTTTGACTGGATAACAAGATGTGAAACATCCAGAAGAGTGGGAACATATGTATGGATTGGATGCATGGCCATGACGTACACATTGCAAATCTCTTCGTGTACCCCTCTTTACATCATTGTCACAAGGTGTAAAGTTAATTTTACTGGCATCCTGATGATGATGATGACATGATTTCCAGTTTTGGAGGTGCTGGAGTAGAATAACTTTTCTAAACTGCAAGCACTGTTGCAGCCAGTGTTTTAAATCAAATGATGATAGCTTCTCATGAAATCTGTTATCATGTTTCAGTTTTTCAAATAAAGTACTCATAGAAATCTCTGATGCCTTAAGTTTCCATTTACACTTTCACGTTCTTCATCAGAATTAGCCCCTCCTTTAAAACTGGCCCACATGGCTATTTCACCTGCTGTAGGTGCAGAGTAATACCACAGAAAGGGCTTGGAAGACCCTACTTTAATCAGTGGTGCTATAACAAACTTCATGGTGGGGATGTTTCTATCAGAGTTACACCAACGAAGTCATAGGGATTGTGAAAACTTTAACTATGAACACTTTAACTGCCAAACAAAGAACAGTATAACAAATGTATTCAGTAAGAAAGTGGTAAGGGTGTAGTAGGTAGCTGATGCATTTTGAAGAAGACTGTCACAAACATATCACTAAAGCATGATCTGTTAGCACGCTTTCATTTACAAACTGAATACTTTCCATTGAAATGGTCTCTAAATGTGTGCAAACGAACAGTTTTAATTATAAAATGATACAGCACACAAACTATAAAGTGTAAAAATCAAGTTTTAGCCAAAAATGTTTCAAGTACGCAACATTAAGTAAAGTATATTGATTTGTTTTGATCCTAATAACTTCTGTTTCCATCATACTTCAGAATTAATATATGTGCCTTATTTTGTGCTTTTCTAACTTCTGATATATTCGTGACATATTTGTACTGTTTATTTACAGGTATTTATATTTGTTTTGTGTTTAAAAAATGACACCCTACCACCTTTCGTTACACTCTCTTTACCCATACAAGATTGGCACATAGCTCACATTACAAATCCTCCCACTTTGCAGTCATAGAAGTAATCACCAATCTCGATGTTACAAATATAAGCAGCAAATGTTTAGATGACATAGCCTGACATTTGACATCTGTAATTGAAGCATGAAGCATTTGACAAGATAAAAACAAAATGTAAGGGCACATTTACTGCTAATTCACCTTCTGAACTCCAGCATGGTTATTTTGGGTGTACCTCATTAATGATGAACGCACACCTGCAGTTGCAGTGGCCACTCATAAACTTTGACAAGGGTAATAAGCCTGGCAAAGATTCCTGTGGGTATCATTTACTTGTTTATTGACTTATAATGCAGCCATTGGCTGGTTTGGTTGTTTTTTTGTGGAGTATGAAGTTAACAAGGATGAGAATCCCAGAATAAATTAGGCTGTCAAATGAAAAGTCAAGACTTTGAAAACTAAAGGCCTCATTAAGATGGCAGTGAGACTTACGTTTGACTGACATCCATTCGGAAATGGGACCGCCTGATTTCAAGCCGGCGGTCCTTCTAGCCAAATTAGGATGCAACCACCACCACAGCAGGTGCAATATTTATATTTTGTATTGCTGTGGGTGCTGTGGTCTGCAGCACAAGCAGCAGTACAAAAAATGGACATTACACATATCCCCGCACTACGTGGCAGGCATCAGGCGGTACCTGACACATGGGGCAGGGATATGCACCCCAATTCCCATAACTAATGGCCAGTGGGGAAGGGGGGCCTGCTACGGGCTCCCAATGTCCCTTGCTGCCAGCTTTTTATGGCTGGTAAACGGCCATGACACGGCCGGCGGGGAGGGACATCATAAGTACCTACAGCAGTGCCTGGCAGGCACCGCAACTATTGTAGAGATTGAAGTTCCCTCTGATGTTTCGTCGGGCTCCTTGAGCCCGTCAGATCCATGGAGGTCGTTGTATCCAACCATCACCCATCTGCTCGCTAATGGGCAGATGGGTGATGCGGCGGGCAGAAATCTCCATTATGATGGCGGTGGGATCCCCACCGACGGGCTGATGATGGCCATCCCACCGTCATCATAATCAGGCCCTTACTTATTGAATAAACTGTGAGCATGTCATGTATATCATCCAAGGGGTGTGGCACAATTTTTTATGACCCACAGTTTATCCCTAACTTTATTTCAGATCCAAACTTAGATTTATACAAATATATGATTACCACTACTTTGAAATGAGAAAAATGGGCAGATAAGTATATTAGGGTTAGTGTTAAAATCACCAAGTAAAATAATAAGAGACTGATTAATTTCCTTCTCCTTATATTGATCCAAAAAGCGATTAAGACTGTATAAATGTTCATTTACAGAGACCTTTTGAAATTATAAAAATTGAGAACCACTATTTACTGGGCTTTTAGGGGACTGATCTTGACTGCTAAACAGTTTTCAGTCCCTGTTCCCAATTTACGATGGCTAACCTTCACTTTTACTGAAATCATCGTTAATACACCTCCCCTAGCACGACCAGCAGCTGATATTTGGGCCGCCTCATTATAGGTGGTATACCCATCCAACCAAAAACAATTTTCAGAGTCCCATGTTTCCTGAAAGCCCAATATATCATATTCCTTCAACGGGGTAGTCCACCCAGGGTCGTCTTTCTTTGCTTTAAGACCAGCTATGTTCCAACTTAGAATATTCAAGATATCTGCCCCTTTACCATTGATGTTAGCAGAATGCTCTGGCTAGTAATGGGCTGACTCAGAGACGTCTGCGCCAGTGAGTCATTATGACTGATTAGTCAATCATTGGTATCTAACTGACTCAGTGGGGCAAATCTATTGCCAGAGCTAACACAACCCCCCGAGCTCTCAATTCAGGAGCTATAACTAGTATGGGCAGGGTTATATGATCTTGATTTCGGGGGTTAGTAAAAGTATATTTTTCTTTTAGCTGATGCGTATTTCTCTGCCCAATGTGTGTCCTTTCAGGTTTTACTGCGGGATACCTCTATCGTGATGTAAAACTCTCAGCTATGTTACTCATTGGTGGGCAATAAAAAAAAACAGGGGAAGTGCACTAATCTTGCCAATTCCCGACGTGCCAAACTCTTTATACAATGATTTTGCTACATTAATATGATCAAAATTGAAAACAATACAATCTCCCTCAAATGTCTTTGTCTCACCCACCGCACCCGTCTCACCATAATGATGTGTGATGCAGCTTTAGCCCCTTCCTCGGAAAACCTTGAGCACCAGTGCTTGACCTTATGACTTAGGTCATCTGGGGATTCAGTCACGTTAATTTTTAAGTAAGGGAACCCTACTAACACAGCAGATAAGGGAGTAGCCTCTGGGGGTAAGTGGAGTCTGCATTTGTTTTCTTGTACATTTAGGGATTGATTGGGCTGCACGTTACTAACAGTGACTGATGGCTGTATTCACTTTGATTGTGGCCCAATATAATTACGAGGGACTTCAGAGAGGGGTTTGTCAATTTTAATGGCCAAATCATTGAGGTCTAAGCTAGAGCTCCCAGCATGGGCAATCTGACTTTGAACCCCAGTGGTCGACTCTACCTCAAATGACCCTGAAACAACTTGGGCCATCTTCCTCTGCACAATGTCAACATGTATCCCCTCTATAAAACACTAAACTTTACTCAAATGCTCGTCTATAGAGGATAATTTAGTTAACATTGGCTCCAAAGCATTTTTAAAAGAATTCAGCAAGTCTATTTTAAGTGCTCTTATAACAGTCTTAAGATATGATTGAGCAGTGATAGCGAAGCTGGCTTCAGACCGATCTTTACTCTTTGGTGGACCACTGCTCCTTCCAGGCCTGGATTCTTCAATGTTTATTCCCAGTTTCAAACCTTTTCTACGTTTCCTTTTTGGTATAGTCCCCATTCCGGCAGTGGAAGTGGTTCCTCTCTCCCTTTAATCATGAACTAGTCTGGGACCCTATTCTTCTGGCTGGGTAGCGAAAGTCTCTGTGACAGTAGTTTGAGTTTCCCCCTCTACACTAAATCAGTGATGCAATTGACATCACTAAGTGAGTTAGTAATAGTACTGTATGGCACCTAATCTATTCCTAGTACTCCCCTATGCCCAGCTGCTCCTCAACAACATGTATTTCCTCATTAATGGCCCCCACAGCTGTCGTCAGATAAGAAATTATGGAGGCACAGTTTCTGGGCATTTTCGCTTTTACTTTCCCCCCCTCTGAATTGGGCGGTAGTTCTCGCTTACCCATTTTGGAGTTCAGGTGTTTGGTACCTGGTCCAGTCCGTTCTCTGCCAGGTGCGGACGGGCGCAGATCGGCCCGCCCTTGGCTCGGGCTTTGCCCGTGTGTGTCCCGTGCTGCGGCAGCGCTCAAGAGTTTTTTACTGCGCCTCCAGGAACACAGGGATTGCGTTGGCGGCAGCGTCGGCCGCAAATGAGGCTGGGACTGGAAGTTCTGGTCCTGGCCCCCGCTGCAGAGAACAAATCGGGCTTCTCATGCTGCGGGAGCCTGCAAGGGTTTTTAGCGCGCCTACAGTCGCACAGGGATCGCGTTGGGGGCAGCGCCGCCCGCAAATGAGGCTGGGACTGGAACTCCTGGTCCTGGCACCCCGCTGCAAATCGGGCTGACTGACGGACTGACTGGGTTAGTAGTCTATCTATCTATCTATCTATCTATCTATCTATCTATCTATCTATCTATCTATCTATCTATCTATCTATCTATCTATCTATCTATCTATCTATCTATCTATCTATCTATCTATCTATCTATCTATCTATCTATCTATCTAACTATCTATCTATCTATCTATCCAGTGGTATAAAACCCCATATTTTACAGAGGAAAGGTAAATATGGGAAATAATTCACTGTTACCTGAGAAATGAGGATTTAATCATAATGACATCCCCCAAATCACTCTGCAGACCTTCAACATTGCCCAGACTACTAGGAGTATGTAGCAGGGAGGATCACATTATGCAGTAATATATCTTGCATTAAAAAAAATTACAATCATACAGCACATTCCGGTCAGTATTATTGTCAATCATTTAATATGGACACTGAATGTTTAGTGAATTTGCAAGTTCTGACAATTATGCGGAAAATACAATGAAGCCATAATGATGCAATAAGCACTGCAACCACAAAATAGCCTAAAACATTAACCCTCAACATTGCCAATTGTTTTATTAACAATTCATTCAATAAAGGCAAACAATGTCTTCAAATTCTAATGCTAACTGGGGCCCATTGTTAACTGCACTTGGGGAAAACAGTATATATGCATGATAACTCCCCAAAATAAACTCATAACAGAAAACGTACATAAGAGATGCCACTTATTTTATGGTCCAGTTTTTCCATCTCATAGTTTTTTGAATTTACAAATGACTTGACCTTCAGTCTTGTGGAGTATGATATTACCAGAACCCCTCAAAGGAAAGAATGGTCCACATTACACACAGAAACTAAGGTATCATATGTTTTTTGCTGATCTATCTAGCGGGGGTCAACAAAAGTAAATATACTAAAACTTTGATTTCCTATGTTAGCTCCCATAGAAAACTTTGCTCTTCGACAGAAAAAATGGCTGAATGGAATTGCACCAAATTTGGCAAACTTTCAAAATTTACTCATAAAGTGTGCTTTTTGTTATGTGATGTAAATCTGCTCAGCCCTTTTTGATGATTTCACATTTGAAGAGGAGCTAGTGTTGGGCTTGAAAATACTTAAAGGATGGGTTTCATCTGCACAGTAAGGGCTGCTGGAGTCCCCTGGTACAAAAAGTTAAAGAAAGAGGGCCCTCTGATTGGCATAGAGAGACTGGTCCCCATGTCCTGAAAATGTTAACAAAAGAAGGTATAGGTAGACAGAGTAGAAACACCCCAACCTCCAAGTACTTGTGGAGGTGACCCAGAGGAGCCACCCCCTCTCGCCCAAGAATATAATTTTTTCTTGTAGAAGGCACTACGGTACTCCTGTGAGAACCAGCGCAACTCTCTCATGAGGGACTACAGTACCCGAGTGGGAGGAACTGTTCAAGCTTCACATACAATGGTTCTACAGTGCCATCCAAGGTTCCTCTGGGTATTCGTGGTGGTTTAGCCTGCCCAAAAGAGGTTGGCCACAGGGCCTCATCTCAGACCAGGCCCTGCAGCCAAAACCCTATTGTGCACAGCTGTGATGACATTTTAGTTGTCATCAGTAATGTCCTCAACGATGTCCTTTAACATGCCATGAGTGATATAATATGTGAGATCATAAGCAGTGCAAGATTGGGGCGCAAATTATAGTTAGCTAAGTACACTATTACTGGTGATTTTCAGTGTTTTTTCAGTTTTTAAAAATGTGTTGTCTTCGGTGAACCCATATGTGCGTGTGTGTGTGTGTGTATGTGGGGGGGAGAGTTTGCGCGTGTGTGTGTATATATATATATATATATATATATATATATATATATATACATTCGGTGAAAATCCCAACCACTTCCAGAAAGCCCCTGGCGAGGAAGGAAACTCAGGCCTCTGCAGCAAAGTTTTCAGGCAAGAAATATTTTATTTATCACCCCTCACGACGACGCGTTTCTGGCTATGCAGCCCTTGATCACATTTAGCTTAAACTGCGCCATTTTTTTCTTTATATACATGTGGTGAAAGTGCACACCTGGGTTGCATTAGAATAGCATTCACAGGGTCAAATGGCAGTGTAAAAAGACTATGTTAACATGATGTGCACAGTATTTCTTCTATACCTGACACAAATACATGCTTAAACGCTATTTAAATTATTTAAAAAATCTAAATGCTTGTGTATTTCGTACACAACATTAGTTAAAAAAATTATAGCGATTTTTCACAAAACTAGTTGTTAAGATACAATAAATAATAAATAGTGCATGAAATGCACAAATATTTCTATCTGGATAAATCCATATTGTATCAATGTTATAGTGTAACATTACATTTCTGCGCTGCCCTTGTGCATTGTAAATATAACCGGATAAATCCAGGCAACCAAAGTACTCAGTGAAAGTGCTTAGTGCAAACAGATCCTAAAATAAGGACTAAAAGACAGTGCAAAAAACAGTTGTGTGCAAATTGTCATAAAGAAGTGCAGTGCAATATTAAATACAATAAAACCTTGATTAATATTATAAAATACAATATTCATAATTAATAGCAGGCATGTATTATAATTCATCAATAATAAGATACTCCATCCGGGTAAAATATTAAAATTGATAAAATTACTCAAAAATTACCGTATTGCTAAAAACCAGTTCATTGTAAAAACAATAATCAAGGTGAGGTATAGAAAAGGTCTTGACTCACTATATGGAAATGTTAATACGTATATGGTGTTATTGGAGAATTTGGCAGAACAACTGATTTGTAACCAAAGTTTCTTTAAATACACTAGGCAATATTGTATCCTTACAGAAAAGTATGCATATGCATATACATATATATAGAGAGATAGATATATATATATCAAAATGTTACTATTAAAAAAATTAGGGAGCCGTTAAGCAACAGAGAATCTGGGTAGTTATAGTTAGGATGGTATTTCCATAAGAAATTGCTTTTTTTGTTTGGTAATAACTTTGGCACCATTTGAGAATCTTCACAAAACTTTCTAAAAGAAAAGCTCATCCATCTCAGTTCCTTCCCAGATAGTTTCAGTGTGATCCATCAAGCAGAGGCCTAGGAAAAAAGAGGAAGTACCAAAATACGCTCTGCCCATGCAATTCTCCAGTGGGAAATTATGGCCTGGTTTATAACTTGGATATATGTATCCTCTATTGCAGCGGTGATGGAGTATACTTACCACCAAGGAAATGGTGTACCCGACAATTTTAAATATATGGCCGACCTTAGATTTATTCATGGTGGAGACTACTTTATCTCTGCCATAATTAAACCCTCTGACGGCCCTGTGGAATAAGGGAAGTTAGAGGTAGACCTCAAATTCCACCTATCTAATTTAGATTGGTGTAGGAATTAAAGGTCAGTTTTCACTGCCCATCACCGCTAGGAAAACCCTGGTGGTAACGGGCAATTAACATTTCTAAATGCTGCCCTCATCATGAGAGAGGACTCCCGTGGCATGAGCAGACTTTAATTTTTGATTTTCAGAATGAAAATGCTGTTTCAGGATTTTCATTTTGAAAATAAAAATGGAAACAGTTTGGTGCAGGCCTCCATCATGTTGATGGAACCCTGCACCAAACTGTAAATAGCATTAACAGGAACCACTATCAATGAGGTTCATGCCAATGCTTTAGAAATGACCACCAGCTAGACAGTTATTTGTAAATTTGACCGGTGGAGTAATCTAGTCATGGCAAACTTAAAGGCCTCTGCCAGACCAACAGTGATTACTCCAACTGCCATTAGTCACATCTACAGTCAAAATGATGCACTTGCACATTACCTTGTGTCATTTGTCTGGAGGCCCTGCTTTTCACTACAGAGCATTTCCGAGGCATCTTGGTGACCTGTAGTCGGTGGGTCTTTGCAGCGATCTGCTGCTAGTGGGACTACTCTGCCAATCATTATGCCCTGGCGGGACTCGGTGTTCCAGGGTGCAACATCGGAAATCTCCTGCAGCTCCGAGGGAGGAGACGTGACCAGCTGCGCTACAAAGCGCAGCCTCAAACCCCACAGCGCGGGACACGCGATACAAAGCCCGGACCAAGGTCGGGCCCGTCTGAGCCCGGAGGAGGCCGGCCTGGGCCCACTCTCTTGGCCCTGCGGGATCGTGGACTAAGCAGTCGAACACTATAACAGACTCACAGAGCTATTGAGGTTCTGCTTTACTCTAAAACGAGTACCGATTTTGAAATCGGCTAATTTAATAGTTGGAGTCTAATACATGTACAGGATTTTTATTTTGTAACATCTAGCCAATCCTATATTGCCCCATCTTTCATACAACACACCCCTGCTGTCAGGTCTTAAGGAATAGTGGGGGGTGTACAAACAGGTTAAAAATAATACTGAAAGGATGGGGAAAAGAAAGGCTGTAACTGCTCAAACTTTGCAACTGAAAAGGGCACCGGGTGACACAAAGCAAACATTACTGAATTATTTGACAGGGGCAATGGGAGCAATAGAGAAGCAGATGTCCTCGGTAGAAGAGTCATTAGTGCTAGGCAAGGTGGGAACGAGTGAGGGGACACACAAATCAACTGTTGGGGTTAACATAGAGGTGGCGACCTCTTTAGGGGAGAGCCTGCAAGAGGGCACACACAACACTGCACCCAAAAATGGTTGTATCCAAATTACCCCAGACCAAATAATACTCAGTGATCAGGATTCATTTATAAAACCCCCTCAAAAGAGGCAAGAAATCCTGACAGATCAAGATACAGATAAGTGCTCTAAGGTATCAGAAGGGGGGGGAGAAGCATGTCAATTACCAAGCACATCGTGACAACCTTGGTTAAACCTGTGAGATCTAGTAAAAAAGTATCTGGAGTAAAAAAAGTTATAGAGAAAAGCAAAGTAGAGAAAGAAAACAAGGTAAAAACAAAAACTAAAAATAATGAGTTGCAAAATCTTACCAAATTAGCACAAAATCTAGATTTGAGGGGTTCATTAGCTAGGATAGATGAATAAGGAGATAAAATAGAGACAAACCTGCAAACTCTTAAAGAAAAGGAGAAATCTGATTCACCTGTCACACATACACCTGGTGACTATAGCCAAAATGACCATGGCGAATCAGAAACATCCAGGAGGTCAGATTTGCGGAATGATCGACAACAGGTTATTTATGATAGATAATTACTCAGGCCTAAAACCACAAAAAATAATTAATCAAATATTCTCCCATTAGCTTGTAATTCCCTAACTACTATATCTGGTCAAACTCAACAAGTTCTGCAGAATGCAAGGAAAAAGAGGCCACCCACACAAGAACACCATCCTACCCAGATCCCTAGTCACCAACAAATTGCATCCAGAATAGATAAAATACCTGATAGTGAACCATCTTATTTGGACTTACCTCCTGCAGCCACACCTTATACAATAGAACTTGCAAATGTACCTAGACTAAGGGCTAATGAGGATGAAACCTGGGAATCCCTAGGAAACAAGGCTCTCTATTGGCTAAGTTCAAGGGTTAAATTATCGGACCCCCACTTTGCGCAGTTTAAAATGGCCCATAGGATTAAATGGGTAGTTAAGGATCGGAAAAATCTACCAGGTGACTGTATGATGCTGTTGTTCAAACCACCCCAGTTAGTGGAGAATATTCTATGGAAGGCCGGGAATAACACTACAATCACGGGGGGATCAATATATTACCCCTTGGATATTTCTGCCAACCGCCTGTTGCATTAGAGAGAAGTGGTAACTACTATTTATCTACGAATAGCATTCATCTAGAAAAGGAAGAAAGACCAGAAAAACAGGTGAAAGCACTTGAGGATAACTCTCTAGCCTCCGTAGATTGGACAAACATCAGATTAGAGGTAGGACCAGAAACATCTAAGGTTAGGAGCCTAGATAACAATACACGTTCTGACTCAAACAGTCACATACAAAATAAACTGATAAAAAAGGGGAACAGTATTGTGATTCTATTCTGGAATATAGCGGTAGGACGATCCAAACTAGCTAACCACCTTTGGCATGATTTTGTGAAGCAATCCAACATCTTCTGCTTACAAGAGACGTGGTCTATGAATGAAATACATATTGAGGGCTACAAGACCTATCATACACCAGCCATACCATCGGCACATGGGCGCCCAAAGGGAGGGTTGAGTATACATGTCTCAAATATGCTGAATATAGATAAAATATCCTTCACTATCTCAGAGTCGAACTATCAACTTGTGACTTTGAATTTGGACAAACAAGCCTCTGTCGTCCTGATCAATTTCTATAATAATGCACAAAAGGACCACATGACTGATTTATTAAAACAGCTCAGAAACTTGTTACAGGAAATTCTCAGAATGGTAATACAAAGGATGCCTTTTATGTAAGGGTGGGTTTTTAATACTGCCCCAATGTTCAGACAATAATGGCGTAACGTGGACTCATGGACAAAGATAGCGTTAACCTGCCCCACTTCCCGCATAAGATCTATGGGGAAGCTTTAAATTAAATAATATTTATTTTGGATATGAGTTTTGTAAACGTCCTAAGCTCTCCTCCAATCCCATTTACCCAGACTTTTACTGGGAAAAACTTCTCTCCTGCTATTCGTTAGGCTGCCACTGCCCTGCTTCAGTCCCGATGAAGACCTGCATGATGATTTAATATCACATATATAGGGTTGAAACGTCGACAATATCTTGGTCCAGTCCAAGGCTCCGCTTGCAAAATACCTAAATTGTTTAGAGCAGCAGGGTCATTGTTTGGTTTCTTACCCTGGCCTCTTATAAACTTGTATATCATTGTGTTACCATCTTGTACATATCACGCACTTTCTGTGTCACTAATAACATCATGTCACTTGATCACAACTCACTTTGATTTTCACATTGTTGGTAGCCGTTCATGCATCAAAAAATGTTTTTGTATATGGTTGAATATAAAAGATGAGATTTATATAAAAATACCCTATCACTCAACAAACCAGATTCAATTGTGGTTACTGAATCCTTGTTTTGTGTGTTCCTTCTGAAATTGTTTCACATTCAACTGTAGTGGTAAATAACTTGTTTTTGTTATTCAATTGTAATGAGAAGAAATATTGTGGTTATAACCGACAGAACCGCTGTACTTTTCACAATATTATATCTAGGTTCTGAGGGACACAGGGTCACTCAATTGTTTATTTAACAGGGCTGAGAGTCATCGCAGTCACAGCGCTTGGTTCCATTTTTTAGGCCTCATGTACACTGTATCCAGTTCTTCATCTTGATTTGTGTCCTGTAGCGTATTAATTTAAATGAGTCTACCAAGGAGTTACTTTCCTACAAAACGGGCTGGTTTTACAAACAAAAGACTGATTTATTTAAAAGCAGTCAAATACATGGTGGCTTGGTGACCGCAACAGGCCACATCACTGTGATTTTTGCGATTCACAGTGGGTTCACAAAACGAGACATACCTCATAAAAATTCCTGAGGTACTTCAATTTGCGACCCACTGGGAATCGCAAATAGTTTTAAACACACTTTAGTGCATTAGTGTTTGCGTTGGAAAGAGGTGTGGGGCAGCGGCCAGGGTTGCTGACTCTGTAACATGGGGGCTCACGGTTTGATCAGCAGTGGCAGGTTAGCCCAGCACCTTGTGACTCTGGGCAATAGTTCGCTTAATCTTCCTGACGCCCCTCAGTGTCGGAACACCTCACCGAAAGTTGCTCTGCGCTTTACTCATACTGGTATTTCATTACATTACCAAATAGTGAATCGCAAAGATTTGCTATTTGATAATGGCGAGCACTAATGTTAGCACATATGGCCTATAGGCACTTCGTTTTCAGAAAAAGATGCATCTAAACTCTACAAATGAAAGTTTCAAAATAATTCTATCTACCTAATTGAATATCCCCTTTATTACTCCATACAGCTGTACAGTGTTTTTGCTGCATTCATTTTGTTTATGTGAGTTATTTATTGTTAATATATTTCATTGGTTTATTGCACTGGTCTTATCCATTCCTTTTGCCTATAGATGTTTAATTCATATAGAGAAACGGGCGTAAAATGCCTCCTGTGTGCTTTAACTTGTTACATTTTCTTTGAAGTTCATAAAGAATATATTTGGTGAAATATTTCAAGCTTCATTAGAGTGCCTCTACACAGATACAAATCTGTCTCAAAGCTGCATTAGAAACTGACTTTTCACATTAATATACATTGTGAATTATGAAGGAGGTATAAAATGATAAAAGCTTTCCCGTTTGGTGTATATATTTGATTTATCAGACTTTGATGTGTACATCTGTTGTCACTTTCACTTGCTGTGACAACCACAGTTATCTGACTTCAATAGACATGTGTTATGGCTGACCCTAGCAGTGCATCTAGGCACGTATGGCGTCTATATGTCCTCTGTGTGCTGGTCCACTGGGTATTGTCAGTAGGGTACGGTGTACTGTTTGGATGTCTGGAATCAAGCCCCTTTACACTGAGGTTTGGGAAAGTACGGAAAAGCCCCAGTGAACTTTTGTACTATGTAAAGATTTACATGAACATTGCTGACATAATATCATTACTACTGGGATCATTGTGAAGGTTGGCAAGGATCCAAGAGTCAAAGACCGTCTTTTCTGATTGATTTACCTTCGTACTTGGCCAATCTGAGCTGAGCGCCTGCAGAAGACAAGGAGAGATTCGATTGGAAGTTCCTGGAGATGCATTACAATGGCATTTATTTGTGGGGCAAGGGACATTTCTGAGGCAAATACACCACATCTGTTTCTTGATTTTTGCACCTGGGATTGCACAACCTAAACAGGTAAGCTATATTCAGGGTAAGAAGAGCACAATGGTTGCCATGCAGCAATCAAACCACATGCAGCAAAGCACTGTACAGTAAGATGTGCAAGACTAACAATACCACAGTCTTGACATTTTATACTCACCTATGAGGTGGTAGGATTTGATGCATACCTGTGGGTTAGCATAATTTTGGATCCATCCTTCGACGTTTGGCTAACCCACATATGTATTTACATTTGACCTTAATTACTCATGTGACACAATAATACAAATTAAACATAGTGTACTGAAGGTACAAAAGTGCATCTAATGCTTGTTTTTTATATATATGTGTGTGTGTGCATATTAAAAAAACGTTCCTTTTCAGAGACATATGATTTGCTAATATTAAATCTTCTATAGGTTTAGATTGTAGGGTGGTGCGCTAATATGCATTTAATGCACTGCATGCATCAGGGATTAGTGAGAATGAATCACATGTGTATTTGCTGCTTTCCTTATGAATTGTGACCAGTTTGCATTTTTGCTCAAATTTACACATATTAGTTATTGTGCCATATATCAGATTACCCCCCCCCCCCCCCCATTTAGCTTGATTCATTATATTAAACTTGTAGATCAGAATATTGTTTTACAGAGAAATGTCAGTTTAAGTTAAGTTATGTTGTGGGCCTTAAGGTTGCAGTCAAGACATTGAACCGTTATGTGAAAGCTGTTTCTCTGCATATTTTTCTTCTGCATGGGCAGACCAAAGGAATGTGTTAGTTAATGAAAAGCACATTGTATTACAGAAATAGAGAGGAGAGGAAGAGTTGGCAAGGTCAGAAGATTTTGTGAAGAACAAAGGAAGTGTTACCAGTTGGTGCTGTCAGTTGAAGGGAGGAACCACTGACGCCTTGGAAGAGGAGACTGGAAAATGGGAGTAGTATTTGATACGCCAAGATCTTTTCTAGGTACTGAAAAATGTATTATGATGTGTATGAGGTTTTGTTTTCTTGAATGTTCTTTGTACATTTTAATTAGTGAACCCTTCTTGGGTTTACTCAGTTTCTCTTTAGACTTGGAGAAGTACAGACATATTTTGACATCTCTGATTGTGTGGCTCATTTTATACATGAGTCCAGTGACAGTTGCTCCCCGGAAGCAGCTGTGGGATGCGGGAATGCTTTATTGCTATCTTGATTCAATAGCGTTCCCCTATCCTTATGTTAGTGCAAGGTTTGCTAGAAGCTGCAAATCTTTCCCATATATGGGGAGTAGGATCAAAATCATTAATTTAGTCATCATGTTATTTTTCTTTAATTTTGCATTGCTGCAACAGAGATTTTTATATGCTCTTTGCTGTTGAGGACCAATATTGTAAGATGCTTCAGTCTTCCTTTGATAATTTTATACTATTTCAAATCACATCTTTATTATGGTTCTAAGCCGTAAAAGAACAATGAACCATAGTATAAAAATTAAGATCAAAAAAACATACACCAAGAAGAGTGATAAAACATGCTTACATCAAACATGCATCATAAAATATTTGATAAAATTGATGCAGCCAAAACATTCAATAAACTCAGCAAAATGAGTCACAAAGGTAAACAAAAGCAGTCTTGGTCTGTAGATTCTCATGGTGCTGGTGCATAGGGTAAAACAATGTTTCCAATGGCACCCTATGATTTAATAATGAACAGATACAGTCATGAACTACAACGTCTCAAAGTGCTAGTGCATGAGGGGGAGACGAGAAACTGGGAGCACTCTGTGCTGTTGTGATATCCTCTCCATTGTCAGAAGGTAATAGGAGACAGCAAAAACAATGCTTTTTCTCATGGCATGTCTCAAAATACAATGAGCTTCACAAAGTTTTTTAACCCCTAAATTTGGGCATAATGGGACTATCCATTTTTTCTTCCCCTTCACATAGGCGGGGCAGAGGAACAGTGTATGTTAAACAGTTTTGTTCCTGGCATCACAGGAGGGGCATGCCCACCTATCTCCTTCATGTGGCCTACCCTAGTCTGAGGTGAAGGAGAGCAGGAGAAGGAAGCCATAATGAAACTTGAGGTATAGTTTCCTTTCTGCCGCAGGTTCAATCTTGTCAAGGGACCACTTTGTGTTAAACTCATCCTTCACCAAAAGGAAAGTGTCAGTCAGGAGGCAGAAGGAGGGTTGTAACACCATTAGGTTCATTATGTTGGGCCATAATTGTCTTTGATAGAATTCTTATTATAGACCCCACTGTCATCAGGTCTTCCCACAAACTCCCATTACTCGACTTTCTCAGCGTGTTTCTGCTGTATCTAATCCATGGGAATTTGTAAGAACCTGGCAGTCCCAACATTTCTTACAACCCCTCCATTAGAAGATTGGTCTCATCCTTATCCCTTCTGAGATCAACTGAATGTCCATATCTAACCTGAGTGGGAGCAATGGGGTGCTGACAGTGAGGCCTGTCAGCTGATGCAGTAGTTGGTTTCCCACTAAAGTAAAGGCTACTACATCCTTGTGGCCCCAGAGCTTCACTCCGTAAAAGGCAGCCTCCATGGCCTGTTGTTTACAAATTTGCGGCACCGGGGAAATTGGTCAGAGTTTAGAGCTTCTCTGTACATTTAACAATCCCCCCAGTTTGTCACTCGAGTTTAAGTCTGCACCTTTTAACATGGTGACACCAGTCTAGATGCTCAGTAAGGATCAATCCTAGGTACTCCAAATTGTGCACACACTCCAGAGAAGAGCCTTTAAGCTTTGAATCGGGTCTAGGTGTGTCAAAAGGACTGAATACCATGTATTTTGTTTTTGTTATGTCGAGTTTCAGTCTCCTCTTGGTGCAAAAC